>NC_138205.1:10000-610000 GCF_964194415.1 Vipera berus | reverse complement strand
AAGAAGCGAAATGTTTTCAAAGAAAAACCAGGAGAGGCCACTTGCCTTTTGGAAAGCCCCTTTGAGGCAGTATCCACCTTCCGTTGCAAGAGAAACGGACTGGATCAGCACCAGCCAGCTGTAATTTCCAAGAATGTTCCCTTTGGTCTCCCTGCAAAGTCAGGATCTGCAGCCCGAGTCACAGCCAGCCCCGTGGCAATGGGCACGTCAGTGGAGACTCAATCCCCCACCCCACCCAACCCAACCCCCGGGCCAAAAACATGTAAAAAAAGGCTAAATCAGGGCAACTGGACCCACGTTTATTCAACTGAGACGTTTCGTTACTCATCCAGGCAACGTCTTCAGTCAAAATGAAGATTTTTGGTTTAGGCATAGAGTCAGATCAAGTTTGCTCCAGTTGCCATGATTTAATATTTTTACTCCATTTACAGGTGGCATTTCACTTTGGGGAGAAACCCCTGCAAGAGTTAGCTCATTTCAATGACACCCCCCCCCTTTTCATTTTGAACTGAAGAAGTTACTTTAAATTAAATTAAGTTACTTAACTTCGCTGTGAGTTACCCAGTGACAGTAAAGAGCTTATGTTCTGCTTGGGCGAGTAACGAAAGCTCTCAGTCTAATGGACTTTGGTCCAGTTGCCATTATTTAACCTTTTTACTTGCCAGGGGGGCCCTCCACACTCTCTTCGGTGGGTCTCCCGGGGCCTGGGGTTCAGCCCCCCCCTCCAAGCTGGCTCCCCCAGAGGGCGAGGGAGACCCACGCCCTGCGGATGGGGGGCTCCAAGTGGAGTCCCGAAGATTTCTTCATGGTGCTTAAACTGACAAGGAGATGAACCGCGGACCCCTTTCCCGGGAAGTTCGTGTGGGGCGCAGAGTGAAGCAGCTGCTCTGCGGGATCTCTGGGTGGTAGCCTGTCCCGTTGTCCCTCCTGCTGCAGTAAAGTGGTCGGGAGGTGGGTGTGGGGCAGGGGGCTCTGACTTCTACTTTGCCTCTGTGCAGCGGTTAACCCTCCCTGCCTCTTCCTTTCAGGGCACGCTCGGCCCCAGGCGTGGAGACCCCGCAGAAGGCCCTGAGCACAGACTGTGAGTCGCGTTTCCCTCCCTCCCTGGCTGGTCAACCTGGCCTCTGGCCCACCTCGGGCCTGGAGGGAGCAAGGGGCATCTTCTGTGCAGCTGCCCAGCGGGCACCTGGCAGCTTTGGGGGCCGAGGGGCCGAGGAGGAGGTCCCCCAGCTTCCAGCCCCTCCCTCCCGAAGCAGGGGTGGCTCTGTTGGGCCAGGCCCGGACCTTCCGGCCGCCGGGAAACCCAGCCTCTCTTGCGCCTGGCGGGCTGCGTCCCGGTGGCCGGAGGGGCTGACCCTTTGCTCCCCCTTCCCCTCAGACTACTGTGACTTTGACAAGGACGACCGTCCCTTCTGCGACTGGAGCGTGCCCCCCGACAGCCAGTGGTTCCGAGAGCGTGGCGGGAGGCCCGGCGACAGCCCCGGACCCCCCGAGGGAGACATCGCACGGAGTAAGAGCTTCGCGGTGGCCCCGCCCTCCCCCGCGGAGGCTCCTCTCAGGCCAGCACCCCCAAGATGGGCAGGCGCCCCTCGGGTTGGCAGGGGATGCCCCAGGACCCCGTGCCAGGACGTCTCCCTGCTGCTGCCTTCATCGGGGGCCTCCCCTGGCTGGGCTTCCCCATGGTCTGGAGCGGGCCCTGGCTTCCCAGCAGAGAGGGAGGCCCCTTTTGGGCGGAGGTCCCCGAGCAGCAAGCCGAGAGACCCCCCCAGGGCTCTGCCCTTCGGGGTGCAGCTGGCGAGGCCTGGCCGGGCCCCTCTGCTCTGCAGCCCCCTAAAAAGGCCAGGGCGTCTCCCCCCTTTGCAGGAGACTATTACATCCATCCAGCCGCTGGGCGGTTCGCACAACTGGAAAGCCCAGAGGTGGACCCGGCCGGGGCGGAGGTCTGCGTGCGGTTCCTGTATTATCTGTACAGCCTCAGCCTGGAGGGCCAGCTGAGCGTGGAGATCCGGGACGCCTCGGGCACCGTCGCCCCCTTGTGGAACAGGACAGGAATGCAGAGCGCGTCCTGGCTGAGTGGGGCCGTCACGGTTCCTGCCCAGGCTCAGCGCCCCTTCAAGGCAAGTGGGGGGGGACAAGGGGGAGACGAGGAGTCCTCATCTTCTAACCGTCACCGGTCATGTGTAGCGATGGTTGTAAAGCAAGTCACCACATGGCCGGAGTCATTACAACCTTTCGCGTGGCAGTCGTTGAAGCGAACATGACAGTCACAAAGCGAATGCCCTGGTTGTTAAGCAAATCCTTTTCCCACGATTGTCTGGCTATTTTGTGGGGATCTGGAAGCGAGCCCTGTTTTCCGGCAAAAAACAAAAACGGGCTCAGGGGACCGCAGGGCGTCGCAAACAGCTGTGGATGCGGGCAGATCTCCAAGCATCCCACAATGCAGTCACGTGACCACAAGGGGTGGGGGCCACGTGAGAACTTCGTAACCAGGTCGTAAGTCCCTTTTGGAGGGAGTGGTTCGTAGCTTCGAGCAGTCGCTAAGCAGTCGGTCATAAGTTGAGGATTGTCTATACCAGGGGTAGGCAACCTTGGCTCTTTTATGACTCGTGGACTTCAACTCCCAGAATTCCGGCTCAGGAATTCTGGGAGTTGAAGTCCACGAGTCATAAAAGAGCCAAGGTTGCCTACCCGTGGTCTATACGCAGGTCCTTCTGCCTTCTTGGCCGCCTCCGGAGTGCCACCCGCGAAGGAGACTTAAGGAGTTCTTGCAGCCTCTTTCCAATTCAGACAAGGCATTCTTAGCTGGCATTTTGTTTTGTTTTGTTTAATAATAATAATAATAATAATAATGTTAATAATAATAATAATAATAATAATAATAATAATAATAATAATAATAATAATAATAATAATAATAATAATAATAATGTTGGAAGGGACTTGTAGGCTATCTAGGCCAACCCCCTGGTCAGGTAGGAAACCCTACACCATTTCAGACAAATGGCTGTCCATTTTTTTTATTTTTTTATTGTTTTATTTTGCATTTTATTGTTCTGTTTTATTTTATTTTTTTATTTTACTTTTTATTTTATTTTATTTATTTTATTTTATTTTATTTTATTTTATTATTTTATTATTTTATTTTATTTTATTATTTTATTTTATTTTATTTTATTTTATTTTATTATTTTATTTTATTTTATTTTATTTTATTTTATTTTATTTTATTTTATTTTATTTTATTATTTTATTTTATTTTATTTTATTTTATTTTATTTATTTATTATTTTATTTTATTTTATTTTATTTTATTTTATTTTATTTTATTTTATTATTTTATTTTATTTTATTTTATTTTATTTTATTTTATATCTAGCAATTCCATATAGCTGCCCGTCTCATCTAAGTGACTCTGGACAGCATTCAACAAAAATTGGAGAGTTAAAAACAAACATAAACTAGTCTTAAAAACAAGGAAACATAAACGGAAGCGAGAGTACAGAAGGACAACCAACATCCCAAACCCAAACATATTTTATTTAGTTGCATTTGTATACCGCCCTTTCCCTGAGGACTCAGGGCGGTATATAACAGAATAACAACATAACAGATTTGGAAGGGATCTTAAAGGTCTTCTAGTCCAGCCCCTCGCATGTATCTCGGTTATATCTCACAGTTGGCCCATCCTAAGCTCTCAGCAAGTTGATCTTTTACACCGTAAGCGTTTGTCTTTGTCCGATCTGTGTTTCATAAAGCAATCAACGTAACTCTTGGGTTTGTAAATGCCCTGTTTGGAGAGCAGGAACAAACCCTGATCTGTCTTTCTATTCAGGTTGTTTTCAGAGCCAAACAGATCAGCACAAATGAAATTACACTGGCTGTGGACTCCATCTTCATCCAGCTGGGACCTTGTTCACGTAAGCTTCTCACACGTTTACACTTCAGGGTCGTGTTTCTCAACCTTGGCAAGTTTAAGATTGAACTTCAACTTCCAGAATTCCCTGGCACTAATACATTCATTTCGATATATATACCCATTGTGGCCTGCTTACCCTCTTGTAATCCCTTCCTCTGCAATCTTTCTGCTCGAGGTGGTAGAATTCAGGCTGTGGAATTCTGGGAGTTGAAGTCCACCCACCTTAAAGTCGCCAAGGTTGAGAAACACTGGTTTGGGGAAGAAGGGTCTTGCTGTATAAGGGGGGGTCTCATTCTTTCCCCCCCCCACCACCACCGCTCCTTCTCCTACAGCCTGTGTGACCAAGTGCGATTTTGATACTCCAACTGACCTCTGTGGATGGAGCAACCCAGAAGACGGGGATGTGTCTTGGGAACAGTGGAATGGCCCCACAACCATGCCTGGTGTGGGGCCATCAGATGACTTCTCTAGGCCTGGAGGTGAGTACGTACGGGTGAGAATGTCCTGAGTAGCTATTGCTAAAGTGCTTCCCTCTAATACAAGGTTGTCAAACTGCCGGCCCGCAGGCCGGAGTGTCACGGAGAAACCGCGCCCATCCCATTTTCGGCAATGGGAAAAAGTTCCGATACGTCGCGCGACGTCACAATACGTCGCGAGTTTGACATGCCTGCTCTAATGCAAGCAGAGGTTTCTTTCGAGCATAATTCTTAGTCACTTTGCACCTAACAGGTGAGAATCTTCGTTTCCTCAAATTAGCAACTTCTGACCATTTTTGAATTTGGCAGCTGAGAGAGAAAATTTGGGAGAAAACCAGAGCAAAAGGGGACTGTGCTAATTGTCACCAATTTGGCGGCCCAACGTAGGCTCGGAGACACTTCAGTCTGGATTGTTCACCCTGAGGGGGCAGGCTGTATTCAGATCCAATGTAGACATCCTGATAAACACCCAGACCAGCCGCCATCGGTGTGGTCTACCTGCCCCCCACCAATGCATTAATATTTAATTATTTAGCGTACGGCATAATATACAGGGACTTACAATGTAGATTAACATTTCACCCAGATTAAAAGGAGCACGGCGGCTCAAGTGGGCAGGAGGTTACCAAGCCCGTGTTCAAGACCCGGGAGATCCTGTGTGGCAGAGTTCAGCTCCTGTCCTTCACTCCAGCTCCTGCCGGGGACAGGAACCTTCTCGGCGCTTGTGACACAAGTGCAAATCTAGATTAAAAACACAGTAAAATAGGAATGCTAAAAAGATCTGTGTTCAAATACCAATGTCTCTAGGCCAGGCAGCCATGGCTCTTTTGTGACTCGTGGACTTCAGCTCCCAGAATTCCTGAGCCAGCATGGGGGGGGGGACTATGGCTTCCTTTAGGACTCATGGACTTCAACTCCCAGAATTCCTCAGCCAGCATGGCTGGCTGAGGAATTCTGGGAGTTGAAGTCCACGAGTCATAAAAGAGCCAAGGTTGCCTAGCCCTACTCTAGGCCAACCACTTAAGCTGAGCACCGTTCATATGAAAGAAATCATACACTGGACGGGGAGATGCCCTCGGCTTACAGATGGCATGATGTGGCCCGTAGTTTGACCTGGGACCCCCCACAGTCCCACTGAGGGGAGAATGCTGTGCCCCATTTATACAGCGGGTCCTGGCAGAGGGCGTGTGAGGGGTGAATCCTATTCAGGGTCATCCATTGCTGACGTGGCTGTTCAACGTCTGGAACCTTTTTTTATGGGCTCATCTCTGCGTCTTCCTGTGTCTGGGCGTTCAGCAACCCCTTTGGCTTTCCGTTGGGAATCAATGTTAAAGTTGTTAAGCAGAGGTTGTGCAAGTACTGGCGGGGAGAAGGGTTCAGGTCATGGAACCCGGGCTCCTAGTTGGATCCAGCTGGGAATCTCCTGCACGTTGCTGGTGTCCACCTCTCCTGGCGTGGTGCCATCAAGGAAGCAGGAATCACCCCCACCTCCATCGGGGAGCTTGGACGCAAGGATTGGGGGTAAAGTACCTCATGGGTGAGGTTGACAAGGTGTAGTTTCGGTGAAATTCTTGAATCTTGACTCACCGGGACTGAGCTGCTGTTGAAGAGAGGGTGGACTATGAGCTGTAGGCCTCTCCTGTTGGCTCGTGATGGGCACCATCCCTCCAGAGGTTTTTATTGCCCAGGCCGCCTAGCCTTTTCAAACTCGCTCTTCCCCCCCCCAACACACCGACCCTTGTCCCAAAGCCAATTCAGATCCTTTTCGACTTTCGTCCTAGTTGGTAACTTCATGTTGCTGGATTCTTTCGATGTGGCAAGCCGAGGAAGCGGCTTTCTGAAGAGCCCCACGTTCAGTTCTCTGGGAGGGTGCCTGCTCCTGAATTTCTTCTACACTCTGCATGGCGTCTCCAATGATACCGCCCTGAAGATCTACGCGGCTCCCCCTGGCAAGTCCCTGGGCTTTCGGAAAGGTCCCCTCCTCAAGAGCCTCCGAGCAGACAAACCCTCGAGTAAACTTCACTTTCTCCATGTGTTTTGTATAAATAGGGGGAGACCTGGGGGTCCCGCTGCTGACTCTCAGAGGGGAGCATGGTCCCGACTGGAGGGGGAGTTCTGCTAATTATACCGGGAAGGGGGACATACAGGTAAGGTGGTCAACGGGGGGGTCGGGGGGGGGAGTGAGGCCGGGGATGTTGAATAAGCTGCTCGCTTTGGCCACGTGGGAGTAGCACTGGTAGTCCTTGACTTACGATCGCAGTTCAGCCCAGAGTTTCCACTGAAAAATGAGACAGTTGTTAAATGAGTTTGCCAACCCCATTTTACGACCTTTCTCGACACCGTTATTAAGTGAATCACTGCAGTTGTTAAGTTGGTAGCACGGTTGTTAAGGGAACCTACCGTCCCCATTGAATTCGCAAAGCAAAAAAAGGGCTCACGTGACCCCGGGACACGGCAACCGTCTTAAATACACGCTTCTGAATTTTGGTCACATGATCCTAGGGACGCTGCTACAGCCGTCAGTGTGAAAAGCAGTCGTGAGTCCTTTTTCGGTGCTGTTGTAACTTCCAATGGTCACTAAACAAAGGGCTACCTCTCTTCACATGACAGATTTTGGGGCTCGAAAAACCAAAAACGAGATCCTTCGAAGCAGTTTTCTTTATTGTTATTGACAGAATCTTGCCAAACCGAAGCAGACTATTTTCACGGTAAAATATATACATTCTGGGAAGTAATGGGGAGGAACTGTCTTCGCCCTCTTTCTTCCACACAAACTGTGCTTTCTCTTTCACCTTTGGAGTGCAGCCTCCCCCTCCCTCCTGGGAATCCAGACGACGTTCCACCACACAGACTTTCAATCTGGAACATCTCACCTGTTGAGAGTGCCCAGCTCTGCATGCCCTAGAACAAGAGTCTCCAAACATGGCAACTTTAAGATTTGTGGACTTCAGTTCCCAGAATTACCCATCCAGCCATGGCTCCCTTTCTTTCTCCTACCCCTCTAGAGCAGGGAGATTGCAGAGAAAGGGATTACAAGAGGATAAGCAGGCCACACTGGGTATAGATATCAAAAGGAATGAGTTAGTGTCAGGGAATTCTGGGTATTGAAGTCCACCCCTCTTAAAGCCACCAAGTTTATGGTTTTAAGTGGCTAGGTTTGGAGACCCCTGCCCTAGAATCCAAGGCACCTATGTACTGCTGTGTGATCTCAACTCCTATTCAGTCAGGCGTGTCTTGATCAGCTGGCAGAGAGCCTGCCAACCACACAGCTGCTTACTCTACTGGCTGGATGCGTGCCCACCTGACTAATATGGCACAACATGCCAGGTAGCCTTGCTTTACACAAGTGGTGGAGTAGTTGTCACCAACCTAGGCTGAACCGATTAGGGTTGAGAGCCCCCATTGCAGAACACGAACAGTCAACGGAGAGAAAGGAAGGGAAAGGAAGAGGAGAGGAAAGGAGAAGAGAAGAGAAGAGAAGAGAAGAGAAGAGAAGAGAAGAGAAGAGAAGAGAAGAGAAGAGAAGAGAAGAGAAGAGAAGAGAAATATGGAATAGAATAGAATAGAATAGAATAGAATAGAATAGAATAGAATAGAATAGAATAGAATAGAATAGAATAGAATAGAATAGAATAGAATAGAATAGAATAGAATAGAAATAACAATAGGAAAGAATAAAAATAGAACAGAACAGAACAGAACAGATTAGAATAGGAGCTGGAAGGGACCCTGGAGGTCTTCTAGTCCAGCCCCCTGCTCGAGCAGGAGAACCTACACCATCTACACAGAAGGTCCAATTTCAGAGAGGGGAATTAAAATAACTCTTGCCCGCAATGCTACTACACCCAGCAGCTGAGTAGCAGCACGTGGGCACCCTTCACAGCTGGTGGTGACTCACGTTTTTCCACTTCTAGTTTGTCTTCGAAGGCATCTATGCAGGGAAACCTGGCCTGGCAGTGGACAACGTGGCAATTCTTCCCTGTGCAGGTAGCCTAACCCCAACCCTGTGGGCAAGTGGTGTGGGGGGGAGTGGGGCTGAAGAGCAGCCAGGGGTTGCTGCCCATCCCAGCTGACTCTGCCTTGCTGGCTTCCCTGCCCCGTAGATATTTTCCCCACCTGTGACTTCAACAACAACATGGACCCCTTCTGTGGCTGGAGTGTGTCTGTGAATAACGCCTGGAAACGAACAAACCAATGCACCCCAACTGAAGACACCGGCCCCCCTGGAGATTTTCCCCATGGTGGTAAGAAGGGGGAGACACAGCTGGGATCCCAATAAGGCGATTTCATCTCCTCCACCCCGGGGGAATTGGGCAGGGGTCTTCAAACTTGGCCCTTTTATGATATGTGGACTTCAACTCCCAGAATTCCTCAGCCAGACACATGTCTGCCCTGTCTTCTTTGGTGTTGTGTAGTGGGTTCTTTGGCGCAGGAATGAAGGCGAGGCAAGTGAGTATAGGAAAACTCATGGCTTATTGCTTGCAAGATCTTAACAGAGAATTGGGCTGTAACCGGCCGCAATATATAGTCTCGCCCCTAGGCAGCAGCCAATAGGTTTGAAGCAGCCATTGCCGCCTACGGACAGCCAATAGCAGCACTGGAGACTTGTAGTCTGAGTTGCTGGAGAGCTGTTAGCTGCTCCAGCAGCCCACTGGTATTACCACTGAGCCCAGTACATAACATTTGGGATCCTTCCAGTAGCCAATTTCTTGTATGATTTCTAGCAAAGCACAAAACACAATATTGTGTATCAACAAAGGAAAATATTTGCAGCTCAAGATTGAAATGAGAGGTCCTTTGTGCTCTCTGAGCTGGCTTGTTTTCTTGCAGGCATTTCATGACCCAAACATCAGCAGTGCTAGACGGGAGTATTGTTTGTGGGAGGAGGAGGAGGAGGAGGAGGAGGAGGAGGAGGAGGAGGAGGAGGAGGAGGAGGAGGAGGAGGAGGAGGAAGAGGAGGAAGAGGAGGAGAACTGAGGGGCCCTTTGTGCTGTCTGAGCTGGCTTGTTTTCTTGCAGGCATTTCATGACCCAAACTGGATAACATCAGCAGTGCTAGAAGGGAGGGGGGTTTGAGGAGAGGAGGAGGAGGACTGGGATAAGACCACTTGCCACAACCAACTTGCCACAGCTGTAGCCAGCTCACCACAGCCCACTTGCTATAGCCATCTCACTGCAGGACAGTTTGCTACGGGACAAAAGTTTCATTATATCAAAGAAATGGTGGAATAGAATCGTTAAAGAAAGGATGCAAAAGGAGGGGCTAAACAAAATGTAAATGACAAAAATTAAAACATTTTTAAAAACTGTTTTCAATAATCCAATAAAATTGTTGAATTGTCCTACGGTGAGTTGTCCCATGGCGAATTCGCCATGGTGAATTGGCAGGGGTGAGTGGACCGTGGGAAGCTGGCCCTGGCGAGTGGTCCCATTCCGGGGGAGGACTGTGAGGGGTCCTTAGTGCTAGATGGGCTTGGCTGTTTTTCTTGCAGACATTTCATGACCCAACTAGGTAACATCACCAGTGTAATGATTACTGATGAACCTCATTTAGCACTGGTGATGTTACTAGTTTGGGTCACGAAATGTCCGCAAGAAGAGCAACCGAACTCAGAGAGCACCAAGGACCCCTGACAATATTGTGTGGCCCGATCTCCTTCCTCTGGTGCCTTTTTCCTGTCAGTGTTGACACAATGATCGTGGATGACCTGGTGTGTCAAGTTTCCGACGTCTGGGCTTTTCAAGTGACTCTGAGGCATTGTTTACCTTAAAAGTCCTTTATTCAGCCTAATACATCGGCAAATGCTTGCTCGAAGAAAGCTGGAATCTGAAATCTCTGCCCCCTTGCACAATATATTGAAACACAATTCTCCACCTTTCTAATTTTGTCATTAATCATATTCTCCAATTAATTTAAAGAATCGGTTTCCCTTCCGTTAGAAAAGCCGCCAAGGCCTTACCTTCTTTAATTTCAGTTGGCCTTGAAGGTACAATCCGCCTCTTCCCCCTCCCAACCTTAATCCAATCTCTTAAAGCAATACACAAGTTTAACCTATGAAATGGCTACTTTTTCATCTCTTTTGAACATTCGATGTTAGCAGCGTTGACAGGTGGGTCTCCCTCACCTTTTTCCAGAAGGCTACTACATCTACGTAGAAGGTGGCCATCTGAAGCCGAATGAGTCTACGCGTTTCTCCAGCCCGCCGTTCTGCATGCACTGGGAGTCCTGCGTTGAATTCTACTACCACATGCACAGCATCGTGGAAGTTGAGACCCAGCTCCGGGTCCTACTGGAGGAGCCTTCGGGAAGCACCGTTCTTCTCTGGAACCGTACAGGCTCTCAGGGTCCCAGCTGGCTCTATGGATCTGCGAGATTGCCGTACGGTGGAGCACAGCCAAGCAAGGTTAGTGGAAGAGGAGGCAGACAGGCCCCAAGCATACACGAGGACAGGCGCAGTTTATTTATTTATTTATTTATTTATTTAATAATATTTCTATACCGCCCTTCTCCCGCAGGACTCAGGGCGGTGAACAGGGCAAGAATAAAAATACAAATTACAAAAGTTAAAACTAAATTAAATAAATGCCCACATACTAAAATAGATATTTAAAACCTAATAAATAGCCCCCGATCCCCCCATCAGGCCAGGCCAGCTTGTTCAAAAAAGTATGTTGGCAGCCACCCACATTTGCACGCAAGCCTTGTTGGGGGGACAGGTCAGAACAGATGTCTGCACATCTGCGGCAGTCCCAGTTTTGGGGTAAGACGAACCGTGGCTGACGACCAACAAAGGAGAATATATTTGTAGCTCAGGATTGAAATGAGGGTGGTCTCCGAGCTTTGTTGTTTTCTCCGTTACCCAAACCAGGTCATATTGTCAGTGCTACTTAGTTTGGGTAATAAAATGTCTGCAAGAAAACGGCCCAGCTCAGAGAACACCAGGGACGCCCCCGTGATTGACTCTTTTCCTCGAAAACCAGGTCACTTTTGAGGTTGTCAGAGGAAGCAATGCCTACTTGGACGTGTCGTTGGATAACATTTCGGTGCACAAGGGCCTGTGTGCAGGTGAGGCAGCCTAAGCCGGATTGGCACACTCAGGTAGACAGGCATGTGGATGTGGGCAGCACTGTCAGCTTTCTCTCCGGGTGGGTGGAGGGGCACAGCAAGGCCAAGGTGTGACAGTCCACCCTGTGCTTCTGTGCAGAGGGGAGACGCTGGCTTGGATTACCTGGTGTAAGGTAAGCTTCCTTAAAAAGGACATGCAAGAAGTTCGCAACAGAAAGGTCAAAACAGAGAAGAATCCCACCCATCTATCGATGCCTCTCGGAGCCCCTGTCAGGGGTACAGGCTCCCAATGGCACCGGGGGCCCAAGAGGCTTGTCCCTGAGGGTCCTAATTTCAGAATGGCTCTTTCCAGGACACCCGACAACTCCTGCGCCTCCAAGCACCATCTCAACCGCTCCACCAACTGCGGAGGGACCAGTTGTGACTGTGCCACCTGAACAACCTACCATCTCCCAACCTACAACGCCCAGTGCATCCACTGCCACAAAAAGCACAGGGACCAGGCCCCAGCCAGCAACACTCAGCTCCACTGCCCAGTCCACCAGGCCAGTCGCCGTGTCTACAAGCACTCCTGCACTCACCAGGAACGCAAGTCTGGCCACCACGCCGGTTCCTCCCATCACCACCACCAAGGCTGCCCTTCCCAACATCACCCTACCCAGTGGAGCAGCCTCTACTCCCAAACTGACAACTTCGTTGCAACCGACCACTGGGACCCCCAGACCAAGCAGGCCGTCTTCCCCCAGTTCTACTACTTCTAATCATTCCACCACGCAATGGACACTGACCACCACCCCAGTTCCTCCCATCACCACCACCAAGGCTGTCCTTCCCAACATCACCCTACCCAGTGGAGCAGCCTCTACTCCCAAACTGACCACTGGTACCCCCAAGCCAAGCAGGCCACCTACTCCCAGCTCTACCTTGACCGGCTCTACCACTTCTAAGAGTTCCCCCAGCCAGGTTACTCCTGTCCCCAGCAAGAATGAAAGTCTGGCCAGCACTCCTGTTCCTCCCATCACTACCACCACAGGTACCCCTCCCAACATCACCATTCCCACCGGAGCAAACTCTACTCCAAAATTGACAACTTCATTGCAACCGAACACTGCCATCTCCAAGCCAAACAAGCCATCTTCCCCCAGCTACCCCCTGACTGGTTCCACCACTTCTAAGAGTTCCACCACCCAAGGGACTCTGAGCACCACTCCGGTTCCTCCCATCACCACCACCAAGGCTGTCCTTCCCAACATCACCCTACCCAGTGGAGCAACCTCTACTCCCAAACTGACAACTTCATTGCAACCCACCCCTGGGACCGCCAGACCACCAACTTCCACCTCTACCCTGACCAGCTCTACTACTTCTCAGTGTTCCACCGGCCAGGATATTCCTGTCCCCACCAGGAACGAAAGTCTGACCACGACTCCAGTTCCTCCCATCAGCACCACCAAAACTGCCCTTCCCAACATCACCACTCACCCCGGGGCAACCTCTACTTCTAAACTGACAACTTCATTGCAACCTCCCACTGGAACCCCCAGACCGAGCAGGCCATCTTCCCCCAGCCCCACCACTTCTAAGAATTCCACCACTCAAGGGACTCGGAGCACCACCCCGGTTCTTTCCATTAACACCACCACAGCTAGCCTTCCCAACATCACCGTCCCCAGTGGAGCAGCCTCTACTCCCAAATTAACAACATCATTGCAACCTCCCACTGGCACCTCCAGACCCAGCTCTACCTTGACCAGCTCTACCACTTCTAAAAGTCCCCCCAGCCATCCCCCAGTTCCTCCCATCAGCACCACCACAGCTAGCCTTCCCAACATCACCGTCCCCAGTGGAGCAGCCTCTACTCCCAAATTGACAACGTCACTGCAACCTCCCACTGGCACCTCCAGACCAAGCAAGCCATCTCCTCCCAGCTCTAACCTGACCAGCTCTACCACTTCTCCGAGCGCCCAGCCCTCTGATCCCACCACCACACAGCCCCCGTGGACGGATCCAGTTAATACCCCCAAACCTACAGTGGAAGGACCAGGCGTGGACCAGACAACTCCTGGACAGCCTCCAGGTTGGTACTTTGGAGAGCTTGTAATCTAGTAGGTCTCACTGTTTCAGTCATTACTTCAGACGTGGACATTAGGTAAGGTGAAAATTGCAGTTGTAAAAAATAAATCTATTTAACAATGACAGTAGGAACAGAATAACAAAAGATCAAAAAAGAAAATCAGGAGCCCTCGATGATTCATACAAGAAGTAGAGCAAAATATTGTTTTCCTGACGAAAGAAATGTTGTTCACCGTTACACCAGGAAAAAGAGAAATTCAGCAAAGACTCCTGGCATTACAACAATAGCAATAGCCCTTAGACTTATATACCGCTTTGCAGTGCTTTACAGCCCTCTCTGAGCGGCTTAAAGAGTCAGAATTATTTGCCCCCAACAATCTGGGTCCTCATTTTACCGATTTTAGAACCAACCTGGTTTTTATTGTCGTAGAGAATAAAGGTAAAGGTTCCCCCGCACATGCGTGCTAGTCGTTTCCGACTCTAGGGGCCGGTGCTCATCTCCGTTTCAAAGCCGAAGAGCCAGTGCTTGTCCGAGGACGTCTCCGTGGTCATGGGGCCGGCATGACTAGACGCCAAAGGCGCACGGAACGCCGTTACCTTCTCACCGTAGTGGTCCCTATTTTTCTACTTGCATTTTTACATGCTTTCGAACTGCTAGGTTGGCAGAAGCTGGGACAAGTAACAGGTAGAGAATACCCTTCAGCTTTTTAAAACCTCTTTTTGCTTTCCAAGTACTGATAGGTCCCAAATATCTCCCTTTTGAGGGGCAAATATTTATAGCTATGGGAATCAAAATGGGGAGCAGAAAAAAACAAAACAGTGTTGATCGTAGGCACCTCGCGAAGAGAAGAAAACCACTTGGCCCATGCTCAGAAACATAGGCAACATGCTGCTGTGGTCAATCTGCGGGAGCAAACAGCTTTTCATGTGTCCATTGCCCAAGTCGGGGAGGGGGAGGTGGCTAACCCCACTTTCTCTCCCAAACGTCACCCTCTATTATTTACCCCCAAGATTCTGCACCCTGCATAGTGTCTGGAGATCCCCACTATACAACGTACGATGGCCGTCTCTTCCATTTCATGGGGAATTGCACCTACCTGCTCACGGCCACCTGCAATGCCACTCCTGATCAGCCCACCTTCCAGATCCAGACAACCAATGAACATCGCGGGAGCAACACCAAGGTTTCCTACCTGAAGTCGGTCAACGTAACTGTGCACGGGACCCAGATTGTGCTGCTGAAGGGGAGGAGGGTCACTGTGAGTACTCCAGGTCCCACTTCCTGCAGGGATACTCCTTGTTACTGGAAACATTAGTCGGACCCCGCCTCCTCTTGGCTCTCTGCCATACAGGTGGACGGAAAGCGAGTTACCTTGCCTGTCTCCGTGGCTGGGGGCCGAGTGTCTGTGCGCCTGAGTGGCACTTTCGTTCGGGTCCAAACGGATTTCGGCCTGTCGGTGAGATTTGATGGGAACCACCATGCGGAGGTCTCCGTCCCATCATCCTATTTTGGGAAGCTGTGCGGCCTTTGTGGTAAGGAGTCAGGCTGGTCACTTTCTCCCTGGGCTGGGGAGACAATCGGGCAGAGGTGCCCAGCCTTTGGGGCACCAGGGGACCAGTTCTGTGGAGAGAGGTTTTCCCACGGACCGGAGGGTGCGTGGTTTTGTGTGCTGCCTGCATCCTACAGAGGGGGCTTTGCTTGTTTCTGCGGACCGGTTGCTGGCATGCCGCGGCCCGGTACCGGTCCATAGACTGGGGGTTGGGGACCCCTGTTCTAGGACTATTCTGGAAAAAAATGACATGGCCATTTTTCACACTTACAACCTTTGTAGCATCCCCACAACCATGTAATCAAAATCCAGATGCTTGGCAACTGCTTCATACAAATGTCTCATTTAACCACAAAAGTTTTGGGCTCAGCTGTGGTTGTAAACCAAGGACTCTCTTTGTATGTGTGTGAAACATGCCTCCTCCTTTTCCAGGGAACTTTAACGGACAAGCAGGGGATGACAATCTTACGCCCGATGGCACCTCCACGGGGGAAGATGCCAACCAGCTGGGGAAGAGCTGGCTAGTGCCAAATATAGCTGATGCCAGGTGAGTCTTAGACCCACACCTCTGTCTGAAACCCCGGCTTCTTCCCCAGCAAGAAATTTTGGATAGGAGAGTTTCCCCTAGTCATTTCTGTAATCATTTCTAAACTGGGCCATCTGAGATTCCTAAAAAATGTTTTTACATAATTTAATGTCAAGATTTGAAACAGAATGTTTTTGTTCTCCGTTCAAGTCCTCCGTTGTCTAAAACAGGGGTCTCCAAATGTGCAACTTTAAGACTTGTGGACTTCAACTCCCAGAATTCCCCAGCCAGCCATGCCTGTTTTTTTTCACCTATCCCAGTGATGGCGAACCTTTTAGAGACCGAGTGCCCAACGCCGCTTGCTCATTCACTTCCTGCCCTGTCGCTTCCAAATGCCACGTGCTTGCTACTCTGGCAAACTGCTGGGCAACGGCAAGCGTGCCCACAGAGAGGGCTCTGAGTGCCACCTCTGGCATGCATGCCATAGGTTCCTCCACCACTGACCTATCCCTTAAAGCGGAGAGATTGGAGAGGGAGGGATTATAAGAGAGTAAGCAGGGCCACAGTGAGTATGCTGGCTGGGGAATTCTGGGAGTTGAAGTCCACCAGTCTCAAAGTTGCACATTTGGAAAGCTCTGATCTAAAGCAGTGTTTTTCGAACTTGGCAACTTTTAAGTGCTGGCCAGGGAATTCTGGGAGTTGAAGTCCACAAGTCTTAAAGTTGCCAAGTTTGAAAAACACCATCAAAAACAAGGAGGTCCCTGAAACCTCCATTCAGACTGAAGCAAACTCTTTTGGGCGGGGAGGCTGAGATCAAGGAAGGGCTGGAGAATCTGCCCAATGTGTTGGATCCCAGCTTCCTCCCTCCCTCCCTCCCTCCCTCCCCCCAGCCTGGTCATGGGAGGTGTCATCCAGCACATCTGGAGAACACCGGGTTGAAGAAGGCTTTCCTTCGGGTGATTTTTGTGGTGTTCGTTTGCAGCTGCACCAACTCAAAAGATCCTGAACCATGCCATCCAGACCTTGCGGCTGAAGCTCAGGGATCCACCAGTTGTGGGATTCTTACAGATCCCAAAGGTAAGATTGGGGCTCTCTGGGACTTTTTAGGAGGACTTTAACTGAGCTGGAAGGGACCGTGGAGGTCTTCTAGTCCAACCGCCCGCTCAAGCAGGAGATCCTACGCCATTTCAGACAAATGGCTGTCCAATCTCTTCTTAAAAGGCTCCAGTGTTGGAGCACCCACAACTTCTGGTGGCAAGTCCTTCCACTGGTTCATTGTCCTCACTTTCAGGAAGTTTCTCCTGAATTCCAGGTTGCTTCTCTCCTTGATTAGTTTCCATCCGTTGTTTCTTGTCCTGCCTTCAGGCGCTTTGGAGAATAACTTGACACACCCCCCTTCTTTGGGGCAGCCCCTGAGATATTGGAACACTGCTATCATGCCACAAAGAAGAGAGGGTCAAACTATTCCCCAAAGCACCAGAGGGAAAGATGAGAAACAATGGTTGGAAACTGATCAAACAGAAAAAGCAACCTGTAATTAAGGAGAAACTTCCTGACAGTGAGGACGATTAACCAGTGGAACAGCTTGCCACCAGACGTTGTGGGTGCTCCATCACTGGATGTTTTTAGGAAGAGGCTAGACAGTCACCTGTCCGAGAAAGTATAGGTTCTCCTGCTCGACATGGAGCTGGACTAGAAGACCTCCAAGGTCCCTTCCAGCTTCTATTCTATTCTATTCTATTCTATTCTATTCTATTCTATTCTATTCTATTCTATTCTATTCTATTCTATTCTATTCTATTCTATTCTATTCTATTCCTCCTTTTCATTATATTAAAGGTAAAGGTAAAGGTTCCCCCGCACATGCGTGCTAGTCGTTTCCGACTCTAGGGGCCGGTGCTCATCTCCGTTTCAAAGCCGAAGAGCCAGCGCTTGTCCGAGGACGTCTCCGTGGTCATGTGGCCGGCATGACTAGACGCCAAAGGCGCACGGAACGCTGTTACCTTCCCACCGTAGTGGTCCCTATTTTTCTACTTGCATTTTTACGTGCTTTCGAACTGCTAGGTTGGCAGAAGCTGGGACGAGTAACAGGCACTCACTCTGCTATGCGGCACTCGGGATTCGACCCGCCAAACTGCCGACCTTCTGACTGACAAGCTCAGCATCCTAACCCACTGAGCCACCGCGTCCCTTCATTATATTAGACATATCCAATTCCTATTTTCAAGTTCCTAGTCCCTTTGGAGACCCAAACGGCTGGTTTTCTAGGAGCTTGTGGGTCTCCATGTGTCCCTGGGGGTTGATTGTGAAGCCAGCTTGGTTTTTTTTCCCCATAGGTCCATTTGCTCCATGCCATGGCAAGGTGCCCCCCGAGGGGGCTTTTGAGAACTGCTTCTACGACATCTGCGAAACTGGCGGAGATGCAGGGATGCTGTGCTCTTCCCTACAGGCCTATGCCGACCGCTGTGCCCAAGCCGGGGTCACCATCATCTGGAGAAACAGCACTTTCTGCCGTAAGTATATTCCCAGTATTGAGAGACGGGCCTCTGGAGGGGGTCCTGGGGCAGCTTGCAAATAATGGATGCAGGAAGTAACAATAAAAGATAAACACACAGGGGTCAGTTTAGGTCAGTGGTCTTCAAACTTGGCAACGTTAAGATTTGTGGACTTCAACTCCCAGAATTCCTCAGCCAGCCACGCCTGTTTTTTTTTCACCTATCCCTTAAAGCGGAGAGATTGGAGAGGAAGGGATTATAAGAGAGTAAGCAGGGCCACAGTGAGTATGCTGGCTGGGGAATTCTGGGAGTTGAACTCCACCAGTCCTAAAGTGGCCAAGTTTGAAGGCCTCTGGTTTAGGTGCTGAATTTGGACGAGGGAGAACGTGGATTCAGAGAGAATTGTGCATTTTCCAAATGCTTCCCAGAAATGACCAGAAATAAGAAAATTCAAGCGTGTAAATTTTACACAAAATCTTTTGGGTGGAACACATTACTTTCGCTGGGTGATTTCTGCAAGAAATCCAGACAGTGACGTTGTCCAAGGATTCAATGGAGTAACGTCTAGTATTGCTTCTTCTTTCCTGGTTTGCTGTAAGTTGCATTTATCTATTTGCACCACCGGAACCAACAATAGCATCAGCCTGCTCGGAGCAGGAAGGCTAAACGGTAGCAAAGGTTTTAAGGGCTTTTGCACCTTTGATTAAAGGGTTCCGCCGCGTAGATACAGTGAGCAAAAGTCTCGTGTTGCAGGATGAAGGGAAGATGAAACAGGTGTTACCATCTTTTCCTGAAACAATCCTGCATGAAGGATGGGTTCTGAAGCTCTCTCCCTCCCTCCTTCTCTTACTTTTTCTCTCTTCCTCTCTTCCTTTCTTTCTCTTCTTTCTCTCTCCCTCTTCCTCTCTCTCTCTTTCTCCCTCTCTCTCTCTCTCTCCTTTTCTCTTGCTTTCTCTCTCTCTCTTTCTTTCTTTCTCTTTCTCTCCTTTTCTCGTTTTCTTTCTCTCTCCCTTTCTCTTTCTCTCCTTTTCTCTTGCTTTCTCATTCTCTCCCTTTCTGTCTCTCCCTCTTTCTCTCCTACTCTTTCTCTCTCCCTCTCTCTCTTTCTCTTTCTCTCTCCCTTTCTCTTTCTCTCCTTTTGCTTTCTCTTTCTCTCCCTATTTCTTATTCTTTCTGTCTCTCCCTCTGTCTCTCCTACTCTTTCTCTCTCCCTTTCTCTTTCTCTCCCTCTCTCTTTCTCTTTCTCTCTCCCTTTCTCTCTCCCTCTCTCTCTTTCTCTCTTCCTTTCTCTTTTTCTCCTTTTGCTTTCTCTTTCTCTCCCTCTTTCTTATTCTTTCTGTCTCTCCCTCTGTCTCTCCTACTCTTTCTCTCTCCCTTTCTCTCTCCCTCTCTCTCTTACTCTTTCTCTCTCCCCAGCCCTAAGTTGTCCTCCCGGAAGCTCCTACAGCCCGTGTGGCCCAGCCTGCCCTGCCACCTGCACGGATCCGGCACCCGAGAAGGACTGCCCTGCTCTGCCCTGCGTGGAGGGCTGCGTGTGCGATCAGGGCTCCATCCTCAGCGGAGACCGCTGTGTCCCTCTCAGCCAGTGTGGCTGCACAGATGCCGACGGGCACTACCACGTGGTGAGAAGGACCCGGCTGAGCCTGCAAAGGCAGTTCAGCCTCTCGTCTCTCGTCTCCTGGGCTGGGAATCAGCCCTCGGGCAGTCCTCGGCTTACGACAGCTCATTTAGCAACCATTCAGAGTTACCACATTAAAAAAAAGTGACTTGTGATTTTTTCTCGCATCCCCGTGGTCACGTGATTAACATTTGGACGCCCGGAAACCGGTTCATATTTACGTTGGTCGCAGTCTCCCGGGGGTTGCGCGATCCCCTTTTGTGATTTTCTGACAAGCCAAGGGGGGAGTCCAGATCCACTTAAGAACCGCCCTAACTTAAAACCACTCTGGTGTTTCACTTAACAACGGTGGCCAGAAAGGTTGCTGTAAAACGGGGCAAAACTCAGACTCGCTTATCGACAGAAATTGTAGTCGTAAGTCAAGGTCTGCCTGTAGGACAAAGTCGGATGCCGGGCACCCCTGAGTCTTTGTGGGGGTGGGGTGTCTTCCTCTACACGGCACATACCGGCAGGCAGTGCAACAGCGGGAGGAGCCGATGCCCCAAAGGGCTGCCAGGTGACCTTGAGCCAGAGCGGGGGGGGGGAGATTTTGGGAGACAAACCCTGAGCAATCCCACCTCAATGCCCCCCCCTCCATTTCATCCTCAGGTTGGGGACAGCTGGATGGGGGACCCGAACTGCACCCGGCGATGCTCTTGCGCTGCCGGCAACCAGATCACCTGTGAGGAATGGGGCTGCTCCCCGGTGCAGGAGTGCCGACCCGTGGAGGGCCTTTTGGGCTGCCAAGACACAGGTGAGACCTCTCCCCCTGCGGCATCTCTGGGGCCCCTGCCGGCCACAGGACGGAGCCCCACTCTACCCCTCTGCCCTTGCTCTTCCCCCCAGGACTGGTTACCTGCCACGTGGCCGGAGACCCCCACTACTACACCTTTGACAGCAAGATGATCTCCTTCATGGGCACCTGTACCTACACCCTGCTGGCCCTGTGCCAGCCCGACCCTCGCCTGCCGCTCTTCAACATCACGGCCAAGAACGAGGAGCGTGGCCAGCCGGAGGCCTCCTACCTGCGCCACGTGACGGTCCACGTACAGGGAGCCACCATCACGCTGCAGAAGAGCCGGCGGGTGCTGGTGAGGGTCCCGGCTGAGTGGGAGAGGAGGCCAGAGGGCAGGAGCATGGGCCTCGGAGTCCCCGCCTGCTGGCAACCAGCAGTGGTGGCAAGAGAGCGCCTCCCTAGGATGGGACAGGACTTCACTGCGGGAGCCGCATCCTCAGTCTTGGGCAGGGGTAGGCAACCTTGGCTCTTTTAGGACTCGTGGACTTCAACTCCCAGAATTCCTCAGCCAGCATGGGAGAACTAATGGCCCCCTTGATGACCCATGGACTTCAACTCCCAGAATTCCTCAGCCAGACACATGTGCCTGGCTCAGGAATTCTGGGAGTTGAAGTCCACGAGTCCTAAAAGAGCCAAGGTTGCCTACCCCTGGTCTGGGGCTTGGTCCATTAAGTGGTCACTCCAGAAAGGGAGGCTCAGAAAGAGGAGACTAGCCCATGCTCTCTCGTTTGACCCCAGATTGATGGCCAGCGTGTCCGAATACCTGCGGAAGGCCGCATCCCGGGGGTCTCCATCGTCCCCAGGGGCATCTACGTAGTCATAGAGACGGACTTTGGGCTGGTGGTGAAGTTTGATGGGAACCATCACTTGGAGATTCAGCTGCCTGGGACATATTTCGGGAAGGTAAGGCCCTGACCTGCCCATCTGGGTTTTTTAGGCTTCAGAGCCCACGCCGTGCCGGGGCTGCTTCACGTAAGCCTTTATTTCTGATTGCTGCATTCATTTTCCCGACTTTCGAAAGCAGGAGTCTTCAAACGTGGCCCTTTGATGACTTGTGGACTTCAGCTCCCAGAATTCCTCAACCAGGCACATGTGCCTGGCTGAGGGATTCTGGGAGTTGAAGTCCACAAGTCATTAAAGGGCCACGTTTGAAGACCCCTGCCTTAATCCAAGGCACCCACAGCTCACTGAAAACATTACTCGGAGGGTCTCCTGTCTCCCGCTCCCATCACATCCATCTTCCCCTCCCAGGTGTGTGGCATGTGTGGCAACTTCAACAACCAGAGCACAGATGACTATCTGATGCCAAATGGACTCTTGGCGGTCAACGACAGCCAGCTTGGGAATAGCTGGAAAGTGCCCGGTGATGCCGACCCAGGGTAAGCTGTCGGGGGAAGAGTGGGCAGTAAACGAACCAGCAGGAAGCTTATAACTAACGTTGCAAAGGATCTTTGCAGCATAGAACGCTAGTCTGGAAATAGAGTGTTTTTCAAGCTTGGCAACTTTTAGAGACTGGACAGCCCCTTGTTTGGAATGGTATAAGGTCTCCTGCTTGAGCAGGGGCTGGACTAGAAGACCTCCAAGGTCCCTTCCAGCACTATTCTCATCGACTGATATTCCTCCTAAAGCATCACGACCTCTTTTTCCGACAGCTGCCAGCCGGACAATCGTCCGGACTCAGAGCCCAGCTGCTCCCGCCAGGAACTGGAGCGCCTGAGCGCCTTGTGCCTGGAGATCATGGCGCCCAAGTACCAGGCCTGCCACTCCCTCATCGACCCCAAGCTCTTCTTCCAGAACTGCCTTTACGACATGTGCCAGTACCAGGGCATGGCCTCCGTCCTCTGCGACAACATCCAGGCCTACGTGGAGGCCTGCAGGAGCCACGGCGTGGCCGGCATCTCTTGGAGGAACAGCACCTTCTGCCGTAAGAGCCCTGGGGGACTGCAAGCAGGGGCCCGGAGGGCCACACACACGCACAAAAACCCACAACAAGCGATGCAAGGGACCGCTAAGATGTGCGGGAGGGCAGTCGGGACACGGAGGACCTTCTGCCCCTTTGCGTCCGTCCTCTCCCACAATCCCCCCAGCAGCCTGGCCCTCGTCCCTTTGTGCTCTTCCGGCACTGTTGGGTGAGCTTCTACCTGAGTTTTTCATACAGATCGTTTTTCACACAATCGCCGCAGCCTCCCCGTGCTTGCACGATCAAAATTGTGACACAACTGACTCGTCTTTATGGCGGTTGTAGCGTACTGGGAAGTTATGCGGTCCCCTTTTGTGACCTTCTGACGAGCAAAGTCAAGGGGGAAGCCGGACTCACTTAACGACTGTGTGACTGGCTTCACAGATGCAGCGATTCGTTTACCAACCGTGGCGACGAAAGCCGTACAATGGGGCAAACTTCACTTAACAAAAGTTGCACTTAGCAACATAAATTTTGGGCTCCATTGTGGTCGGGTACTCGAGGAATACCTGTCCTCACGTTGTAGTGGCTATTACAGGTAGTCCTCGATTTACGACAATTCATTTAGTGACCGTTCAGAGTTACAACCACACGGGAAAAAGTGACTTATGAGCGTTTTTCACACTTACGCCTGTCCCAGCATTCCCCCGGGTTACGCGACCAAAATCTGGGTGCTTGACAATGCTTGAGAGTTGTTGTGTCGTAAGTTGAGGACTACCTGTATTGAGGCCATGAGATTAGTGTAAAAGCACCCCATCCCCACCCCCCGACACACACACACACACACAACCAGCACATCATTTGCTAGAAATGTCCTCAGCTGCCCGGTTTAAAACAAAGGGAGTTTCCGCGATTCTGTTTCCAAAAACACTTATTGCTTTTTCTGTGCTTCTCCGTCTCCTGGCACAGCTCTTCCCTGCCCTCCGAACAGCCACTTCTCCGAGTGCGCCTCTCCGTGCCCGGCCACCTGCGCCAATCTCTATGCCCCCGCCAGCTGCCACCACCCCACGCCCTGTGTGGAGGGCTGCGCCTGCGACCGGGGCTACGTGCTCAGCGACCTCACCTGTGTCCCCATGCGGGAGTGTGGGTGCCGGGACCATCAGCAGGAATACCACAATGTGAGTGGGGAAGGCAGGGGCCGTGGACTCCCGCCATAGGTGGGCAGTGCCACCCTCGGGCACCCAGAGCCAAATCTGGCACCACGTACCCACCACGATCCGAGTAGCCCTTGGTTCCTCCCTGGATGTTTTGGGGGTCTATCCAGCGGAGATCTATCCTGGTGGTCTGCCATCTGGGCACCTTCTGAAACTGGTCCGGGGCCAGCTGAGCGTGGCATCGAGCTGGCCGGGCAGCGGCCGGAGCCTCACCCGTTGCGCTTCCTTTGCAGAACGGAGACACGTGGGTGACGAGCGGCTGCCAGCAACGCTGCACCTGCCTGGGCGGGCAAGTTCAGTGCCAGCCTTTCAGCTGCCAGGCGGGGTCCCTGTGCAGCACCAGCAACGAGGGCTTGCACCACTGCCGACCCACCAGTGAGTCCGCGGGGCGCCCAGGGCCACGGAGTGGGGGTCCCCGCCTGGCTCTGCCCCCCTCCTCGCTTTTGCCAACTCCCTTTCTCCCGCAGCCTTCCACCAGTGCGTGATCTCGGGGGACCCGCACTACCGCACCTTCGACAACTTCGTCCACCACTTCCAAGGGCGCTGCACGTACACCCTGGCCCGCACGCTGGGCCAGCTCCCCGAGGGCCTGGAACGCCTCTCCGTGGCGGGCCGGAACCACCGCCGGTCCATCTTCCACCGCGTCTCCTTCCTGCGCGAGCTCTACGTGGAGGTGCTGGGCTTCCAGATCACCCTCATGCAGGGGCGCAAGATGGCGGTAAGCGGCCAGGAGACCCCCCCCCATGGGCGGTGCTTTGGTTGAGGGGCGATGGGCCGGGGGGGGCGCTCGGCCTGACTCTGCCTCTTTTCAGCTCTTCTTCGTTCTTGGGCTCCTGGATGGTCTCTGCTCCCCATTGCGGATGATTTCCCCCCCACACACATCCACTCAGCAGCTGGCCTTAGACACCCCCCCGACCTCTGACCCTCCTCTTCCTCTCCATCTTCCTTTCTTCTCCCCCTTCTCCTTCTTCCCCTCCCCCCTCTTCTTTCTCCCCCTCCTTTTTCCTCTTCCATTCTTTCTCCGCTTTTCTCCTCCTCCTCCTCTTCCTTCCACTACTCCTCCTCCTCCTCTTTTCCTCCTTCGCTTGCCGGGAGCCAGCTGGGAAGGTGGTAGACGGTGAGCACAGGATGCTGGGGTAACGCAACCGTTGCGAGTGCACACCGGTTGCCAAGCCACCTGATTTTGCCTCGCCCGTTCGCGGGGATCCTTCGTCGCCATTTCCAGGCCCTTCCGACTTTGAACGGCGACCGGACGGTTCGTCATAAGACGAGGACCTCCGTCTTTGCCAATTGAGTCGCGGCATTGCAAAAAATGGCTCCGTGTGAACAAACCGCCATAGGGGCTGCTTTGGGGGCGGGGGTCCTTTCCCCTTTGCCCCCCACCTGCCGCCCCCAGTGACGGCTCCCCCCTTGGTTCCAGGTCAACAGTGTGAGGGTCACTCCCCCCTACTCCCCCACGGAGGGGCTCCAGATCACCCAGAGGGGCCGCAGACTGATCGTCCAGACCAATTTCGGCTTCTCGCTCTCCTACGATGGCCACAATGTTGCCGGTCAGTATTGTCCAGGGAGGGAGGGAGCAGGAGGAGGGGCGGGATGTGAGCGTCTCCTGACCGGGCCTTGGCCTCCGCCCTCAGACCACAGCTCCCGGCCAGGAAGAGCCCTCCCGTGGGGCAGGGACCGTTCAAAAGCAGGGAGGGTGTGGGTTAGGGTGCAAAGGGAGGGGGAGGACTGCCCCCCACACACTGAAATTGCTCAGAGGGCGGAGTGGAACTCAGAGGCCACGGCAAACCAACAGCTCTGCGGAGTTGTGAGGGGTCTCGTCCCCCTGGCCCAGCCGAGGGGCCTGGGTGCCACTGCAAAGCAGAAAAAGGGGAGGGGGTCTCCCCGGGTGGTCTTGGCTGGAGCACCAGGTATTCACAAGGTGGGGGTCATCTTTGGCGACCTTGTGAAAGCAGGCAAGGGAGTTGGCCTCCGTAGGTAGAGCTGAACATAACCCATCCTCCACGCCCATCCTAGAGGGTTGACACAAGAACCTCTGCTAGCCTTTCGGGGTCCCCAAAGGACATCTGAACCTCAGGGACAGCTACAGCAGCCCTGACCTCAAGCACTGTCGCTCCTCGACCTACGACCACAATTGAAGCCAAAATTCCTGTTGATACGCAGGACAGTTTTTTTGCCCCATTTTGTGACCTTGAAGTGAGCAACTGCGGCTGCTAAGTCAGGAAATGGGGTTGTTAAGTCAGTCTGGCTTCCCCAACGACTTGGCAGACGGCCGCAAAAGGGAGCCACGTGATCCCGAGACTGCAACCGTCGTAAATACGAGTCGGTTGCCAAGCGTCTGAATTTTGATCACGGGACCACAACAGTCATAAGCGTGGAAAGCGGTCCTAAGTCACTTTTTTCAGTGCCTTTGTAACTTCAAACGGTCATTAAATGAATTGTTAAGTGGAGGACTAACTTTAGGGCAGGGGTCTCCATCCTTGGCCCCTTTAAGACTGGTGGACTTCAACTCCCAGAATTCCCCAGCCAGCCATGCCTGTTTTCTTTCACCTAACCCTTAAAGTGGAGAGATTGGAGAGGAAGGGATTATAAGAGAGTAAGCAGAGCCACAGTGAGTATGCTGGCTGGGGAATTCTGGGAGTTGAAGTCCGCAGGTCTTAAAGTGGCCAAGGTTGGAGACCCCTGCCCTGTTTCATGTCCTCCCCTGTCCCAGCTCCCTCCTCCAAGAAAGGGGCTGGCTGGGGAATTCTGGGAGTTGAAGTCTTAAAGTGGCCAGGTTTGAAGGCCCCTGCCCTATTTCATGTCTTCACCTATCCCTTAAAGCGGAGAGATTGGAGAGGAAGGGATTATAAGAGAGTAAGCAGGGCCACAATGAGTATGCTGGCTGGGGAATTCTGGGAGCTGAAGTCCACCAGTCTTCATGTGGCCAAGGTTGGGGACCCCTGCTCTAGGGGATTAAGGGGTGATGGGGTGACCCACCCAGGATGAGGTTGGAGGGGCTGGGCTGGGCTCAGGATCCCCCTTTCTCTCTCCGTCCTCAGAGATTGTCCTGCCCAGCACCTACCAGAAGCGGGTTGGCGGCCTCTGTGGGAACTATGATGGCCGTCGCAACAATGAGTACATGAAGCCGGATGGGACCCTGGCCCGGACCCTCAATGCCTTTGGCAACAGCTGGCAGGTTTCGGTGAAGAGGAAGGAGCTGGACGAAGGCAGCGGAAAACTCAGCCCTGGCAGAGTCAGGTCAGCTGGGGGGCACCGTGGAAGGCATGGAGGGAGGGTCCCGGGAGGGAGGGCACTGGGCCCCCAGGAATAATCAAGCAAGGATCAATCAATCGGTCTATCAATCAGTCAATCAATCAACCTAGGAAGGCAGGAGAAGAAGCAATGGATGGAAAAATTATGAAGGAAAGAAGCAACCTGGAACGAAGGAAGAACTTCCTAACAGTGAGGACAATTAACCGGTGGAACTGCCCGCCACCAGGAGTTGTGGGGGCTCCATCGCTGATCGATTCATTCCTTGATCTTCCTCCCTGCTTTGAGCACCCCAAAGGCCTGTGGCTCTGGCTTGGCTGCCAGCCCCGGGTGCGAATCCTGAAGCAGCCCCTCTTTCCCGACAGGCGTCAGGAGCCGGAGGAAGAGCCCGAATCGGGGTTCCAGATGGACTGCACCCCAGAACAGCTGGCCGTCGTCAACGGGGCCAAGGCCTGCGGGGCACTGTCGGACCCCACTGGCCCCTTCTCAGCCTGCCACGCCGCCGTGTCCCCTGCCCCTTTCCAAGAGTGAGTGTGCAAGTGGGGTGGGGGTGGGGGTCCCGGGGCGAGGACAAAGGACCTCCCCCCCCCGGCTCTCTCTAACGGCTTCCCGCCTTGGGCTTGCAGGAGCTGCGTCTACGACCTCTGCGCCTTGTTTAACGACACGGAGTTGCTGTGCCAGGCCCTGGAGGCCTACGCCCAGCTCTGCCAGGAGCAGAAGGTGGACGTGGGGCGCTGGAGGCAGGAGACCGGCTGCCGTGAGTACCCCGGGCCCTGCTGTAAACGGGGGGGGGTGTCCTCCAAAGTGGCATTGCCCCCTGCCTCTCCAAATGAGCTAGACTACAAGGCAGGGGGGTCCTCGCTTTACGTCCCCTCACCCCCAGGGAGCGCGACCCTTTGAAGTTCTGACAGGCCTCCCTTGGGGTCCGCCTGACCCAGGTTCCGCATTCCGACGGTCTCTCTGCAGGCACTTCGGGCCCTTCGCTCAAAACCCTGCCCCTAAGCAACCCCACCCTGGCTTAAGGACCTCAGTGATTCTCTTAACAGCCGCCGCTGCAAAAAAAAAAAAAGATCATAAAATAGGGTGGGTCGGGTGGCGGGCCCATTTCACGACGGTCGAGGCGTTGCGACTGTGATGGGCAGGCCCCGCTTACGGTCGTAACGCGAGGACTGCCTGGATGCCACTCCTGAGTCTGCAGGGCCCTTTGGGGAACGGGCTGCCTGGGGGGGGGCACAATTTGGGAGTCCAGCGGCAGAGCCCTCTCCTCCCCCCCCCACAGCGATGGAGTGCCCGGCCCACAGCAGCTACCAGCCCTGCATGACCGCCTGCCCGGCGAGCTGTGCCAACATGGCTGCCCCGTCCAGCTGCGAGGCCCCCTGCGTGGAGGGCTGTGCCAGCGCCCCCGGCTACGTCCTCAGCGGGCTGGACCACGTGCCCTACGCGGAGTGTGGCTGCTCCAGCCAGGGGCAGTATTATCAGGTGGGGGCTCCCTTCCTCTCCCCCTCCCCTCCCCTCTCTTCTCTTCTCTTCTCTTCCTCCCTCTTTCTTTTCCTTCCTTCCTTCCTTCCTTCCTTCCTTCCTTCCTTCCTTTCTTTCTTTCTTTCTTTCTTTTTCCTTCCGTCCTTCCCTTCCTTCCTTTTTATTCCTTCCTTCATTCCCCCTCTTTTCCTTCCTCTGCACCTTCCTGCCTTCCTCCTTCCTTCTTCAGAGTCCTTCTATCACCTTCTCAAATTTCTGTATAAATGCGGAGCTAACCTCGAGTCGACCGATCAGACGATTCAGTGCAGGGGGATTATTCCAGGGGCTGCCAAATTGGATGGAGAAACAGACGGGGGGGGCTGGTGAAGGGGTGTGGGGTGGGCTTTAAGGAGGCGCTGCCATGCCTGACCCATCGCCCGCCCACCGGTGTGGCTGTTTTGGTGACCCCCAGAAAGAGCCGGCAGTTGTGGGATTTGGGACAGGAGGGCGGCCGAGCGGTGGGTGGCGAGTGGGGACGGGAGCTGCGTCCTCGGGGCTGCCCGGGCTCTCCTGCCTTCCCCCCCCATGTGGGCATCTAGTTGGCAGAGGGTTTCCCTGCCCTGGCACTGACCCCCTTCTCCCCAGATCAACGAGACCTTCCTGACCGAGGACTGTTCCCAGCGATGCACCTGCCAGCCGAGGGCCGTCCTGGATTGCTCCCCACTTGGCTGCAGCCAAGGGGAGGTTTGCGCCGTCTCCAACTACGTCCGCAACTGCTTCAAAGGTGGGCAGGGGCCCCGGGGGAGCGTTCTGCTCTCTGTTGCGGCAGGCAGTCCCTCGCCTGTGGGGCACCCCGGTTGGTGCCGCCCATTTGCACCACGTTTCTCCCCTCTCTGCCCCTGCAGCCGACGCCTGCCTCAGCGGCCCCTGCCAGAACGAGGGGACGTGCCAGGTCACCCCTGAGGGCTTCCACTGCCTCTGCCTCGAGGGCTACGTTGGACTCTTCTGCGAGGATTCCCCGCTAGAGAGTTCAACCCCAGCGCCCCCCATCCCCACCACCCACAAACCCATCCTCTCCAGCACTACCCAGGCCCTGCCAGACGTCAGCCTGACAACTAACCCTGGTAGGCAGCCCCCTGCTCTGCTGCCCCCCCCGGGCCTGGGGCTCTCTGGCCCCTCATTCCCTCCCCTGCTCCCCTCTTTGCTCTTCTCCTCCCTCCAGGGGACCCCGAGACACCCAACTTGCTGGCCATCCTGCTGGGCATCTTCATCCCCCTGGCCGTCATCCTCCTGGCGCTGATCATCTTCTGTGTCTGTCGGCAGCGGAACTTGTAAGGAGGGGCCTCAACCTGGGTGGAGTTGAGCACCCCCAGAGTGACAGAGTTGGGGGGGCTCCCCGACAGAGAGACGACGGTATCACTTGTGAGGAAGGAGAAATGTTTTAAGAACAAAGGAGAATATTTGTATCTCAGGGTTGAAATGAGGGTCCTCGGTGCTCTCTGAGCTTGGTGGGCTTCTTGCAGATGTTTTATGAACCAAATAGGTAACCTACATGGAGGGGGTTTTGGAGAAGAGGAGGAGGAGGAGGAGGAGGAGGAGGAGGAGGAGGAGGAGGAAAGGACTGTGGGGTCCTTGGTCCTCCGTCTGAGCTTGTTTTCTTGTGGACATTTCATTACCCAAATATGCAACATTATCAGTGCTCTGTCACCCAGTCTGGGTAATGAAACCTCTGCAAGAAAGCCACCCAGCTCAGAGGGCACCATGGAGAGACGTTTGGGGCTGGCTGCCCGCTCAGCCCCCTGTGAGCCGTCAGGGCTGCCCTGCCAGTGTGCTCCAGAGACTGACCCACACGCTGCCTCCCTTGTGCCCTCCGGCCAGCCTCACCCATCTCACAGCAAGGCAGCCCCGGACCGGTTGTTTCTCTGCAGCTCCTGCCACCTGCAGTGCACTTTCCCCCCCCACCTGCCCCCCCCAGACCCCGCCTCTTGCTCGCCAGGCTTCTCCTGCTGCCATAAGTCAAGGCCCGCCTGCAAAGGTTGTGTTGGCCTCACAGGAGACCCGCAATCAGCCGTTCAAGCGTGACGTTGCCCAGGAACTAACCACAATGCAGCCCTCCTGTTTTAGCCTCAGACTAGCCTTGCCCTGGCACTGTGAGGGATGCCACGGGGTGCAGGAGAAACCTCCGGGGAGGCGGGGGAGGGCACCAAGCAGGGCCGGGGCTGGAGTGGGGCGGCCTTTCTGGCGAGAGGGATGCTGCGCTTGCTCTGCTTCCCGGAGGGGCTTCAGACCCCGATTCCCCCAGACTCACTTTGCCTTCCTGTCTTTTCAGCGGGTACAAGATGAAGCTGAGGGAAGACCGCGTCTCCATCATCTCGACCTCAGGTGAGCCCGTCCCCTCCGGGCACTGGGCAGCTGGCAGCGAGCGCAGCTGGTTGGCTCTGACGGGTGACCTCCTGCCCTTCTGTCTTTCAGGCTTCGCTGGCTTGTGAGGCCCAGGTCCACGGGAAGAGGCCCACCCTCGTCCACCCCAAGCGAAGACACCCCCCGCCCCCATTTTGTCCGGGCAGCTTGCCATAGGTCACCACAGGACTCTCCCCCCCATCTCTAGAGCTGGCTTAATTGGGGGGGGCAGTGAGAGGACCTCAACCCCAACTCTACCCCACCAAGTTGCTTGCTGTTGCATCCAGCTTTCTCCCTGATGGGGGGGGGCTCATCACTGCACCCCCAGGAGGGGAAGGACTCTGCAGAAAGTGTCTCGAACACAGAGGGAGGAAGGGAGGGAGGGAGGGAGGGAAAGGAAGAACTCATGTATGTGAGAATTTGGAGACCCCATCCCATGGGGAGCACAGCAAGCTGGGCCCCCCTCTTTCCTGCAGGCCCCACTGCACCCAGGGTGAGGTTCAAAGAAAGACCCCAACAATTTGCCCTACCCCGACAGGCTCAGGCTGGCTGCTTAGGAAGCAAATGCCCCGCTTGGGCTGCAGGCAGCCAGGTGGGGCGGGGAGACAGGGCAGGGTCCCTGCGGGGAGCCAAAGGGGTTGGGGGCAACCAGGGCAGGGAGGGGGGATTCAAGTCCCAGATTTAATTCCCCAGCACAACCTGAACCCACCTGCAGGGGGAGCCCTAACACCAAAAGCCAAACACAGGGTTGAAGCAGGTGGATGGATCTTGATTGGCAGCCGCCACGGCTTCCCCCTTTGTGCTGGGTGCCCCGCCAGGAATGCCCAGCGGGCTCTTTGGGCCTTGCAGCCAGGGCAGGAAGGCGTTGGCCACGAGGAGCTGCGGGCCCCGGACCTCCCTCCCGGGGGCTGATCTGCCTCTCTTTCCATCAGGCCCAGGGCAAGCCAGCCCCCCCCCTGGTGTCTTTGCTCCAGATGCCCAAGAGACGGGGCAGCCTTGCCTGAGGAGCAGGTGCCAGGCTGCCCCTCGACGGCTGCTGCCAGCCCGGCCCCCAGGGAGCCCGCCCGGACTGGCCCCGGTTTGCACTGCTGCAGTTTGCGCCCCGCCTCCAGTCAGGGAGAGGGAAGAGGGGCCCCCTGGCCATCCAGACGTTCCCATGGATGCCCCCCCAGGGCCGTCCTGGGGGATCCTAGGGGGAGGGTCCCGTGACAGAGAGAGGCCTGCGTCTGAATGCGTGTTTCTCAGCCGTGGTGACTTTCCTTAAGATAAGGAGCCTTCCCAGAGGCCCCCAGCCAGCACGTGGGGCCAGGGGTGAGGCACACGCACCCCATAGCAGCACCAGAGTGGGCCAGTTTGCAGAGCGCCCCCCCCCCAGATGCGCTCCGGTCACCCCGATCGTGTCCAACTGCGAGACCCACGGATGTTTATTATTCATTTTAAGGGATGCCAGCCTCACACAGGTCAGCTGGGCACAAATGTCCACACCAGCAAATTAAACAACTTTGCAAAACCTTTCATTAGATACGTTGCTCTTGTTGTCCTGTTGTGTTTTTCCATTCCTCAACAACAAAGTGTTGTGTTCAGCTATTTCTCTGTTTTATTGTACTCGCTAAAAAGGCTATTCAAGGACTCTAATGAAGATAATGTTTACAAAGCGTCTCAAGAGGGCCCAGCCTTTAGTGCTGGGGGGCCATCCCAGCCCTGGGTAAATGGGGGGGGGGCAGAAGGGGCATAGAAAGGACCCCATGCAGAGCTCAGGGTGTATCTCAACCTTGGCAAGTTTAAGATGGGCCGATTCCCAGAATTCCCCAGACTGCGTGTTTTAAGATGGGTGGACTTCGACTCCCAGAATTCCCCAGCCATCCATCCTTAAATTGGGATGCAGAACTGTTCACGTGGGAATGTGACTTAAGCTGAAATCAGCTGGAACACTTCCGGATTCAGACCTTTTGCTGATTTGTATTTACACCTTTGCGCTCCCCCCCCCCCGTTTGCTTCTTCCAGGGGTTCCCCCAACATCTGGCGCTCCGTGGCTGTGGCCAACCTCATTTCTCGGCCTTTCTTCCAGAGGATTCCTCTGCCAGCTGCCTCTGCCCCACTTCCCACGGGGCAAGAGAGAAAATGGAGCCCAGCCTGATGGGGGAGATGGTACCTGGGAATTCCAGGCCCGGAAGTCTCCCCCGAGGCTGCTGCAGCCCTTGTTTGCGCTGATTAACCTCCAGCGTGTGGAGCTGGCTGGCTTATCGGCTGGCTGTTTGCAAAGGAGCAGCAGCTTCAATGGGGCCATTATGACCGCAGATTAAGAAGGCCGCTGACCCTCCCCTCTGCCCCACAAGGCCTGGCCCAGTTGGGGGGCGCTTGTGGAGCAGGACTGCAGGCTTTCCGGCCATGCCAGGGCTGTGTGCCAGTCAGGGCTGACCCCAGCCTCCCTGGCCAAGTGGGAATCGCTGCCTCTTCGCCTAAATGGGGGTTCCCACGGCCTTCTGGACCCAAAGCAAACCAGTTCTTCTGTTGGGGGGGCAGCCCAGTTGACAGGGGCTTGCATCCACCTCAGCCCCCCCCCCTTGCCAGGGAAACAGCAGGGGTGCTCCTGGCCACCAGCACACCAGGAGGGCGATGTGGATTAAGCTTTGGATTCAGGATGGGGGCATCCTAAACTCACCAAGCACTGCCCCCTTGGGGGTCTGGGGAAGGAACCCAGCCAGGCCTTCCCCCCCCCCTCTGAGTACTGAGGTTGGGTGCCTGGAGGAAGTCCCTTCCCCCGGGCTGGGAATCCCCCTGGACAGGGACCCACACCCGGGCCCTCCTGGAAGCCCACTTGGGGTTTTGCTACATGGCAGGAAAGAGTCTTCCTGCCCCCTCCTTTGTCTGAAGCCAGGCAGCTGGGAGTTCTAGTCTGGCCTCGTGCACGAAAGCCGGCTGAGTAACTTTGGGCCGATAACCAGGGGACGGTGAGTTCCAGTTGGGCCTTAGACACGAAAACCAACTGGGTGACCTTGGGTCAATCTCTAGGAGACAGTGAGTTCTAGTCCCATCTTAAGCATGAAAGGCAGCTGGGTGGCTTTGGGCCAATCACAAGGAAATGCGATTCTTCTCCCAACTCAGCCATGAAAACCAACTGGGTGACCTTGGGCCAATCCCCAGGAGGTGGTGAGTTCTAGTCCCGCCTTAGGCACGAAAGTTGACTGGGTGCCTTTGGGCCAGTCCTTCTCTCTTGGCCACCCCACAGTGTTGTTGTTGTGCGGAAAATAGGGGGAAGAAAGAGCATTGTGTTTGCCACCTCGAACTAGTTATAGAAATAATAAAGAATCTGGAATACAAATAAATGTTAAGAAATATTAAAAGCTTGCTTTCTTTGACAATGACCGGCCTGGAATGTGCAGCAACCAGGCATCACAAAGTGTCCGAGTGTCCTTCTGCGGCCGTTGTGTATCCCGGCTTGGCTCAGACCCAGCTCTGTCCTGGATCAATCCCCAGCGTGGGTGGTACAAACAAGACCCCCCCACCCCACTCTCGGAGCAGCCTAGTGCCCCAATGCTGAAGTTTTTGCTATGCAAGCAGAAAGCCAGGCCCCTCGGAAGACCCGCTGGGGACCAGCCCTTTCGCACACCCCACAGGTCCTCCACTAGGAGTGTCTCTTGTGCACCGGCTTTGCTTGGGTAGGGGGTCTGCAGCTCTCCCACCCCCAGTCAGCCAGCAGCCTCCCTCTGCCATTCAGCAACGGGGACTCTGGGGCAGCCCCTGGCGGGCCCTCCTGCCCGCCCGCCCGCTGCAACTCCTCCAAGGTCCCGGGGTTATCTCGGTCTCTTATCATCAAGCGATTGGGCACGTGTGGTGTTGTGGTTTTCGCAGCCCGGAGATAGCAGGGAGCCAGAGGTGACCAGAGGGGGAGGTGCCACCCGGGCCCAGCCAAGCCGTGGGGCTGCCCGAAGGATGCGGCAGACGAGGAAGGGGGTTCTCTGATGAGAGAGACACCCCACTGCTGGATCCGGATCTCTAAGCCTCATACCCCTCCCAGGGTGCCAGGAGAGACAGACAGACAGACAGACAGACACACACACAAATACCTGCAAAAGCCAGCCCTTGGTAAGGTGTAGCCTTGACTGTCTTTTCACTGGATTTTCACCTGCAACTGTCCCAGCCCCCTCCCCCTTATTCCCCGTTCTGCTTTCCGGGTGCCGGAGGGCAAACGAGCCAGAGGCCTTCGGCCATCGGGACACTTAAAACAAATTACGATCAACGAATCATAGTTTAGGATGGCAGCGATTGGGGAGGGGGGATTGCGATTCGCCCATCGCCTTCCCAGGAGCCACAAGCAAAAAGGAAAGTTGGGGGGGGATGTCCCCAACTTCTTTCCACCTGTTGGGAAGAATCACCACCGCGCAGGGGGCAGGAAAGGTGGGACCCTCCCCCCGCGCTGCAACTGCGGTCCGAGAAGACCCCCCTCCCCCCCCCGCAGGCGGGTAGCGTTTCCGAGCGGGGCGGGCGGACCTTCTCTCGGAGGAGCCCCCTAATTTCCCCCCAGCCCGAAGCAGCCGCTCCAGAGTTGGGGCGCCGAGAGGGGCTCCCCAGTTCTGCCCCCGCCTGGCGGGCGCTGCGGAGGACGCCCCGGGAGCCCCCTCCCCCCCTCCCTCCCCCGGCGCCGCCCCCGCCCCGCCCCGCCCCGCCCGGCAGGATCTGAGCTCACGGAGGAGGATGCAGCCCCGCGGCCAGGGCCCGGCCGGCCCGGTCACATGCAGAGCCCGTGACCGGCATCCCGGAGCCGCCGCGCAGCCCGGAGCCAGGTGGGTGCGGGGCGCCGGGTGCGGAGAAGCGGGCGGGGGGCTCTCGGAGCCGGTCTTCGCCCCCGGAGGGCCCGCCGCACCCCCCCTCCTCCTCCTCCTCTCGCCCGGCTTTCCCGGAGGGACCCCTCCCCCCTCCCCGCTTGGGGCGCTCAGCTGCTCGGCCACGGGCCCCCCCAGCCGCTCCCCCATCCGGGCGGCAGAAACAGCCCCGCCGCCTCCTCCGCGCTGCTCGCCCCGCTCCATCCCCACCGGCGAGGCGCCCCCCGAGGACCCCCGTTGCCCCCCCCGACTGCCCCGCCGGGCAACTTGGCGCTAGCGGCGCCCTCTTGATGGGCCGGAAGGGGGCGCCAGGAGACCACCCCTTTCCCCCCCCACCCGGTGGCGGCGGTGGCTGCCCCCAGGTAGACTCTCCCTGGACGCGGAAGCTCCAGGCAGCAGCGGCGCCGGGCGGGCAGCCCCTCCCTCCCTCCCGGAAGTCGGCTTCCTGCCTGCTGCGCCGGACTGGGAGGAGGGGGACGAGGAAGGCGGGGGGGGGGCTCTGCGGCAGCCTCTCATCGCCCCCTCCCCCCCCAGCTAAGCGGCCCGGGCCATGTCCACGGAGAGCTCCCCGCTGCTCAGCGGCCGCCTCTCTCGGCTCTCGGGGGACGCGGAGATGGCGGGGGTCGCCCAGGAAGAGGCGCCCCTGGTGGTGGGCTCGGGCTCCGGCGGGAGCGGCGGCGGCGGCCCCGACCCGGCCCGGCAGCTCTCCACCTTCTTCGGGGTGATCGTGCCCACCGTCCTCTCCATGTTCAGCATCGTGGTCTTCATGCGAGTCGGTACGTGGGGACCCCCCCCGCCCCGGCGGCTGGGGGGCTCCGGACCCTCCGGCCAAGCGGGTCCGGGACAGGGAGGCGGGGGGGGGGGAGCCAGGTTTCCCAGCAGGGGGAGGAGCCCAGCGCTCACCCCTCCCCCCCGCCCCCTCCCCAGGGTTTGTGGTGGGCCACGCCGGGTTCCTGCAGTCGCTCCTGATGCTGGTGGTGGCCTATCTGATCATCTCCCTGACGGTGCTCTCCGTGTGCGCCATCTCCACCAACGGGGCCGTCCAGGCTGGGGGCGCCTACTGTATCCTTTGGGGCTGGGGTCTCCCGGAGATTGGGGTCCTGGAAGGAGGCCGTCCAGGCTCCAGACGGCAGAAATCTGGTCTGCCTGCAGGGGGCAGCCCTGCTCAGCTCCTCCAGGTCATCCGAGGTCACCTGGACGCTGCCCCTCCAAAGCCCAGCCAGGGTGTGGGCCCTGCCCTCCCCAGACCCCGCAGAGGCAGAGATGGGGCTCCTGATCCTTTGGAAGAAGGAAGGGGACACGCCACGGCTGTGCCCCCCCCCCCGCCTCTGATGCAGGGCTTTAGCATCTCACCCAGGGAGGGAGACTGCTTCTCGAAGACCCTACAAGCTGCAAGGGGGGAGGGGGGACAGCCCAGGTGGTGAGGACGGGCGGGGCTCTCCAGGCTCACCAGCCAAGCCCCCCAAAAGTCCGGCCTGAGCGAGAGACACCCCCCCCCCGCCATCAGGCACCTCCAGCTCTGCCTCTGCGGGGCGGCCGTTGGGCTCCCTCGCAAGGGCGGTGTGTGGGGGGGGTGTTCCTTCTGTTTTTATGGAAGCTTTGCCTTAACTCCCCCCCCTCCCCAGTCATGATCAGCCGGACTCTGGGCCCCGAGTTCGGGGGGAGCATCGGCCTGATGTTCTACCTGGCCAACGTCTGTGCCTGCGGCGTCTATGTCCTGGGGCTGGTGGAAGCCATTCTGGACGTCTTCGGCGCAGGTGGGCCTCGAGCCGGACCCCGGGGGCTGGGTTGCAGAGCAAGGGCCACTTGCCCACCCTGCTCTGCTCTAGACACGGGTGCGAATGGCCCCCTGAATCGCCCCTCCCTCTTCCTCCTCCCGGCCCAGATGGATCCGACCCGCCAGGCAGTAAGACGCTCCCGCAGGGCTACCTGTACAGCTTCGTCTACAGCTCGCTGGTGCTGTTGCTCTGCCTGCTGGTCTGCCTGGTGGGTGCCCACATCTACTCCCGGGCAGCCTTCTTCATCTTCCTGCTGGTCAACCTGGTGCTGGTCACCATCTTCGTCAGCTTCTTCACCGTCTCCCCTCGGCTCATCACCGTCTCCCATGGAGACAACCAGACCTTCAACGCCTCCTTCACGGGCTTCAACATCTCCACCCTCAGGGACAACATGTATGGTAGGGGCGCTTCGCCCGCTTGGCCAGGAGGGGGGGGCAAGTGCTGGCGTTCAGCCCTGGCGTTTCCTGGGGGGGTGGAGGGCCTCTGGCAGCTGACCGTTGGCCAAGTTGAAAAGCCCTGGGGCGGGGAGGAGAACGGAGGACTATATGCAGCGGTGGGGTGGAGGCAGCCATGCCCCCCTCCTGGGATGACCTGGATCTTCCCCCCACCAGCCATGTACTCACAGGACTACACTACCAATAACCTGATGTCTTTCGCCACCGTCTTTGCCGTGATGTTCAATGGCTGCACCGGCATCATGGCCGGCTCCAACATGTCAGGTGAGGCCTGGGGGGCCCTGGGGAGGGTCTCGGGGGTCCTAGGAGAGCTTCCGTGGGGAGGCGGGATGGTTAACCCCCTCGATCCTTGCAGGGGAGCTGAAGAACGCCAGCGCCTCCATCCCCAAGGGGACGATTGTGGCCGTGCTGTACACCTTCGTCATCTATTTCTTCCTCTTTTTCATGACCAGCTTCACCTGCGAGAGGTGAGGGGCTGCGGGGGGCCCAGAGAGGGACCCCCGCAGCAGGTCGCCAGCCTCCCGTCCTCCCCCTCAGCTGGGGACTTCCTGGACTCGAGGCTGGCATGGGGGGGGCAGACGTCGGGCATGAAGGGGGGGGCATGCCTCCAGGGAGGGGCTTGTCAGGTGGAGGCCTGCTGGCAGGGGGGAGACTGACGCCCCCCCTTGGCCTCCCCCAGGGCCCTCCTGAAGGGCGACTACGGCTTCTTCCGGTCCATCAACGTCTGGCCTCCCTTCGTGCTGATGGGCATCTACTCCGCCTCCCTCTCGGCCTCCATGAGCAACCTGATTGGCGCTTCCCGCATCCTTCACGCCCTGGCGAAGGACGACCTCTTTGGTGAGCGAAGCCCCCTGCCTGCCGAGCCCCTCCGCCAGCCCTGCCCTCCTCCGCCTGGCCAGGAGGTCCAGCGCTGCATCTTTCTCTCTCTGCAGGGCCTGTCCTGGCTCCGGCCAAGATCGTCTCCCGAGGGGGCAACCCCTGGGTGGCCGTCCTCTACACCTGGGGCCTCGCGCAGGTAACACCTCCCCCCCAGGCCCTGGGGACCAAGGACCGCAGGTGGAGGGAGGCATCTCTGGGGCTCCTCCGGTAGCTGGGGTCTCCAATCGTGGCCCCTTTAAGACTGGTGGACTTCAACTCCCAGAATTCCCCAGCCAGCGTAAGTGATCTTGACCACTGGTGGGGGAATTCTGGGAGTTGAAGTCCACCAGTCTTAAAGCGGCCACGATTGGAGACCCCCGGTCCATACAGGCAGTCCTTGACTTACGGCTATAACGGAGCCCCAATTTTCCGTTGCTAAGCGAAACATTGGTTAACTGCCGCTTTGCAACTTTCCTCGCCACCGTCGTGAAATAAAACACTGCGGTTGTTAAGCCAGCAACAAGTGATTCCGGCTTTCCCCCCATTGAATTTCCTGGTCAGGAGGTCGCTGAAGGGGATCACATGACACCCCTACCCCGGGACATACCCTCCCCCCAAAAAACCCTCGTGTTGGTGGCTAAGCATCCAAGTTTTCATCAGATGACCATGTGAGGTGGGGGGGGGATGCTGCAGTGGCCTTAAGGGTGAGAAATGACCCCAAGCCCCTGTGTTCAGTGCCGTTGTAACTGAGCGGTCACTAAATGGGCCGTTGTAAGCCGAGGACTGCCTGTGCGCAGACTAAAGCAACTTCCTGCATCCTGGTGGGACAAGAGGGGTAGGCAACCTTGGCTCTTTTATGACTCATGGACTTCAACTCCCAGAATGCTGACTCAGGAATTCTGGGAGTTGAAGTCCACAAGCCATAAAAGAGCCGAGGTCCTCTTCCTGCTCTTTGGCCTCCGGAAGGCCGCCCCTCCCTCCTGGGACCCCAGACTGCCTTCCCCCACACCCCTCCCTCCCCTGGCCCACCTGGGGTGACTCTGGGGGTCCTCAGAGGAGCATCATTGGGCAGAAGAGACCCTAATTATGCAGGCCGACAACATGGCGGATGGCTTGTCCCGTTCCTGGCTCAAAAGGGCTGGCCCCCTCCGGGCCTTCAGCAGGTGATCTGGGCCAGGGGGCGCCGGAGAGCCCGGGGTCACGGACGGAAGGTGGGGGGGGTTTCTCCCCCCCCTTTTAAGGACTCCTGCCTTCCCCAGCTGGTGCTCCTGGTCGGGAAACTCAACACCATTGCCGGCATCGTGACCGTCTTCTATCTGGTCGCCTACGCCGCCGTGGACCTGGCCTGCCTGGCGCTGGAGTGGGCCTCGGCGCCCAACTTCCGGTGGGTGCAGCTTCCCAAGAGGGGAGGGGGAGGGCACGCCGGGGCGTGGGGGTGTCTGTGGGTCCGGCGGTGCCCTCGAGCCCCAGAAGGGATGGGGAGGGAGGGGCCGTGCCAGCCACCTCCCACTCGCTCGCTCGCCCTCTCCCCCGGCAGGCCCACCTTCCAGCTCTTCTCCTGGCACACCTGCCTGCTTGGCATCCTCTCCTGCCTGGTGATGATGTTCCTGATCAGCCCAGCGGGGGCCTCGGGCAGCCTGGGACTGATGCTTCTCCTGTTGGGCTTCATCCACCTGCGCTCGGCCGCCTCTTCCTGGGGCTACATCAGCCAGGCACTCATCTTCCACCAGGTGCGGCGCAGAGCGTGCGGGAGGCGCTGGGGGGGGCAGGGGCAACCTCTCCCAAAGGGGCCATGAGACACGGAGGGTCTTGGGGGTCCCGGGCGGAAGAGGCTGACTGGCTCTGCGCTGGGTTAGTGGGACGAGGGCTCCGGTCTGAGGAAGGGGCCGTGCGGATCCACGCGGGTTGGGGAAGGGGGCACCGTGGGGGTCTCCGAGGCAAGTAGGGGTCGTCCTCAACATACAACAGTTGGGACTGGAGCCTCCGTGGCTCAGCAAGGCCCTAGTCGTGCCTGGTGCTGCGGACTTTCCCCCCACGGTTGTTAAGTGAATCAAAAAGGGTCATAAATCAAATCTTGCTTCCCCGGGGAAAGTCAAACAAAGGGAGATCACCTGATCCCAGGAAGCTGGAGCCGCCCTCAGTCCGTGCTGGCTGCCAGGGCCCCAAATCTGGATCCCCACGTGACCCCTGGGGGACGCCGCAACCGCCGCGGCCCATCTCTTTTCCGTACGGTTGTCATTTTGAGCGGTCACTAAATGAAGGGCTGTAAGTGGAGGACTGCCTGCAATGCACAAGGCGGGAGCGACGCAGGGCAGGATCTGCTCGGTCCAAACGACAGCTCCCCCCCCTGTTTAGTGACCGTTCAAAACTACGACGGCACTGGGGAAAAAGCGACTTCTGACATTTTTCATACTTACGACTGTTGCAGCGTCCCCGTGATCAAAATCCAGACGCTCGGCCACTGACTCGTATTTATGACGGTCTCAGTGCCCCAGAAGGGTCGCGTAATCCCCTTTTACGATCTTCTGACAAGCAAAGTCAAGGGGGGGGGAAGCCGGATTCACTTAACGACCGAGTTGCTAACTTAACACCTGCGGTGATTCACTTAGCAACATAAAACGGGTCAAAACTCACTTAACAAATGTCTCGCTTGGCAACAAAAGTTTTGGACTCGGTTGTGGCCGTAAGTCGAGGACCACCTGTAGAGAAGAAGGCAGCAGGTAGACGAGGGGAAGATGTCTCTGGTGGGACTAACGGGGGGGTCTCTTCCCCTCTTGATCCTCCTCCTCTCCCCCCCCAAAGGTCCGGAAGTACCTGTTGCTGCTTGACATCCGGAAGGACCACGTCAAATTCTGGCGGCCGCAGATCCTGCTGATGGTGGCCAACCCCCGGGGTGGATCCCAGCTGATGCGCTTCATCAACCACCTGAAGAAAGGGGGGCTCTTCGTCTTGGGCCACGTGGAGATCGGGGACCTGGGTAGGGGCAGGGGTTGGGGCAGGGGGGGTGCCCTTCTTCCGTGGGACGCCACGTGGCCTGGGGTCTGTGGGGCAGGGCTCAGAGAGAGGCCGAACCCCAGAAGCGTGGCACAGCTTCGGGGGGGGGCGTTTCTTGACCCCTGCGCCCGCCCTGCCAGGGGCCCTTGGCGATGCCACCTTCGCTGCTTCTCCCGCAGACACGATGCCCTCGGACCCCATCCAGGCTCACTACAACTTCTGGCTCAGCCTGGTGGACAAATTGAGCATCAAGGCCTTTGTGGATCTGACCTTGTCTCCCTCCGTCCGGCAGGGGACGCAGCACCTGCTCCGGATCACTGGCCTGGGTGAGGGGCCCGGGGGGCTGCAGGGGGGGTGCCGGAGGGTTTGTGGTGCCAGGAGAGGAGAGACCCCCCCTCGGTGTTAAGGAGTCTGACACTTGGTAGCCCCTTGGGGTTGAGGCTGGCCCCTTGCAGCCCCTAAGGATGGAGCGCGTGCCAAGAAAATGAGCCTAAAAGGAGCCAGGGGCCCCTTGAGGTCCCACCCTGTGGCCCCCCCCAGGGTGGCCCTGCCCCCTCCCATCAACAGAGCGGCCAGATGTTTTGGGAAATCAAACCAAGCAAATCTATTTATTTAGTCATTTGTGTCCTGCCTTTATTATATTTAAGAATGACCCAAGATGGCAAACATACCTGATGTTCCTCCTTCTATCCTATCTTTTCCACAACAACAACCCTGTGAGGTGGGTTGGGCCGAGAGGGAGGGACTGGCCCCAAAGTTTCCCAGCTGGCTTTCATATCAAGGCGGGACTAAAACTCACCGTCTCCTGGTGATTGGCCCAAAGTCACCCAGACATTTTTTGTGCCTAAGGCTGAACTAGAACTCACCATCTCCTAGTTGTTAAGGCAGCCCTAGAATTCCCAGTCTCCTGGTGATTTGCCTGTTCACCCAGCTAGCTTTTGTGCCTAAGGTTGGACTAGAACTCAAAATCTCCTGGTTATTGAACTAAAGTCACCCAGCCTAAGGCAGGACTAGAACTCACCGTCTCCTAGTTTTTAAGCCAACACCTTAAGGCTTTCAGGCTTAAGATGGCATTAGAATTCCCAGTCTCCTGGTGATTTGCCTGGTCACCCAACTAGCTTTTGTTCCCAAGGCTGGACTAGAACTCGCTGTCTCCTGGTTTTTAAACCAGCGCCTTCACCACCAGGCCAAACTCTGCCACAGGAAGGCTGCTTGGACTTCATTTGGTAGCCATTCTGAGGACCTCCAGAAGGAGACAAAGTTGCTCAGCACACAGGGAAGCCCCCTCTGCTGACGTGGTGGGAAGGCTCCCCTCTGGAGCCTTTTGTCCCACTAAGTCAGGTTGCCCTCATCCCATAGAACAAAATATTGGGGGGCGGTTGTTTTCCCAGGGGACACTGGAATATAAACCACGGTCGGTGTGCTGGGTCTTGATCTGCCTGGGGGAGGCCAGCTGTTCTCCCCCTTGCTGAACCTGGCCAGACCATCTGCATTGACGTGGTCCGTGCGCTTCCTTGTCTGCAGGTGGGATGAAGCCCAATACGCTGGTCCTGGGTTTCTACGACGACTGCGTCCCTGAAGATTACTTCCTGCAGGACCCGGCCTTCAGTCAAGCCAAGGAGAACGACGAGTTCGGGGTGGACCTGGCAGCCCTGCAGGCCCACTTTCCCCCCGTGCGGGTCACGGCCAACCAGCGGGCTCTGAGGCCCTCCGAGTACGTGGCCATCATCTCGGACGCGGTGAAGATGCACAAGAACGTCTGCCTGGCCCGCTACTTCCACCTGCTGGACAAGGACCTGCTCTCCTCCTCGGCTTCCAAGAAGCGCCTGGAGGGCCGCTACATTGACGTCTGGCCCCTCAACCTCCTGCGCCCCAACACACCCACCTACGTGGACATCTGCAGCCTCTTCCTGCTCCAGATGGCCTGCATCCTCACCATGGTCAGCTCCTGGAAAGGCGCCCGGCTGCGCATCTTCCTCTGCGTGGAGTCGGGCGACCTGGGCTGGGTGAGCAAGGAGGAGAAGCTGCGGGAGCTGCTGACCAAGTTGCGGATTAAGGCCACCATCAAGATCGTGACCTGGGACCAGGTGGTCGCCTTCCAGAGCCACCCACAGCCTGCGGGGACCGGGAGGCCGAGCCCTGCCGAGGTTCAGGGCCCTCCCGGTCCTCCCAACCCAGAGAAGCTCTTGGGGGAGACGTTCCTGAACGCAGCCCCGTTCCGCGTGACGGACGAGTACTTGGCTTCGGTCAACGAGCTTCTGCTGAAGCAAGCTGGTCAGGCGGCCGTGCGCTTCCTCTACCTGCCGCGGCCTCCTGCAGACACCTCTCAGTATGAGCGCTACCTGGAGCAGCTGGAGATCCTCACCACTGGCCTGGGGCCAACCCTGCTGATCCACGGGCTGACCCCCGTCACCTGCACCGAACTGTAAGTGGCCAGCAGCAGGCATGCATTCGTGGCCAGCAGCAACCCCAACGCCTTGTCCTCAACGAACAAAACGTGCCTTTGTCTCTGGAGAAACGAGGAGGCCGTGCTGAGCACAGCTTTGCTGAAGACATGTGGGGGGGAAGGGTACATCTGGGGCAGCGGAGAAGGGCTGCTGAAATGGGGAGGGAGGAGGACCAAGGACTGCGCTCTCCAGGACACAGATGTCTTCCACTATTTGAGGACAACTTTCATGGGACCATCTCGGTGGGACTGAGGGTCCCAGTGAGAGATCTCCCTGGGCACCAGGGCTTCTTCTGAGCACTCCCACAAATCTCCAGAGCCGGAAGCACTTTCCTCATCCATTTCCTGGTGCAGAAGGCAGAGGGGGTGGCCTCCCTCCCTGTTGGAAGTAAGTGGGCGCGGATATTTGCCAAACGAAACATCTGGGACAGGCCCTTGTTGGACTTCAAGGTGACCTTCTCCTCCTCCTCAGCCGGGACTCTGCGCTGGCTTGACCAAGCCTGTTCCCCCCCCCCCCCGTGTGTGGAATTACAAGTCCCATCACGGGCCCCTCAAGGATAGCTAACTGTTGACAAGGACGATGGGATTTGCAGTGCAGCGTACCAAGAAGTGCATTTGGTGTCATTGCGAACACCGTTCGGATGAGGAACATTCTGTGAAGCTTCCGATTTGAGTTCGAAATGGGTTCTTTCTGCAGGGGTGTGTGTGTGTTTTGAATCCAGGACAGCTCTGTCTGGCTCGCGCATCTGGTTTTGGGCCCCAAATGGTTGGAACAAACCCTTCCAGAGGCCTTCGTCCTTTGAGCGAGCCTGGCCATCCGGAGTTGCTTCTTCCAGCGTAGCCTTCCTCCTTTTCAACAGCCTTTCCTTCCGCTGGAGCAGAACAGGCTGCTGGGGGCCACCCCAATTCTCCCCCTCCCCCGTGGCAAGCCAGGATGAAAGCTCCTGGGAGGGGGTCTCCGCCAAGCCATTAGCTTAGCAGCTGATTAGAAATGACAAGCACTTAACAAAAAGAGGGTTTTTACTTCTCTCCTGCGAAAGGTGCTTCTACTAACCACTAACCCACCGCAGATGAAGCTGCCTCTCCGGCGGGGGGGGGGGAGGGGGGCTGGGAAAAGGGGGCGCGGGGTTGGAAAGGGGGAGCAGCTGCTCCGCGGAACAAAGCCGGGCAATAAAAGCGAAACTTGCAGGAGCCGAGCGTCTTTGCCTTCAGGCTGCGGCGTTTGCGTGCCTTCCCCCGGGAGTCCCTGCTCAGCCAAGGCCGGGCGAGCACAACGGACCGAGGGCAGCGGCCGGGCGGCACCTCCGCGATCTTCCCGGACTGGCTGCTACGGAGGGGAGGCGAGCTCCCTTCCCCACCCTCCCCACCTCCAGCCCCGCCTGGGCTGAGCCTGCCGAGGTTTCGGGGAAGCGCCCCCGTCTCCTCCCCCCCCATGACCGGGGGTCCCTTCTCTCCGCGGGGGGACACTGGCGCGGCTCTCCCGCCGGGCAGAGCTTTCCGGGAGAGGCAGCGGACTGAGCCCCCAGGGGAAGCGGCGCTCCGCGGCGGGATCCCGACAGGAGCGCCGGCGAGAGCGGAGAGGCTGCGGCGCTGGAGCCGGTCCTGGTCCGAGCCCGGGTTCCGCGCGGGGCGGCGGCGCTGCAAGGAGCGGCTCGCGTCTGGGCTCCCCTCCGACGGCCGGCTGGGCGGGCGGGAAGCGCGTGGGGGAGGCTAGGCTGCCGGACCGCGGAGCCGGAGCTTCGTAGGCGAACTCGAAATGCCCCTTTTGAGGCTTGGCAGCTTCCGAGCGGGCGGACTTCAGCTCCCAGAATCCTCGCCGGCTGGGGAATTCTGGGAAGCCCACCTTTCTTAACGCAGGGTAGGCAACCTCGGCTCTTTTATGACTCGTGGACTCCAACTCCCAGAATTCCTGAGTCAGAGTGGCTGGCGCAGGAATTCTGGGAGTTGGAGTCCTTGAGTCATAAAAGAGCCCAGGTAGCCTATCCCTGTCTTAACGGATTGTTCTTTTCTTAAAGCTGCCGAGGTTGAAAAACCCCGTAGGGCCCTGCGTAAATCAGGCGACGGGTGGAGGTCGAAGGGCCTGCTGTCGGGGAATTATGGGACCTCGAGTCCTAAAGAGTTGGAAGGGGCAGCCCCGAAGGACCCCGGAAGTTCAACCGCCAAGTGCCTAGAGCGTCGCTCTTCTCTTTCGTAACTAGCCCCTCCGCCAGATTGCTTTGGCCATAGAGGCCCAATGTACAGAGCGGCGCTCCCAAGCAAGGCGTGGCTGTCCGAGCGCAGGTGTTCATTCGCGGAAGGAGGCCACGCCCCAGTGGGTGCAAAGGACGGGCCTGGGGGGGGGGACGACGAGGACGACACGCGTCCTTTCGGGCTGGCCCCTCCCAAGATGGCCGGCTCTCACTTCCGGTGGAGAACGGAAGCGCGTCCTCTCTAGGAGCGCGAGCCCTGTCTCCCTAGCCGGGCGGAAGCTCCCACTTCCGGCCTGCAGGTGTGCTCCCCAGGTGAGTCCAGGCGGGGGTGGGAGGAGGGAGCAGCCGGGCAACCCGCAGGAAGGAGCCGCCTCTTCGGACGCGCCCCAAGCCCTGACTCCCCCTCCCATCATCCCGGGCCCCCGAGAGTGATGGGAGTTGTAGTCCAGCTGTCTGGAGGGCGAGCAGGCGCCCTGAGCCCCCAAATGAAATAGAGACACACACACAACCTCGAGAGGCCCCCTGCTCTTCTTTGGGGTGCACGAGTTGGGTCTCTCCACCCCTAAACCCCCCCCGCCATGGAAAGGCCCCTGCGCCCCTCCCCCTGCCAAGCCTGATCCTGGTTTGCATGGCTCAGTGGGTTAGGACGCTGATCTTGTCAGTCAGAAGGTCGGCAGTTTGGCGGGTCGAATCCCAAGTGCCAAGTAGCAGAGTGAGCGCCTGTTACTCGTCCCAGCTTCTGCCAACCTAGCAGTTCGAAAGCACGTAAAAATGCAAGTAGAAAAATAAGGACCACTACGGTGGGAAGGGAACAGCGTTCTGTGCGCCTTTGGCGTCTAGTCATGCCGGCCACATGACCACGGAGACGTCCTCGGACAAGCGCTGGCTCTTCGGCTTTGAAACGGAGATGAGCACCGGCCCCTAGAGTCGGAAACGACTAGCACGCCTGTGCGGGGGAACCTTGACCTTTACCTTTTTCTTTTTTATTTATTTTTAACGCCTAAGGTCCTAGTTCCTTACGTCAACTCAAGATACCATATCGGTCCAATGAGATAACCCAAGCGGAGACTTCTTGATCAAGCAGCACTTTATTTGATTAAACTAAGCAGCTGGGCAGCCAACAAGCTGGAACGCAGGCAGAGTTACATCCAGAAGTGGCACACCTTGGAAAGTTGGTAGCATGCCTTTATAAAGTTTGTTAGACAATGAGAATCAGACAACGGAGCCGTTGCATCCTAAGGAAGACATCAATCACTCCTGCACACTCCCTTGTTCCCCCCTTCAGTACATCCCATCCATGCACACGTTTCCCACGCTTGCATGAGATTTCCCTGGTGCAAAAGCCAATTACGAAAAGCAGGAAAGCAACAGTTAAGAATAAATAATTCCCCTTTGTTCCAGAACCCTTCAAAAGTATGTTGGCCGCCCATCTTGCCCCTGGCGTAACTCCTGAGTGGCTGGCCATACTTCTGATTGTTGTTATTAGTTGCGAAGACCCGTCGCAACTCCATGGACAATATTCCTCCAGGCCTTCCTGTCCTCTACCGTCTTCTGGAGTCCATTTAAGCTCACGCCTCCTGCTTCAGTGACTCCATCCAGCCACCTCATTCTCTGTCGTCCCCTTCTTCTCTTGCCCTCCACCTTTCCCAGCATTAGGCTCTTCTCCAGTGAGTCCTTCCTTCTCATTAGGTGGCCAAAGGATTTGAGTTTCCGCTTCAGGATCTGGCCTTCTAAAGAGCAGTCAGGGTTGATCTCCTCTAGGACTGACCGGTTTGATCGACTTGCAGTCCAAGGGACTCGTAGGAGTCTTCTCCAGCACCATAGTGTTGTTGTTGTTGTTGTTAGTTGCGAAGTCGTGTCCGACCCATCGCGACCCTATGGACAATGTTCCTCCAGGCCTTCCTGTCCTCTACCATCTTCTGGAGTCCAGTTAAGCTCACGCCTACTGCTTCAGTGACTCCATCCAGCCACCTCATTCTCTGTCGTCCCCTTCTTCTATTGCCCTCAATCTTTCCCAGCATTAGGCTCTTCTCCAGTGAGTCCTTCCTCCTCATTAGGTGGCCAAAGTATTTGAGTTTTAGCTTCAGGATCTGGCCTTCTAAAGAGCAGTCAGGGTTGATCTCCTCTAGGACTGACCGGTTTGATCGCCTTGCAGTCCAAGGGACTCGCAGGAGTCTTCTCCAGCACCAGAGTTCAAAGGCCTCAATTCTTTTGCGCTCAGCCTTTCTTATGGTCCAACTTTCACTGCCATACATTGCAACTGGGAAGACCATAGCCTTGACTATATGCACTTTTGTTGACAGGGTGATGTCTCTGCTTTTTAGTGTGCTGTCTAGATTTGCCATGGCTTTCCTCCCTAGGAGCAAGCGTCTTTTAATTTCTTGACTACAGTCCCCATCTGCAGTGATCTTGGAGCCCAGGAAAATAAAATCTGTCACTACCTCCATTTCTTCCCCATCTATTTGCCAGGAATTAAGAGGGCCGGATGCCATGATCTTAGTTTTCTTAATGTTTAGTTTCAACCCAACTTTTGCACTCTCCTTCTTCACTCGCAACAAGAGACTCTTCAGTTCCTCTTCACTTTCTGCCATTAGAGTGGTATCATCTGCATATCTTAGGTTGTTGATATTTCTTCCAGCAATCTTAATTCCAACTTTTGATTCATCTAGCCCTGCCTTTCTCATGATGTGCTCTGCATATAAGTTAAATAGGCAAGGCGACAGTATACAGCCTTGCCGGACTCCTTTCCCAATTTTGAACCAATCAGTGGTTCCGTGTCCAGTTCTCACTGTTGCTTCTTGGCCCGCATATAGGTTTCTCAAGAGACAAATAAGATGTTCTGGTACTCCCATCTCTTTAAGAACTTGCCACAGTTTGTTATGATCCACACAATCAAAGGCTTTAGCATAGTCAATGAAGCAGAAGTAGATGTTTTTCTGGAACTCTCTAGCTTTTTCCATGATCCAGCGTATGTTGGCAATTTGATCTCTAGTTCCTCTGCCTCTTCGAAATCCTGCCTGTACTTCTGGTAGTTCTCGATCCACATACTGCTGGAGTCTAGCTTGTAGGATTTTAAGCATAACTTTACTAGCATGAGAAATGAGTGCAATGGTGCGATAGTTTGAACATTCTTTGGCACTGCCTTTCTTTGGAATTGGAATGTAAACTGATCTTTTCCAATCCTGTGGCCACTGTTGAGTTTTCCAAATTTGCTGGCAAATTGAGTGTAGCACTTTTACTGCATCGTCTTTTAAGATTTTGAATAGCTCAGCTGGAATACTGTCACCTCCACTAGCTTTGTTGTTGCTCAGCTTTTCTAAGGCCCACTTCACTTCACATTCTAGGATGTCTGGCTCGAGGTCAGTGACCACCTCATTGTGATTATCTGGGATGTTAAGCTCATTCTTGTATAGTTCTTCTGTGTAATTTTGCCACCTCTTAATCTCTTCTGCCTCTGTTAGGTCCCTGCCATTTTGGTCCTTTATCATGCCCATTTTTGCATTGAACGTTCCCTTCATCTCTCCAATTTTCTTGAAAAGATCTCTGGTCCTCCCTATTCTATTGTTTTCTTCTATTTCTTTGCACTGTTCATTTAAGAAGGCATTCTTATCTCTTCTAGCTATTCTCTGGAATTCTGCATTCAATTGGGCATATCTATGTTTTTCTCCCTTGCCTTTCGCTTCCCTCCTTTCCTCAGCTATTTGCAAAGCTTCCTCAGACAGCCATTTTGCTTTCTTGCATTTCTTTTTCTTTGGGATGGTTTTGGTTGCACCATAGTAAAACTCTGCAAACGTCCCTGTTAGGGAATTTGTTGTGCAAAGGTCTCCTTGTGCTACCAAAGAGTTGCACAGACAAGGAAGGGTACTGAGAGCAGTAAGAGTCACACACAAGAGTACACTGAGTTGTAAAAACAAAAAGTAGTTTACTTTGAGGTGGTGTAAGAACAAAAAATGCACAGTCAAAAATAAACAGTCCAGGTCATAAACAATAGCAACAGTCCAAGGAGTAATCCAAACTACAAAGTCTTCTTACCGGTCCAGAGGTCAATACACAGTTCAGGTTTACAACAGTAGTAAACCAACAGCAGAGCAAAAACAGTAGTAGAGATCAGTGAATCAGTGATAAGATTCTGTAGAAATACAAATACAGGCAGTGACCTGTTAACAACCTTTGCAGCCTTCCCCGCCCCTCCCCCCCCCCGGTCATTGCAATCAGAATGCAGGGGCTTGGCAAGTGACTCATGTTTATGACAGTCGCTGTGTCCGAAGGTCACGTGATCACCTTTTGCCACCTCCTGACAAGGAAAGCCAATGGGGAAGGCAGATTCGCTTAACGACCGTGTGACTAAGTTAACAAGTGAAGTGATTCACTTAGCAACTGTCTCGCTTAGCTACAGAAAGTCGTAAGTTGAGGACTGCCTGCACTGGAAGCAGCCACCACCCCTTCCTCCGCTTCGCTCCCCACACGTCTGCTCTTCTCATCTTTCAGGCCGTCCAGCTCCGGGCATGGCGTTGCTGTCCGCCGTCCACCTGGGCCTTCCTCCTCCGGGCTGCCCGCATCGCCAGGCCCTCGTGACCGGGCCCTACCGCCACTACCACTACGGCTGCGACGGTGTGGACGACCGAGGGTGGGGCTGCGGCTACCGTACCCTGCAGATGATGTGCTCCTGGCTGGCGGCAGCCGGGGGAGAAGCAGCCGCCGGCCGGCCGGTTCCGTCCCTGAAGGAGATCCAGGATTCCCTGGTGGAGATGGGGGACAAGCCCCCCTCCTTCGCGGGCTCGCGGGACTGGATCGGCACCGTGGAAGCTGCTCTCTGCCTCGATCATTTTTACCACGTGCCGGGCAGGCTGCTCCACGTCCGCCTCGGCCGAGACCTGGAAGGGGAGCTGGAGACGTTGTATGCTCACTTTCAGGGGGGTGGGGGCCCCGTGATGATGGGGGGAGGCCAGGACCACGCCTCCAAGGGGTTGCTGGGGGTCTGCTCCGGCCCCGAGGGACACCACCTGCTCACTCTGGATCCGCACTACTACGGTCCAGCAGGCTCGCTCAGCCGACAGGAAGCCCAGGCCAAGCGGTGGGTCTCCTGGCGGGGGCTCGGCTCCTTTGAGGAGGCCTCCTTCTACAACCTCTGCTTGCCCCAGTTCAGGGCCAAAGGGGCCCCCCCACTGCAAAAGAGGCCTTCCTGAGGCCAGGCACGCGACGCGGACCAGCAGTTTGAGCCCCTTCCAAGGGTCTGGCTGTGGGTGGGCATCACACGCTTGGCACGTGCTGGGGGCATCAACGTGGAAGGAGAAGCCTTGGCGGCAGCTCCTGCATCAGCCAAGAAGGGCTCCTGCCCTGGGCAGCCCTTGGGTTGCTGAAGCCCCTCACCCAAGCTCTGGAGCCACTGCTAGGCCTGCGGCATTGCCAGATCATTGCTGGGGCCTGGCTGAGCCCGGCCTTCCCTCCCTGGCCCGCACACCCAGCCAGCTCCGCTAAAGATCAGAGGACTAAAGTGGCTTTATTTTAATCTGGCTGGGGTTTGAGGAGGGTTAGTACCACATGGAGCTGGCTGGTTTGGTGGTTTAATCGCTCTTTAGTGCCGAAGCTGTGCTCCCAGCGGGCCTCTCCTGAGACGAGGTTCGTCGCCAGAGCCGGGCTGTCCTGCCCACTTGTGGACTTCAACTCCCAGAATCCCCCAGCCAGCAAGGATTTACCAGGATTCAGCAGGGGTTAGGACAAGGCACAAATACGGCCAGGTGACTTCGTTGCAATTTTTGGACCAGGTTAATTGTCTTAATAGCTGGTGGGAATGCTGTCAACATAACACAGCTGGCTGGGGAATTCTGGGAGTTGAAGTCCAAAGTCTTCCAAGTGGCCACGGTTGGAGACCCTTGCGTGGGTGACTTGGCAGGGTGTGGAAACTGTAACAAACGTTTCTTTTTTTTTTTTTTTGAAAAGTTTTTCAGTGCATTTTATCTTTAACAAAACAAAAAAACCCTCCCAACCCCCTCCCCTCTTCCCAACCCACCCCAACACCTCCCTCCCTCCCCTTCCCCCCTCCCCGACTTCCCAGAGCTAAATACAAGGTATAAAAGTAAAAACAATCATAATCTACCATATGCAAACAACAATAAACCATTAAATCTATCGCACTTTAACTCTTATAAAATGACTACAAGCAATATAAATATCACATCAATACTTATTCAAATGCTAAGTGAAACTTTTTAGTCCCATATTTATTCTGGATGTAATCAATCCATTTTTTCCACTCCACAATATATCTCTGTTGCGAATGGTCTTTCAAGTACGCTGAAATCTGCCATTTCCGCCAGGTTAGAAACTTTTAGAGTCCATTCTTCTATAGTTGCCAGTTCTTCCTTCTTCCAGTATTGCCCTACTAAAAGTCTTGCTGCCGTAATTAAATTCAACATCAACTTAATGTCCACAACAGTAGTGTCAGTAATAATACCCAGTAAAAACAATTGCGGACAAAACTTTATCCTTTTCTTAAATATCTTCTGCATATTCCACCAAATTTTAATCCAAAATGCTTTAACCCTTTTACAAGTCCACCATATATGAAAATACGTTGCATCCTCACAGCCACACCTCCAACATTTGGGCTGGCAGTTCGGATACATGCTTGCTAATTTTTTAGGATCTAAATGCCACCTATAAAACATTTTATAAAAGTTCTCTCTTAAATTTTGGGCCTGTGTAAATTTTACATTTCTCACCCAGATCTTTTCCCAAGTATCCATTGTGATAACTTCTTGAAAATTCTGAGCCCATTTTATCATACAGTCTTTAACAAGTTCCGTTTCTGAATCAATTTCTATCAATGCAAGATATATCCTTTTAATATGTGCTTGACCTTGATCTCTAATTTGCTTTACCAAATTTTCATCAGTCATTGAAAAACCAATTTTCTGATCTTCTTTCCACCTGGCCTGTAATTGCCCATCCTGAAAGCAAGTTTGAACAATCTTTTCTTCTCGTAAAAGATTATACGACTTCAAATGCCATAAATTCCTTTCCAAACTTAAAATTTCCTTATGTAACAAACATTTCTGACGTTAAACAATTACCAAAGAGAAACTCCCTTTCTGAATAACTAAAAACTGAAAAAGTACACATTGTTCTTGGACTGGTGTCGTAATTGTGTGACCGGTTGCGACACAAGTGTCCCAATACCCAACCTGGGCCACTCCTGAGGTGAAAGTCAGGGGAGTGCCAATTTTTATGACTTGTTCAATTGATGAATGGCAGAGCTGTGGAGGTAAGGCATGCTGTCCGGCCAGGAGGCTTGAGGTTTGAGGGGACTTCAGCGTCCCGTGGGGCAGGGGAGGGACACTCAGGGGAAGGGGGGGGAAATGTGGAATAAACAGGGGAAGGTAACAGGAAATGGGGGCTGGCTCCCCCCTCTTCGGCCAGCAAGACCCAATTGCCGCGTCCCTTTGGTCACATGGCCAAAATTCGGACACTTGGCAGCTGACTCATATATACGGCGGTCACGTGATCCCCTTTTGTGGCCTGACAAAGTCAATGGGGAAGCCGGATTCACTTAACCAGGTTACTCACTTAGCAACTGCAGTGATTCACTTAACTGTGGCAAGAAAGGTCGTAAAATGAGGTTAAACTCACTGAACGGCTGTCTCGCTTAGCGACAAATCTGGGGCTCTGTTATCATAAGTTGAGGACTACCTAAGGTTTTCCTGGCTAGCAACACCTGTCGTAACCCCAAATCAAGAATGGCACCTACTAACTAATCGTTCCATGCCAAATTCTTTGTCGTTTTACACCTGTAGTCAAAAATCTTGCCGGTCTGAAGGTTGTGTACATCTCCAACATACTTTGGGAACTGTTCAGGAGAGTCTGTCCTCACCCTCTTTCTCCCACAGTTCCTATCCGTGCTGAGTTGCTTCTTCCTTCTCTGCAGTGGGCCCCCCCTCCTGGGAATCCCCCTCGCTACATCTCCCTGCCCAGCACCCAAGTGATTATTTTCTGGGATTTATTTTGTTTTTTCCCCAACATCCCAGTTAAGTCTCTTTTTTGGCAGGGGTTGCCTGTCAACCGTCCCAACTTGGTCAGTTAGGAAAGAAAGACTCGCCGAAGTGGTTACAGAAGCGGCAAAAGTGAGATTTTCCCACGCAAAAGAATGATTAACCTTCCTCCCCTTTCCCTGGCCAGCCCTTTGGTCACCGGTCGCTGTCCAGTTGGATGTTAACAAACGGTTTGTGGAACCGTTTTTCACCTGCTCACCGGCTCTGCTTTCCTTTGGTGCGGGGGTCTCCAAACCTGGCTGGCAGAGGAATTCTGGGAGTTGAAGTCCACAAGTCTTAAAGCAGCCAAGTTTGGAGACATATATTTTGGTGAGTGCTTGAGACGGCCAGTGCTTCCCACGGGACAGGACAGCTTGGCTTCGATTCCTCTTGGTCCCCGCGCGACGTCTCCTCCCCCACTGCTCCCACTGCTTCTCCCCCCCCCATTACTGATGTCAGGGTGTCAGCTTGCAGTGCGTGGCTTAGCAGAACGGCAGCCGTGGCATGTGAGGCCGGGTGTTGCTGTGGCAGCCTGGCACCCTGTCAGATTCCCCCCAAAAATGTCTTCTTATTCCTTTATTCTATGTCTGCTTGTGCCTGCAATTTTATCTGGAAGACGGTTTTTGCTTGGAGCCGGAGGGAAACGAAACCAGCCGACAAAGACCTTGAAGAGACGGTTACCAAAACACAATGCCACCTGTGGCTTGGCCAAGATTCAAAAGGGCACTTACTTTTCTGGACTGCCCTATCTATGTTTCCTGGTAAAATAAATGGGGAAATCCCTTAGGAGGAAAATTCCACTTAGGGTTAGGGTTAGGTCGCCCTGAACTCGGAGAGCAAAATGGACACGGCCAATGAACTAGGAGTGCTTGGGTATGGTTAGGAGGGCACTGACTTCTAGGCTGCCCTATCTACGTTTCCTGGTAAAATACACGGGAAAATCCCATTGGGGAAAAATTCCATCCTGTTCCAGTAGCGGTTCAGCGACCTGTCCCAATAAACGGTCCTGGGTTTGTAAGTCCTGTCGTCTCTCCCGAGATCCTCCTTCTGAGGGTCCTACAAGAGGCCTGAATTCTGCCTCTCAGCCAGCCCGGACACAGGAATCCTTCGGTTAATGGCTGCCCTTGCTGAAGCCATTAATTTGGGCAGCTTCCCACCTCTCCGTGTCTCGCACCTGATGCTATCTCTCTGCTGCAGCCTTACGCGTTCAATCAGAATCGAGCTGGAAGGGGCCTTGGAGGTCTTCTAGTCCAGCCCTCTGCTCCAGCAGGGGACCCTATGTCATTCTAGACAAATGGATGCCCAGTCTCTTCTTCAAAACCTCCAGTGATGGAGCACCCACAACTTCTGGTGGGAAGCCGTTAGGCTGGCTAATCGTCCTCACTGTCAGGAAATTGTGTTCTAGGCTGGTTTGCTGCTTGATCATTTTTCATGTTAGTTTCCGCCCAGCCTCAGAAACTGTAAATGGGTGACCTTGCCATAATTAGACCTGCAATTCCAGATAAGGCTGATAATTGCATATTAGAACACATCAGGGCCAGATTTTATGATTTCTTTTTTCCCGTTTTAGAATCATAGAGCTGGAAGACTTTAGAATAACTTTATTGTCACTTTAGAACAGAAGAGAATCTGGAAGGGACCCTGGGGGTCTTCTAGTCCAGCCCCCCGCTCAAGCAGGAGAACCTATACCCATCTCAAACAGGTGACTGTCTAGCCTCTTCTTAAAAACTTCCAGTGATGGAGCGCCCACGATTTCTGGTGGCAAGCAGTTCCACTGGTTGATTGTCCTCACTGTCAGGAAGTTTCTCCTTAATTCCAGGTTGCTTCTCTCTTTGGTCAGTTTCCAACCGTTGTTTCTCGTCCGGCCCTCTGACCCCCCCCCCCCCCGTCACCTGCACCGAACTGTAAGTGGCCAGCAGCAACCCCAACGCCTTGTCCTCAACGAACAAAACGTGCCTTTGTCTCTGGAGGGGGGGGAGAAACACTAATCGGCATACATTGAACTTTCGTTGCATACAGCTCTCGCTCTCTCTCTCTCTCTCCCTCCCTCCCTCCCTCCCTCCCTCCCTCCCCCCCCCTCTCTCTCTCTCTCTCTCCCATCGGCCGCCTCCAGCGCTGGCACCTCTGCCCGAGTTCCGAAAAAGAGCCCTCCAACCTGTGACTCACGAAGGCGGGACCGCGCCCTGGGGCAGGTTGCGCAAGAGTCTGCCCCTCCGCCGGCCTGCTTGGACCTCGGGGGGGGGGGCTCTGTTTGGGACTGGGGAGGGGGCGGGCGAGCCCCAGGCCCTGAGAGGCTGTCGGGAGGGGCAGGGAGTCCCGGGACTGGGCTCTGGCAGACGCGGCTGCCCCGTTGCTGGCAGCACCGAGGACCCCACAGTCCTCCTCCTCCTCCTCTCCATCCTCATTTCTCCTCCTCCTCCTCCTCCTCCTCCTCCTCCTCCTCCTCCGCGAGCCTGAGCAGTGCAGCCGCCGCTCCGCGACAGACGCTCCGACCCAGCGAGGCGCCGTGTTGCGCCCCGACGAGAGCCGGAGCCCCAGCCTGGGGCGTGGGGGGCTCCTCCGGCCCCGCGGGGCGTCCAGACCCCAGCCCGGCTTCCCCTCTGCTCCCGGGAAGGGAGGGAAAGGCCGGCGTTGGTTGACTGTCAACGAGGCAAGACGAAAGAGGCTGCCTCGCTTCGCGGCGGGGCTCAAAAGCCGGGGGCGGGGGCGGGGAGGCGCTTGGGGGCCTTGGCAAGCCAGCTGAAGGGGGACTCCGGCCTTGGGGCTGCCTCCCGCCCCACCCCCAGGTGCTGCACAGGGTCTCCGGAGGGAGGGGAGGGAGGGAGGGAAGCAGGCGGCCAGCTTGGGAGCGGCGGCGGTTGAGGGCGGGCAGACCCCATGCGTCCCCGGGGCCTCCCTCAGCTCACCGTCCGCAGAGGCTGCCAGCTTTGCGGGCTGGCACTGGGGGCCCTGACCTCCATCGTCTTGACCCTGAGGTGGCACAGGGAGCAGCTGGTCCCCAGCATCACGGCCAGCACCATCGGCAGCCAGACCGTCTCAGCCCTGACCGACGGCACCTTCACCTTCCCCTTCAACCGGAGCGCCTACGAAGCCCACTTCCCTCACCTGCAGCAATACCGGTGCCAGGAGGCAATTGCCCGGGACGACTTGTGCCAGGGACCCTCCTGGCTGCCTTTGCTGCTCCTGGCCATCAAATCCCACCCGGCTTCCAGCGGCAGGAGAGCCACCCTGCGCCGCACCTGGGCCCAGCCGGCAGAGGTGGGGGGCTTCTGCCTGCAGCCCCTTTTCCTCCTGGGGGCCACCTCCAACCAGAAGCACCTGGAGCTGGTGGCGCCGGAGAGCCGCGTGTTTGGCGACATCCTGATGTGGGACCTTGTGGAGTCCCACCACAACCTGTCCCTGAAGGAACGCTGCTTCCTCCGGTGGGTGCACGGGCACTGCCAGCAGGCGGCCTTCGTCTTCAAAGGTAAGTGGGCAAGGTGCCCCCAAAACTGGGGCTCTGTTCACACGATGCCCTCAGCAGGCAAGGTCTGGAAGCTGATTGGCACCACCTGCTATGCTGGCCTGGGTCCATCTAGAGCAGGGGTATGGCAACCTTGGCTCTTTTACGACTCGTGGACTTCAACCCCCAGAATTCCTGAGCCAGCATGGCTCAGCTTGGAAACCTCTCCCTTTCCCCTCAGCACGGCTGGCTCAGGAATTCTGGGAGTTGAAGTCCACCAGTCATAAAAGAGCCCAGGTTGCCTACCCCTGATCTAAGTTAAGCCACAGCGTTAACGTAGACACGCTGTGGCTTAATGGGCTGATGATGGAAACACCCAGGCTGGAGAAATAATCTGTTTTTCTTGGAACACGATTCATTTCAGGTGAGCAAACAGGTTAGAAGTGTGTTTAGGTCAAATGGAATATAGACTGAATGAGGGAATTCACACACACACACACAGACACACACACACACGCCATGCTAGCCAGCAAAGGAGAAAGTGAGGGAGAGTTAATGAAGAAGGGGAAGGGCAGGTGTGGGGACAAGGCTGCCCTTTGGAAGAGAAACTCTCCTTCACCCCTTTGCCCTCCTGCCTTTTGTCCAGGGCCTTCTCTTTGTCAGCTGTGGGCCTTCGGGGGGGGGGGGGGAAGCCACGTTAGTCTCAGACTACCCAAGATCCAAAAAACAGGCAGCCCCTTTTCTGGGAGAGAATTCTGACGAAAGGCAGGTTTGTCAGATCACAGACCCACCCAGGGATGCCAGGATGGTTAACAAGCATCTTGCAAGCATCTTGCGTGGAGCTGCCCCCGGGTTACCGGCCTCTCTTGGCCCCCACAGTTCCTCTGCCTTCCCCCAATTTAACCCCCCCAGCAGCCCAGCCCCTCCATGCACCCCCTCACTGCTTGCCAAGCTTCCAAGGGGGCTCCATGGCTCTCCCTGATCTCTCTCAGCTGAACCCTTGGGGGGGGCTGTTCCAGGGACTGGGGGGTTCCCTTCCCACAAGTACAGGCAGTCCTGTACTTGTTTAGTGGCCATTTGAACTGAACTGGCTTATGACCAGGTTTCAGACAACCGTTACAGCATCCCCCCAGGTCAGGCAACCAAGATTCAAACGCTTGGCCACTGACTCCTGCTTATGACGGCGATCTTCTGACGAACAAAGTCAATGGGGGAAGCCAGATTCACTTAACGACCGTATGGCTAAGTTAACAACTGCGGTGCTTCACATAACAACTGTGTTGGGAAAGGTCACAAATGGGGCAAAGCTCGCTTAATGACTGTCTTGCTTAGCGACAGAGACCTTGGTCTACATCATAAGTTGAGGACTTGCTGCAACAGGGCTGGTTGGCCATCTTCGGTGTGGCCTTGGAGCTGAGGCAGAGCTGCGGGCCGAGCTGGTGGACAGGAAATGCTCCCCGTGGAAGCCCCATCAGCTTGAGCCCCTCTCCTTTGGGGCAGCCCCAGAGATACTACAGGACTTGCTATCCTGTCCCCCCTGGTCCTTCTTCTCTTCATTAAACCAGACACGCCCAATTCCAGCAACCTCTCTCTGCGTGTGCTTCAGCCTCCAGTCCTCTGATCGTCTTTGTTGCTCTCCTCTGCCCTCTTTCTGGAGTCTCACCACTTTCCTAATCTCCTCTGCTCCCTCTGCAACCTAAGCTTCCATCGCACTTGAGGCTGGGCTTTTGTCAGTGTGCCGTCACACGTCCCATGCTCTCTCTGGCTGCTCTGATTTCACCCTGCCTGCACAAGAGCCCTCCCGGCACCCGCTTTCTGCCCGAGACGCTCCCTTTGCAGGGTGCCTGCCAAGGCTGACTGGCGGCTGAAGCCGGACCCCCATTGTCTGGCCAATACAGAACTAGAACTACTATTTGACATGCAGGGAAATTTAAAAGCGCCACGTGGCCGGCCGGCCTCATTTCTTCATGTGTTCCTCGCCCTGACCGTCCCCCTGTCTGCTTCCACCGGCAAGCAGGGGGAAGAGTTACCTGCTGGGAGGGGGTGTCACAAAAGCCAAGATGGCGGATGCACCTGGCGATTAAGGCCCAGTCCTTTTAATCTGCAACACCTGTGAAAGCGTGTTTGTGTGTGTGTGTGTGTGTAGGCTCTTGACCTCCCGACCCTCCGGCCTGGATGGTTAGGGTTCCAGGGTCCGAAAGCTCCAGCTGGACACCGTTCCTTTGGAAAGCGGGTGGGGTGACTCTGGAAGCTTCAGTTGTGCACCCCGAGGATCAACTTGGGGCGTGATCTGTCACCATCCATGGGAGTAAATACCCCGTTGCTTTTCAGGGGACGATGACCTCTTTGTGAACCCCAAGGTGCTGACTGATTACCTCCGCCGGACGCCCAACGCCTCCCGCTTCATCCACGGCAACATCCAGGTCCACTCGACGGTCATGAGGTTTGGCAAGTATGCCGTCCCATGGGACCTCTACCCCCTGGACCGCTACCCCAACTTTGCCTCCGGAGGGGGGTTCATCATGTCGCGCATGGGGCTGGCCGGCCTCTATCGAGCCTCTCTGCAGCTGCCCGTCTTCCCCCTGGATGACATCTACCTGGCCTTCCTGACGCTGGCAGCCAAGATCCCCCAGCGGCACGACGGGGGCTTCCGCGTGTGGGGCATCCCCAAGGACGAGCTCTCGGCCTACCAGGACTCTGTGTGCATCCACGGGGTCAGCATGGAGAGGATCGAGGAGGTGTGGAAGCAGCTGGAGAGGCCCCCACAGGACCCCCGGACCCCCTCTTAATGGCTGCACATGGACCGGGCCTCCCCGCCCCTCCCCTGACTGGTGGGTTAACCAGACCCTCGCGGGCCTCTGGGCCTCGTCTACGGTGATTCTCGGCCATCCAGGTCATAGTTATAGCAAAGGTGATTTTCCAGGAGGCAACTGGATTTCCTTTTGTTTTCTTTGAAGACGTTTCGCTTCTCATCCAAGAAGCTTCTTCAGCTCTGACTGGATGGTGGGGAATGCGAGGCTTGTCCACTTCAGGTGTGGCCATGTGAACAGGGCACGAGTGGCCATAGGACTGCCCCCACCCCCGGGGAATTAGAAGATACATCACTGTGACAAAGCAGACATAAAAATTAGCAATATTGTTGGACCTGCCCCAACTCAGACCTCTGGGAAAGAAAGACCCTCAACTCCATTTGGTTGAAGCAATAGGTTCTTTTAGTAAGGTTAAGTGGTTTCAGTGAAAATAAAGCTAGATCTGAGTGAGCAAAGGTTACACTTTTCCCCCCCGTTCCCTGCCCCTTCCCCTTGACCATCACTGTCCAATAGGATGCCGTTTTGATATTTTGGGAGCCGCTTTGATACTTGGCCCCTCTTGACGTAGCTTTGCACTCTGTTCCCAGGCCAGACCCCCGTGGTTCTTGTCCACCCTCTCCCGTCCTCCCTTCTCATTTCCATGCCTGAACTTTACCAGCCCAATTCCTCCCTCCCTTCCCCTCCCTTTTATGGCAGGATGCCGGCAAAGCCAAAAAGCTGAAGATGGCAGACCCAACAAATACTTTTTGGGGCTATGCTGGGCGCTCCCCACCCCATTCCTTTCTCCGACCTTGCAATCTGCGTTTCTGCTTTGGGAAGTGAGCGCAAGGCGGACCAGCCTGTCCGGCTGCAATTTTTAGAACTGGGAATTCCCTTGGGTCAGGGTAAGGGAGGGTCCTTTCTTGGCAAGGAGGAAGGTTGGATAGGGCATCTCAGCTCTGCAACTGTGTGTGTGTGTGTGTGTTTGTTTTGGGAAGGCGAGCCCTGGCCAACGCCTGCAGCCTCTGCACCAGCTGCCATGGGCACACTGGGACTTCCAGAGCATCTGTTTTGCACACCGGGGCCTTTCCTGTGAGAGGTTTGGGGAGGGGGAGATGGGTAAGCGCCCCCCCCGACTCAGGAGATACCATGGGGGCATTTGGGAGGGAGGGAAAGGAGTCTCCTGGAGGGGAAGTGCGGCAGACCTCACCTGAATGCTGGGGAGGGGGCTGGAAGAGGCTGGTGTCCATAGTGAAAGGAATACAAGTATTATTCAGAAATTTCTAGTGAGTCTAAAGGTTGAAGCAGAAGCCAACTGAAGATCAGAAATAATATTTTATCTTAAGTATTGACAAGTACAAATACGAAAAGCAGAAGTTACAGATTGTAAGAGGAAATATTGAAACAACTATAGGAGACGGACTGTGGTAACAGAAAATCAGATGGTGAAAGATAGGCTATGGACAAAGGGGCTTCCTGGAACATGGGAAGGACGGTGGTTTAAGGCGGTCCGGAAAGTTTATCGGATGACTAGGGAAGGGGTGTAGAGTGCGATAGGGGAGGTGGAATCTCAGTTGGGGATAGGATATAAAAATGTGTTAATCAGCTCTGTAAGGTGTGGCTGAACTCGTGTGTGTGTTTCAGTCCACCAAGCCTTTGCAAACGCTTCTTTTGAAATAAAAACTTGGTTGCTGGAATTCCAAGTGAGTTCATTTGTTTTGGATCTTGAGCCACCTTCCAAACAACTTGGGGGCTCGTCCTGGGATATCACCGGGAGTGGGCACCCCTAAGGGGAAAGGCACCACGTCTATTTTGACGGTTTCCTGAAAGGTGACCACCACCACCACCCCTGCCCAGTACCCGTGAAGAACCGGATGCTAAATTAGTGGATTCCAGGAACAAAGGAAGTCAGGTCAATTTTTTTTAATGCCCCGAGGGTCTGAAGGACTGGCAAGGCAAGGAGGTGGGTGAAGTACCAACTGCCGGGAAACTCTGTGCACAGACCCAGGTAAGAAAATCAGGGCATTTTTAGTTACCTGGGCGGCTGGGTGGGTAGGCTGGTGTGAGAGGGTGACTGAGATGCCCCGAGAGCCATAAGGGCTGGCAAGGCGAAGTGAGAGCCGACTCCTGAGTGGAAAGGAGGAAGTCAGGTGGTCTCATTAGGTTGGTAAGGATAAGAGAGCCAGACAGTAACCACTGATGGGTAATAGATTTTCCGAGAAGCCACAAAAGAATCAAAGAGGGGACTCCCAAGATGAGGGAAAGGGAGAGAATGTTTTCATCCCTCCTCACAGTCCCCTGGGAAAGTTCCTGGCTGGATGGAATCATCCTCCTTATAGCGGAATGGTAAAAGATTTCGATAAAGATTTGATGATTCGATACTGTTATTTTATTTGGGGACAAAAACGAATAGATGCGGGAACTCAGTGGCCATAGTTAGGTAGTTTTAATTACTTCATTTGAGGGCAAGGTTGGCAGAATAAACTATATACTTGAGGTAAAAGTATTATGATAAAGTATTGCTGTTTTAAATGTTAGCAGGATGGGATGGAGTCATCTGGAAAATACACCTGGGATAAGAGTAAAGGTACCACGACTCAATATTGTTATTTTGAGTGGCCAAGAAATCCTGTTAAAAGCATTAGTGCATTTTGCTCAAAATATGGAAGTTTTAAAAATTGGCTATGTCAAGCACTAAATATTTATTTATTTATTTATTTATTTATTTATTTATTTATTTATTTATTTATTTATTTATTTATTTATTTATGGGACTTATATGCCGCCCTATCTCCCGAAGGACTCAGGGCGGCTCACAACAATAAAACAGCTATAAAAAAACAGTAATACAAATATTAAAAAAGAATTAAATTACAAAACCCCATAATTAATTACTAAAACCAATAAAATTTAAAACAATATTAAAAACCCCCATCCTCAGTCCAGGTTGGCCAGTTGGAAAAGATACGTCTTTAGGTCGCGGCGAAAGGACCAGAGATCCGGGGACATCCAAAGTTCTCAGAGGAGCTGATTCCAAAGGGCAGGTGCCCCAACAGAGAAGGCCCTCCCCCCGGGGGTCGCCAGCCGACACTGTCTAGCCGACGGCACCCTCCCTGTGTGAGCGCACAGGGTGGAGGGAAGTCATTCCTGGCAGCAGACGGTCCTGCAAGTATCCCGGGCCTAGGCCATGTAGGGCTTTATAGGTAAGAACCAGCACCTTGAACCTCACCCGGAGGACAACCGGCAACCAATGCAGCTCACGCAGGAGGGGTGCAATATGGGAGTATCGGGACGCTCCCATCACAACCCGCGTGGCCGCATTCTGCACCAGCTGAAGCCTCCTGGTGGTCTTCAAGGGCAGCCCCATGTAGAGAGCGTTACAGTAATCTATACGGGAGGTAGGCTAACAAAAGAAGTTTATATGCCTGTCGGATCCCAGGCAATATATAGTCCATTTTTGTTAGAGGAGTGTGGAGGTAGTGTCTGCATCTCTGTGTTGTGTCTAATAATAATAATTAATAAAAAGGCCTTATTTACAAACAAAGAAAGAGATTAAAAAAACAACAAAGTTGCTCATTGGCTTGTGAACAGCTCCTTGTAATTATAATAATAGTTATTGATTTGTCAGAAGAAAGTATGAAATAAAATATCTGTACGTGAAACGGTTTATTCAAGCAGCTTGAATGGAAGTGAATGTATGGATATGCTAATCCTCTGTCTGTGTGTGTGAAAGAGAGAGAGTTTCTCCCCCACCACAGACTGTGAAAGAAACAGTAAACTGCAGAATTTTTTGTTTGTTTATTGTTGCTGTAAAAGTGAAATGAAAAGGCAATATAAGCATTTGTGAGAGAATTAATGGAAATGCATGTGAAGAAGAGAAAACTATTTTGTTAGTGGTGAGATTTTTGTGTAATTCTTCTTTTTCTGGCTGGGGTGAAATTTAATGTTTAATGTTCCATCTGAATGGAATCTGATTAAATTGGAATTTGACTAAATTTATATTAAAAGCAAAGAGTTGATACTAGTTTGATACAAAACTATTTCAGTAACTCAGAATATCTTATTAAGCTTGTTTATTTATTTTTGTGTAGTTGCTTGTTGTTTTATTTTTATTTTTATAATGTTTTTATGTCTGTGTGCAGGACACAGTGATAGAAAATAATATGTCAGAATCCATTTATATCATATTCATAAATGTATGTTTAAAACATTATTCCATGGATTCTGCCATCTTCCAAAGAGAAGAGAATGGATGTGTATTGAACCCGTATTAGGCATTTCAAAGGAAAGGAGAAGCCTTTTGAACTGGGGAAACAAAAGGGGGGGCTAGCATCTGGCTTCTGTCACGGAAGAGAGCAATAAACATGAAGGGTCCTAAGTTCCTTTTTCCCACGAGAGGGATGATACGAGATAAAGGATGGGGGACTGACCAAATGGGGTTAAGGGGGGTTAAACCGGGAACTCTATATAAGGGTTTACTTCGTGGAATAATATTAAGTCCTGTCTCGTTTCCTACAACCAAGCATGTCATAGTAAAGATTCTTTTTGGAATAGACTTGACTCCAAGAATTTTGTCTTCCGAAGACGTGGTTTGGGGTGGGCCCTGACATAATACCTAAGAGAATTTAAGGAATTGTAATTCCACCCTTGTGTCAAACAGCTCTGTAAGGTGTGGCTGAACTCCTATGTGTGTTTCAGTCCACCAAGCCTTTGCAAACGCATCTTTTGAAATAAAAACTCGGTTGCTGGAATTCCAAGTGACTTTATTTGTTTTGGATCTTGAGCCACCTTCCAAACAATAGCGTGTGGGGTGAGTGGATGGGGGCTGCCCCACTCCAGAGGGCCCTTCTTGCAGAGGTGGGGTGTGGCAGCCCCCTACTCTATGGCTGTGTTTACGGCAGCCCCCCCTCCCTCCGAGGGGTCATTCCAGGTTCCTGGGATTGGATCCCTCCCAGCCTGCTTTGCCTCCTCCGGGGGGACTTTCCTCCTCACCCCCAGCCTGCCCTCCATCCCACCATGAGTGGGGTCAGCTACTTCCATTAACCGGTCTCAGGCTGGGCCTGGGCCATGCCTGTCACCCCCACCCACAATTTTTCTCATTGTCTCCTGTGCCCACCCCAGCTGTGGGGCTGCCCCCCTCCCCGGCCTAACCCCTTCCTAGAGCAGCCCCAGGGTGAAGGAAGGCAGCCTTCCTGGTGCAAACTGCCAAGATCTTGGCACCTTTTCAGTCAGGGATCTCCCCCACGGGGGGGGGGTGTCTGGTCCCCCAAATGGGCACTGGGGGGGGCAAGGCGAGCCAAGCAGAACCAAGGGGGGGGTTGCTTTCTGCAGCCCTATTTGATCTGGGGGGAGGGTTTTTGCCTTGCAGCCCCCCCCGGGTGGGGTTGGACCCCTGCCTGGGCAAACCCAGCATCTTTGACGCCCCCCCCAGCTGCATTGCATCTCTGCTTCCCTCACTACCACCACCACCCTGGTGTGCTGGATGATGGACAACAGAGTCCCCGCTGCCAGCCAGCGCCTGCCTGCGGCCATCTTGGTTGGGGCCGAGGGCTCTCATCCCCCAAGATGGCTCCCGGGAGGTGCTTCAGGAGGCTGTGCCCCAGGAAGTGGGTTCCGCTGGGTGCGCTTTGGGTCCGGCTGCCTTCCCCGGGGCGAAGGGGAAGGGCTGGCCAGCCACGGGGCCCGAGGCCTAAGGCCTGCAAGCCGCCTGCCTCCCTTGCAAAGCCTCTTTGCCCTCCCACCCCAGGCCAAGGCTGGGGGGGGGGGAGCTCCCATTGCGTGCTTTCAAAAGGCCCCACTCTCAGCCCCCCAACCCCCAATTTGAGGGGGGGAGACGGGGAGGGTTGGAGGGCTCTGGCAGGGAGCAGGCCAAGCTCCCTTTTTGCAGAAAAATAATTTTCTTTTCCCATCCAGGGAAGAAGGACTCTGCCTGCCTCTAGCGGTCTTGTCTCTGTTTACAAAGGCCTGGGGGGGGGGGGAAATTCTCTTTTAAAGAAATATCTGGGGCTGGATTGTTGACTCTGGTGCCCACAAGGGGTGACCCCTCTTTTCAGCCCAGCTGCCGATCAGTGATTATTACAAAAGACAATTGTTTGTGTTCTCGTTCTCTCCGGCCTGGGAGAATTGTTCCATTGATATCTAAAAATCTCTCCACCTTTTGGGTTTGGCAATGGCCGTTAATCAGGTTTGTCAATGAAAGGTGAGGTTGACACAACTGAATTGCACCAGGATGTGTCTTTTTTAAAAAATTATTTCCGTGTGTTGTTGACCCTCTCTGATTTTATCACCCCTCTGTAGACATTGCTGTAGCCCCCCCAACCCCAAGTTTCTTTCCGGGGGGAGGAGGCTATGAACATTGTGAAATGAAAAAAAAAGAAAAGTCAAGTTTTTAACCGTCGCTCAGTGAATAATTGGAAATGTCAGTTTGATGCTTGTTTGTAGAGGAGCCACTATGCGTCAAAGTCGTAAGCTATTTTGAAAGTTTGCCGGTCATCCGTTTCAAAAGGGAACAGGTTCAAACTCCTTTCTATGCAAACCCAACGGTTGGGTCCGAGTTTTAAGATTTTAGCTTCGTTGCTTCATTTGCAAGACATTGGGGGATCCAGCAGGGCCGCAGCCTACCACCTGCCTGGGGTACGGGATGTGTGTGGATGTGGCTTGGACTTCCCAGCTGCCTACCATGGGCACCGCAGTGCCCACCAGTTTCTTGAGACGTTGGGTGCCGAAAGTGCCCCCGGGCTCTGGGGGCAGCATCTGACGGGCAGAGCAACTTCCGGCTGCTTTGGCAAGGCCTGTCAGGATGGCATTCAGCCCCATTTACGTTAGTAACACCAGCTGCCTGCAATTAGTGCAGGTTCGCGTCCCACCAGGCTCAAGGTTGACTCAGCCTTCCATCCTTCCGAGGTGGGTAAAATGAGGACCCAGATTGTTGGGGGCAATAAGCTGACTTTGTAATAATGCCGCTTGGGGTGTGTGTGAAAGCCCTAACAAGCAGGCATATACATAGAATGAAGGCTATTGCTAAGCACATTGGTTTGTGCTTAAATTGTAAGCCGCCCTGAGTCTTCGGAGAAGGGCGGGATATAAATGGGATTAAAATAAAAAAAAGTAAAATAAAGTTCCCTTGGCTTAATTCTGCTTTTGTTTCCTAGGCTCAGCCACGTCTTCGTGTCGAAGTGGTGCCTGGGGCTGGCAGCTGTCCTGTTGGTCTCGTCTGCCGTGAGGAAGTGGTTCCCTCCCCCACCCCTGCCTGCGCCCATAGCCCTGACCGATGGCACCTTCACCTTCCACTTCAACCGGAGCGCCTACGAAGCCCACTTCCCTCACCTGCAGCAATACCAGTGCCGGGAGGTGTTTGCCCCGGATGACTTGTGCCAGGGACCCTCCAGGGTGCCTCTGCTGCTCCTGGCCATCAAATCCCACCCGGTTTTTGCAGGCAGAAGGACCACCCTGCGCCGCACCTGGGCCCAGCCGGCGGAGGTGGGGGGCTTCCGGCTGCAGCCCCTTTTCCTCCTGGGGTCCACCTTCAACCAGAAGCACCTGGAGCTGGTGGCGCAGGAGAGGCGCGTGTTTGGCGACATCCTGATGTGGGACTTTGTGGAGTCACACCACAACCTGTCCCTCAAGGAACGCTGCTTCCTCCGGTGGGCGCACGGGCACTGCCAGCAGGCGGCCTTTGTCTTCAAAGGTAAGCTGCCCAGGGCAGCAGGGGAGTGGGTTTTTGTGCTTGCCCCCCAGGAGACCCTGTAGGGAGAGTGAAGGGCTCCTTACATCTTTCGGAGGCAGCCCCAGTTCAGCGCTGTTGGGAAAGGTGTGTCCAGAGAGGGTCAACCAAGTTGAGAAAAACATTGTAGGTCAGTGTTTCAGGCATTTTCCCATAGTCCAGGGCTGTCCAACCTTGGCAACTTTGTGGACCAACTCCCAGAATTCCCCAGACAGCAAGGGTTTCCCGGAATAATAGAGATAGGACAAATGTGGCTAGACTACCTTATTACATTGTTGTTGTTTTTGGATAGACTAACTTTCTTAATAGATAGCGGGAATGCAGTAGATGTAATATATCTTGACTTCAGTAAAGTGAAAAAAAAGCTGGCTGGGGAATTCTGGGAATTGAAGTCCACAGGTCTTAAAGTTGCCAAGGCAGGACACCCCTGCCATAGTGCTTGCAGGCCCTTCAGGTAGCACAGCCTGTAGCCTGGCACCATCCCCACCTTGCCCCGCCGGGGTCCTCTGAACCTGCTTTCTGGTTTGGAAAGGCTCCGTAGGGAGTGCCAACTTTATAAACCACAACAGCCTGAGAAATGGCAGCCTGCCCAAGTGTCTTGCTCTGCAGGAGAGGACGATGTTTTTGTGAATCCCGCGGCCCTGACGAAGTTCCTCCGGCAGACGCCCAACGCCTCCCACTTCATACATGGCTACATCCACTTCCACCCTGCCGTGAAGAGGATCGGGCGGGACGCCATCCCTGTCCCGTTCTTCCCCGTGGCCCACTACCCACACTTTGCCTCGGAAAAGGGCTTCCTGGTGCCTGGCGCTGCCCTGCCTGCCCTCTACCAGGCCTCCCTTTGGTTGCCCACCTTCCCACTCTGTGGTGCCTACTGGGGCTTCCTAGCTTTGGCTGCCCGGCTGCCCCATCAGCACAACGGAGACTTCCGGGCCTGGGAGAAGACGCAGGACCACTTCACCACCTACCAGCGGTCCCTGGTGGTCCATGGGGTCTCCAGGAAGAGGATGGAGGAAGTGTGGCAAGAGCTCAGGGCCTCCCTGCAGAGCTTGCCCAAGTGAACGCAGCAGCGGTTGTGCCCACGACGCGCCTTCCTTGGCCCACGTTGGATTGGGGTTGAGCAGCTGTGGCTTCAGCATGGGATCCAGGAAAGGTGTCAACACCTGTTTGCACCAGCTTCCTTCGACCGCTTGGGAGAGGGCGGGCAGCCGTCAAGACCCGCGCTTGTCAAAACTGGTTCTCCATATTCTGTTATTAAAAAGTCTCCCAAGCCAGTGTGGCTGTGTGTGAATGCTTCCAAGTGCTTGTAGTCTCTAGAGCTGGAGGGGTGGGTGGGGGAGGGGTCCAACCTTGGCAACTTTTAAGGCTTACAGACTTCAATTCCCAGAATTCCCCAGCCAGCCATGCCAGAGCGGAGGCCGAGATGCCCGTGGTGTCATAACCATCTATTAATTGATGAAGAAAGCAAATGACTGTCAGGAGAAATGAGCGTTTCTGAGCTCAGCGCAAAAGAAGCAACTTCTGATGTCTTTCCAGATTTTATTTATTCATTTAAAACTGGGTTGTCCGACCTCGGCCCCTTTTATGATTTTTGGACTTCAACTCCCAGAATTCCCCAGCCCGCGTGGCTGGACCAGGAATTCTGGGAGTTGAAGTCCACAAGTCTTACAAGGCGCCATTGTTCGCCACCCCTGCTCTAGACCATGTTCAACATTGCAAGGCAGTGTTCAAATGATCCAGTGTGCACCAGGGAGGGAGGGAAAACATGTAATTCCTATCTAAACCCCACAAACGAGAGACACACAACTTCTCAAGGGCAAACGGGGGCTCTGCTCAGCGGCCTCCCTTCCCAAGCACCCTCAGCAGACTCGGGGGGGGGGGGGAAGCAGGGTGCAGCCCCAAGGCACACCTCCACTCGGCCAAGGCGGCCTTCGTTCGCACACTGAACCCTAACTAAATTTCATTTTGGATGTGTGCCGTTGTGCCCACAGTAAAGAAATGACAATAAAGGTTATCTTATCTAAGATATGGTGAGCAAAGAGAGCGGAGCATGGGAAACGGAGAGGCTTTTATTGAAATCCAAATACAGCTAAACACACAAAACCGGCAGACAGATCTCGAAGACCCGGCTGCTGACCTGGCTTCACACACACGGGGAGGGCCGAGCGGGAGGATGGGGCTGTTTAAAAAAAAGCGAGGGAGGGGGAAATGGGAGGTCATGAAGCCGAGTGTGTGTGTGTGTGGGGGGGGGGGGCTCAGAAGAAGTCCACGTCCTCAGGGGCGTCCAGGTCCTGATACTCCACAATGGCACGAGGGTCTCCTCGGACCATCCTGGAGAAAGAGAATAGCAGAGTTGGAAGGGCCCTTGGAGGTCTTCTAGTCCAACCCCTTGATCAAGCAGGAGACGCTACACCCTTTCGGACAAGTGGCTGTCCAGTCTCTTTTAAAAGCCTTTAGTGGTGGAGAACCCACAACTTCTGGTGGCCAGCTGTTCCCCGGGCTAATTGTCCTCACTATTAGGAAAGTTTCTCCTTAGTTCCCTTGATCAGTTTCCCTCCGTTGCTTCCTGTTCTGCCCTCAGGTGCTTTGGGGAGTAGGTGGAAACCCCCCTCTTCTTCGGGGCAGCCCCTCAACTGTTGCAAGACCACTATCACCTCACCCCTGTCATGTCATTAAACGGGACACCCTGAATTCCTGCATCTGTTCTCTGTACTTTTCAGCCTCCAGTCCCCCGATCCTCTTTGTTGCTCTTCTCTGCACTCTTTCCAGAGTCTCAACCTCTTTTTTTTATACTGTGGTGACCAAAACTGGATCCATTAATCCAAGTGGGGTCTCACCAAGGCCTCGTAAAGTGGTACTAACACTTAAGAGTAGAAATACAATTAGAATGAATTAGAATGAATTAGAATAGAACAGAATAGAACAGAACAGAATGGATCCAGAACTGGATCCATTATTCCAAGTGGGGTCTCACCAAGGCTTTGCAAAGTGGAACTAATTCTTCAGGTGATCTGGATCCCACCCCTCTCTTCACGCAGCCTAGGACTGCAGGGCCACAGGCGGTGAGCGGCCCATTCCTCCCGCCCCACGCAGGTTCGGGACCTGGCCCTGCCTCTCGCACAGGGGACGGGAAGGCTTCCCTGTAGCTACCTGTTCCGTGGCTTATTCAGGTAGCCAGCCTGCCCTCGGAAGGTGTCATAGTTGCCCCGCCCGGCGGCATATGGGGCCGGGGGGTAGGGAGGACCACCTGGAAGAGACGAGGAGAAAGGATGGGAATAACTAGAGAAGCAGGAAGGGGCCTTAGAGATCGCCTAGTCCAACCCCTGGAGAATCGGGAGATTCTATACCAGGGCTCTTCAAACTTGGCCGCTTTAAGACTTGTGGACTTCAACTCCCAGAATTCCTCAGGGCTGGTTGAGGAATTCTGGGAGTTGAAGTCCACAAGTCTTAAAGCGGTCAAGTTTGAAGACCCCTGTTCTGTACCCTTCTGGACAAAACACACACTACGTAGCCATCTTTTGAAGTACACCAGACTTGGTGGCCCCCAACCAGACCCGCAGCCCTGCCCATGTTAGGGTCTCTCCGTGGGGCCCTGGGTGCGGAGCCCAGCCTCTCTAGGGGAGGGGTCTGCGGGCCGCAAGCCCTCCGAGACCCACCCTGCCTTCCGCTGCCCAGAAGGGGAGCTGCACCACGTACCTCCGTATCCCAGGATGGGCGGGCGTGGCTGTCCGTAGGGCATCAGTCCCTGGGGGGCCTGCGGCGGGTAGGGCAGCCCCGGGGCCAGGCCTGAGGAGGGCAGAGGGAGGTGTTTGGCCCTTGCCAGAGGAGCGCCACCAAAGCCGCCCTTTGGGGCAAGGAGGTGACCGCGCATGAAGGCACCAGCCGGGCAGAGGGGCCGTTTCCCCGGCCTGCTCCTCGCCCCTCTTCTAGCCCGCCACACGTGCTGAGGGAAGAGGCTGCGGCGTCCCGATGTGGGGCTGGCCGGGGAGGGGGCTTGCCAGGGACCCAAACTCACCCTGTCCAGGGATGGGTGCCTGGTTCAGCTTGAACTCGGGGAGGGCCGGCCGCTTGGCGTCCATCAGGAAGTTGTTGAAGAAGGCCACCTCCTTCTTCACCTCCTCGATCTTCTCGGCGTGCTTGTTGAAGATGTGCTTGTGCACGAACTCGGGGCCCTGGCGGGGGGACAGAGGAGGGGGCGGTCAGGGACCAGGCTGCCCGGAGGGAGCCCGAGTCCCGGGGACGGGGAAGAAGGCGCACCTTGAACTTCTTCCCGCTGAGCGGGCACTGCCACTTGTCCTTGCCCAGCTCCAGCGTGTTGGCGGTGACGAAGTTCTCCACTTCCTGCTCGGGGTCCCTCTTGCCCATCTTGAGCGCTTCCTCCTCCGACAGGGACTCCCGGACGCTGAAGAGCGGCTGCAGCTTCTCCTCAAACGTCTTCTGCCACTCGGCCACTGGGGAGGGGAGGGGAGGGCCGCCCGTCCGGGGGGTCCAGAGTCCGTGAGCGCCCACCTCCCCTCCTTCCTCCACCCCACCGCACCACCCGGGGGGCGGAAGAGGGGCTCCCCAGGAGGAGGGGCAGACTCCGATTCTGACCGCGGACCTTTCGGACGCCCCTTCCTCACCCGAGGTGGAACGCGCTGCAGGCAGTCCCCGGCCTCTTGCCCCCAAGAGCCCTGGGGCTGCGGGAGTTAGGAGGCAGCAGTGCCAACGGCTAAATCACTGCGGTTCGACCCTGACCGGCTCAAGGCTGGCTCAGTCCCTTCCAGCCTTGCCAGGTGGGTAAACCGAGGACCCAGATGGTTGGGTGGGGGGGGGAGAACCGCTCAGAGGACTGTAAAGCAGTACCGTGAAGCGGTATATAAGTCTTAGGGGCTTTTGCTAAGCACTCTTTCAGCGACCGCTCAGTTACGACGGTGCTGAAAAAAGAACCTACTGCCGTCCTCGGACTTGCAGCCGTTGTGGCACCTCCGGTCACATGATCAAAATTCGGGCACTTGCCAACCGGCATGTCTGCATTGCGGCTGCACCGTTCCGGGGCCACCTGACCACCATTTACAACCTTCCCGGCCAGCAAAATTGACAGGGGAAGCCAGAATCGCTCAACCAGGACTGGATCCACTTATCAACCGCAGCGATTTGGCTGACCGATTGTGGTTTGTTTTTTTAAAAAAAGGCGGTAGGATCAGGTGCATCTCTCTGAACAGCCGCAGAAATTCTGGCCGTGACAACAGCAGCGGTCATTAAGCCGAGGACTGCCGGCGCATCTAACAGCAGCTGCAGCGCAGCAGGGGTCTGTCTGGGATACGGGAGTGCCGGGCAGAGGGTCGGGCACGAGAGGTACCTTCGCGGTGAGTGACGCGGTTGGGGGGGATGGGCCCCCGCACGTGGATGATCCCGCAGCGGTTGGGCATCTCGTCCTCGTTGAGGTACTCGGAGGTGTTGTAGTAGTCCACTGAGTGGACGATGCGCAGGTAGAGGAGCAGCTTGTCCAGCACCTGCGGGGCCCCCAGAGTGAGGGAGGGAGTGAGGGAAGGTCAACCACCTGCCGGGGCCCCCCAGGGAAGGGAGGGGGGGGACGGCCGGGCCTGGCCCTCCTGGGCGGGGCTCACCTTGACCAGCTTCTCGTCCCTCTCCACCGTGATCTCGGCCGGGTTCCCCTCCTTGGGCGCCTCCTCCGAGGGCTCCCCGCTCCGTCCCAGCAGCTCCTCCTCCTCCGCGCTGACCTCCTCGATCAGGTAGTCGGTGATGTTCTTCAGGATGGGGTTCTGCGAGGGCAGGTTCTGGGGGGGGAGGGAGGGGCGCAGGGTGAGGGGCAGCCCCTCCCCCTCCGGAGCTATGGCCCGGATGCAACTGCCACAGCCGCAGCCCCCCTCCCCCGCAGGCAGAGACACCGTCCTTGTGCAGGCAGTCCCCGACTTACAACGGCTTGTTTTGTGACCGCTCAAAGTTACAACAGCTCGGAAAAAAGTGACTTACAACCATTATTCACACGTACGTCCCCATGGCCACGTGATCAAAATTTGGGTGCTTGGCAACCGACTCGTACTTACAACGGCCGCAGTGTCCCGGGGTCACACAATCCACCGAGTAAAGTCAGTAGGGAAGCCGGGTTCACTTAACAACCAGGTTACTCTCTTAACAAACGCAGCGATTTGCACCGCAGCACGGAAGGTCGCAAAATGGGGCAAGATTTACTTAACAACTGGCTCACTTAGCAATGGAAACCTTGGCCCGTTGTACTCGTTATGTCGAGGACCGTCTGTCTGCCGATGACCGTCCATGCTGCCCCCCCACCAGGCCGCCCAGAGACCCACCGAGACCGGGGTGGGCAGCTGGGCCTCCTCACCGGCCCCCCAGAGCCGGGTCCGGCCGTCCAGGGCGTGGATCAGCTTGGCCGCCAGCTTGATGTCGTTGCGCAGGATCTGCTTGTGCTGCGTGATGCCGTTGACGTTGCGCACCCGGCGGGTGAGGTCTCGGTTGACGCCGGGGCTCAGCTCGCAGTCCCGCAGCTGGGGGGGGGGGGAACGTGTTGGTGAGGCCGACGGCCCCCTCCCCACCCTCACACGGGGGCACCTGCCCGACCCAGAGCCCAGGCCCCATTCCCTGCCCTGCCCACCCAAGTGGGGAGGGGGGAGAAAGAAGGGCTGATTTTGAGGGTCAGGCCAGGGGCACCAAGGGCAGCCTGCTGGCGGCGCCCCCCCCCTTTACCCGAATATTCTGGAGATTCCAGCAGATTTCCTTGATGTTGACGGTGCGGTCAAAGGTCACCCAGCCCCTCCGAAAAAACCTGGAGACACGAAAACGGCCGCTCAGAGGGGAGACTGTCCGTCAGTCCGAGAGGCAACTCCCCTCCCCCCTTTTGCAAGGGGTTAGGGTCTGCACGTCCCCCTCCCTCCCAGAACGGCAAGGCAGTCATCGGCAAGAGGGGGGGGGCTTTAGGGGTGCTGCTCAGTGAGGGAGGGGGCGCCGAGGATCCAGCCCCTCGCAGTACTCCAGCCAAGTCAGGCAGCTGAGCTGTGTAACCCCCCCCCTTTCTGGATTTTAAGAAATAAGAAAGGAAATATTTTCTTTCGTTCTTTTCTTTTTTCTTCCTTCCCTTCCCCCCTTTCCTTTCCCTTCCTTCTTTCCCTTTATTTCCTTCCTTCCCTCCTTTTCTTTCATTCTCTCATTCTTTCTTCCCATTTTCTTTCTCTTTCTTTCCTTTTCTTTTTTCTTTCCTCCTTCCTTCCTGTAAAATTTTCTTTTTTTATTTCCTTCCTTCCCTCCTTTTCTTTCATCCTTTCTTCTTTCTTCCCATTTTCTTTCTTTCTCTTTCTCTCCTTTTCTCTTTTTTCTTTCCTCCCTCTTTCCTGTAAAATTAGCTGGATGCCCGTTTCCCCCAGGGGCGACTCTGGCTGGGTGGCTTTTGCAATCGCATTTCATTCCCGGCCGGCCTGGGGGTGAGGGCCGAGCGGCATTTGTTTCTGCACAAAGAGCTTCACTGCCTCAATAAAGCTTGGCCCAAACTTAAAAAACCACACTAGTGTGTGTGTGTGTGTGTGTGTGTGTGTGTGTGTCGGGGAGATGACAACTTACCTCCGCTCCGGCTGAGGGTCCGAAAGCGCCACTCTCATGAAGCCGGGGTACCGTTTGAAGAACTGAGGGAGCAGAGGGGGGGGGCGTCTGTTGAGAGGGAGGCACGACCCCACCGCCCGCCCCTCCTGCCGCTCCCCCAGGGCCGCACTCACCGCCACGATCTCAGCCTGGGGGATGTTGGGGGCGATGTTGCGCACAAAGAGCGAGCAGGTCTTGTGTAGAGCGCGAGGCTTGGGCTCCCCCTCCTTCTCCTTGCCTTTGGGGGACCCCTCCCCGTCCTTCGGGCCGGCCGATTCCTCCTTGGGCTTCTTGTCTGTGGCCACACCGAACACAGCCGCCGCCTTAAGGCCAGGCCGCCCCCTCCTCCGGGGCCCGGGACCCCCGGGACCCTCCCCCGAGAGCCTCTCCCCACCTTTCTCCTCTCCTTGGGGGCGCCCGCCCTCGGAATCTGTGTCGGACTCCGAAACACTCCCCTCGTCGTAGCTGTCGTTCCCGCTGCGCTTCCGCTTGTGCTTGTGGCTGGCCTGGAAAGAAAACAGGACGTGGGCCCTGGCGCTTCCTTGGGGCCAAAGAACACCCCCCCACGGGCACACTGGGGGCCCCCAGTCAGGAAGGTGGGAGGTTAATAAGTTTGGAGAAGGAAGAGAGGGAGGGAGGCTGCTACAGGCCTACCTCTCTGCTGGATGACGCAGCGTGTGTGTGTTTGTGTATGTCCCCATGTTCCTGGTGCTGGAGGCCAGGGGGCCTGCAGGTGCTCCCCAGCTGGCTGAAGCCCCCTCCTCTCGTCCGTTCGGAGGGTGGTCCGGGGACACCCCAGGCTATTTCTCTCCTTCGAGGTGTCTGACCTCCCCCCGTCTGGCTGGCCTCCCTCCCTCTTCCGCTTCTCTCCCTTGCAGACCTCACCCCGTCTGGCGGGGGCAGAGGGACCCCTCCCCACCTACCTTCTTTGGGTCCTTCTCCGGCTGCTCCTTCTTCTCCCCCTTCTTCTTCTCCTCCTCCTCCTCCTCCTCCTTGCCTTTCTCCTCCGCAGCTTCCTCCTCGGCGGTCTGAGAGGGAGAGAGGGATGGAGGGGGGGCTGCCCGTCAGAGACCGGCCTGGTACTCAACCGGGGGGGGGGGGCTTCTCCCCTCTCTTCCCACCTTGGCCTTCTTGGCCTCCTCCTTCTTCTCCTCCTTCTCGGAGAGCTTCCGCTCCTGCTCCGGCAGCCGGTTCTCCTCCTTCTTCCCCGGCTCCGCCTTCTCCTGACGCTCCTCCTCCTCCTCCTGCTCCAGCACCTTCAGGTCGTGCTGCGTCCCGCCTTCCATCTTAATGACCGCTGGGGGAGCAAGCCTCGCGTCGGACGGGGCCCCAGGACCCCACCCAGACGCGGCTGGCCCTCCGCGCTCCCTCAAAGCCCCAGGAAGGCACGGGGCCGAACTCTGCCCCCGCCCCCCCCACCACCACGGAAGACTCCGGGCCTCGCCCCGACGCGGGGCGCTGCTCCTTCTGCCGCGGCCACCCCCTGGGCTCCGGGCCACCCGGTGCCGGCGCAACCCGTCGCCGCTGGTCCAGGAATCCACCTACCGGCATCCAGGACCTTAATGATGGCGTTGGCCTTGTCAATGTCCAGCTGCAGGCCCTCAAACCAGGCATTGTCCATCAGGTAGAGGAAGACGTGGAGTCGGTTCTGCAGAGCGTTCTGGGCCTCCTGCTTCCTTCGCCCGGCTTCTTCGGGGTGGTACTTGGAGCGGAACCTGGACGGGGTCCAAGCAAGGAGGGGAAGGGGGGGAGCAGAAAGAGACAGAGAAGAAGGCGGGAGGAGAAAGGCCTTAGCGGGGGAGGAATGGAGCGCGCTGCCCCTCGGGCACCGTCCACACATGCAAAGCTCAGGGAAGGACGTGGCAGGGAGGAGGAGGGGGCCTAGGGGGGCACCTGAAGACCTTAGGAGAACCGCCCAGAGGCAGGCTGGACTTGACGCTCAAAAATCCTGATTAACAGCCCGGCTGTCGTGCAAATCTTGGGGAGCGGGGGGGGGCCTCTCCTGCCAACGGTTGCAGCCAGGGTGCCCCCACCATCTCCTCCTCCTGGAGTCTTCAACGTAGCTCCCTTGCTGCCTCTCCTAACCAGCCCGAGGGCTCCACCTGGGCGCCTCCAGATGCTTGAGAATGCCCACACCCATCGTCCCCACCCACCCGGCATCTGGGGAGAGGGGGTGGGAGCAGGTTCCCATCACATCTGGGGGACCAGGTGCTGCTCTCCCCGAGCAAAGGCAGATGGGGGGGGAGAGGAAGTGCATTGCATGCCATCCCTGGCCCCACAAAGCGTCGCTCGGACCCCCTCTGGATCTCACCCCCCTGGGCCTCCTCATGGAGCTGGGCCTCCTGCTTCGTAGCACTCTCTTAGTGTCCAACTATCCACTAAGACCTTTGGACTTCAACTCCCAGAATTCCCCATTCTGGGAGTTGGCGCCCCAAGGTCTTCAAGGCTTCTAATGCTTGCTTGCAGGGCCCTGCTGCTTCCCACCCAGCCCTGGCCCACCCTCCAGCCTGCCCCTCCGGGCTTCCCCAGAAGGATCCCCGGAGCCTTGCTGGAGCGCCACGGTCAGAGAGCTGCCGCCTTGTGTGGGGAGCTTGCGCCCTCTGCTGGTTGGGCTGGGGATAGCCCCTCTGCTAGCCCCGGGCGCCAAGCCTTACGGGGAGGCGCTGGTGGGAGGGCGGTGAGGGGCAACAGGAACTGGACGGGAGGAAGAGAGTGGCCACAACCAACGCCAAAGCACGCCTTCTACCGCTCGATCTCGCCAACCGGGAACGAGCCCTTAGAAATGTTAGTTTTCTTTCTCTCAGCTCTGATTTAAGAAGACAGAACACGTCATACATACACTGAGGGAGTCACACTGCGAGCCTTCCAAGTGAAGAGAGTTTTCTTCGGCGGATTTTAAGAAAAACCACCCGGATTTAGGAACATTGCAATCTCTCTCTCTCTCTCTCTCGTGCTGGGGTGCAGGACTTGAAAAAAGAGGAGTCGGCCTGCACCAGCCCTGAGCTGTCTACCTCCTACAGGTTCACATTCAGCTAATCACTGCATTGTGCACAGTGAAGGCCCTGACTGGCTAAGCTACGGAGGAGGAAAAAAAATCACCACGACCAGCAGAGAGAGGAAGGAAAAAGGAAAAAAAACAAAAACCAGATTCAAGGCTCTTGGGTGTTTTTTGATTTATTTATGGATTCTCCCGGCTGAGGACGGCTGAATTTTGGAGACTCCTGCGAGAGGTTCGTGGGAGGAGGGGAGAAAAGGCCGTGTTATTACAGTTAACATCCAAAACAAAAGGAAATTAAAAAAAATCTTATCAAGGAAATAAAAAACTGGTTAAAACGAGGACACAGGTACATCAGATCCCCTCCCTCCCCCAGAATGCGGAAAAAGAAGAGTCCATCCTTCGGGGCTCCTCTTGGGCCACTACCAGGGCAAAGGACCCCCTAATTTGGGGGAGGGGAGGCCTTGCCCCTCTCCATAAACACCCTCTTGGCCCCTCCTTCCGCAGCCTGCCAGGTTCGCTTCCACACCCCGGTGCGTGACGTTTTCCCAGGAATGGAAAAACATGACTTTCTGGGCTGTTGTTTTCCAGCCTGAGGTGTCCTCTGTGGCCCCCCAGGTGACCCCAGGAGTTTCGGAAGAGGAAACAGCCACGGGGCCACCCACCCGCCGGAAAGTCTGTCCCGTGCTCTGGGCTGGAAAACAACGAGGTCTCTTTCGTTTTTCCCCGGAACGCTGGCAGGACGAGCCGGAGGAACCCGGCGCTCCGGATGCCCGTTGTGGGCCTAACCCTGGTTCTGAACTGAGGAAAAGGATTTGGGGACCCTCATCAGGGACACCCCATCTTAGTGACCCGGCTAGAAGCCCCAGTGCTGTCAAGGATCGACAGACGTCCATTCTGTCACGCTCCTTGTGAGCACTGGCCCTCTTTTTTGGCGTGGGGCACGGAGGGCGTGTGGAGGGGGGAGCAGTTCTGAACCGGGTTCCGGGAGTTCTAGCGCCTCCCTTTCCCGGAGGAACCAAACAGCCATTCAAGGCGATCCTGGTTAGCAATTCTCCCCGTTCTTCCCCAGCTATGAACGTGCCCACGAGAGGAATCCTTTTTTTAATTCCGTGACCGCAGTCGGGATGCCGGGACAAATTATTCAGGAATGGTAAATGAGATGCGGGCAGTCCTTGACTTACAACTATCCGTTTACAACTGCGCTGGAATAGGATAGAGCTGGGAGGAACCTTGGAGGTCCTCTAGTCCAGCCCCCTGCTCAGGCAGGAGAACCTATACCGTCTCAGGCAGGTGATTGTCTAGCCTCTTCTTAAAAACCTCCAGCGATGTTTTTCACACTTACGACCGTTGGGGCCGCTCCCCTGGTCCCGGGATCGAAATTCAGACGCCTGGTCACTGGTTCATATTTATGACGGCCACAGTGTCCCAGAGGGGTCACGTGATCCCCTTGTGTGACCTTCAGCCAAGTCAAGGGGGAAGCCAGATTCAGTTAACAACCGGGGCAAGGAAGGTCGTGAAACGGGGCAAAATTCGCTTAACAAATGCCTCGCTTAGCCACATGAAATCTGGGGCTCAGCCGAGGTTTTAAGTCAGGGACTGCTGGCATAAGGCCGGGCCACCTGGTCTATCACGCCGGATTAGGGTTGTACTTAAGGTAGCAGACCTGAACCCAGAGAGGTGGCGAGTTCAAGTGCCACCTTAGGCACAAAGCCAACCAGGAGACCCTGGGCCAGTCGCTCCCTCTCAGCCCTCGGAAGGAGCAGGCCGTTCCCGAAATCTTGCTGACGAAATCACAGGGACTCATAATTTGCCAGGAGTTAATAGCAATTCTTCCCAGATTCTTCTGGTTGCCGAAAAGGGGGTGGGGTGTGGGGGGGAACAACAACAACCCAGCCTGGTTTGCTTTGCCTGCCAACACGGCAAGGCCTCTGATGAGCGAATGGACAGCTTCTCCCTCACTTAGCAACAGACGGGCAACTGCAGTCGTAATATGAGGACTGCCTGTGTACTGCTCAGGATGGGTGTGGTGCTGCAGCCCAGGAAATAAACAATCATTTCTAAATGCCCCACCCTGGTTAAAGAGCCAGTGTCTAAACCCAGAAGCAACCAATGCCCGACAGACTTGGCTTACTGCCCTTAGAGTGCCCAGGAAAGTGCCCGCCCGCCCTCCCTCCGAGGCGGGCAGCCCAGCCCACGAGACACGTACCACTCCTCGTCCTTGTGGGCCACGAAAAAATTCTGCATCTGCTGCCGGCGGAAGTCAAGCTTGTAGTCGTTGTAGCGTTTGACGGCTTCCGTCTCATCCACGGAGTCCTCTAAGGAGAGGAGGAACTCCTTAAAATTCTTCATGACGGGGGGAGCGATGCCCAGGTCCACTTCTGCAATATTCCCCAGCCTGGAGGGGGCAGAAAGAGAAGGGCTCAGCTTGGGACCACCCCTCTCTTTCCATTGGTTTCGGAGGCCAGGAATGCACAGGATAACGAAAAGCGGACATGGCAGAGGGAAGATTAAAAGCATCAAGGCAAGAGAAACGCTGAGAAAATGAAAACAGTGTCTATAAACCAGGGGGGGGTGTCTCCAAACTTGGCTACTTTTAAGACTTGTGGACTTCAACTTCCAGAATTCTGGGAGTTGAAGTCCACAAGTCTTAAAGTGGCCACGTTTGGAGACACCTGGCTGAGGAATTCTGGGAGTTGAAGTCCACAAGTCTTAAAGTGGCCACGTTTGGAGACACCTGGCTGAGGAATTCAGGGAGTTGAAGTCCACAAGTCTTAAAAGTAGCTAAGGTTGGAGAGCCCTGCTATAAACCATGGTGTTTCTGCAAAGATATTTTGCTTGAACAAGAAAAAAAAGCACACAAAATAAGAGAGTAAAAATGCAAGCTCAGACAGCATTTAAAAGCAACAAGAATCGAACTCGCAGAGAATCATCTTCTTCATCGGATGCCAGAACCACACCCGGCCACGCCGTGACATTTCCAGTGGGATCCCAGCGGCCACAAAAGAGCAAGGAAATTCAAGAGGGTGGCTGTAAATGGCTCGCTAGGAAAACCGAAGCTGTGTTCCTTTGGTGTTTCAGAGCTCGCAAAGACCCACTTGGGTTCAGGGATTAAAGCACCAAACTAAAAACCAGGAGATGGTGAGTTCCGGTCCTGCCTCAGGCATGCTACCTGGCCTGGGTGACTTTGGGGCGGTGCCTCTCTCTCAGCCCAACCCACCTCACAGGGTGGTTGTGGGGAAAACAGGAGGAGGCAGGCTTGTTAGGTATCTTTGTTGCCTTGAGTTATTTGTAAAATAATAAAGGTGGCAGATAGATAGATAGAGGTAGGCAATACCGATGGATCGATACGTAGATGATAGATATAAATAGATATAGACAGATAGACAATAAGTAGGTAGATAGCTAGATAGACAACATAGATGCATAAAGTAAAGGTAAAGTTTCCCCCGCACATGCGTGCTAGTCGTTTCCAACTCTAGGGGCCGGTGCTCATCTCCGTTTGAAAGCCGAAGAGGCAGCGCTTGTCCGAGGACGTCTCCGTGGTCACGTGGCCGGCATGACTAGACGCCAAAGGCACACGGAACGCTGTTACCTTCCCACCGTAGTGGTCCCTATTTTTCTACTTGCATTTTTACATGCTTTCAAACTGCTAGGTTGGTAGAAGCTGGGACAAGTAACAGGCGCTCACTCTGCTACGCGGCACTCGGGATTCGACCCGCCAAACTGTCAACCTTCTGATCGACAAGCTCAGCGTTCCTAACCCACTGAGCCATGCAAACCAGGATCAGGCTTGGCAGGGGGAGGGGCGCAGGGGCCTTTTCCTGGCGGGGGGGGGGGGTTGGGGCTGGAGAGACCCCTCTCGTGCACCCCAAAGAAGAGCAGGGAAATAGCCAAATGTGTGTCTGTGTGTGTGTGTATATATATAGAGAGAGAGACAGAGAGAGAGAGACATAAATACAGACTGGCAGACAATATAGGCGGATGGATGCATAGGTAGATATAGATAGATAAAGATAGGTAGGTAGATAGGTATACAATAAGTATAGATGGATAGATACGTAGATGATATAGAGATATAGATAGATGAATGGAGGTAGTTAGGTAGATGACGGACGGACGGATGGATAGATGATACAGGCAAACAGACAAAAAAATCAAAAACAAGTAACAGGTTACTTTAGGAAAAGAAACAGCAGATAGAGAAGCCCCCCCCCCAAAGTATCTGCTTACCTGGCTTGGATGGGGAGGATGTGGTGCTGTGTCACATGCATTTCGGGGTGTGCCCAAGGCTGGGGAGGCCCGTAGGATGGGCCAGTGGAGACCCCGCTGTAAGGCATCTCGTAGGCGGTGTGATAGGGGTCTGCCGTGTGCTCGTCCCTGGAGAATGGAAAACCAAATCCTTTTCTGCCTTCTCAAAAAGCACCTCCCTTTCCCAACTAAACCGACCGAGCAGGATGCTCGGCTCCCTGGTCCAACCCCTGCGGGGAGACAGACCCCCAAAGCCCACCTAGTACAAATTATTGTTTGTTTATTGTATGGCAGATTCACGTCACATTTCAGTAAAAAAGAAAGATGGGGAAAAATACAAAACCCAGGATACAAAACCCAAAACCTTAACAGGAGGATTGCAGACGTATAGGTAAGTTGCAAATATTTTTTACTTCATTCGTTGCAGCCAGGAAACCAGCAAAATCTGCATTCGAGGCTCTGTTTTGACACAGTGTCGCCACGTGTTGGATTAGTTAGCCCCACAGTCACAATTCGGTGATGGCATTTTGCCCCACTCGTGGAGGTTGCCTGCCGTGGCCAGTGCGGTGTTCGGCCTAATACAAACTAGCGCCAGAAGAGAACCCACCAATCCCGTCTCATGCGTTTCTGTGGCGGACTCAGCTCGTGACGAGGGGGGGAGAATCGCTCCCGTCTGCTCCGGTCGTAATCTCGGTATTCACCTCGGCTCCGGCGTTCTCGGCCTCGGTCCCATTCCCTAGCGGAAGGAAAGGTTTCAGGATTTGCATCCTGCTGACCCTGCCTGGATTCCTTGCGGCATGTAGCAAACAGAAGGCTTAAAACCCTAAAACCTCTCCCGTCGGCCCAAGAAAATGGGGATCGGAAACCAAACTGCCTTTCCAAAGGAGTTTGTTTGACTGGCTTTCTAAAAGTCATTCGAATTTCCAGGCGTAGAGACTGCACCTATATTATGAAGGTTTGGTTGCTAGCAAACCCTGGATACGTTTCCGCCTACCTGAGGGGTTCTTCACTGCATTTGAGCTGGATGATGTTTTCCTGCAGTTATTTCATTACCCAAATTAGGTAATATCATTAGTGCTAGAAAGGCGCCAGAGGGAAGGAGAAACAATGGATGGAAACTAATCAAGGAGAGAAGCAACCTGGAACTAAGGAGAAATTTCCTGACAGTGAGGACATTCAACCAGTGGAACAGCTCGCCACCAGAAATTGTAGGCGCTCCCATCACTGGAGATTTTTAAGAAGAGACTGGACAGCCACCTGTCTGAGACGATGTAGTTCTGCTTGAGTGGGGGTTGGACTAGAAGACCTGCAAGGTCCCTTCCACCTCTATTCTATTCTATTCTATGAGGAGGAGGAGATGAAGATTCGTTTTTCTTGCCATGCACACGTATACATAACCCAAACTAGACTGTTGCTTTTCTGTGTCATACGCGTGGGTGTATGCACAACTCTGTATTTATTTATTGGAGGTGGTGGCTCTTTGAGAGCTGCATGTAATGAAATTTCATTTTAACGCATGCCGATTAGTGTACAAAGTGACAACAAAGCTATTATTCTATTCTCTGCTTTCTATTCTATTCTTCTAACGAGAAGAAAAAGATGATGATGATGATGATAACTGTGGGGTCCTGGGTGCTCTTAGAGCTGGGTGGTTTTCTTGCCAATGTTTTATGACCTAACTAGGGAACATCATCTGTGCCAGAAAGGGGGGGGGGGTTTGCAGAGTGAAGGAAGGAGGGGGGCAAGGAGGAGGAGGAAGAGGAGAAAAGGGCTGTGGGGTCCTTGGTGCTTTCTGAACTCGGAGGTTTCCTTGCAGACGTTTCACGACTCCAACAGGGAACATCATCAGTGCCAGGAACGGGGGGGGGGGTGGGGGGGGTGGTGGAGAGGAGGAGGAGGAGGAGGATTAGCATTGGGGGGTCTCGGTGGTTTCCTTGCAGGCCTTCCATGGCCCAACCAGGGAACCCAGGGGAGGGAGGGGCTTACCTTTCTAGCCCGGATGTGACGCCCCCCCCCAGTCTGGGCCAGGGAAGGCCTGCAGGGGAAAACCCCCCCCGGCTCAGAGACCCTCCCCCTCTCCGCCCTGCTGCTCCAGAGCCTGCCCAGCGCCCCCCACCTGCCCCCCATCCCCCCCCCGAGGCAGAGAAAAGCCCCCCGCCCCTCCCCCCACCTATCGCTCCAGTCGTCCCGCCGCCGGTCGTCCCGCTCCCGAGAGCGGTCGTAGTCGCTCCTCTCGCGCCGGAACTTGTCCCGCCGCCTCCGGTCGTACTCGTCGTCGCTGTCCGCCATGGCGCCGGGCAGAGGCCCCTGCAGAGCGGGCGGGAATGAGGCGGAGGTGGGCCGGGGGGGGGAAGGGGGTCCCCCGGGCGGGCGGGGGGGGGCGGGGAGCGAGGGGGGAGGCCGGCGCGCTCCTCACCGGCGAGCAGAGGCGGCGCGGCGGGGTCCGAACGCGGCCTCGGCGGCGCGGTCACCTCGCCGGAAGCCCGCTGCGTCTGCTGGACGCACTTCCGGCCCCGCCTCCAGCCGCGGTTCCGCTGCGCCGGAAGTCCCGCGAGAGGGAGGCGGGGCCACGCGTAGTCTTATCCGCGAGGCGCGTTTTCTAACGCATCTCGGTTCTTGTCCCGCGGGATGCTTTAGGAGTACAGTTCCCATCATCCGCAGCCACCTGGGCCCAATTGGAGGGGTGGCCGCAGGGGTGAAGCCGGGAGGAGAGAGAACGGCTGAGAAGGACGCTCTAGGCTCCGGAGCTCTACTTCCGGGAAACGTTCGGGCCGAGCGCGCTTCACCACAGAGGCGAGGAAAGGCTAGAGCGGCAACTTAGAGTTGACTAGCCCGCCAAAGGGCGACGGGAGAGCTAGAAAATTAGAGTCATCTCCCCGATCTCCAAGGTGTCGTTGACGGGTTCCGTCAGCCCAGGATCGCCGCTTCCTGCCCACGTGGAGGGAGGCGGGACTTCCTGGACTATTTTCAGTTTGCGATTTTTCTCCCTTTTGTACTTTGCAAACTTGCCTCCCTGCTCCACTCCCCGCTGCAACCTTAGGAAGTAGGAAATTCTGCTTCGTTTATTGCGTCTTGAGGTCACCATCTTCGTATAGCATACGATTCACCTTGATTCATCTGCAAAAGGCTAAGCAGGTGCAGATCTGGCTTGTACCTGGATGGGGCACCAACAGGAAAACCCAGGGCTTAAAGCTGGGAAGGTTGTGAGCCACTGGCAGTCCGCAGAGATAAATCTCCCATCGACCATCCCAAAGTCAGTCCAGAGATTTTGGGCGGGACCCCCACACCCTTCTCCCCTCAGGGAGGCTCACCCTTCTTGGCTCTCCAAGGATTCAAACCCAAGGCCTGCCAACATACCCTATCCTGCAAATGTCCCAGGATAATGCAGCACAGGAGTCTTCAAACTCGGCCCTTTTATGACTCGTGCCTGGCTGAGGAATTCTGGGAGCTGAAGTCCACGAGTCATAAAAGGGCCGAGTTTGAAGAGCCGATGTAGCAGGATCCAATCTGTGTTAGTTACCGGGATGAGGTTTAGTCTTCCAAGCTTCTGATGCTGGAGCCCATACTTGGGAAACTTCTCTCTCCAGAATAATTCCCTATTCCTTACAGCCAGAGCAGTTTAAGCAATTTCCAGCGGTTGTTTTGAGGCTGATGGGCTTGTGAGTTCCTCGACTGTAAAATGGCTGCTAGCTTGGCTGGCTCAAGCAGATTCCTCTAAGACTCTTATCCTCTCTCTCAAGGCTGCTTCTCTGGACAGCTGGAGTGGTTAGTCGGGACAGCAGCCTTCTGGGAGTTCCACCCCACCCCACCCAGCTGACAGGCAAATGGGGGGCAGCTGCCTCACCCCAGAATGGAGTGACCCAGCTGCAATCCAGCTGTTGGTGATGGGTGGGGAGGGCCTGCACAGGGCATCTGCTTGGTCAGATGCAGAAACCACAGACCATGAGCGATTCTGGACTGTTTGTTGGAGGGACCCCTTTGAGAGGGCAGGAAATTTAGTTGGTGGGCTTGCAACTGGCAGGAAAATAGCACTTTCTTACAAAATCACATTCGTTCGGCTTGTGGCAAATTGCCCAGGATGGCAATACTTTTATTCAGCAGCTCCACGCTAGATGGCAAGGGGAAAAAGGAGCGGTGGGCTTAACACACAGAGCGCGCAAGAAGCTTCCAGAGGTCCCAGCGGCTCACGCAGACGCCACGGCCCCACCGGCTGCCTGCTCACAAAGACCCCGGGCTTCTCCTTGTGGGAATTCCTCGGGAAGCCCCCCATGCCCGGCAGCCTCCCCCAACCCACGCTGGGCGCGAGGGCCGTCCTCTCCTTCGGCTCCTGGCTCCGGGACGCCCAGGCTCCGGAAAGCAGGGGACGGCAGGGCACCCCAGGTCCGGGACGGAGCCGGCGCGGGGCAGCAAGCAAAGGAAGACGCTCATGGCTGTAAACGTGTCCAAGAGGGCCGAGGAAAGGCCTCCCCCCGAGTCCCCGAGGGCCGCCGGTGCCGGGACACCCGCTCCATCGGCCGCTAGCCTCCCAGGCGGATGCTCTGGATCATCTGGAAGATGGCTGGCAGGGGAGAGCCGGAGGGGAGAGTCACGGGCAGGCATGGAGGACCCCCCCTTCCCCAGAGCGGCAGGGCGCCGCTTGGCAGACGGGCTCCTGGCCGCGTACAGAGCGCCCTGGACGCCGCCCCCCCTGCGCCCTGCGGGTGAGCCCGGCGGCCCCGGGCGGGGGCGGCCCCTACCTGAGCCGCAGACCACGAAGACGAAGAGGGCCAGCAGCCACGGCCCCACCGGCGCCCTCTCCTCCGGGGGGCTCTGGGGAGGAGAGCGGCGCGTGAGAGGGGGAGGCCGCCCGCCCCGCCCCGCCTCCCCCCGCCCGGGCCCCGGGCCCTACCGGCGCTCGCTGGGGGCCGCCGCGCTGCGCGATGCTCCGGCTGTGCCGCTCGTTGGCCACCTTCATGCGCTGCACGCCGGGCATGGCCAGGGGCGAGCGGGGGCCGCGCGGCTGTCGGGGCGCCTCTGGCTGAGCCCCCCCCCGCGCAGGCGCAGCGCGCCCAGCCCCCTCCCCCCCCGCCCGCCGCCCCCCTCTGCCGCGAGTCCCGGGAAGAAGCGGCCGCAAGCGGGAGAGAGGCCGGTGGCCAGGCTGCAGCCCCCCCCCAACACCCCCCTCCCCGGCTCTTCCCAGCGGCGTCCGGGGCGCCTACCAGCCCCCCCGCCCCCTCCCCTCGGATGCCCCCCCTTCGCCCGAGGAGAGACCGAGGCCGCAGAGCAGGGCAAACGCTTCCGCCTTTTAATTTCCCCGCAAGTGGGAAGCGATCCGGGTGGTGCTGGGTGCACCCAATCCTGAAAGGGGGAGGGGGGTCCGGGAGGGGTCAGGAAGGGCTTCCAGGGGAGGGAAAGGGAATCCTGGGAAGAGGCATTGGGGACCAGGGAGCTTCCCCCCCCCCCCCGCCGCCCCAAGTTCCACAATCCTTCCAGTTTCAGATCAAATACATTCAGCCAAAGGGGGCTTGAAAGGTCCTCCCGGCCCCCAAGCGAGGCTGTTCTGGAGACGGAACCCCCCCCCGTCTCCTCTCCCCCAAGGAAGCTCACGCCCACGTGGACAACCCACTTGGGGGGGCTTCTGGGAAGGAAGATGGGCGTTGCTGCTGTCCCAGTGGCTCCTGGTTTAAGTGGAGACCCCAGCATCCCTTCTCCAGGCAATTCTTGGCTGGGGAGGCATCCTGCTTTGGGGCTGGGGGGGGCTCCGCTGTGTGCCAACCGGAAGGGCTGGGTCAGGCGTGGGTCTCGGCGGGGGGCACCCTCGCCCGTGTGCTGGTCTTGGGCTGCGGGGGCCAGTCCGGGTCGAAGAGGAGCTGCTGGGCCAGGCGCTGGTACTTGGCCTGGGGAACCGCCTGCCGGCAGCAGGACAACACAGGGGCCGCCTCCCCCAGCTCCAGCTGTGGGGCAGAGAAGGGGCCGCAGCCTGAGCGCCTGGCCGGCCTCCAGAAAAGGCACAAGGTGGCGGCAAGCCTGGCACCCGGCCCTTTGGACCCATGCCAGGCTGGGCGACCACAACTGCCCAGCCAGCCCTCCTGGCCTGCAGGTGGTCACTTGCGAGGCCCAGGCCCCCTCCCCTCTCCCCCCAAAACAGGAGGTTGTGCCCAGGAACAGTGTGTGCAACTCCACAAACGTTGTGGGCTGTTAACAATCAAACAAGGGTCTGGTGGGCTGCAGGAGGCCGCATCCCCCACCCCGGCCGCAGGGTCTCTCTGGCTGCAACGTGTGAGGGGGGGGGCTTCAGCCAGATTGGGAGGGGGGGCAGAGCTGTGCAAGACGGAGCCCTCCACTCCCCCCCCAGGCAAGTTCCAGGCCCTGGGGTGGGTGGGGGTTTAAGCCTTTTTGTCAGCCCAATTCCTGAGCTGCTGGGCCCCTTGCCTCCTCCCTGCCCCAGAAGTGGAAGGGCTCTCTACCTGTGGGAAGGCAGCCTGCCTGGGGTAGTCCTCCCTCTGCCTTCCATAGCAAAGTCGCTGCCAAAGGATGTCGCAGTCGCACACGAAGTTCTGGGGGTGCAGGAGAGGGAGATTAGCCGGCCGTGGGACGACTTGGGGCCACTTCCCCACTCGCAGCCCCCCCCCACCCCACAGGCGAGGGGAGCCGGGCGGTTACCTCCAGGCAGAGGGACAGCACCAGGTTGCTGAACGCCAGAACCAGCAGAACCAGGCGCCACTCGTAGGGGATGCAGGCCAGCTGCAGAGAGAGCAGGCAGAAGTTCAACCGGTGGCTCCTGTGCCCTGTTGAACTCCTGCCCGGGAGGCAAATCCCTCCTCCCCGCTTCATTTCTGGGGGCCCCACCCTGCCCCAAATGCACAGGTAGTCCTCCACTTACAACACTTCATTTACTGACCGTTCAAATGTGGCTGAAAAAAGGGCCTTATGATCCTTAATTTTCATAATTAGGACCTTTGGCAGCTGGCTCCTATTTACGATGGTCGCAGCGTCCCAGAGGGGTCACGCGATTCCCTCTTTGTGACCTTCTGGCGAGCAGTCAATGGGGGGCGTAGATTCGCTTAATGGCCGTGTAACTAATTTACCCTCTGCAGTGATTCGCTTACCAACGATGGCAAGAAAAGTCATAAAATGGGGCAAAACTCACTTAACGACTCACTTAGCAGAAGTTTTGGACGCTCCCCAAAATCCTGGGCCAAGGGGTCCTTCCCCCCTCCCCAAAGGCAGGAATGCGGAGCTTCTGACCCCCCACAAAAGACCCAGAGCCAGAAGACGCCAGCGGCTTCCCCTCCCCCCAGGAGGCCCCAGCAAGGGGTCGCCCCTCTCCGGCGGGGGGGGGCATTCTGGAAGCAGGGGTGTGTGTGTGTGTGTGTGTGCTGCTGAGATGAGCCCCACCCCCGCTCGAATCCTCTTCCCTTCTGCAGCCCCGGCCATCAGCTCCAGGCAGGCGCCAGAGGGAGGCGGGCAGGGTCTATCTGACCCCCCCCTCCTTGGAGGGAGCGGCCCAGATAAGAGGGCCGGGCGGGGGGCCTCGTCGTCCTCGGGCAGCAGCCTCCGTCCGTCTGTCCTTCGGGGTGAGCAGGCCGGGGCCCTACCTGGAAGAGCCGGTCCAGGGCGGGCAGCGGGCAGAGCAGCAGCAGGAGCAGGAAGCCGGAGGCCAGGAGGAGGGAGGCCAGGAAGAGGCCTGCGGGGAGGGAGGCCGGGGTCAGTCTGGCTGGGGGGCTCTTGGGCCCACCCCGGTCTGTCCCTCTAGTCCAGGGGTAGGCAGCCTTGGCTCTGTTATGACTCGTGGACTTCAACTCCCAGAATTCCTCAGCCAGCCATTTCACAAGTCATCAAGGGAGCCATAGTGTTTCCCCCCCCCCCATGCTGGCTCAGGAATTCTGGGAGTTGAAGTCCACGAGTCATAAGAGAGCCCAGGTCCCCCACCCCTGGCCTAGGGTGGTGCTGCCAAATCAAAGGGCACCAAGTCTGAAGGGCCATAAAAGGGCATTACGGGCAGTCCTCGACTTACGGGTCATTTAGTGACCGTTCAAAGTTACGACGGCACTGAAAAAAGTGACCGTTGCAGCAGCCCCCCGGGGTCACGTGATTGAAATTTGGACCCTTAGCAACCGGCTCATATTTATGACGGTTGCAGCGTCCCGGGGTCATGTGATCCCCTTTGGTGACCTTCTGACAAGGAGAGTCAATGGGGGAGCCGGATTCACTTAGTGACCGTGTTACTCACTTAACAACAGCAGTGATTCACTTAACAACGGTGGCAAGAAAGGTGGTAAACTGTGGCAAAACTCACTTAGGAACAGAAGGTTTAGGCTCAATTGTGGTCAAAAGTCAAGAATTGCCTGTCAATTATAATAATAATAAGAAGAATAGAATAACAAAATGCAGAAGAGAAGAGAAGAGAATATAGAATGGAACAGAATAGAATAGAATTATGGAACAGAACAGGACAGAATGGGGTGGAATGGAGAGTAGAATCTCATTGTGGTCACATTTCCACTTAAAACCTTGTCTCAACTCCCGGCCCCAAGAATGGCAGCCCTGGGGCTGAAATCCCTGTGTGTGTGTGTGTGTGTGTGTGTCGGGCTGAGCCGGCCCCTCACCGTTGGTGTGGGTGGGCTGCCGGAAGGGGCGTCCCTTGGAGAAGGCCAGGGCCACGAAGACGTACTGGAAGCAGGAGACGAAGAAGAGGGTGGTGTTTTCGTAGCTGCGGACGGAGTCGGGGTCCTGCCCCCCCATCTCTCGGGGGTCAGTGGCATTCGGAGGGGCCGAGCCGTTGGTGGGGAGGCCGCCACCGCAGCTCCTAGAGGGGGAACCCAGAGTGGTCACTGCAGCGCCCCAGGAAGGGCTGCCTTGCCCGGGCCAAGCAGGGGAAATCCGGAACCCTTCAAGGGAACGTCAAGGTTTATCGCCAGCTTAAACTCTCTGCAAGAACCTGAACTACAGGGAGTCCTCAACTTACAACAGTGACCATTCGAAGTTAAAACGCCACTGGAAAAGGTGACTTATGACCTTTTTTCACTCTTACGACCTTTGCAGCGTCCCCGTGGGTCACATGATCCAAAAGCAGACGCTTGGCAACTGGCTCGAATTTACGACGGTCGCAGCGTCCCAGGATTTCCCCCTTTCTGACCTTCTGGCAAGCAAAGCCAATGGGGGGGAGGGGCAGGTTGACTTTACGGCCGTGTTACTAATTCACCAGCCGCAGTGATTCAAAAACTCACTTAAGAGCTTTTGGGCTCCCCTGTGGTCGTGCGTGGAAGACCACCTGTGCCAAACGGTCAAGCAAATTGGCGGCAGGTAAAGAGTCCGTGGAATTCAAGGCAGGCTGGACTCCGATCTCTTGCGGACTCGAGACAAATGGCGTGTTTGATCCCTCCCTCCCTCCTTTCCTCGGGCTCAGCCTGTCAATCTCCTGTGCTCCACCCCCGCACAGCCCCCACTTACTCCTCCTCCTCCTCCTGGGGGTACCAGGGCTGCCGCTGGACGAGGAGGAAGGCCCCCACCTGGAAGGCGAGCGACAGAAGGATCTGGCCGAGGACGGAGAGAAGCAGCTGCGGAGAGACCAGGCTGCCGGGCGGCCGTTGCGGGACCAGCTCCCTCCAGGCGCTGTTCAGGCTCACTAGAGGAGAAGCAGTGGGGACGGGTCAGGACCGGCCCGATCCAGGCGCGGACCCACTCTGCGCGCCCTAAAACCCCACAGCTCCTTCAAACTGGCGCAGCAGACCCTCCAACCTCCGCCGTGTAGACCCTGCCAGCTGGCCCAGCCTGCCCGGGTGGACGGGCACACGGGCTCCAGCCAGCTCCGAGGGGGAGACGACAGGAGGAGGGCCCAGTGCAGCCCGAGGCTGAAGGAGGCAAAATAATCAAAATAATCCCGGGCATACGGGCAGTTCTTGACTCAAAATTCGTCTAGTGACCGTTTGAAGTTACAACAGCACTGAAAAAAGTGACTTAGGGTCGTTTCACTTAATGACCACTGCAGCTGTCACGTGTTCAAAATTCAGCCCCAGGTTTCCATTGCTAAGCAAGACAGTTGCTAAGTGAATTTCGCCCCCCGGTACCACCTTTCCTGCCGTGGCTCTTAAGTGAATCGTTGCGATTGCTAAGTTAGAAACACGGCCGTTAAATGAATCCGGCCTCCCCCACTGACTTTGCTTGTCGGAAGGTCGCGAAAGGGGATGACGTGACTCCAGGAGGCTGCCACCGTCGTAAATGTGAGTCAGTGGCCAAGCGTCCGAATTTTGATCACGTGACCCTGGGGAATGCTGCGACGGTCGTTAAGTGTGAAAAATAGCCGTAAGTCACTTTTCCCAGTGACCTTGTAACTTTTGTCACTAAATGAACGGCTGTAAATCCAGGACGACCTGTATTCTATTCTATTCTATTCTATTCTATTCTATTATTTTCTATATTCTATTCTATATTCTATATTTATTCTATTCTATATTCTATTCTATTCTATTCTATTCTATTCTATTCTATATTCTATATTCTATATTCTATTCTATATTCTATATTCTATATTCTATATTCTATATTCTATATTCTATATTCTATTCTATTCTTATTTCATTCTGTTATTCCATTCCGTTCCATTCTATGCTATTCTGTATTTTACTATTCGATTCGATTCTATGCTCTCCGTGAGTCATTTATAAAAATAATAAAGGCCGCTTCAAAAAAATAAAAGCTCAACGGACAGATTGGACAGCTGACCCTCGCCGGGGGAGGCGCACTTACTGCTAAAGGCCAGAGACAAGATGATCGCCATGTCAATGAAGAGGTACTGGACATCTCCCAGGTTGCCCAGAATCTGGAAAGAGAGGGTAAGGGCTCTCATCATCCCCGGACTTCGCCCCATCTCAGGGCGGGGGGCTCCCCAAACCCCCAGGCTCACCGAGTAGAGAAGCAGCACGCTGAGATACTGGATGATGCTATAGAGCGACATGAATTTGAAGACGCAGAAGGAGGTGACCAGGGCCGCTCGGCCCTCCCTGGGGAGGGGAAACAGAGAGAGAGAGACCTTCAAGGGGGGGGGCAGAGAAAGCGTCTCCCTCCACATGGGATGGATCTTCTCCTGGGGGGGGTCTTGTGTGAGTCCCCCACGTCCCCCCCCCTGGCAGCAGCCACCTACCGGATGAGGTCCGGAACGCAGGCGATGCTGGGGGTCTTGGAGGTGAAGGGGGAGGCCACCGAGGCCTCCAGCTCCGACAGAGAGATGCCCGCCTGGGCCCGCTTCAGAGCCTGCGGAGAGGAAGGAGACGAGCCCCCCCCCCAGGCAGGACAGGTCTCAGCCGGGAAGTCCTGGCTCCAAGCCGCCCCCCCCCCCACGCCCAACTCCTCTTTCGCTTTTACGCTTCTCCACTTTGGCCATTTCTGCTTTTGCCTCTGCTCCTTTTTACTTCGCTTCTACTTCTATTTCTACTTTTCTTTTTATTATTTTGTTTTATTACTTTACGTCCTACTGAATTTGTTATCGCAGTAAGGCGATCCTGGGCGGCGTACAGCATTCAAAATAAAAGCACAAAAGGAATGAATGTTTATTTATTTGTGGCTTTATATAAAAGTGTAAAGTCACAATAAAAAATGCAGGTTAAAACTAAGAGATAAATAAATGAAAGTATCCATCATTATTTAAAAGAAGCAATGACAAACCACGGGAAGCATTAACTTTAACCAACGGCCCAAGAATGGCAGAAAGTCAGGAGCCCAGGCCATCCGGGGGGGGGGGGGGAGGCGCTGGTCTCTCTCTCTCTCCCTCTCTCTCTCTCCATCTCTCTCTCTCTCTCAACCCCCCTCCAGCATAGCCAGCCCTATTGGGACCCCACACCAGCCGGCTAGAAGGGAGGGGCAGATCTCCCCTGCAGTGGCAAGAGAGTCCGGGGGCGGGGGGGGGGGGCAGCAGAAAAGGCTCTTTAAAATCAGGGCCGTCCAATCTTGGCCACTTTAAGCCTGGCTGGCTGGGGAATTCTGGGAGTTGAAGTCCACAAGTCTTAAAGTGGCCAAGATTGGACACCCGTCTCCCAGACCTCGCAGGTGGAAAGTCCTTGGCCAAGGAGGTCTGGAGGCCTCTTCTGCTGCAGTGAGCGGGCCAGACCAATCCCATTGGGGGGGGGCAAGACCCTTACTCAGATGGCCTACTCTCCATTTGAGATTCTCCACCCAGCCCCTGGAGCCGGCGGACTTTGGCCAGCCCCCTCTCCTTCTGGACCGTTCCGCGTGTAGGGCGACCCGGACGGGACCACTCACCCCACAGTCGTTGGCGCCGTCTCCGCACATGCCCACGCAGTAGCTGCAAGAAGCCACCTGGGTCAGGAGAGGGAGGGAGGGCTCCCACCGCCCTCTGTCCTGCTCCACTGGGACCCCCTTCTCCCCCCCCCCGTTTCCTGGCACCTACTCCATTTTCTGCAGGGCTTCCACCAGCTGCGTCTTCTGATCGGGCGCCATGCGGGCGTAGATGGTGCCACAAAGCAACAACTGCAACGCAAAGCAACAGCTGCGACTTGGGCGAGGGGGGGTAGGACTTGTGGCCTCCTCCAGGAAACCAGCTCCCCCCCACCCCACGCCTCCCCTGTCCCTGGCAGGGTCCCACCTTCGGCAGCAGGTCTGGGAAGTGATCCAGGAGGACCGCAAAGGATTTCCCCCCCATGGCAAAATGGTAGCTGATGTCCGGGACGGCTGGCTGTGCAGCAGGGGGGCGATCTGCCTCATCCACCAGCAGCTTAATCTCCGGAGGGCCCTGAGGGAGAAGGGAAAGGGCACGGTGGGCAAAGCGGCTGCCCCCCACGCCCCCCGGAAGAGGGTCGGGAAACGCCGGAAAGAGGCTCTCACCTGCTGCTCGCCCTTGCTCGCCGCCCTGCCCGCCACGGGCAGTTCATCGGCGTATTGCCAGTGGATGGTTGCTGGCTGCCCGTCCCTGGGGGGCAGAGCCTCCGTCAGGACCACCTTCCCCTTGGACGGGATCATGCCACACTCGCGGCCCACGGAAATGGCGGTCAACAGGTTGTCCCCTGGGCCGTGGAGAGCAGGAGGAGAGGGAGAGGGAGGGGGAAGAAGAGGAAGAGGAAAAAGAAGAAGAGGAGGAGAGGAAGGAGGAGAAAAAGCAGGAAGAAGAGGAAGAGGAAGAAGAGAGGAGGGAGGAGGAGAAAGAGCAGGAAAGAGGAAAAAAAGAGAAGAGGAAGAGGAGGAAAAAGGAAGAGAGGAGGAGGGAGGAGGAAAAAGCAGGAAGAGAAAGAAAGCAGGAAGAGGAAGAGAAGAGAAAGGAAAAAGGAAGAGGAAGAGAAGAGAAGAGGAAAAAGAGGAAGAGAGGAGGGAGGAGGAGAAAGAAGGAAAAGGGGATGAGAAAGAGGAGAGGAGGAGGGAAAATGAACCCCATCTCCGCAAGACCCCCAATCCCTCCCCCACTCGAGGAGGGCAGCCCTTTGCTTTAGCACCTGCCCCCCCCTTACAATTTCCCAGCCAGCTCTGCCAGGAGAAGCCATCACCGTTGCCGGAGGGTTCAACGCGGGGTGGGGAGAGCGGACAATGTGTGCCCACCTGTCACCATGACGGAGCGGACGCAGGCCCGCCGTAGCTCGGCCAGGATCGGCACCGTTTCCGGCTTCAACTTGTTCTGAAGCAGGACCAGCCCCAGGAAGTCCATGCTGACCTCCACGGCGTCTCTGGGGGAGAAAGGGGCAGCCGTTGGGGCGGGGCTGGGCGTGCAAGGGCCCCGTCGGGACCCTCGGGGCCACGGGGGAGCCGTGACTCACCGGGAAACATGGTGGATTTTGTGCCACATGTATTTGCTTTCCAGCCGCCGGCTGGCCAGGGCGATGACACGCAGTCCTCCTCGGGTGTAGGACTCCAGCACGGAGGAGAAGTCGTCTGGAACTGAACGGAGGCATTGGGGAAGGAAGGGGGCCACCCTCCCCCACCACTGGTGAGCCACTCGGGCTGGGGCCGAGACCCCGAGGGGTCCGTGTCCCACGGCTGTCCCCCCCGTCTGGTTTTTGCCGGGGCGTCCTCAGAGGGATGGGACGGCCAGGGGACAGCAGCAACCTCTGCCGGGTGTCCCCTCCCTTCCCGCCCACCCCTTGTCTGCAAAAGAGAAAAGATTACTGGTCTCCTTGCGGCAGAGGCTGCCCACTGTCTCCGGCGCGCCTTTCATGTAGGCCACCAGGCGCTTCTCGCCCAGCGTACGGGTCACGACACTCATGCGCCGCAGGCCGGAGCAGAAGGGGAACTGCGCCAAGATGCCAATCTGGCTGCCTCTCTGCAAGGGGAGGGGGACGAGAGAGGAGGGGCAGAGAAGGTGGCACGGTGGGTGAGAGCGCTGGGCTCAGGGGGGGCCCTGGTTGCCCGGGAGGAAAAGGGGCTGCCCCACTTACCATCAGGTCCAGAAGCTCCTGGAAAGAGAGCAGAATGGAGGGTCAGAGCTGAGACCCCCCAAGGCCCACACCCGGGGCCCCAAAGCCCGGCCCCGTGGCCCCTGCGTTCCTCCAGCCTCACTGCTCACCTCGTCCCCAGTCGGTGCCTCTGAGGGCGCTGGGAGCCGGCAGCCTGGCGGGTGGACAATGGTGGGCTGGATTCGGTCATGCAGGGCCGTTTCCTCCTGGGTGGGCTCCTCCAGGACCTGGTTGGGGGGCAGGAACGGCTACGGTCCCACGACTCCGAGAAGCGCAGGCCGGCTTCCGAGCCACCCCGCCTCGGGTGCCCCGTGCAACCCCTGGCGCCCCGCATCGCTTGGGTGGGCCCGTGTCTAAAGCAGCGAGGCGAGAAGGCCTCGCGCACTCAGAAGGAAAGGCGCGACGGCCTTACCCAGCCGGTGGCCGCGAACATCCTGAGGTCGAGGGGGTCTCCCGAGAGGCGGCCCTCCAGGGTGGTGAGCGAGTGGCAGGCAGCCATGGCGGCGACAAACGAGGAGCTGGCCAGGTGGGGCTCACGGACATCTCGTCCCATCGGGAGGAAGCTGGGAAGGAAAAGAGCTGAGCCCTCTTGCCGGCCGGCGCAGAGGACCCGGCAGGGCCTGGGGGGACAAAGGGAGGTTTTCTGGGGGGCAAGGCCGGGACCCCCAGTTATGAGGCCGCTGCCGTCATCCCCAATGAAGTTTTGTGTATAACTGCGTGGATTGTGCGTATGCGCTTACTTCTTCTCTGTCATGTTCTCCTCGTAGGCTAAATAAACATATACAGGAAGTCCTGGACTCAACCGAGTCCAGAATTTCTGTTGCTAAATGAAATAGACTTTTTCCTCATTTTATGACTTTGCTTGCCACCGTTGTTAAGTGAGCCACTGAAGTTAAGTGAGTCATGCGGTTGTTAAGCGAATCTGGTTTCCCCATTGACTTAGCCGGTCAGAAGGTCGCAAAATGGGATTACGTGACCCCTCTGGGACACTGCGACCGTCGTAAGTGTGAGTTGGTGGCCAAGCAGCCGAATGTAAATCACCTGACTGCAGGGACGCTGCAGCGGTCATACTTCAAAGTCACCAAGCAAACCGCTGTAAATTGAGGACAACCTGTAATTCTGCCCCAGTTCCAAGCTTAGGGACCCTCTGCAGATTCAGCCCCCCTGCAGGGAATCCCTGCCTCCCCGCCTCCCAGGGCCACCGAAGCCCCCTTCCCAATCGGCTGATTCCTGCAAGGTGGCAGTCGACCACAGCCACACAACGCCCCCCCCAGCCCACTCACCGGCCCCCCTGCGCTTGCACAAACCCCCAGAAGTCCAGGCCATCTTCGGTCAAGGTGCCAGTCTGCAAGGGGGACAGGATCCCGGTCAGCCAGCCGGTCCGAGAAGAGCTGCCCCTCCCCCTCTCCCGGGGGAACCAGAGGGGGGAGGCACCTTGTCGAAGCACATCAGGTTGAGCTGCCCACAGAGGTTGATGCGCTGGGGGCTGAGGGAGAAGATCTGCTTCCGGCGCAGGCGCCGCTGGGCGTAGACCACCCCGGCCGTCATGGCTGCCGGCAAGGCGGGGGGCACCGTGATGGTGAGGATGTCCAGGGATTCCAGCACGATGCGGCCAACGGGCTCCTGGCCGGGGAGGGGAAGAGAAAAGGTGGGCCCTTCGGTCAGAGCACCCCCCCCCAAAAATCTAGAGATGCCCAGTTTGATTTATTGTCTGTCTGTCTGTCTATTTATTCATTCATCGATCGGCCAACTATTGTATATATATGGGTCTCTCTCTGTCTGTCTATCTATTCATTCATCCGCCAACTATTATATACATCTAGTTCTGTCTGTCTGTCTGTATCTATCTATCTATGATCTATCTATCTATCACCTATTTATTCATTCATCCATCTGCCAACTATTATATATATCTGGGCCTGTCTATCTGTCTATCTCTCTTTCTCTCTCTCTCTGTATCTCTGTATCTCTCTCTCTCTCTCTCTCTCTCTCTCTCTCTCTCTCTCTGAAATGTGTATGCCACCCATCTCCCCTGGTGACTCTAGGCAGCTTGCAAGTTATCTGGGTCTGTCTATCTGTCTATCTCTCTTTCTCTCTCTCTCTGTATCTCTGTATCTCTGTATCTCTGTATCTCTCTCTCTCTCTCTCTCTCTCTCTCTCTCTCTCTCTCTCTCTCTCTCTCTGAAATGTGTATGCCACCCATCTCCCCTGGTGACTCTAGGCAGCTTGCAAGTTATCTGGGTCTGTCTATCTGTCTATCTCTCTTTCTCTCTCTCTCTCTGTATCTCTGTATCTCTGTATCTCTCTCTCTCTCTCTCTGAAATGTGTATGCCACCCATCTCCCCTGGTGACTCTAGGCAGCTTGCAAGTTATCTGGGTCTGTCTATCTGTCTATCTCTCTTTCTCCCTCTCTCTGTATCTCTGTATCTCTGTATCTCTCTCTCTCTCTCTCTCTCTCTGAAATGTGTATGCCACCCATCTCCCTTGGTGACTCTAGGCAGCTTGCAAGTTATCTGGGTCTGTCTATCTGTCTATCTCTCTTTCTCCCTCTCTCTGTATCTCTGTATCTCTGTATCTCTCTCTCTCTGAAATGTGTATGCCACCCATCTCCCCTGGTGACTAGGCAGCTTGCAAGTTATCTGGGTCTGTCTATCTGTCTATCTCTCTTTCTCTCTCTCTCTGTATCTCTGTATCTCTCTCTCTCTCTCTCTCTCTGAAATGTGTATGCCACCCATCTCCCCTGGTGACTCTAGGCAGCTTGCAAGTTATTGCAAGATAGACTCCTTGCCACTGTGCCTGGGTGCTGCCCATTTTACAAACCGAGAGTGGGGGTCTACCTGAAGGATTCCCCCCCAGCCTGCCCCCTCCCCCTGCCCTCCATTCGCAAGGGGGATTCCTCAGCAGCAGCTGAAGCAGCCCCTGCCCTCCGTGCTGCCCTCTGCTGGACACCCACGGCCTGCTGGACGCTGCGGATCACAGAGTACAGCATGCCGATGCCAGCCACGCCAACCAGGCAGAGGAGGAAGCGGAAGGCGTCTCGGAAGAGGCGGAAATCGGTGGGCTTCGGGAACAGGATGGAGCAAACGAGCTGCCCCTTGGAGGTGGAGAAGCCTGGGGAGAGAAGGGCTGGGGGTCAGCCCCCGGAAAAGCACCTTTACACACACACACACCGCCATTCTGAGCCAAGAAGGGCCTCACCTGTCCGGATCACCAGTGCCCGTACTGGCTCTCCGGAGTAGTACCGTGTCTGGATGACGGAGGTGCCGCAGAAGAGCGTGTGCCGCTTATGTTCATCTGGGTCATAAACCGGATCCCGGAGGGGCCCACCTTCCCGGGCTGGGACGGGCAAGGCCGTCTTGGTGACGGGGACGCTTTCCCCTGGTGAGAGAGGAAGATCAGAGGCCAGGAAGGACACGCTTCCCGGCAGCCCCCCTGCCGCTCCCTTACCTGTCAACATGCTCTCGTTGACGATGGCCATCCCACTCAGCAGCACCGCGTCGCACGGCACGGTGAGTCCCGCGGGAGGGACCAGCAGCACGTCGCCCGGCACCAGCTCCGTGGAGAAGATGGCTTCCGTTTCTGCAAGGAAGATGGCGAGACTCCAGTTCTGGGGGACGCGTTGGGGCTGCACCAAAGGGGGCAGTGGGCTCCAAGGCTTCGGTCCACCAGTCACAGCAAGGCTCCAACGTGGGCCCGCCAGCACCCTTCCCTGACCCCCACCGGTGCTTCCCCGTGAACCAAAGTTCAAAGATTGGAGTCCTGGTGGACGATCACTTAAAGGTGAGCCAGCCGTGTGTGGTAGCAGCGAAGAAAGCCAATACAATCCTTGGTTGTATTAACAAAGCCATAGAATCAAAACCAAGTGAAATATTAGTACGGCTTTTTAAAGCCCTAGCAAGGCCACACCTGGAATACCAGCATCCAATTTTGGTCACCACATCCCAAAAAAGATGTCGAGAGTTTGGAAAAAGTTCAAAGAAGAGCAACTCAAGAGGATCCGAGGCCTGGAGACCAAAACATACGAAGAACGGCTGCAGGATTTGGCTCTGGCCAGTCTGGAGGAAAGAAGGACCAGAGAGGACACGAGAGCCGTTTTCCGGTATTTGAGGGCTGCCCCAAAGACACGTGTGTGTGTGTGTGTGTGTGTGTGTGTGTGTGTGTGTGTGTTGGCATTTGAGGGCTGCCCCAAAGACCGGGGGGGGGCAGGGGGGGGCAACTTATTTTCCAAAGCACCAGAAGGCAAAAAAAGAAACAATGGATGGGAACTAATCAAGGAGAGAAGCAACCTGGAATTCAGGAGAAACTTCCTGACAGTGAGGGCAATTAACCAGTGGAACAGCTGGCCACCAGAAGTTGTGGGTGGTGCAACACTGGAGGTTTCTAAGAGGAGACTGGACAGCTGTCTGAAACAGGGTCTCCTGCTTGAGCAGGGGGTTGGACTAGAAGACCTCCAAGGTCCCTCCTAGCTCTATTCTGACTGGGGCCGACTCACCACAGGGTCCTCGGGCGACGGCCACCTGGACGACGTTGTGGGCCGAAACCATTCCGTGCAGCAGCACGTATTGCTGGAAGAGGAGGAAGGGCCGGCGTCAGGGCCAGGGTAGGCCTCCCCCTCCCCCAGCCCCGGCCGCCTGGCCCTCCCCCACCTTGCGGATGGTGTAGAGGGAGGAGCCGATGGAGAGGAAGGACATGAAGAGGATGGTGGAGGCGTAGAGGTAATAGTCATCCAGGGACCACAGGAGGACGCTGAAGGCTTGGAAAATGTAGAAGGGGTTCAGGACCTGAGGAGGGAGGGAGGACACGTGGCCAGGGGTCAGGACTCCATCTTGTGGCTCCTGGGGCCCCCTCCCTCAGCCCCCCAGACCCACCTCTTTGATGAGGAGGTGGGCCAGGGAAGGCACTTGAACGTCGATCTGGTTGGCGCCGTAGAAGATTTTCCTAGGAAGAGAGTAACGTGCTCGCCTGTCCCCTCTTCCCCCCAGGAAGCCCCCCCCCGGCTCCCCCCCAGCTCAGTACCACCTCCTCCTCACCGGTAGTCCTGGGTGCTGCGAGGGAGGCCCCCGCCGTGGCCAAAGTGCAGGGAGGAGCAGGGCTGGCCCCGGTCCAGAGCGGTGAGTCGCCGGAAGGCCTGGGCCTCCGTCGCCCAGAGGTAGCGCACGTTGCGGTGCGTGAAGAAGCGGACCTGCGGCAGGGCAAGACGGTCAGGGGCATCCCTGGCGGAGGAAGGGGGGCTGCCACAAGGGGCCTGCCCCAGCTCACCTGGGCCTGCTCCCCACAGGTCGCTGGGGAGAGAAGACGATCCTCACAGCCCGTGTCCTCCGTCAGCCCCGCTGGGCACGGGGGCCGCTTGCTCTCTGGCTGCTGCGGGAAGCCCAAGGGGTCGGTGCCGGGGGCAGAGAGAGAGGAGACCCGTTCCCTGGACCAGGTCTGGAACTCGTCCTGGAGGAGGAGGAGGAGGAGATGGAAGGAGGAAGAGGAGGAGGAGAGGAGACAGAAAAGGGGAAGAGAAAGAGGAGATGAAGAGAAGGAGGAGGAGGAGGAGGAGAAGAAAAAAAACAGGAGGAAGGAGATCTGAACCGCGCCCTGCTCCACAGCTGGGGCACAGAGCTGCCCGTCCGTGGGACGCAGAAGCCAAGAAGGCTACCCCGCACCCATCCAGATGACCGCTTCCTTGGGCCCAGAAGGGAGGCCTCTTCCCAGCCTGACAAGGCGCCCTGCTGGCCCTCGGGCACGTCCAGGGGTGCCCCCCGCCTGCGGAGGGAGGGAGGGTCCGGTCTGCAAGGAGCCTGCTGGGGGGAGGGCCTCGCTGGGGCCCCTACCGTGGTTCTCAGCAGCACCATCTGGGCATCCCGCAGCGGCACAGCCCGGCACGTCCACTTGACGCTCAGCTCCGGCAGCCAGTACAGGAAGAGGAGGAGGAAGCCGCCACTGCAGACGGTGCCCAGCGAGACCAGCGCCAGCTTCCAGCAGCAGGGGCTGTAGCCCCGGATCTCCTGCGGAGGGAACGCAGTCAGGCCAGCCGTGGCCCCCGAGAGGGTCTGTGTCAGAGGGGCCACGGTAGGTGGGCGGCCTCAGGAAGCTGCAGCTGGCCGCCAAGACCGGCTCCTGCGGGAAGGTGAGGGGGGTGGACAGGAGCCACGAGCACCCAGCCCAGGCCGATGGTGGTGCCCCTGCAGAGCAGGACCCCAGCCTCGTGGCAGCTCCTGGGCAGGGGGGCCACGGGGCCCACCGGGGGAGGCACGGCCCTGGGTGCCAGCCTTGAGCGCTGCCGGCATAAGGGGCCCACCCAGCCGCTGGCACTACCCCCGCCCAGCTGCACTGACCATTTCATCCTCCTCGTTGCAGTTCACGTACGCTGCGGTCGTTCTCGCCATGCTTCCTTTCTGTGGGTCACACGCCTACCCCACTGCCAAGCTCCTGTGGGGCAGGAGGGGCAAGAGCTGTCCCCTCAGCCAGCCATTCCCTGCCCCCCAGCCGGCCAAAGGCAGCTGGCAGGAGGAACGGCCCTCCCGCCCCACATGCCCCTCCAGCCTCCCCCCAAGTCCCAAAGCAGCCTCCCCGGCCCCCGAGCTCCTCGGCCGGCCCCTCCTGGCTCCGGGTGGCCGGCCGACTGCCCTGCTCCTGAATGAATCCCGTTGTCCCCTCCAGCCTGTGGCTTTGGGCGGTCGACCAGCGGGATGTGGCCACGGCCCAAAGGCCGCTAGTGAGGGCAGAGAGCCCAGCCCCGCCTGCCCAGCCGGAGCCCCCAGCCGGGGGGGGGAGGGTGGACTTACGGCAGCTTTTGTCACTGTGTCAGCTGTAGGGCCCCGGGTCCACCGGCCACATCCAGGAGGGGAAGGTGGGCAGCGTGGGCAGCAACTGGAAGGACAAGAGGCCAGGCTAAGCAGGGGCGCCAGCTGATGGGGGGGTGGCACTGCCCGTGCTTGCTGGGGGGGCAGACAAGGAAAGAGAGCCATGGGGAATCCTGGGGAGGGGGGGGGAAGCAGAGGGCAGCCCCGCCTGGGAGATCCCCCGCTTCGGACCCCATCCCGTCCCCGGCATGCATGTGAGACGGTGGCCTCTTGCAGGCAGCAGCCTCCGTCCCCGTTGCTCGGCTTCGGCCCCAGAGTCCGGCTCCTGCTAGTCTTGAAAAGTCAGCTGTTTCCACACAATACACTCGTGGGTTGCAAATTTAGAGGCTGCGTTTGTCCAACAGGCCAAGTTTTAAACCAGGAGTGTCCAACCTTGGCGACGTTAAGACTCGGGGACCTCATCTCCCAGAATTCCCCAGCCAGCCACGTTTCCACTCTGGGAGAGCTTGCACAGGAGGGCTGAGGTATCAGCTCGCCCAGCCAATCAGAGACCAAGAGAACTCCCCGTACGGGAGCAGTCCACCTTTTACCATAACTAAAAGGAAGGAAAGACAGGATCTCGCAGCCGGGAACAATGTGGGCTGTTGTAGCAAGCCCTGATTGATTGGGGCAAGTTCACACCTGTCAAACCATCCACTCTGACGGTTCGTGTCGGAATCCGACAGGCGCCTGGCCGCCCTTCGCCCGAGTTCCTCAAGCCCAGTTTCCTCTTGGCACGGGGCGCTGGCCACAACACCTGGCAACCCGGGGCCAGCAAACCAGAAAGGATTTCATGCACACATGATCTGCGCTGCAGCCCCAGACCGGCCTTTCTGGACAGGCAGGTTTCGGCTGGCCTGGGTCTCTTGGGCAAATACCCCCCCCCCAGCCTGTTTCCAAGTTCCTGATCCTGCAGGGCGCAGGCGGAAGAGCTTGGAGCAGCCTGGCATCAGCCTGGCTGGTGGAGGGCACCACCGCCCGCCTCCCTCTGCCTCTTCAGCCTGGGCACCGTCAGGCCACAGTCTCTTCTTGGAGCCGATACAGACCCCGCTCGCCGTACGAAATTTCCACCGCTAAGTGAGACATGAAGTTAATTTTTATTTTTTTTTATTTTAATTCCATTTATATCCCGCCCTTCTCCGAAGACTCAGGGCGGCTTACAAGCTTAGCAGTAGCCTTCATTCTATGTATATGCCTGCTTATTCGGGCTTTCACACACACCCCAAGCGGCATTATTACAAAGTCAGCTTATTGCCCCCAACAATCTGGGTTAATTTTGTTAGATGATTAGTGCCAGCCATTGGCAGTTCCCCAAAAGGATCATCAGATGGAGGCAAAGAGGCTTCTTTGCTTCCACTGATGAGCCAAGGGTCTCGGACCCACAGCCCCATTGGCGAGAGAGTTTTATGGTCAAGGAGGGGCCAAGACCCCCCATAAATACCTCTGCACGAGGGGCTGCTCTTTGTTCTAATTCTAACTCTTGTTCCAGTTCTGTTCTCCAGTTCTATCTCTACTCCTAACCTCTAGTTTAGTCATGTAATGCTAGCTTGTTGTCTTTTATTTTATTTCTCTCTCACATGCAGGCATGAATGCTTTCATGCCAAGTATTTATTTCTCTTTGATCTATCATGAATAAAGCTAACATGATTGCATCTCTGCGTGATGCCTTTGCTTGGAAGCTCCTTTAACGATTCACTCGTGAGAACACCTCACAAATTTTGTCCTGTTTTACAACGTTTCTTGCCAGTTGTTAATTGCTGGAATTGTTCACTGAGTAAGTGAATCTGGCTTCCCCGCTGGTTGGTCAGCAGGTCACTGACCCCAGGACCGTCGTAAATATGAACCAGCTGCTGAGCTTCTGAATTCTGATCATGTGATCGCGGGGATGCTGCAATGGTCTTGCGACCCTATCTGGACCGAGATGCTCTACGTACGGTCACTCATGCGCTCGTCACCTCCCGGGTAGATTACTGCAATGCTCTCTACATGGGGCTGCCCTTGAAGACCACCCGGAGGCTTCAGCTGGTGCAGAATGCGGCCGCGCGGGTAGTGATCGGAGCACCCCGATACTCCCATATTATACCCCTCCTGCGTGAGCTGTATTGGCTACCGGTTGCCCTCCGGGTGAGGTTCAAGGTGCTGGTGATGACCTATAAAGCCCTAAATGGCTCAGGCCCGGGATACTTGCACGACCGTCTGCTGCCGGGAACGACTTCCCATCACACAGGGAGGGCCTCCTCAGGGTGCCGTCGGCCAATGTCGGCTGGCGACCCCCAGGGGGAGGGCCTTCTCTGTGGGGGCAGCTGCTTGGTGGAACCAACTCCCCCGGGAGCTCCGGATGGCCCCAGACCTTCGGTCCTTTCGCCGTGACCTTGAGACATATCTTTTCCAACAGGCCGACCTGGACTGATGATAATGGGGGTTTGTAATTATGATTTTAAATGTTTTTATTGGTTTTGGTGGGACTTTGACACAATTTAATTCTTTTTTAATATTTGTATTCATTTGTATTTTATTGTTGTTAGCTGCCCTGAGACCTTCGGGAGATAGGGCGGCATACAAGTCTCTTAATTAATTAATTAATTAATTAATTAGAGTGAAAAATGGTTGTAAACCACTTTTTTCGGCAGCGCCACAACTCCAAATGGTCACTAAACGAATGAAGTCGAGTAGTTGCCTGTACGACTTTGGTGTGCCCTTACTGGACGGAGGTGCCCGGTTTGGGAAAGGCTGGTGGCATCACCCAGGCCTTGTCTTGGAGGGTTTCCATGCCCACCCCAAATGCAGGAGACCACGACGGGGGTCAGCGAGGCCTGGGCGCGGCTGGGTGCAAAGCCGCAGAGGGTCCTCGGGAGAGGCGTCAGGGAGAAACTCACTTAACAAATCTCTCGTTTAGGAACAGACACTTTGGGCTCAGCCGAGGTCGTACGTGGAGGAGCGCCCGTATTTGAAAAGTTGCATGCTGCGTGAGGGCAACGGAGGAAAGAACAAAAAATCCAATTTAGAGGTGTGGTCCAGAGCGGAGGGGTGGGGAGGGACCGCAGCGGGGGTCTTGCTTCCCTATAACCGAGAGTGAAGCACTTGGCACCCCCCAACTAGGGCGGGGGGGAACTTTAGGAAGATCCCTGAGACCCTTCCCAGCTGGGAGAGGCAGCCCCTGCCCTGCCCCGGAGAAGGAAGCGGGCTGGTGCTGCCAATTTTGTTAACGGCTTCTCCTGCCTTGGTACCGTAACGGCTTTCCCTCCAGGGCTGCGTTGGCTGCCAAAAGCCCGTTGACTTCCTGGCCTTGAATCAACCCGCTACGCCCCGCTGCCAGGGAGCTTAGCACGGCCCTCCCCTTCAGCTGGGCCTGGCATACCCGGGTGAAAGCAGGGCACCCAAACCCTGAGCTTGGCACAAGCCTCGGTAGAAAACTCAGCTTGTGGCTCTTGGTAAAAAACCCCGGAAAAATCCCAGTTCAGGCAGAGAAAGCTGGGAAGGTCAGCGGAAAGCCTTGGCTCCCCCGTTCCTGCAGCTGGAGACGCCCAGCGCCCCAGCGCCCCCGGGCTGTTCTCTGCCAGGGCATGCCCGTCACTCTTCCCCGCCCAGGAAGAGCCCGGCTTGGGCGCAGCGCAGGTGGGACCCCCAGGCCACACGAGCGGCTGTGTGGTCTGGCCCGGAGGAGGAAGCAGCACGCTGGATGCCGAGCCCCCTCCCGGGGCAGCAGATTCTATGGGGAGACCCCACCCAGGCTGATGAGCTTGATTTATCTGCCGCTGAGGCTTGGGGTGAGGGAGGGCTCCTTTATCTAGCCCCCAAATCTCAGGCCTCTCCAGCTGCCATCCCGCATCAACAGGGAGTCCTCAACTTACAACCACAAGGGAGCCCAAAATTTCTGTTGCTAAGCGAGACGTTTCTTAAATGACTTTTGCCCCGTTTTCTTGCCACCGCCGTTAAGTGGATCTCTGCTGCTGTTAAGGTAGTAACACGGTGGCTAAGTAAATCCGGCTTTCCCACTGACTTTGCTTGTCAGGAGGTCGCAAAACACACACACAAACAAACACACACCGGGACAGGGTGACCATCGTAAATACAAGAAGCGTCTGAATTTTGATCCCTTGGCCACGGGGATTCTGTCGTCAGTGTGAAAAATGCCACTTTTTTCAGTGCCGTTGTAACTTTGAAAAGTGTCACTAAATGAGCGGTGGTTAAGAGGAGGACTGCCTGTGCCCGTATGGGGAAGTGGGGGCAAGCTGGGGTTTGCATGCAGACACACAGGCAAGGCGAGGATCTTAATCTTGGGCAGGAATTTGGACTAGAGCAGCCTTCCCCCCCCCCAAACCTTTGGGGTAGCTGGGGCCGGTTCCCTGGACAGAAGGGGGGGGCTGGTTTCCCGTGCTGCCTGCATCCCACGGAGGGGGCTTCGCTTGTTTGCACGGGCCGGTTTCTGGCCTGCCACGGACCGGGGGGGGGTTGGGGTCCTCCGGACTACACTAGAAGACCCTACAAGGTCCCATCCAGTCCTATGAATCTATACCACCCCTGGCACCCCAAAACTGGCAGCCTCTGGTTCAGACTAGCATGGGGTATGGGGGGGGGGGGTTGTCTCTGGCAATTTGTCATTAAAAACACACAAACACCCAATTTGTGGGGCTGCAGCTGCCTTCCTGGAGGGCTACGCAGAGGGGAGCCTGCCTTTGCCACCTCAAGAGGGGATTCCACCAACAGAGAGGAACCATTTGTGTCGTGTGTGTGTGTGTGTGTGTGTGTGTGTGTGTGTGTGTGTGTGTGTGTGTGTGTGAATGAATTAACCATTAATCAGTGGAACAGCTTCGCTATAGAATTTGCGGGGCTTCGCTGCTGGAGGTGCCTGGAATGGCTGAGCAGGGGGTCGACTAGAAGACCTCCGAGGTCCCTTCCAGGCTGTGTTTTTTTTGGGGGGTGGGGGTGGTCTGACAGCGGCTGCTGGAGGTGCCTGGAATGGCTGAGCAGGGGGTCGACTAGAAGACCTCCGAGGTCCCTTCCAGGCTGTGTTTTTTTGGGGGGGTGGGGGTGGTCTGACAGCGGCTGGGAGACCGGGAGTTGAAGTCCGCCCATCTTGAAGTTGCCAAGTTTGAGAAACGTTGTAGCAACGTTGAGAAACATCGTGTAAATGCAGCCTCCGGAGAAAAACTGGCGGGAAGTGCAAGGAGCGCTCGGAGATCCTTGCAGTTGGCCGGGAAAGGCCGGACGGGGGGCGCCGCGAGGGTCCGGGGCTGCTCCTTCCCTGCATGCGGCCGTCCGGCTAGAGGGGAAGGGGCTGCCAGGTTGCCCTCCCGCCCGGGACGCAGCCTCTCCTTCCCTTCCCCAGGCGAGGATGGTGCTTTCCCCGGCCGGGCACGCTCGCCCGGGACCCCCCAGCCCGCCCATTGACCCTTCCCGCCCGGCCACACGCAAGATCCCCTCCCGAGGTCGCGTTCCCACGAGACGCGGATTCCCGCCTCGGCCCACGTGACCGCCGAACGCGCCGCAGCCCACGTGACTCACCCGCTGGAGGCTCCTCATCACATCTCCCGGCGCGGGGGAGGGGGCGCGAGAGGGGCGGGGCCGGAGAGGAGGAGGGGGAGAGGGGCGGGAGAGCGCAGGCGCGGCGCTGGGGCCCGAGAGGGGCGAACGATCCGACTCCGTCGCGTCCTCCGGGACAAAGCGCGAGGTTGACCCCCGCGCATGCGCCACCTGGGCCCCCCCCGCCCCTCTACGCCGGCCGAGCCATGCGCAGACGCCCATCGGCGGCTCTCCCGGTCTCCCGTTTCCTCCTGCCGGGAATCCTGGGAAATGTAGTCCCTCTGGCCGGGGAGGGCGGGTTGGAGGGCCCCCACGTATTCATGTGGAGGGTGCCGAGAGGTGACATAAAGGGGAGAAAGAGGGCAGCTCCCAGCTCTCCCCTCTCCTTTGTGGGGTCAGCTGCAGCCCCCGGGGCCAAGGGAGCGAGAGGAAGAGGACGCGTGTCTCTGCCAAGCTCACACGACCCGGCTCCTGTGTCCTCCCAGCCCCTGAGCCTTGCGGAGAGGCCGCCTGGGGTTGGCTGAGAGGCCGAACGGTTTGCGGCGGAGGATGGAGAGCTTGTGCAATGCAACGCGGCCGGGCGGGGAAGGAGAGCAGAAGGTGGGAGTCGGAGAGAGACGTCGGAAGACCCGCCCGAGAGTCCGGGCCTCTGATCAACTCAGGGCAAGGGCTGGGGGGGTGACCCGCAGGAGGAGAGCCGGGTTGGGCTACGGGAGGCGCCGATCGGAAGGACTCCCCAGTCGCAGAGCGTGAGAACGAAGACACGAGTGTTTGCGGGGAGCGCTTAAGTTGCTTCCAGACGCCCCGACTTCGGGACTGTGTCCAAAAGCACGTCGGGACTCTGGAAAGAGTGCAGAGAAGAGCAGCAAAGATGGGGGGGGGGCTGGAGGCTAAAACATGAAGAACGCTTGCTGGGATTGGGTATTGTCTAGTTTAGGGGGCCTTCAAACTTGGCCCTTTTGTGACTCATGGACTTCAACTCCCAGAATTCCTCAGCCAGCCAGTTGAAGTCCACAAGTCTTAAAATGGCCAAGTTTGAAGACCCCCGAAGTAAACGGATGTGGCTGCCCTTCCGTTTTCTTGATCTTGCCAACTGGCCTCACGCCGCTGACTCCCCTTCCCAGCGCTCTGCATATGGTTGCAAAGCCAACGGTGATCCAGATGGAGAGGAGGTAGACGGGATCCAGACAACTGGATCTTCCTGTCCTGTTTGGATTGCCTACCATATAATTACTTCCTTCCATAATGCCACGTTTAATTAAATCCAGGACTAATTAACGTCCTTCTCAAAGATGTCTGTAGCCATCAGCTCAGGCCCTGATCTTGCCCAGCTCCGGGCAGCCCTTCCTGCAGGCAGAGGGCTGTGCGCAGGGGGGCAGCCAAGCGGGGCCCTTATTGGGTGGTGGGCCCAGAGGAGCAGACAGCGGTGGAGAGGCCTCCGCCTGACCCATCTCGTCACCCTGGTTTCTTCCTGAGGTCCCGGGCCTTCGAAGCAGGAAGGTGGCGCTTTGCCAGGGCAAAGGGGCCAGCCGGGCAGCACTTGGGAAAGACTTGGCGTTCCCTCTGCATGAGGGAGCCTGCCAGGAGACGGAGATAACACAGCCACACCTTCGCAACTTCCCTGGCTCTGACGTTTCTGTGAAGGGAACATGCAGGCAGTCCTTACAGACCCATTCGTTTAGGGCAGGGGTAGGCAACCTTGGCTCTTTTAGGACTCGTGGACTTCAACTCCCAGAATTCCTGAGCCAGCGTGAGGGAACTATGGCTCCCTTGATGATATTGTGAACTTCAACTCCCAGAATTCCTGAGCCAGCGTGAGGGAACTATGGCTCCCTTGATGATATTGTGAACTTCAACTCCCAGAATTCCTGAGCCAGCGTGAGGGAACTATGGCTCCCTTGATGACTTCTGGACTTCAACTCCCAGAATTCCTGAGCCAGCGTGAGGGAACTATGGCTCCCTTGATGACTTGTGGACTTCAACTCCTAGAATTCCTGAGCCAGCGTGAGGGAACTATGGCTCCCTTGATGACTTGTGAACTTCAACTCCCAGAATTCCTGAGCCAGCGTGAGGGAACTATGGCTCCCTTGATGACTTCTGGACTTCAACTCCCAGAATTCCTGAGCTCAGCTTGGAAACCTCTCCCTTTCTCCTCAGCATGGCTGACTCAGGAATTCTAGGAGTTGAAATCCACGAGTCATAAAAGAGGCAAGGTTGCCTACCCTTGGTTTAGGGACTGAGGTTACTGCAGCACCAGTGATCGTTTTTCACACCTACCACCATTGCAGCGCCGCTGCCCCTCCCCCACTGCTCACATAATCAAACTTCACACATTTGGCGACTTGCACGTATTTATGACAGTCGCAGCATCCGGAGGTCGTGATCCCCTTTTGCGGCCTTCTGACAAACGAAATCAATGGGGAAGCCGGGTTCACTTAACTGGGTTGTTAATTTAACAACTGCTGTGATCCACTTAAGAACCAAGGCAAGAAAGCTCACGACGGGGAAAAAAGTCACTTAACCACTGTCTTGCTCAGCGACGGAAATGGGCTGAATTGTGGCTGCAAGTTGAGGACTCCCTACAGACAGCCCAGGTCTTAAAACGCTCTCGCTGTCGCTGCCGAAATTAAAAGGGTGAAATCGGACAAATCGTTTTACCAGCTGCGTGCAGTAACAGGAAAGTGCAAGCTTCAAATCGACGTACATCTGAACCCATTTGGATCAGAGCTTCCTTTCCGGTCGGACTGGGCTTCCCCCAAACAAAGCCCGCCTCCCCCCCAAAAAAAGAATCGGGGGGGGCACAGATTCACCTCCCTCTCTCGCTTTCTTTCAGGCTGCCTGAAAGGCCAGATAAGAAATGACAAGTTGGATTGTTTATATCAGGGCTCTTCAAACTTGGCCCTTGGATGACTGGTGGACTTCAACTCCCAGAATTCCATGTTAGATGTTTTTGTCCCCAAAAAGGTCATCAGATGGGAGCAAAGATGCCTCTTTGCTCCCACTGGTGGGTCAGGGGTCCCCGGCCCCTGCAGCCCCATTGGAGAGAGTTAATTGGTAAGGGAGGGGCTGAGGACCCCCATAAAAACCTCTGCTCGGGGGGGGGGGCTGCTCTCGCTCTCTCGCTCTGCTTGCTTGCTCTCTCTTTGTTGCTCTCTTGTGGGAGTGATCCATGAGCTCAATCCAGGCACGGATGCCTCCATGCCAGGGAACTCTTTCTCTTTACTCTATCGTTAAATAAAGCTTCATCTGATCGCATCCCTGCGTGCTGCCTTTTTACTTGGAAGCACCTTAACGAACCATCGGTCTCGTGAGGCCATCTCGCATTCCAGTCATCAAAGGGCCAAGTTTGAAGAGCCCTGGTTTATATACAGTTTGGTTTGGCAAGCGATTGCTTTGATTGCACTCTCCCCCACCCCACCCCCAGTGCTGGGTTCAGTTGGGGCCCTGCAGCCTAAAGCCAGCCTTTACTCTTCCCAGTGCGCCCATCTTTGGAAGGGAAGGGGGCACAGGCAGGGCTCCCTCCGAAAGCCCCCAGAGCACTGACGAAGGGCACAGAGGGCGATCTCCGGAGTCTTGAAATCCCAGGAGGAGGAGGAGGAGCGGCTACTGCAGAGTAAATGAAGGCAGACCGCAGACAGAGGCAGCTTTCAGCAAGCTGTAATCAGGGCGGCCCTGGGTTCGGCTCTTGGCACCCCCGGGAGGCCCTGTGGGCGCGGAGCGGATCTCTGGCATCGGGAGGGGAGCAGCAGGTGGAGGCTAGTCCCTGCTTTTTGTACACAGACACACAAATGCACAGAGAGGTCCCTTTTCTTCAACTCCTCTTTATTCCCTATCGGCATAACCTTTATCCGGAGCAGAGGCGCCTCTTTCTCAAGCTACGGGGCAGCTTCCCTCCTGCCCCTCAGTGGCTTTCATGCTGCTGCTGCTGCTGCTGCTGCTGTTTCCGCCTCTCTATCACAATTTTCCACAGCCGCAAACGGATGAGGTGAAGCACTCCGGAGAGGTCGCGCAGCAGCTTCTCCTCCAGCTGGGCGTCGGGGTCCCCACCGGCATCCTCCACCTGCAGGGGGAATGGCAGCCGTGGTCCCACAGCCAGCTGCCCCCGGGATAAAGTGCTTCCCTTTGGGGGAAGTCAGGGGCTCGGCGCCGGATGTGGGGGGTGGGCGCTTAATAAAGCGAAGGGCGTACCTCTGGGGTGTCTCCGAAGAGGGACGGGAGACTCCTGTCTTTCAGCCACGATGAAATTTGTGCCAGGGGCCAAACCCGGTCTCTCACTGCCAAGGCACCCTCCTGAAACGGGTGAGATGAGTTTTGGGTAGAGCAGGGGTCTCCAAACGTGGCCCTTTGACGACGTGTGGACTTCAACTCCCAGAATTCCTCAGCCAGGGGTAGAGGGTGGCGGGATTCCTTTTTCTCAGCACAGAAGATGCTGCAGAGACCCCTGCAGGTGATGGTTTGGCCCCCCCTGGGTTCACGCCAGCCCCGCTGACCCCCTCCCACTGTTTCCCACCCTCCTCCGTAGGCTGCTTCCCGCCGGATGTGCTTGGCTGGTCCCCACCCGCTCAGTCCCAGGACTGAGGCAACTGGAGTTCCTTGGGGGGGGGGTTTCTTCTTTTCATTCCAGAAGGTTCTTCAGGTCTTCTTGGATGAGAAGCAAAGCCTTTTCCAAGCAAACGAGCAAGCCCACACCTTTGGGACAACCCTGACCCTGGAGGGCCGGGAGTGGGTTCCGCATGCATTGTTAAGGCTAGGAAGGGGGCAGAGAGGGGCTGTGGGGCGGGGAGGGGGTCCTGATCCGGAGGGTCCTCTGGGGAAATGGTGGGAAGTGTGGTGGTGCTCACAAAAGGCATCTGATGCGCTGGAAGCTGGCTGGGCTTGTCTCCACGCTTCCCAGCCGGTCTGATCTCAAGATTGGCCACAGAGGAGCTGCCATCTGGACTCCTTGTGGTACCCCATAAATTGGGGAGGGGGACAGAGGCCCCATGACGAAGCCCTCCCTTAGAACAGAGGACCGGTCCATCCTGCCTTTAATGGGATGCTTCTACTAAAACCGGAAGCCTCCGTGTAAAACCCAAACAAAAGCACTGGATAATCTATCTTAGCCCAGAGGTCGTGTGGATCCCAGAGGGATGCAGGTCCACAGCGGGGAGGCAGGTGTGCAGAACAGCAGACGGGGGTGGGCTGGGGCTTCCTGGTGGCGTGAGGGAGGGGAGACGAGCTGCTCACCCCTTGCTCTTTGGCAAACAGGAGGTAAATCACGAAGGACCCCGACAGGGCCAGGAGCAGAGCCCAGGGCAGCAGCACAAAGGGTTCCTCTGTGGGGCCGCCGCCCCCCTGTGTGCCCCCACCGAAGGACCAGGCAGACTCCTGCATGCCCCTCGGAGCCGGCTCTAGTTCACCCACTCTTTGCCGGTTCAGCTGGGCCTGGCTGGCAGACAGCCATGCCATGAAGAGCAGGGAGAGCCGGCACAGTGGCATGGTCTTCCCAGGGGATGTGCTGCATACTGGTTGCTAGGGAACCAGTTGCCAGGGATACCATACTCTGAGGCTTCTGTGGACCAAGAGGGCCATTGTCACGCTGAAGCACGCAGGGGAAGGGGATGAGGATTGGGGTGGGGGGGGGGGTGCCACAGGGGAACCACAGCTACAGCCTCCTTCCTGTCCGTGAACACCCATTTGCAGGCTGGAATCGGCACCGTCCACCAGAGGGGTCTGTGGCCCGGGGCTGACCTCCTCATCTGTGGATCAGCCACACAGGGAAGCCTCCCTCTGGTGTCTCTGGCTGGTCAGCCTGTAGCAAGTGGCCGCCGGAAGCTTCCGTGGCTCGCCCTCACAGTCTGGCAAGGCCCACCACCTTCGCTCGTGCTGGGCTCTGCAGACTGGGAGAGCCACCCTGGCAAAGGAAGGCTGGGTCGGGGGTCTCGGTGTGAGGTTGCATGCCAGCTTTCGCTTGGTGGGACGGAGGCTTGCCCCATCCTGGCCTGAGCCCAAACACCCCAGCCGGCCCTTTCCGCTGGCAGAGACAGTGGCCTTGTTTCTCTCTGCCCTCGGGAACACGGCGGTCCCGGGAGGGAGGGAGGGAGAGGGAGGCGGGCACAGCAGACAACAATGCTCTTGTCACCCTGCCCTGCTGGTTGCGGGCAGGCGTCCACGTGCCGCGCTCCTCCAGCTGCTTGGCCCAGCCTCTTGCTCGGCCTGCAGCCACGTGCTTCGGCAGAGGGACAATGCCTGGGATTCAGCCACTGCCCTGGGGGTCAAAACAAGGGGACGGAACGGCTTGTGCTTGGGAGCAATTCACTAGGGCAGGGGGGGGACACCAAGAAAGCGCAATGTCTCCTCTGCGGCGGCTCTTTGATCATCCATGAGGGGGGCAAGGTGGACTTGGGGGGGGGGCTGCATCTTCCCCAAAGGGGCTTTTTCCAAAAGGCAGCTGGACTGACTTGGGCTTCCGAAAACATTTATCATCCAAGAAGGTCACAAGAAGCAAAAAGTTTTCAAAGAAAAGGAAAAAAGAATAAGGAAGTCCAGTTGCCTTTTGGCAAAAGCCCCTTTGGGGACAAAGATGACCCCGGAGGACAGAGCATCGCCACAGACATTTTGCTCTGCAGTCCGAGGCAGATGCCGGCAAAGCCCCCTCCTCAACGGGACCACCGCTTCTTTATTGGAAGCCCCACAGATCAGCCCACAACACAGCGAGCGACTTGAACAGCTAGGTACTTTAATAACCTGAAATACTGCAAAAGTGCCCTTGATATAAAAGTATTGCCAGCTAGTTCTTCACCCCAATTTCAAACCACGTCTGTCGTACCTTCAAAAAGCCCCCTCCCACTTCAGTCTCAAGGAGGGGGCCAAATGCAGCATTCTGCCCCCAGGTCAGGGGAGGAAAAGCCCTGCCAGGGAGGAGGGGTCCCCCAGTCCAAGGGGGGGAGAGTTTCTCACCAACCCACCGCCTCTGGACCTCTCTTCCCTGCTATGAAACATATCCTGCTCCTTTGGAGCAGGGGGGGGTGAAATTGCACCCCCAGAAGGCACATGCTGGGTTAGTAGCCCAGTTCCCCACCCCCACCCTAAAGGCTGGTTTCACAAATGCACACGCACACACGTGCACAAACCCCACCCCCACCCCCAAATAGGCAGGTTCACATCGGTGGGACTCAGCAGCCTCCCCTCAGGCAACAGCGTCAGCAGCAGCTGCTCTCTGGCCCTCCGTCCATCCATCCGTCCGTCCGTCCAGGGTCACGCGGAGCCGCTGGACGACGGCTTGTTTTTGTGGAGCTGAGCCTGAAAGTGGCCGATCTGCTCCGCGTTGGCCAGGGAGCGCAGGAGACTGTTCTCCTGCTCCAGCGCAGCGTTGCGCTCAGAGAGTTCTTTGATCTGCTCCCGCAAGATCTCCACCTCTTCCCGCACGGCGAACATCAAGTGGCTCTTGACCAGGTCCTGAGGAAGCAGAGGCAGGAGCTGTGAGGTCCCTCCGCGGCCCAGGACGCCGGCCCTCCCCCACCACTGCACCGGCAGGCCGGCTCTGTGACTCAGCCTCTCACAGATCCGGAATAACAGAATTGGAAGGGGCCTCAAAGGTCTTCTAGTCTAACCCACTCCTCAGGCCGGAAACCCTAGGCCAGGGGTAGGCAGGCTTGGCTCTTTTATGACTCGTGGACTTCAACTCCCAGAATTCCTGAGCCAGCACGGGGGAACTGTGGCCCCCTCGTGACTTGTGGACTTCAACTCCCAGAATTCCTGAGCCAGCATGGCTCAGCTTGGAAACCTCTCCCTTTCCCCTCAGCATGGCTGGCTCAGGAATTCTGGGAGTTGAAGTCCACGAGTCATAAAAGAGCCAAGGTTGCTACCCTGACTCTAGGCCATTTCAGACAAATGGGTGTCCAGTTTTTTTCTTAAAAGCCTCCAGTGTTGGAGGATTCACCACTTCTGGAGGCAGGTTAATTGTTCTAACTGTCAGGAAGTTTCTCCTTAGTTCTAGGTTGCTTCTCTCCTTCATTAGTTTCCATCCATTGCTTCCTGTCTTCAAGCGCTTTGGAGAATAGCCTGACTCCCTCTTCTTTGGGGCAGCCCCTCAAAAATATTGGAAGGCTATCATGTCACCCCTCACCCTTCTCTTCGTTAAACTACACATACCCAATTCCAGCAGCCGTTCCTTATATGTTTTAGCCTCCAGTCCCCCAATCATCTTTGTTGCTCTTCTCTGCCCTCTTTCTAGAGTCTCAACATCTTTTTTACATCGTGGTGACCAAAACTGGATGCCGTGTTCCAAGTGTGGCCTCACCGAGGCCTTGTAAAGTGCTATTAACCCTTCACGTGCTCCTGATTCCACAGCAAAAGGGGTCCTTGGCACTGTGGTTTTACTAAGGAGGGGCCAAAAGGGTGCAACTCCCACCAAGGCTGAACTGTTAGCCAAAGTGTCACTGCAGAGTCCCTGACGCCCATCTACAAACTCTTCCTAGCAGGCCCAGGGTTCACGCTAGCCGGCTGCCACAGCCTCTCTCTCTCCTGAGGACAACTACGAAGACGGCAAGTTGCCACTGGAAGCAACTTTGGCCTCTGGCAGATCCCGGCAACTTCTTGGCGTCTCCAAGCCTGTATGAGAGGCCTGCCGGCTGCCAATTGACAGGAGGGAATGGGTGGCTGTGTCTGAGGCTTGCCCGGGCATATAAAACCAGGGCAAGCACATCCAGAAACCCCAAAGGTGCTTTTTAGAAGGCAGCTAGAGTCCCTGGGTTTATAAAACGAAGAGACCCATCTTTCTTTTCTTTAAACAAAACACAGCAGCGAAGTATTTGTAAACATTCCGCTTCTCATCCAGCAATTTAGGAAGCTTGACAGCGAAACGTTTTCAAAGAAAATAAACATTTTCTTTTCAAAGGAAAACCGAGGACGTCCAGCTGCCTTTGGGACAACTGTGCCCTGGATGGCAGAGGATCTCCAGGGACACATCCAGAAACGTCATCCGAGAGGTGGGTCTGGCAGCTGGCAAGGGTTGGGGACTGGCACCCCCTGGGCAGAAGCTGGCTCTTGATCACGGACCCCACGGTCCGCCCGTGCCCATCCACCAGGGCCGCCGCCATCCCTGCCCCGTCTCTCTGGACTTACCATGGCTTGTTCAATCTTGTTGTCAATGGCGATCATGCTGCTGTTGGTTCCGCTGTGGGAGAGAGAAGCCCCCGTGAATCGGATTGCCCCACCAAAGGGGAGCCTGCCCCGACTTGTAAGGCCAGCAGCCCCCGTGCAGTCCTGCTGCCGCCCCACAGGGCTTCTGCTCCCCAGAGCCAGCCCCGCTGACCCCTCCCAAGGCCTGCCAACTAGGCAAAAAGAGAAAAACAGAGTTGGAAGGGACCTTGGAGGTCTTCTAGTCCAGCCCCCTGCTCAAAGAGGACCACGATCCCAGAGCAGGATTCCAGCCAGAAGGGCTGGAAGCCCCAGTGAAGCAGGTGCCCCACTGCCGTAGGGACCCGGCAGATTCAGCAGCCCCCCGGTGCCAGTGGCATGGGGACGGGGTGTGGCCAGGGGGCTGGCACTGCCCCCTCCCGGGCCATTCTGGCCCCAGCAATGTATGCCCGCCCCACCGGGTGGGATAAAAGGCTCCGAGCCCACCCAGGTGTGCGGTCTGTGCACGAGCAGCTCAAATGGTCTCGCAGGGAGGCCTGGCCTGGCTCCTCCCTCCCCCTCCGGAGTCCAGGTGAGCCTTGCTAAGCTTGCAGAGCTCAGATGGGTCAAGCCAGCGGCCCTCCAAGTGGGGTCCAGAGATACATCAGCCGGGGAAACCCACAAACCCAAAGCACTTTGGCTTTCTCAGTTGTTTTAAGAATGAGACCCCCGTGTCTCTCCCCCACCCCGGGAGAGAAGCAGAAAAGACCCATTAAGGTGTGTGTGGGGGTCCTTGAAGTTCTCTGAGCTTGGTTGGTTTTCTTGCAGACATTTCATTACCCAACTAGGCAGCATCATCAGTTTGGGGGTGAAACCCTAACCATGTTCAGAGAGCACCAGGGACCCTGCGATCCTCCTCTTCCTCCTCTGTATAAGCCCCCCTCCCTTCTAGCACCGATGATGTTCCTTAGTTGGGCCATGAAATGTCTGCAAGGAAACCACCCAGCTCAGAGACCACCAGGGACCCCCACAGTCCTTCCTCCTCCTCCTCCTCCTCCTCCTCCTCCTCCTCCTCCCTTCTAGCACTGATATTACCTAGTTGGGCCATGAAATGTCTGCAAGGAAACCACCCAGCTCAGAGACCACCAGGGACCCCCACGGTCTTCACCCCGGAGCTGCAGAGGTTGCTGAGAGAATTAACCAAAGCGAGAGCTGCATTCACACGCCCTGCTTGCCTGTCTTCTGAGTCCACACGACATTCCACACAACGGACCAGCTAAATGAGCGGAGAACACAGCCAGTCCGTTTTGCACAAGGCTCCTTCCCTCCAGAACAACCTTCGGGGGGGGGGGCTGACCCCTCTCTTGACCCCTCTCCCTCCTGCCCACCAGCAGCCCAGAGGCCTCCCCCTGCCCAGACTGCCCCCCCCACTACCTGTGGAGGACCAGCAGGAGGGAGAGCAGCCTCTGGTCCGCCTCCTTCTTTTGGCATCCGTTCAGCTTCTGGGGGTTTGGCGGGGTCTCCTTCGGCTTCCTGCCCCGGGCGGGGGAGGCATCCCGGGATGAAGCCGGAGAGGTGCAGCCCCTGTGCCTGGGGCGAGGGGAGGCCCCCGGATCGGGGAGCAGGCAGCAGCCACAGCCGGGGTGCTCCCACCGAGACTCGTAAGCGTTCACCAGGGATCTGACCGAGGCCCGTCGGCGGTCCAGAGACATCTCCCCCACCTGTCCTTCCGCGCCCGGCTTTCCGCTGGGGCCCAAGGGTGGCACCCCCAAAAGCAGCTGCTAGGGATCCCTTTTCCCGTCTCCCGTCGTCGTCGTGTCCTTCGGTCACCCGCCGGCCCTTCTGAGCCTCGATCCCTCCCAGCCCATCGGCAGGCAAAAGGCTGGCCACAGCCAGCCGCCCAGGCTGGGAAAAGGCTGGCGGTGCGCGTGGCTCCCGCAGGACGGGGCAGGCGACGGACCCTTGCGTGGCCAGCCAGCTGCTGGCTCCGCATAAATAGCCATCTCTGTGCCGGGCTCTCGGCCCCCTCTCATTCACTCTCATTGGCTGGGGGGGCCGGGGGGAGCGCGCCCCGTTCCCCACCTCGGCAGAAAGCAGAGCCAGCCAGCCAGCCAGCAACTGGGGCCTCAGCTGCCCAGCCTGCCAGGCGTGCCAGAGCAGCCGTGCGCCCGTCACTCTCTTCCGTCCCCCGCGCTCAGGACGGAAGTGGTGGGGGGACCCTCCGCTCTCCGCCCCCCCTTTCGTTCTTGGCTCAGATGTGCCCGAGAAGGCGTGCAGGGGGTGGGGGCTGCACAAAGGAACCTTTATGAATTTGCCACCTCTGTTTACGCCAGTCCCGTCCAGGGAGGGGGGGGACGCCGGGGGTGGGACATTGTTATGGAAACAGGGAAAGGAGTCCAAGCGCCTTGCACAACCCAGCAGCCCCGGCCCCCTCGAATGAGGGCCCGGCCTGCCTCCGCCCCCCCGGCCCAGGCAATGGTGCCCTTGGCAGACCCTGAAGCTTCGTGGGCCCCGGGGGGGGGGAATCTAGGAGGCAGAATCAAAGCAACCCCCCTTCCATGGGAACTCTCATTCTGCCCTCTGAGCTGCTTGGTGGTGGTGGGGGCAGAGGGGGTTTTGCGACCACCCTACAGGCAGTCCCAGACTTACGACAGCACATTTAGTGACCATTCCAAGTTACGACGGCGCTGAAAAAAGTGACTTGTGACCATTTTTCACACGACCGTTACGGCATCTCTGCCGGTCACAGGATCAAAATTTGGACACTGGGCAGCCAATTCATATTTATGATGGCTGCAGGGTCCCAGGGGGGGGTCACGCCATCCCTTTTGGCGACCTTCCGACAAGTAAAGTCAACGAGGGGAAGCCGGATTCGTTTAACGACCATGTGGCTCACTTATCAACAGCAGTGGCAGGAAAGATCGTAAACTGGGCCAAACTCACTTAACAACTGCCTTGCTTAGCAACGGGAATTTTGGGCTCAATTATGGTCGTAAGTCAAGGACTCCCTGTACCGGCAACTGCACAACAGTTGCCTAAATTTGCTTCAGCCACAAGTCGGTTTGTTTTGCGGCTCAGCGGTGGGTCAGTTGGCGTTTGTCGAGGTTGCCGGCTTGCAGATGGGCGGACTTCAACTCCCAGAATCCCCCAGCCAGCCAGGCTGCAAGCTGACAACCTTCAAGACACAGCTGGGGGTCTCCGGGGAACAGCAACCTGGTGAAGTCAGTGGGGCAGGAGGGCCCCCCCCGGGCCAGGGATCCCCACACTCAAGGAGGCCTTTTCTGACCCCTGGAAGAATTCTTCACAATGGCACATTGGACAAGCCCCCCGGGGCCCCTCCCTCACAGTGCCCCCTCTTTGCCACTCGCCATGCTGAGCCTTGACTCCCCTTGAGCACGTGCAGAGTGTAAAACCTCCAAGCGATTCACAGCATAGAGCCGAGAGGAGAACCCAGAGCAGGGTAGCCCTCTCTACGACCTCCATCTTTTCTCCTAACCCCCACCCTGCAGGGCTGGCTGGGCGGGGGTGTTGGCATCACTCAGGACATGCTTTCTGGGGAGGGGTGGGCGACAGTGGGGCAGGACAGGCTAAGCATAAAGACAAGATTTGCTGGTTCCGAAGGGAGCCTTCCCCCCACCCCCCTGTGCTGTGGGGCAGAGAGCAGAGTTGGCAGGAAAGGCGCTTCCGTCAACTGACACCCCCCCCCCTTGCTGAGATGCCCGCCTCTAAGCCCTAACCGGCTCTGCCAGCCCTTGGAAGGATTTAATCTGCGCAGAGGGTTCTTTCACCCCGCCTCCTGGGGCAAAATGTCCCACCCGGCCCCCGTGTTTCCGTCTGAAGTTTTACCCCCCCCTTTTCTTCCCTCCTGCCCCCCCCCCGGCCGACACTTAATGTGGCTAAGAATAGTAGAGTCACCCCCAGGAGGAATGTAGTGGGTGCTAGACTGAACCGGCTGGGGGGGGCAATCTTGATAATGGCCCCCATCAAGCTTTTGGGGAGGGGGGAGGCAAGCAGGGCAGGGGGCTCTCCTAGGGCGACTCGGCGGGAGGCAGGAATCGGAAGGCAACCTCCGCTCGGCCCTTGGGGTGCCCTTGGCGCCAGCCAGGACCTCTGCCCAACCTTGGGGGGTTGGGCTGAAAGGGGAGGGAGTGGACTCTGGCATGGGGGGGATGGGATTGAGACCCCCGGAAAACCAGAGGGGGGGGAACGGGCACAAATGTGGGGGAGACTTGGGGGTCCCTCTTGGGCTGGTGGTCAGCTGGAGGGGCTGAAGCAGTTGAGGCAGCATGAATGGATGTGGGGGGCACTCTCCACGGAGGGGCTGCTGTCCCTCCCCAGCAGCTAAAATGCCCGCTGTGGGTTCTGAAACGTCCAGGCACCTGAAGGTCACCTGGAATCAAGGAGAAACTTCCCAAGCAGGAGAACAATTAACCAGTGGAACCGCTGGCCACCAGAAGCCGTGAGCGCTCCATCACTGGGGGGGGGGTTTAAGAAGGGGTAAGACAGTCATTTGCCCAGAATGGTCTCGCTAGGGTCTCCTGTTTAAGCAAGGGGGCTGGACTAGAAGACCTCCAAGGTCCCTTCCAGCTCCATTCTGATTGATTGAGCAAAGAGCAGTGAGCAGGGGCCGGAGGGCGAGGAAGCTGGGCAAGGAAAAGACGGGGGGGGGGAGAGATCTGCCTGTGTTGGGGGGTTACTTGGCTGCTGGCACCTCCAGAACCAGGCGCAGCTCCGGGAGAGCCAGGCTGAGAGGCTGCTGGGGCTGGGCTGGCAGAAGGCTGCCGTGGGTCAGGCTGGAAATAGACTCTCCTCTGCCCCCCCCGCCCCCTCCCCCGGAGCTGGCTGGATCCCCTCTGTGCCAGGATGGAAATAGCAGCAGCTGGGTTGGGAGGGAAGCTGGCCTCAACTACCTGGGAGGCGGCCGAGGGGGGCCGGATCCTGAAATTCTACACGCTGCTTCCCTCCCCGCCCCACAGCTCCCATTTCCCCCCGCCTGCCCCAAAACTCCCCGGGCCCCAACACAACGACTGTTTGCGCAGGAAGAAGCCACAGAGTGCGTCACAGGAGCAGAGGAGGTGGAGAAACACCCCTCCGAAGAAAGACGGTCCGATTTCGTGGAAATTGTCCTGGTACAGAAAATGCTGCCCCGTGGGGGACACACACACACACACACACACACACACACCCCGATCCTTCTGACCACTGGCTGTTGCAGCACCCTGAGCCACTTCCGAGGGGGTTTGGGCTGCACCACCCCCGCAGCACTCGCAACCGCACGCACACACATCCGCTCCTTCCTTCTGACAACACCCCTCTTCCTCAATCCCCCGCCTTGCCCAAGCCTGAACAGGGAACTGCGCTCAGACTTTGGCAGGAGCCCGTGCTGAGGGCAGCCGGAGGCACGTGCAGAGAGCCCAGGCGTCTCGGCATTAAGAAATCCCCTTGCAACCGGCCGCAAGTCAGCTTCCCTCCGATGTGTCACCTGCGCCCCCGCCCCCCTCCGGCCTCACCCACTCGGGCTCTCCATGCGCCCAGCAGGGAGCAGGTGAGGGGGGCCCTGCCACGCCCAAACTCACACCAGGGTTACAAGCCCCCCCCTACAAGGCTTGGCACAGCCCCCCCTCCCCGGCCCCTACCTGTCGTCATCGCTGTCGTGGCCGGCCCCCATGCCAAACATCGACCGGGCCAGGTTGAAGCGGGCCACGCCAAAGGGGTCGGAGGTCCTCCGGTGGGGGCTTGCATCACGGAAGAGCAGGGGAGACGGGGACGATGGGCGCGAGCGGGTCTCTCTGGGCAAAATCTGTCAGGAGGGTGGAAAAGCTCAGCACCCCCCCCCCCAGAGCAAGGAGGAAGGGGAATTGGGGAGGTCAGGTGGGGGCTTTCCACTCTGGCCCTCTTGGGCCCCGCACGGAAGGGGAAAGCCAGGTCAAAGGGGCTTCCCTAAGGGGGGGTTGACTGTTTGCATAGCCCGGAAAGAGAGGAAAAGGCTGGGCAGGGCAGGGCACGCTCCCCCTGCCCTCTGGCCATCCAAAGGCCTTTTCACTGAGCGTGACCCTGCTAGGACACCAACCCTTTGCTGCGGCCTCAGACCGACAGTGCTTCCAGGTCAAGGGCACCTGAACGGATCCCCTGCACCAGGCCTCTTTCCCCCTCTTCCCCGGGCGCAGCTGAAGACTTCCTACTGGAGAGGCCTCGGGCAGGGCACCCCCAAACTCTGCTCGTTCCCCAGCCCTCTTTCCCCTTGGCAGAGGGGCTGGTGGGTGCTCAGCCACGGCTTGCCAAGTTCCTTAAAGGACCCGGGGGCAGATCCAGCACTTCCGTCCTGAAGGCACCAGAGGGATCCAGCATCTGCCCGTCCCCCCCCCCCCGTGGGCAAGAGGGAGGGAGAGTTGCCCCCAGGAGGACGGGCGGAGCTGGGCAACCCTCTGAGAACAAGGGAGTCCAAGCTGCAGGGCGGGTGAGCCCAGAGGACGCCCCCCGAGTGGCACTTTCTCCCAGCCGAGCTCCCTCTGCTCTGGCCTCTCCTGGTGCCTGGCCTCGGTTGGGGGGAGGGAAGCAGAGGGTGCCCAGGACCCCCCTCCACAGGTCACGGGGCTCCCGTCCTCACCTTCTGCCGCTCCTCCGTCTCCCTCGGGATCAGCTGGGTGACGCTTTTTGGCAGCAGGTGCCCCTCCACTCTCACCAAGGGGATGGTGCTCGGCTGGGGAGGGTCTCCGGGCTCGTGGGCACTTTCCTCCGGAGCCAGGGGCCGCGTCTCTGCCGCAACCCGGGGGCTGTGTATAGACGCGGTGCCGGAGGGGGTCCTGCCGGGGCGGAGGACAGGCAGGCCGCCCCCCAGGGAGCGGGCCTGGTGGGCCGAGGGCGCGGGCCCCGGGAGCACCAGCAGGGACTGCAGGCCAGGCCCCCCCTGGCGTGGCATCTGGGGGCCGAAGGGCGAGGAGGGCTTGGCCAGCAGGCCGGCCACCTCCAGCCGGGAGTCCAGGGACTGAGGCTGCCGGGCAGAGTCTGCCAGCCGCCCCACCGTGTGGTGGTCCATCTCCTGTTCGTAGAAGTCTCGGCAAGTCCAGCGCCCACGTTTGTACGGCTCTCCCAAGCCGTGGTCCAGCTTGACCACACGGAAGCGGGAACTGGACACGCCGCCGGTGGGGCCGGGGAGCGAGGGGGCCAATCCTGGGGAACCTGGAGCCAGGGGCCCGTTTTTTGGCCCCGTGCCACCATTGGGGTGGTGACTGCCATTCTCCACAGGGCTGGGCTCGTCCGGCAGGCCCCCCGCCAGCTTGGCAGAGGGGCCCTTGGCATCCCCTCCAGGCGGACCCTCCTTCCCATAATCAGAGGTGACGCTGGTGATCTGGAAGCCGCTCTTCTTCTTCCCCACGCTCATGGTCCCCGGCAGGCTGGGCTCTCAGCAACTCTCCAGGGAACAGAGGCGGGGGGGGGGGGGGGGGCGCTAGCAGAGCTGCTGCTGAACCGGCCGCCCCCGGGCCATCGCCGCACCAGACACCAGGCAGAAGAAGCACCGGTCCAGAGTTTGCACCTCAGGCCGCTCCGAGGGCAGGACGGCACCCCCCAAAGGCGCCGGGGTCATCGGCCCGTGATCGCTGCGGCTGGGCCGGCCGGGCGCTGGCACTCGGTGGCTCCGGCGGGTCGTCTGGCAGCAGCGAGAGGTTGGTGCGCCCTGGCCAGGAGCAAAGGCAGCTTAGGGGGCATCGGCCTGGCAGGCGTCCCGCATTGTTTCACTCCCAGCTGCAACTTTCTCCGGCGGCGGCGGCGGCGGCGGCGGCTCCTCCACTCCGAAGAGAAGCGGCTGAGCGGTCCGCCGGCTCCCGCCTCGCCTCGCCTCGATCCCGGCCCGGAGGGCAGCTCAGGGAGCCGCGGGGCTCCGCTTCGCTTCGGGGCATCGCGGGGCTGGGCCGGAGGGCATCCCCGCCGCTCCGGGGCTGCGACCACCCACCGGACAGGGCTCCCCCGGAGAGAGGAGGGCCCGTCGCCCGCGCGCCCCCCGCCAAGGGCCGAGCCTTCCGCGGGCAGAGTGGCGGCCGGGGCTCCGCTCGGCTGGCTGGCCTCGGCTCGTCTCCCTTCCTTCCCCAGCGCCGCTTCTCTCCGCGCCCGCCTCGGCTGGCTGTTGACAAGTCCCAGCACCAGGAAGTCCGGCCCCCTCCCAACCAGCTGACTGGTTGACGCCCCCCCAGCTGGGCCCGGCCCAGGCGCGCTCGCCTCCTCCGCCCCCCCCGCAGGGCAGCGGCCCCCCCCGCCTTAACCCTTTCCCTGCCCCGCGGCCGCTGCCCGGGGGCCGCCCGCGTGGGAAGCCCCCCCTCGGCGCCCGCGGAGCGAGAAGCAGACTCCGGCCTCGCCAGAAGCCGGTGACTGTCGGGGGCGGGAACCCCCACCCGCCCGAGCATCGCTGGGAAGGCGCCACCCCGCTGCCCCCCATCCCGGACGGAGGCTGCGGAAGGGGCGCCGTCCACCCGAGCGAGCCCCGGAGGAGAAAAGCTGCGCCCCCCCCACGCCCGCGGAGAGCCTTTCCGCTTCTCCCACCCGCCCCCGCCGCCGATCCCCGTTTGGGGGACCGAGGAGTCGCCCTCCCCTCACAGGGGACCCACCAGCGGGGGTCTCCAGCCTGGGCCCGGGACGGGTGGACTGGGGTGACCCGGAGGGTCCGGCTTCCAATCCCTCCGCCCCTTTGGCTGGCCCACGAAGCCCCGGATCCCCGCCTCCCTCCGCCCCCCCCAAGCCGAGGCCCAGCACGTGCAAGCGGGGGGCTCGGCGAGGGCGCCCCGGGAACGCTGCCCGGCGTCACGTGAAGGCTGCGATGGGGCGCTGCCGCCCCCTGGTGGGCGAGCGCCGCGCCGGTCCGCTCCCCTCGGGCAGGCGGCGCGGCTAGCCCAGGGGCCGGTGGGCCACCTTCGGCCGGCAGGTGGGAGTCGGGACCCCCGCCGCGCGCGGCCGGTGGCTGAAGCGGCTCGTCGGGCGGGCGAGATTCCTTCCGGCCGCCGCCAGACCCGGCCAGCCGGACCGGCGGGGCGAGAGGCGCTCTTCGCGGGCTCCGGGTCCCGCGAGTGCGGCGGGCGAGCCAGGACCGCCCGGGCTCCCGCGTGCAGAGCCGGGCCTCGCTCAGAGCTGCCGGGAAGCCGCCGCCACGCGGCCGTTCTCCCCGGCCGGGCCGGGCAGCGTCTCCGAGGGCAGCGGCGGAGGCGGCATCGCGGCCCCGGCATCCCAGCGGCAGCGCAGCAGCCCGGCGTCCCCGAGGTGACCCCGAGGCGCCGTGGAGCGAGCGGACCCTCCGTGCGCGCCCCGCCGGCTCCTCTCCGGTCCAAGGCACGGCAAGGACGGCGGCGGCCGCGGTCCCGCTTGACCCGGGCGCCGCTCCCGGGAGGGCAGGAGCCGGGCGGGCGGGCGCCAGCTTGGGGAAGGCGCGCCGGCACGGAGCGGCCGCCCGCCTGGTCCCGCAGCCCGCCCCCCCGAAGGGAAGGGAGGGGGAGAGGCCGTCGCGGGGCCAGGCCGCGCCTCCCTCGGGCAGGGGAGCCAGGGCTGCGGGCCGCGAGGGCAGGGCCGCGCCGCTCGCCTCCGGCCGCGGCTGCTCCGCCGGCGCCTCCCGCGGCGCCCCTCCGGCCGGGATGCCCGCTCGGGCCGGGCGGCGGGCCCCTCGGGGACGGCGGGAAGGGCCTCGCCGCGCCGCGCTCCTGCGCCGCTGCGGACGAGGCGGGGGCGTCCCCCCCGGCCGCCGACGGGCTCCCGGCCAGGCCGGGCTCGGGGCTGAGCGGGCGGGGGACGGCGCCGCAGCCCCGGCGCGGCTTCCTTCCCTCCCCCGCGGCGGGCGGGGGGCTCCCCTCCCCTCCCCCGCCCTCCCCCCGCGCTGCGCCCGCGCTCCCGGGCGGGGGAGGCGCGCCGAGACGCTGCGTCAGCCGGAGGACGGGGGAGGCGCGCCGAGCAGCCCCAGGCCAGGTGAGCGGCGGCGGCGGCCGGCTCGGGGGTCCCGCCGGCGTCAGCGCCGCCGCCGAGGAGCACCGCCCGGCCCCGCCCGGCGGCGTCGCCGGAGCAACGGCAGGGGCGGCGGCGGCGGCGCAGGTGCCTCTCGGAGCGGCGGGCTGCGCGGGCCAGGAAGGCGGCGCTTGGCGGGCGCCTCGGTGCAGCGGCGCGCGGACGGGCCGGGCGGGCGGGCGGGCGGGCGGGGGCAGCCGCGGCGCGGGAGCGGCTCAGTGCGCGGAGCTCAGCCATCCTCTCCCCGCAGCCCCGGCCGGGACCGCGCCCTTCCCGCAGGCCGATGGCGCCCGGCGCCATGGAGGGGCGGCCCCCCTGAGCCCGCGGCCGGCATCCTCCTCGCCCGGGCGGCGGCGGCGGCGGCGAGGATGGCGGGCGACTGAGTCGAGCCGCGGCCGGCAGGAGAAGCGATGCCCCCCCGCCCCGCCCGCCCCCCCAGATAACTCCGCCCGGCAGGTAGGTGGCGGGCGGGGGGGCGCGGCTGGCGAGCGGGGTCCGGCGGCGCGGGGGAGCCGGGGCTGCGCCTCCCTGCCGGCCTTGCCTGCTCGCGCCCCGCCCGGCTCCTCCCGGGTGGAAACGGCCCGGCCCGGCGCGCCGCCCGCCCGGGGCCGCCCGGGGGCCTCTTCGCTCCGGCTGGGTCCGGCGGGGCGGGGGCGGGAGGCCGTCCCGAGCGCCCCTCCCCCGCCACCCTGGTTTGCTACGGAATCGGGTCAAGCGCACGGCGGGCGGGGAAGGCCCGGCGCTCTGCACGGGCTCAGAGGCGGCCTGGCTTCTGGCGCCTCTCTGCTCAGCCGGCCTCTTTCCCGCAGCAGCGCCCCCTCCGGGCGCCCCCGGCCCGCCTTTCGCCGGCCCGCGGAAGATGAACGCCAGCCCCCAAGAAGCCCTGATCTCCGCCTTCCTGCAGTTCATCGAGGCGCGGGGCCGCTGGTGCTACGGGGCGCTGAGCCAGACCTGCCGCCCCCAGGAGCCGCGGCTGCGGAGCGACATGAACCTCCTCTACCGGAAGAGCGGCAAGGTGGAGTGGAAGCAGCCGCCGGAGGCCAAGGGCGAGGAGCCCAAGCGGGGGTGAGCGGGAAGGAAGGAAGGAAGGAAGGAACGCCCCCCCTGGCCCGCTGCACGCCAGGGAGGGGAAGGGGCTCCCGGCGGGGGGGGGGGTCGGCCGGAACCTGAGGAGGGGCCCTGTGCTGTTTCACCCCCTGGTGGGTGGGGTCCTGGCCCCTCCTGGCCCGTAGCCTCTTCTTCCGTCGCCCACCCGTGTCCGAGGGCTTCCCTGTGTGGGCCCACCCCCATCTCCGGGCCAAGGGATGCTTTGCCGTAGAGCCTTCCCCAGCCCCGTGGGGCGAGAGATTTACCCCAAATCTGCTTTGGGCGAGTTTGGCTGCCTTTGTGTGCGTAAGGAGGCGATCGGGCCCAAGTGGAAGTATTAGGGGGGAAAACTCAGTGTAACTTACCAGAATAAATGCCCAGAATAAACCGGGAATTGGTTTGTCTCTTACAGAACTGAGGAAGGTCTTAGGGCTCTTTGTGATGCTGTTTCTTTGCTTTATGAGTTTTCTGCCACAATTGTTAGTTGCGAAGTCGTGTCCGACCCATCGCGACCCTATGGACAACGTTCCTCCAGGCCTTCCTGTCCTCCACCATTTAGGCTCACGCCTCCTGCTTCCGTGACTCCATCCAGCCACCTCATTCTCCATCGTCCCCTTCTTCTCTTGCCCTCCACCTTTCCCAGCATGAGGCTCTTCTCCAGTGAGTCCTTCCTTCTCATTAGGTGGCCAAAGGATTTGAGTTTTAGCTTCAGGATCTGGCCTTCTAAAGAGCAGTCAGGGTTGATCTCCTCTAGGACTGACCGGTTTGATCGGGCCACAATTAGCACTGCACAGGTCAGGGGCGAACAACTGCAGCAACTTCACCAGCTGTTGAAGCACCCAAATTCCTGAGCCAGCGAGGGGAGCAGAAGGCCACAGGTCATAAAGTTGTTGTCCAGCCCTGGCACAGATGAGGGGCCTGAGTTGATGGCTTGCCAAGGACAATTAACCAGGTTAATCTCTCCTGCTGATTTAGAAGGACCCGGTCCCTTCAGTGAAGGTGTACCTGTGATCCTCCTATTGTGTTTTGGTCCTGTAATGCAGGGGTCCCCAACCTTGGCCACTTTAAGACCGGTGGACTTCAACTCCCAGAATTCCCCAGCCAGCATATTCACTGTGGCCCTGCTTACTCTCTTATAATCCCTTCCTCTCCAATCTCTCCGCTTTAAGGGATAGGTGGAAAAAAACAGGCATGGCTGGCTGGGGAATTCTGGGAGTTGAAGTCCACAAATCTTAAAGTTGCCAAGGTTGGAGACCCCTGCTGTAATGTGAGAACGGTTCTTTTGGAAAGTCGACCTTATTGTGGCAATTTAGAACGTTTCGGTTTTTCATTGAGGCTGTGGCAAAGGGGCACCTGGCTGTAAATTCTGATTTTGAATGGATTTGCAACCGATTTCCTGCCAGGCTTATGGTGCATCAGCCGGTTCAGGCTGACGTCCACGTCCCGAGCGATTCTCCTGGTTATCTGAGTTCTGCTGTCCGTCTTAAGGAGTGGGGCTCTGCTGTGGTAATGGGCTGTGGAGTATGGTCTTTGGAGCGGAGAAACCCAAACCTCCTCTTGGTTGTGGGTCACGGTTTGGGCTTGTCGGCTTGCATTCCTTGCTTCCTCGGGATAAACTGCGTTGGGCCAGGGTAGAAAGGCAGAAAACGGATGGCAGAGAAACAGCCAGTGGTCCCTTGAGTCTGCCCACTGACTTTGTTTTTTGGTTTCTTATTCACTTGCTTGCTTGCTTATTTAATGTGTGTGTGTGTGTGTGTGTATACACACACACAAAAAATATACACACGTATATATACCGATACACACACACACACACACGTGTATATACTTTTAATTTTTGTTAAATGATGGACATGTGTTTACTCCAGGATCTTTGAAATGAATTGCCTGCTCTGGAGCGTTAAGGATGACAAAATGGGGGGGGCAGGCCTGTGTGAAGCCCCCGCTGTGGGCCCTGTTTGCAGAAAGGTGGACGGTTGGTGGGGGGGCTCGGCCCACTTGTGAATTCAACCAACCTGCCCAGATGACCCACTAAAATCGCCCACTCTGGGGATGTGTGTGAAGGTCACCCTGCAGCTGACCTGGTCAACGCCGTCTTGCGCTTCCCTTTCTGTCTCTTTGTGTCCGCTTGGAACTGTCTCCCCGCTCTTAGTGCCATCATAGAAGTTAGGGGGGGCTTTGGGTTAGAATGGTTATGTTCCCCCCCTTCTCTCTCTCTCTCTCTCTCTCTCTCTCTCTCTTGTTAAGTGAGTTTTGTCCCATGTTACGACCTTTCTTGCCACAGTTTTTAAGTGAAACGCTGCAGTTGATAAGTTGGTAACACGGACGTTAAGCGGACCTGGCTTCCCCCTTGACTTTGCTTGTCGGAAGGTCGCCAAAGGGGAACACAAGACCCCCACACACACCCCCGGGACACGGCAACTGTCGTAAACGTGACTCAGTTGCCAGCTATCCGAATTTTGATCATGTGGCCCTGGGGAATGCCGCGATGGTCGTAAGTGTGAAAAACGGTGCTAAGTCGCTTTTTTCAGTGATGTCGTAACTTTGAACAGTCACTAAATGGACGGTCGTAAGTCAGGAACGGAACGTAGCACAGGCAGCTGCATCCCGACAGTCCCCAGGGGGATGAGTGGACTCCGGAGAAGCCCAGACGGGGCTACTCCCCGCTTCTCCTGCCCGACCCTGGCTGGGCCCTGCCCTGCTCACCCAAGCCACCCCCCCCCAGGGCACAGGGTCTTTCCTCCCCCAGAGTATCTCCAGGTGGGGTCCCCTGAGAAGTACCCCGAGAGGCTGGCTCCCCCGGGGCCTTTGCAGGGGCTTGCAGAAGAGGCCAGAACAGCAGGAGCCCCGGAAGGCAAAAGGGCTGCAGTTGGCATTGAAGCAATTATTTTATTTTCCACAGAATCTGGGCTGATCTGAACAAAGCGCTTCTGAAACTGGGGGGTGGGGGGGAAGCAGAGAGGCTTAACCCCAGGTAGGACCTTGATGAATTGTGCAATTTGTCAAAGGCTTTTTTTACCATTTTGCTTCTCGGGAACTGCTGGGATGTGCTTGCTGAAGACGCGGGGGGGCTGCTCCTAAGGGCTTCGGCTGCAAAATGTTCCTTCTGCCACAGGGCTGAGCAGGGCGAGAAGCACCTTTGCTCCCCACAGGTGAGGCTTTGGGGAAAGGAGGGGCTGGCTGGCTTCTGGCCGGACTGTCGTAGGAATCAATCAAGGAGAATATTTGCAACTCAGGATTGAGACGAGGGACGCGTGGTGCTCTCTGAGCTTGGCTCTTTTCTCACAGACATTTCATGACCCAACTCAGTGTTAGAAGGGACGGGGGCTTGTGAGGAGGAGGAGGAGGAGGAGGAGGAGGAAGACTGTGGGGTCCTTGGTCCTCTCTCAGCTTGGTAGCTTCCTTCCAGACGTTGCACGACCCAGCTTAGGTAACATCATCAGTGCTAGAAAAGAGTAGGAGGGCCGGTGGGGGGTCTCCGAGATGGGTTCTTTCCTTGCAGACGCCTCATGACCCAGCTAGGGCACGTCGTCAGGGCTGGTAGGGAGTGGGGCATGCTCTCGGGTTACGTCCCAGTGGCTTGCCCTGGCTAAATCAGCCATCAACAGACACACAGAGACAGCTGACTTCTACACACTATGCAAAAGGGGCAATCGACAAGCCCCAAAGGGACCCAAAAGATCAAAACCCCTCCCCCACCATCAGTGCACCCCCAGGTGGGCAGAGATGAAGTCCCAGGTTAACATCAGACCAGCAGTCCAGAAGTGAGCCATACCCCAATCAAGCGGCCAACAGTAAACAGCCCAAGGAGAGAACAGCCCCCAGGGCCACAACCTCACCGCCAGCTGGCAGGGACGGTGTTCCTCAGCTGGGTCACGAAACGTCTGCAAGGAAACGGCGCAGCTCAGACAGCACCAAGGATGTCGCGGCAACAGCCGCCGCCTGTAGTGAGGCAGGTGGGAGCCACTCAGAGGGTCCTTGAGGCAGCGGGCCCCCTCCCCAGTCAAGGAGAGAAGCAGCCTGGAGTTAAGGAGACACTTCCAGACAGTGAGAACGATGAACCAGTGGAACTTCTTGCCTCCGGAAGTTGTGGCTGCTTCATCACTGGAGGCTTTCAAGGAGAGATTAGACAGCCATTTGTCTGGAACGGATGAGAGTCTCCTGTTTGAGCAGGGGTTGGACTAGATGACTGGCCGGGTCTGTTCCGATTCTGGGATTCTGTAAGGCGTTTCACCTTCTCTGTGTTTGAGCAACCAGGCAGAACTGTGACTCTTCCCCAACTCTGTTATTCTACCTACGGCTCTTAAGCCGGGCATTACAAAAGCTTTCCAAAACACAACGAGCCATCATGGTTTGAGGCAACAGGGCAACGAAAGGTGGTCAGAAGCAAGGGCCCCAGGTGCATTGAGGCCCCCGCTTGGCGGCAGCGTTCTAGTTTCAGGATGACATCCAACAGGTGAAGGCCACCTAGAAATTGGCCAGAAGGGATTTGAGCCTCTGGTGCAAATCCTTAGCCTGGCTTGCTAGGTTTTGTGGGAACGCGGCTTGATGCTTCATAACCTTCTGATGGCTGAGAGGGCAGGGGTAGGCAACCTTGGCTCTTTTATGACTCGTGGACTTCAACTCCCAGAATTCCTCAGCCAGCTGGCTCAGGAATTCCGGGAGTTGAAGTCCACGAGTCATAAAAGAGCCAAGGTTGCCTACCCCTGGCTGAGGGACTTGGCAGGAAGTGGCCAAGGGGTCTGGGGTTGAAATGGGCCTCGTGGTATCATAACCTTGTGTGTGTGTGTGTGTGTGTGTGTGTGTGTGTGTGTGTGTGTGTGTAGCAATGTGGATCAGGTGCTGGACCTAAGGAAGTTGATTGAGTCATTGAAGGGATGACCTCACCAGCCTGTGGTCATCTGGGTGTCATGTGTTGTGAACACAGGGCTGGTGGTCAGTTCTTTTAACCAGTCATTAGGTTGAGCCATAGAATCAAATGCTGGGAAGTGATGTGAAAGGGTAGCAAGTCATAGCAGGATTAACTAATTAAAGATTAATTAAATTAAAGAGCTGTGGTGGGAATGCAGTATTGCAGGCTAACTGCCCACCGCCAGCATTTCGATCCTGACCGGCTCAAGGTTGACTGAAGTTACTCAAGGCTGGCTGGGGAATTCTGGGAGTCGAAGCCCACCTGACTTAAACTTGCCAAGGTTGAGAAAGACCTCACCAGCCATCCCCAACAGAGGACTACCCAAATATGGATGGTTTCTGTCGGGTCAGGGAAGGAATAAGAAATCAGCAACCCACTTCCGACTGGCGGTCCTTTGCGGCTTTCCCAGCTACCCTCCTGCAGAACGTGGGGCCAGGTCTGTGGGTCGAGACCCCCGGGTGCTTGCAACTGGGAAGCCCACTCTGAGCTCAAGGAAGAGGCTCTTGGCCAGCAGGATAGAATTCCTGGCCAACTGGCATAGCCTCGTAAGGGGTAAGAGGATCCCTCCCCTGTGAAACTGTCCCTAGGGGCTTCCTGGTGGGTCTGTCCTTTGGGGGGGGACCCAAAGCACCGGGCCCTCCACCGACTTCCAGACGCTTTCCACAAAGCCTCGGAGCAAGGGGTGGTTTGGGGGCCCAGGGGACAAGGGGGTGGGGGCGCACGGGGGAAGATGCCCATCAGGTGTTGGGTGCCAGTGGTTCAACGTGTGTGGTGTGCCAACGGTGGGCTTGGGGCCTCTGGGCAGCATCTCCTGTGCCAAGCTCACTGGGCCCTGGGAGCAAGGCCCTCCCCTTTGTGCTTTCGATTCAGATCTTTGCTGGTGGGGAATTCTGGGAGTGTCTTAAAAGTTACCAAGATTGAGAGAGATGAGGCTCCATTGTTGTATGTTTTCTGTGGTCTTCAGTTTTGTGGGGCGCTTTCCAAGGGGGAGGCGGCCTTGGGGCGCCCGAAGGAACAGGAGCCCCTCGTCTCTCCTCTTCTGCATCCCCCCCCTTCCTAGCTGGCAGCTTGCAAGGGGTTAAGACGCCAGCAGGCTGATGTTGCCGGCTCCTGCAGGTCACCCAGACACAGTTTCCATGGAAACGGCTGGGCCATCAGCCAGCATCCTGCTGCATCCTCATGCTTTTGGTACCCAGGACCCTTCACTCCTGCGAACAAAACCTGGGGAGGGGGTGGGGAACAGGACAACCGATTTCCAAACCTGCCAGCTGGGAGGGGCAGGAAGGAGCAGGGGAAGGGGAGGGCCCCGATGCTGAGAGAAGGGAAAGGGCATTGCGTGGCCTGGTGGGGGGGAGAAAGCCCCACTGTCTGGGGCCTCTGGTTGAAAGGGTCCCTGGTGGGCTGCTGCTTCTTAGGGTCTGCATGAGAAAGCTGCCTTAAGATGCTCGGGGTGGGGGTGTGTGTGACTTGCATCACACTAAGCCAGAACGTTTGTGGCAGTTCGGGCACCGTGTAGGTCTGGGACGTGGCCCTCGTGTCGTATTAACCCAGTTTTGTGTCTTGCGTGAATCCAGGTCAGGAAATCGGGTGATTTGGGCAGGTTCGGTGGCCCAAAGGAGGGGGTCTGTCCAGGAGCTGACCCTGTGCAGCCCTTTCCTCTTTCTCCAGCCTCTTCCGGGCCTGCCCCAAGGGTGCAGGAGCCTCCATGGGGATGACCTTCTTCCTTGCCTGGGCTGGCCCCCCATCCAGCTCCGACGGGTCTGGGGGGTGCCAGACTGGCCACTTGGCGAGGCTCGCTGTCTCCGGAGCAGGGAACAGCGGAGACTTCTTCCCTTGCCCAGCGGCATCTGCCAGGCTGCCAAGAGAGACGGGCTGGGGGACAGGAGAATCTCGGGGGGGGGGGGCGGAGAGGCACTCGACCCACCATTCTTGTTCCCGAGGACTTACTTGCCAGCTGCAGGCTGAGATGCCAAAGCGTGTTTCTCTGCTGTGTCTCACTGGCAAGGATGCCAGGTGGACGAGGGGGCACGGGAGACGGATCCTGAGGCTCTGGGTCTGAGTCCTAGGCTCGGAGGAGGGGGTCTTGAGGGTGCAGTTCCACAAATCCAGCTTCCCTGCCCTGCTTGTCCGACTGACGTGCCCAGATCCGCTTGAGATCCAGGGTTGGTCTCCTGGTGAAGCACAAACAGATGCCATGTTTGTTGACAACAGGAGCGTCCAACCTTGGCGACTTGAAGGCTGGTGGACTTCAACTCCCAGAATTCCCCAGACATTAGTCTGGGAGCTGAAGCCCACACGTCTTAAAGTTGCCAAGATTGGTGACCCCTGGAACTGGAGAGCGGGTTTAGCACCGATAGTCCAGGATGCAAACGTGATTCCTTTGCCATCCCATTAACTGGGTTTGGCATTATATCCGAGAGGCTTCTGGATCCCGTGAAGCAGCTCCCGTGATTTTGGGCAAGGGGCACCAGAGCCTCGCTTAACAACCGTTGCAGCATCCCCATGGTCACGTGATGAAAATTCAGGCGCTTGGCAACTGACTCGTGTTTACGACGGTTGCAGCGTCCCGGGGAGGGTCTCGCGATCCCCTTTTGCGACCTTCTGACAAGCAAAAGTCAATGGGGAAGCCGGAGGTTACTAACTTAAGAACTGCAGTGATTCAACCATGGCAAGGAAAGTCGACAAATGGGGCAAAGTTCGCTTAACAAATGTCTCACAGAGGAACAGAAATTTTAGGCTCCGTTGTGGTTGTAAGTCAAGGATGTACATAACGATGGAGCCCCCCCCCCGATGCAAGGCCGCTCAGCGCCCGGCGCCCTCTCCCCTCCTCTCCCCTCCTGCAGATCGACCAAGGAGACAGGCGTGGGGAAGGCGCGCGACGTGGCCTCCTTCCGCCGGCATTTCAGGATGGGGTTCATGACCATGCCAGCCTCCCAGGAACACGCCCCGCACCCTTGTGCCAGCAGCATGGCGCCCCGCTCTCTCTCGTGTCACTCCGTGGGCAGTGTGGACAGCGGCCCCGCGGATGGGGCGGTGGGTTCTCGCAAGCCGCCCGCGAAGCCGAAGCGGCACCCCAGCACGAAGCTCAGCACGGAGGCCCGGAGCGCCCTGGAGCTGATGGGAAGCAAGAAAGGAGGTGAGGAGGCGCTTTGGACGCCCTTCTGCGGGGGGGTTGGAGAGAAGCCTGGCCTGCAGCCTCTGAGGCTCACCTTGTGGCTTGACTACTGCGATGGGTTCTGCATGGTGCCGCCCTTGAAGACTAAGCAGAAGCTTCAGCTGGTCCAGAATGGGGCCGTGTGAGCAGAAATGGGCACGCACAAAGTTGTGTTGGTTTCCATTTTGCTTCCAGGTGTGATTCAAGAGGTGGGTGGTTACCTAAACAGCCCCCCCCCAGCAGAGGGTCTGAGGGCCTCTTGAGAGGAGCCCTGTCCCCCCTAACATCTGATCTGGCAGGGTTGACACACTCAGGCGTTCCTTTGATTAAAGAGCCCCATCTATGGGGACCAGAGCAGGGCACCTTGCCTGGCACAGGGGCTGCCCTATGGAACCAGGGTACCCCCAAGATCAGATGCCCCACCCCCGCTGACCTTTGAAGCCCCAGCTGTCCGGCCTTTGGCCAGGATGGGTCCAGCCCCTTGTGAAGAGGAGGGGGTGACCGGTTTTACCGCTGTTATTTTCACTTCTACAGTCGTTTCATTTTTAATTTTCAACCATGTTCGGTTTCTTCACCACCACCCACAGCCTTTGGGCTTCGATGGAGGGTGAAGAAAGAGAATAGAATAAAATAAGAATAAAATAGAAGAGAAGAGAATAGGATAGAGTAAAACAACACAATAATTTTAAGGGTGACTTGTTCAAAACTTCAGCAAGCGTGACGCACGCTGAGCAGAGAAGGACAGCGCTGGGCAACTTCGCCTCTCGGCAGTCGGGAAACCGTGCAGGAGGGGGGAGGGTGTCGGCCTCCAGGTTCTCCCCCCCAAGGAAGAAACCAAGGGGGCAAATGAGGGGAGGGGGGAGGGCCCAGAAGGCCCCATGGGAAAGTTGTTGCTGGTCTGACTTTCTGAGGGGGGGTCAGACTTTGGGGAATCCTGGGTGCAGAGGAGGGCAAGGGAGATTATCGGGCGGCTGAAAGACACGAAGAACGGCTGCAGGATTTGGGTCTGGCCAGTCTAGAGAAAAGAAGGGGGAACATGATAGCAGCATTCCGGTATTTGAGGGGCTGCCACAGAGAAGAGGAGGGTCCACCTATTCTCCAAAGCACCAGAAGGCAGGACTAGAAGACCTCCAAGGTCCCTTCCAGGTCTGTTCTGATTGATTGTTGTAAAATCGGGTTGCCGCGTGGCTGACCCAGTTCACAACTGTTACGGCCTTCATGGGACAGGCTCCTCCGTTAGCCGCATGTCGAGGAGGGCCTGTGTGCAGGAGGAATCTTCCGCCCCCTGGAATAAACGTATAAAGAGGGGGTCAACCTAACCTCCCTCCGAAGCACCAGAAGGCAGGACAGGAAACAATGGGTGGAAACTGATCAGGGAGAGAAGCCACCTGGAATTAAGGGGGAGTCTCCTGACAGAGAGAACAATTGACCAGTGGAACAGCTGGCCACCAGATGTTGTGGGCGCTGCAGCCCTGGAGGTTCTTAAGAAGACACTGGGCAACCATTGTCTGTGTCTCCTGCTTGAGCAGGGGGCTGGATTAGAAGACCTCCAGGGTCCTCTTCTCCTATTCTGGAACAGCCCCCTGGGTGTGTGACGCGGGGCCTTCTGCCATCCTCTCCTCCCTTTCTCTGCCAGGGTGCCAGAAGGCGGGGGTGGAGAGCCGAGAGGCCGCTCGCAAGGTGCCCCCACAGAAGCCCAAACGCAGCCCCAACACGCATCTCTCCGTGTCGTTCGACGAAACCTACTCCGGGCGCCTCCCAGGCCCGGCTGCAGGGGGCGCTGTGCAGCGCTACGGCCGTGCCGCGTCCCACAGCCAGGCCAAGGGCTCTGATGTCGAGGAGGATGAGCCGGTCTACATCGAGATGGTGGGGGACATTTTCCGGGGACCCGGCCCCCCCTCCCAAGGAGTCACCGCTGCGGAGGACGACTCGGACGAGAGCGAAGCCATCTATGAAGAAATGAAGTATCCGCTGCCTGAGGAAGGGGGGGAGCCCCGCCCCAATGGGGCCCTCACCTCCCCGGGGCATCAGCCCGCCAAGAAGGAGGCCACCAAGGCAGCGCCAAGCAGCAAGACCTCCCCCTGCGAGATCCCACCCCCCTTCCCCAACCTTTTGCAGCATCGCCCCCCCCTTCTGGCCTTCCCCCAGGGCAAGAAGGGGTACAGAGGTCCCGACGGCTCCAAGCTGCCCATCCTGTGCCATGCCAAGGATGCCCCCTCAGCCCCCATGACCCCCCAGGTGCCCAGCCACCATCATCAGCGGGGCGGCGAGAACCCAGCCCTGGCGCCCTCTGGGCGGGCTCGCAGCCACTCCACACCACTGCCCCCCCAGCCGGCCAGCCAGAGCAAGCCGGACAAGGATCTGCCCGTGTCTCACAGCATGATCTGCCCTTCCGCAAAGCCGCCCCCCACCCTGGCCCTGCCGGTGGCCTCTGTCCCCTCCGGGCTGCCCGGGAAAGACAAGCCAGCTGTCTCGTACACCATGGTTTACTCGGCAGTCAAGGTGACGACTCACACGGCGCCCTCCGAGCAGAAGGAGATCTCGGTCCTGCATGGGATGCTGTGTGCCCGCCCGTCCACCGTGCCTGCTTGCAAGCAGGTGCAGCGCATTTGCACGCTGCCTGAGCCGCCCCCTCTGGGCATGGTGTGGACTTACCCGGCGCCCTGCGTGGGGCTGAAGCGCCCCCCGGCCTACGAGAGCAACAAGAGCCTGGGCACCAAGGCGGCATCGGCTGTCAAAATTCAGCTGCGGGACCGGGCCTTCGACAGCATCAACCAGGTGGTGGCTGGGGAGGAGTGCGGCCGGCCGGCCGGAGAGGAGGAGGCCTTTGGCTGGATGCTGCAGAGGAGGGCCGGCACCCGGAAGGGGAAGGAGCCTGACAGTAAGGGCGGGCGAGAGTGCGGGGCGGGGGTAGAAGAGGGGGAAAGGATGCAGAGAGTCTGACAGCCCGGGCCCAGGGTGGGGAAGGGGCTTTGGTCTTGACCAGAGCATGAATGGGGGGCTGCTCAGGAAGAAGGGGGTGCTGAAGGGAGGCAATTCTGGGTTGGGGTCTCCTATTTGGGGTCACCTGGGGGTATTTCTTCTCCAAGGGGCTCGTCTGCTAACTTAGAGTGGGGAAATTCTGTCCTCGCACCCTGTCTTTTGAGGGATGGCTGGGCGCGGGGGGGTTGAGCCAGGCATTCTATGGATGCCCCCCCTCTGCCCGTTTCTTTCCTTCCCTTGCAGAGGTCCCAGACTGCTCCCAGGCGTGGGAGGGCGGTGAAACTGCTCAGCCCAAACTGGAGAAGGAAGAGAAAGTCCTGCCGAGTCACCCGCAGTCCAGCATCCCGGTCCGCGCGCCCGCCCTCGAGTGTCTGGCCACCAAGATGCCCGGGGGCAGGACCAACCTGCCCATCCCCTGCCAGACCTTCCCTGCCTGTCACCGCAACGGAGGTGAGTGAGCCACGGGGGGGAGGGGCCTCCTTGGGCTGGTGGGCGGCCCTCTTGGCCAGTGGGGAGGGGCGGGGGATCCCCTGTAGGTCTCTGGCCTGTTTGGGGCTGCAGGAGGCATCCTTAATGCGGCTGCAAAGAGGCCGGTGACCTTCAGGGGAAGGCAGACCGCCGCAGGCAAAACAAGACACAGATGCACACAGAAACACACACGACAAACAAATACAAACACACACACACACACACCCGTCAACGGGCAGAAGAGAGCCTGGGAGAATTCTGCTTTATGGGGGAATGGGATCCTTCCTGCCCTGCATTACAGCCTGGCTGTTAGGGGGGGGGTCAACTGAGGGGGGGGGAGCTTGAGGCAAAAGGACTCACGGGTCTCTTCCTTCCACCACCCCCCTTCCCAGATTTCACTGGTGGGTACCTTCTGGGCCGCTCGGCCTCCACTTCGGGCGTCCGACAAGCTGTGATCCACAATCAGAGGCTGTGCAGCCATCCCAGGGACCCAGACAGCCCGGTAGGTGGGGGGAGGGGAGGGGAGAGGGCAGCAGGAGGGGCTCCTGGAAGGGGAAATGGCGCCCCAGGAGGACAGCCTGCCTTCTCAGCTACGTTGGGAAGCAAAATACTTGCAGAACGTAGGATGTTCTTTTAGGGATGGAAATAATGTCGGAAACCAATCTGGTGGGGCTCTCCGAGCACGGTGGTTTTCTTGCAAATATTTCAGGACCCAACTAGAAGGGAGTGAGCTTTGTGGGGGGCGGGGAAGGAAGAGGAAGGACAATTAAGGGGTCACTGCTCTCCGATCTTGATTATCCAACTAGGAAACCTGGTTAGCATAATGGTAATTGGTGGTGATGTTCTGTAGTTCGTTCATGAAACATTTGCAAGAAAAGCACCAATCTCTGAAAGACCAGGGACCCCACTGTCCTCCCCCTCCTCTCCAGAAACCCTCCCTCCCAGCACTGATGAGGTTCCCTAGTTGAGTCACGTAATGTCTGCAAGGAAACCACCCAGCTCAGAGACCCCCAAGGACCCCACAGTCCTCCTCTTCCCCCTCCCCTCCCCTCCTCCTCTCCACACACACACTTCCCTTCTAGCATTGATGATGTTACCTCCTTGGGTCATAAAACATCTGGAACCCCCTCCCAAACAAATTCGGAGAGAACCAAGCACCCCCAATCTCAGGCCTGAGCCACAATTGTCCCCTTCTACTGGAAACACGCAAGGCGGAGAGAGGGAAGGCAGCCCCCCTCCTCAATCCTACCTCAGGCGGCCTCAGGAGAAGAGACTTGCTCGAGGCCCCCATCTGGTCTGCCCACCAGGCTCAGGGAGATGCAGGGCCTCCCCTCCACTAAACTGATGCCCGGGGGGGGAGCGGGGGAGGAAGGCTGAAGGGCACCTGCCGCCCTCGGCCGAAGGACCCCGTCTCCGGTGGGCAGCTGCAGTTGGCTGCCCTTCTTTCCGAAAGCAGTGTTTGCTGACCAAGATGGTTCCCGCTCCCAGCCAGAGTTTTTGTGTGTCTCAGAACTGGGCAGTGCCCGCTTGTGCCCGCAGCCTTCCCACCCACCCCCTTCGGCCACCTGCCAGATTCCCATGGGGGAGGGAGGCGCCTGTGCCCGGCCTCTCCGGGCCTGAAGCCGGGGAAGAGGGGCAAAGGCCGTGGGGGGGCTGGCTCCTAACCCCCCTGCCCCGTTTTTGCAGGCCTTGCCCTATGCCCCCCCGCTGCCTGCCCCGGAGGCCCTGCAGAGCTCGCGAGAGAGGGACGGGAAGCTGCTGGAGGTGATCGAGCGCAAGCGGTGCGTCTGCAAGGAGATCAAGGCGCGGCACCGCCCGGAACGCAGCCTCTGCAAGCAGGAGAGCATGCCCATCCTGCCCAGCTGGCGGAGGAGCACGGAGAGCCGCAAGTCGGGCACCCCGCCCTGCCGCCGCCAGCAGACGGTGCTCTGGGACACGGCCATCTGAGTGGGCAGGGGCTGAGCCCCGAGAACCGGTGCCTTGGGCCGGCCAAGCCGAACTGGTGGCAGGGCCAACCGCTGGCAGCCTGGTCTCCTGCTGGGGACGATCCAGAGATTGGGGAGGGGGGCTAGAAGGACACTTTCTTTCAGGGCAGGGGGAGGGGCCCCTCACCGGGGGCACCTGGGCATCGGAGGCCAGCAGCGCAGCAGCCCACCGGAAGCCCAGCTGCCCGCAGCATGGATGCCGAGCGAATGGTGCCGCAGGACATCTCTGACCAGTCTTGGGGGGGGTCAGGGCAGGGGCTGGGGGGGTCTCTGTGTGGGGGGGCTCCTCTTCTGGGCCAAAAGCTGCTGGAGGGCAGGCGGTCCACTCCACCCACCCACCCCTGGGTTTCTTCCACTTCTGAGAATGACCCTGGGAAAAGAGGGGTGTGCCGATTTTGGAGGTACCCCCGGTTAAAGGCCTTCCATGTTTGAAGCTGTGTGGACCTCCTGACTTGTGGTGCTGAGTTCTAGGTCTGCCAGAGCTCAAAGGAAGGAAGGAAAAGAAAGAAAGAAAGAGAAAGAGAGAAAAGCTGTGGATAAGAGTGGAGGAAACATCCCAAGTAGGAGTTTACAGGGAGTCCTCGGCTTACGACCGAAATTTAGCCCAAAATTTCCATTGCTAAACGAGACAGTGAATTTTGCCCCATTTCACCACCTTTCCTGCCACACCTGTTAAGGGAATCGCTTGCGGTTGTTAAATTAGGAATGCGGTTGTTAAATGAATCCGGCCTCCCCCTTGACTTTGCTTGTCGGAAGGTCGCAAAAGGGACACCGTCATAAATAGGAGTCAGTTGCCAAATGTCCGAATTTTGATCATTTGACCGTGGGGAGTTCTGCAACGGTCGTTAAGTGAAAACGGTCCTAAGTTGCTTTTTTTCTACGCCGTTGTAACTCGCAAACAGTCACTGAGTGAAAAGTGGCATCCTTGGCAAAACTAAAAGCCTAAAGTCGACTCTCTCCCAAGCCCAACAGCCTGCGACAAAATCACGAAACACTTATTTTCCAACGTGTCAAAAACGATGTAAAAGAAAATGGGTTGGGGGCGAAGCAGTTGGTGGATGAGTAATCCCCCCCCCCCGAGGTTCCTTCCCTTTTAGAGGAGGGGACTTAACCTAGGCTGGAAACGGGCAAATCCTCGAGTCTTTTTCACTTTTTACTAGCCAGTTTGCCAAAACCCATGATTCTCCCCCCACCCCCACCCGAAAAAAGGCAGAAAGTTTGAATGGAAATAAGGTGTGCCTCGGAGGGGATCTGATTTTTTTTAAAAGTCTGGCAGTGTGTTGCGGTTCATAATTTGGCAGTGAGGATGTTGTGGTTGTTGCAAGCACATTGAGGTGGGTAAGTTAATTCTCTGTCCTTAGCAGGAAATGTGTGTCTTTAATGCTGGAACAGCGTTTCTCAACTTTGGTTAACTTTTAAGATGGGTGGACTTCAACTCCCAGAACTCCCCAGCTAACTGGCTGGGGAATTCTGGGAATTGAGGTTCACCCATCTTAAAAGTTAACCAAAGTTGAGAAACGCTGTTCATGACAAAAAACTTGATCCCTCTTTTTGGGTTCTGGAAGACTCGGAAACTCCAGGGTTCCTCCGCAGGTTAAACACAGGGTAGACCGTGGTTTAAACTCGTGCCAAACCCCCATTCTATGCTTGTTGTACCTGCGCTCAGCACCTCACCTGGGCCAGGGCGAATCCTTCTTTCTCCAGGCCCGTCTCGCCCCACCCCAGAGCTGAGTGAGGGGGTCAGCCAGTCTTGGGAAAGGGTGGGGGACACGGGGGTCAGCCTCCTCCGCATTTAGCGTTGCAGATGGCAAAACCAATCAAGGGTCTTCCATCGTTTCAGCCGCCTGGCGGCCTTTCCCAGTCCATGCCACGCCCTGGGCATAGCCCAGTCTCCCCACCAGCTCCGGTGCCCACCCTGCTTCATTCCCTGTGCCACCTAAGCTGGCCTCAGAATCAGAAGAGCGCTGGAAGGGACCTTGGAGGTCTTCTAGTCCAGCCCCCTGCTCAGGCAGGAGACCCTAAGCCAGGGGTAGGCAGCCTTGGCTCTTTTATGACTGGTGGACTTCAACTCCCAGAATTCCTGAGCCAGCATGGCTCAGCTTGGAAACCCCTCCCTTTCCCCTCAGCATGGCTGGCTCAGGAATTCTGGGAGTTGAAGTCCACCAGTCATAAAAGAGCCAAGCTTGCCTGGACCAATTCAGGTAAGTGGCCGTCCAGTCTCTTAAGGCCTTAAGTCTCACGGCCCTGTCTTGACGGTCCTTGCTTTGTGTCCAGGTGCCCCTGTTCTGACGCTGCTGAGCAAACTGGGAATTAGGGTCCCATCTGCCGTGCAAGGATTTGACCAACCTGTTTGAAGTTAGCCCCTCCCCCCCAATGGCTCTGGACCCCTTTAGGATTCGTTCTGCTCCCCCCCCCCCAGCACCACTCAACGTGTCCCATTTCTGCTTCCAATTGTGGCTTGGTAAAAGCCGCTGTTTTCTGTTAGCGTCCCAAAGACTTGGCTGGACCAGTTTAGACGCTGGCGTGAATCCGTTTTACAAATTAGGACGACGGACACAGCAGCGACATAAACAAAATAATAATAATAATAATTCAAACCCTAAAAGGCACCACGGTGGGGCACAAGAGGAACCCAGTTGGGGACTTCTGGGTCCGATGCTCAACACCTCCCCCCTCCCCGATTTAAATATTTCACAAGATTGTCTAGTGTAGCAAGATGAAACTGCTTTGCAAAAATATTTATGCTGGGGAATTCAAGGGAGGGTATTTATATATTAAAAAAATGAAGGAAAGAAAATAAAATTGTCACGCTGGTTGCTAGTCTCTGGGTTACTTTCGTTGGCTCAATTCTCAGCTTTGCATGGGCTAGGGAATTCTGGGAGTTGAAGTCCACCTAGCTCAGGGGTAGGCAACCTTGGCTCTTTTATGACTCGTGGACTTCAACTCCCAGAACTCCTGAGCCATCACAGCTGGCTCAGGAATTCTGGGAGTTGAAGTCCACGACTCATAAAAGAGCCAAGGTTGCCTGTCCCTAACCTAGCTTAAAACATGCAGGCTGGGGAATTCTGGGAGTTTAAATAGAGAAAGATCTGCTAATATAAGTAAGGAAAGAGGAGAGGAGACTTCTCCAGTTGTGGCTGAAGGCCAGCGAGGGCTGGTGGGTTAAATTATAAAATTAATTTTAAATAAATTCAGGCTGGAGAATCTTTGGGGAGTCCCCTCAGATGAAGGCTGGTTAAAAGGGCTTCCTTGACACAGCTGTGGGCTCCCTGTACTGGGGGGGGATGGTTTAGTGAATTCTGCACCCCTGTTCCAAGCAGTGCATATACAATTAGGGTTCCTCCCCCCCCATCTGTTACTTGATAAGAGTCTAACATCTTCTGTGGAGCATATATTAACAGAAGCCGTTGTTAAGGTGTGAGGTGCTAGTGAAGTGTCAGATTTTTCCCTTCTCTTCAGAAAAGTGCTCCCACCGAGCCGAAGAAGGTAAAATGGCTGCATTCAGACTCCCAATGCAACCCCCCCAAAAGGGATTAAGGGGAGACGAGAGAGAAAGAAGGCAAATTTAGGGCCCACGTTCCACCACCTTTTTAGGGGCGTTGTCCCTGGCCAAGAAAGACTCAGTTCCTTTGTGGATGTCCTCCTGCCACTAAATGGGGTAAGCTTGCTATGCCTGGAGGCCAGTGGCCCCCATGGCCCAGGTGGAGGGGGGCCCTCCGTCTCCTGGCAAGTGGCCCTGCGAAGGCCTCAGTTCAGCCAAGCTGGGAGGCAGAGAAGGAGAAGGAGGGGGGAAAGTGGAGTGAGCACTCTGGGTCCTGCCTGGCCCCACATTGCTACAGATTACCCCCAAGGAAATGTGGGTCATCCTGGAGAAGAAGCAAGAGTCATTGTAGAATTTAGAATGGAATGGAATAGAATAGAATACAGAATAGAATAATAAAATACAGAATAGAGTAGAGTAGAACAGAACAGAATCATAAAATATGGAAGGGAAGGGACCTTGAAGGTCTAGTCCAGGTGTAGGCAACCTCGGCTCTTATTTATTTATTTATTTAATTAATTAATTAATTAAATTTCTATACCGCCCTATTCCCGAAGGACTCAGGGCGGTTTACAGGGCAGCATAAAATACAATATAAAAATAATATAGAATTAAAATGCATTAAATTAATTAAGCCCAATTAAAACAATATTTAAAAAGCTAAAACCCCTTCAGTCTTTTATGACTCGTGGACTTCAACTCCCAGAATTCCTGAGTCAGCTGACTCATAAAAGAGCCGAGGTTGCCTACCCCTGGTCTAGTCTAACCCCCTGCTCAGGCAGGAAGCCCTATTATACCATTTCAGACAAGTGTCAGTCCAGCCTCTTCTTGAAAGCTTCCGGTGATCAAGGGGGGCTCCAAGAAGGACCCCAAAGGATGACTTGTTCCCCTTCTCGAGGGTCCTCCCAGTGTAGGTCATCTCAGACGGAATTGAAGCTTGGGGTGGGGGGACCCTGCTTTGCTCCTTCCAGCCGCTGAGGCTCTGGATGACTTTCAAGGTCATTCACCTTTTGTTAGCAACGGGTTAGGGTCCTCCTATGGTGCCCAAGAGCCCTCCCCCTTCCTCTGCCTCTCCCTTATCCCTCTCCTCTCTCTCCGTTTCTTTTATCCCTTTCTCTTAGGACACACTCTCTCTCTCCTTATTCTCCCTCTCTTATTTCTCTCATCCCTCTGTCTCATCCTCTCTTATCCCTCTCTTGCCCTTATCCCTCCCTCTTCTCTCTTTTATCCCTCTTTTGCTCCCTTATCTCTCTCCTCTCTTTTTCTTATCCCTTTCTCTTATCCCTCTCTCACTCTCTTAGCTGTCTTATCCCTCTCTCACCCTTATTCCTCCTTTTCTCATCTCTCTATCCCTTTCTCTTATGCCTCTCTCTTTTCTCTTACTCTTATTCCTCCCTCTCTTATTTTCTCTTATCCCTCTGTCTTGTCCTCTCTTCTCCAACTCTTATCTCTCTCTTGCCCTCTTATTCTTCCCTTTCTTATCTCTCTCACTTTTTTATCCCTTTCTCATGCCCCCTCTCTCTTTCTCTTATCCCTCTCTCGCCCTTATTCCTCCCTCTCTTATCTCTCTTGCTGTTTAAAATCTTTTTAATCCCTCTCTTTTGCTCTCTTATCCCTCTCTCTCTCTCTCTCTTATCTGTCTCTTGCTCTTACCCTGTCCCTCTTATCTCTCGCTTTCTCTTATCTCTCTTAGCCCTCTCTGTCTTATCCCTCTTTCTCTGCCTTCTTCTTCTTCTCCTCTCCCTCTCTCCCCAACCCTGCCAGATCCAGCTATAGAGCCACAAAGCTGTGGCAAAGAGCCTGTCCAACACGGTGTCACATTGCGTCAGAGGTTGGTGGTGAAAGGGAAGGGGTAGTGGTTCTTCCCTAAGAGCCCAGGACAGGGGTGTCCACCCCCCTCCGGCAGTCCTCTGGGGCAGAAGCACTGGAGCACCTGGTCCTCTGGCGCCACCTAGAGTCCACTTCCACCCCACCTTCTGTCTCCCACAGGAAGGGGGGGGATACAGCTCTCCACCAGCGCCCCCCCCCCCGAAACAGCCACCATGTCCCCAACTTGGCCCTGTCCTGAAAGTGACCGGCCCACCTTGAGTCCGGGGTGCTGCTGGGCCTAATCTCAACACCAACAGTCCTCCAAAAGGGGGGTGTCAAAAATCCCCCTCCCATCAAAGTCTACCTTCAGAGGAATGTGACTTACGTTGGGCCTTCCCTATTCTCTATGGGGGCGGCCCACCAGAAAACTCTGTCCCTCTCCCCAAAAGAAGGGAAGTGCCCTTTTCACTGCCCCCCCCAGTGCTGTTGAGCAGCCCCCCAGGTGGGAAAGGAAATCGGGGAGGGGTGGGTGGTTTCTAGCCCAAGAAAGATGCTTTGAGCAGACCTGCCTCTGCCTGCCATTTCTCTTGGCACGGATGGGCACGGAAGAGGGTGGGGGGAGCGGCTCCTCCGGTGCCAGTCTTAAAAGGGCCCCGTGGCCCCCATCTGTGGGGAAATGATGGCAGAATGTCTCCCTTTGTGCCAGGCCTTTAAGAGCCAAGAGCAGACGGGTTCTGTGCCACGAGCTGGCACCAAAGGACGCCTTGCCCAGCCCGGCCAGACAGACCCCGTCTGGCTTCTGTCACAAGCCTTGCGGGCTCCTTCCAGCTGGCATCTGCTTTGGCAGGCACTGCCCTGAAGATCACTACTCTCCCTACAAGGCCACCAGATCCTGTGCCGCCCACTGGATGCCAGTGCTTCAACTGTGAATACGCCAAAGGGCCCAGGCTCCTTGGGCTGGGAGAGAAACAGCTGCCTTCCTCTCCCTTCTGGGTAGGACCATCCCGTCCCAAATGCCATTTGGGACGGGATGGTCCTACCCAGAAGGGGGGGGCATTTGCTTAGGAGCCAATTCAGCCCCTAACTGCCTTTTGATCAAGAGAAAAACAGGAGGGCTCAAAGGGCCCTTGGTCTCCCACCTCTGCTCTCCCAGCCCCAGTGAACGGCACCCTCCTCAGTTGTGATCCATCCAGGCCTGTCGCTCAGCCCCATTTGACTCCTTGAAATTAAAGATGGTGCGCCCCAAGACGTCCAGTCAGGTCAATTCGGGCACGGAACAGGTCCCTGTTTTCAACAGGGGGCGCTCCAGAGTAAGGGGCCGGCAGCTATGGCCCTTTACAACCTGTGGACTACAACTCCCAGAATTCCTGAGCTGGGATGGTCGTAAAGGGGCCATACTCCTGCTCCATACTTTACTACTTTTGAGTAGGTGGCTAGACTAGCTGGTGTAGCCACAGAACTAGGATTGATCCAGAAAGCACCTAGCCCAGGGGTGGGGAACCTTGGCTGTTTTTATGACTTGTGGACTTCAACTCCCAGAATTCCATGCTGGCTCAGGAATTCTGGGAATTGAAGTCCAGAAATCATACAAAGAGCCAAGGTTCCCCACTGCCGGGCTAGCCAAACACCTGGCTGGCAGGGTAAAGTTTATAACGGATCAGGAAGGAGATTTCCGTGGCATCAACCTCCTTGTTGCCTCTGCTGGACGGCTGGCCATTTGCAAGCTTGAACAGTCTTGTGCAAAAGTACTCACAGTGTAAGAGAGTTGACAAGAGACCTTGGAGGTCATGTAGTCCAGCCCCTTGCTGAAGCAAGAGACCTTATATTGTTTCAGACAAATATGTAATGTAATCAGAATGGAGCTGGAAGGGACCTTGGAGGTCTTCTAGTCCAGCCCCCTGCTCAAGCAGGAGATTCTATCCCATCTCAGACAAGTGGCTGTCCAGTCTCTTCTTAAAAACCTCCAGTGATGGAGCGCCCACAACTTCTGGAGGCAAGTTGTGATTCTGCAAGTCTAAAGACTGATTAATTGTTCTGTCTGGAAATTTTTCCTTAGTTCTAGGCTGGTTCTCTCTTGAATGAATTTCCATCCATTGTTTCTTATGTAGAAAATAGGCTGAAACACAACCCCTGCTCTTCTTCAGGGCAGCCCCTGAAATATTGGAACACTGCTACCGTGTCACCCCTAGTCCTTCTTTTCACTAGACTAGACATACCCAATTCCCACCCACCCACCCAACATTTCTCATATGTTTTATCCTCCAGTTCCCTGATCATCTTTGTTGTTCTTCTCTGCACTCTTCCCAGATTCTCCCAGATATTTTTTATATCATGGTGTGGGAAGTCAGCCACCCAGGGAAGGAAATATAAAAGGGCAGAAATATATTTCCTCAAAGGATGTTAAAGAGGCAGAAAAGCATGCCCAGTTTTTTCAGTAGCCCCAAGTCTCCCTCCCCCAAGCAGAAACCAGCTCTGCAGAAATGCAGATGTAAATAATCCAGGAAGGTTGGACGCCCCCAGCTAGATGATTGAGAAGACAAAGACACCTAAAATCTACATAGCCCACCCAAACTCTAAGACAGGACATAATAGGGTTAATCCACAGATGCCAAAGGGACACAGGTCAAATTACACGACACAGGAAATGCAAAGCCTCAAACAGGAGCAGGAAACAACCTCGAGAGCCCCAGAGGGTATAAAAACCCACTCCCTACATGTGCTCCTTCTCTCTTTTCCTCCAGAGCCATCTTCCTGTCTGGCTCTCCTCTTCAATAAAACTGCAACCTTCTTTCTAAAGCAGTCGCCATGTTGTTTATTCCCAGCTTGGACTGAACCCTGATGAAGACTTTTCCTTCAACAACAGTGACCAATATTCCAGGTGTGGTCTTACCAAGACATTATAAAGTAGCACATTATAAAGTGGCACCTGCATTTGGTCATGATATCCAAAATGGAGACCCAAAGGTGCTTTTTTCTAAAGGCAAGTGAACTTTCTTGTTTTTGTTGGAAGACGTTTTGCTTCTCATCCAAGAAAAATTGCAGACTCCAGGAACCATTTGTGCTTCAGTTTGAGATAATAATAATAATAATAATTTTATTTATATACCGCCCTTCTCCCGAAGGACTCAGGGCGGTGAACAGGGCAGATATATAAAAAATACAAAAATACAAAAGTTAAAAGAAAATTAAACATATGCCCAACTAAAAACAGTAAATACATACATTAAAAATGACAATAAAAACCCAACCCATCCCCCATCAGGCCAGGCCGGCTTGTTCAAATAAGAGTGTCTTCAGATCGCGACGGAAGGAGCGAAGGTCAGGTGCCATCCGGAGCTCAACCGGCAACCGATTCCATAGCTCCGGGGCTCCCACAGAGAAGGACCTCCCCCTGGGGGCCACCAGTCGACATTCTCTGACCGGTGGCACCCTGAGGAGGCCCTCTCTGTGGGCACGCACAGGGCGGAGGGGAGTTGATGCCGGCAGCAGGTGCTCCCTAAGGTACTCCGGACCCATGCCATGTAGGGCCTTAAACACCATTACCAGTACCTTGAATCTCACCCGGAAGAGATTCAGACAACACAAACTCATCCCCAACAGCTGGCGCTTGTGTTCAACAGTGAAGGGACACAGGGCAGAAAACATCCTGCAGAAAACACAGCTCCACAACACAGCCCTTTCAGCAGTTCCAAGAAGGCTCCACACCCATTTGCACCACTCAGGTGACTCTCAGGACGCAGATAAACCTCCAAATGGCCTCAATGACCCTCTGAAAGAAGGCAAATGACCAGCTGTCTGCAAGGAGTATAAATCCTCCCATTCCCCACCATCCAGTCAGAGCTGAAGAAGCTTCTGGGATGAGAAGAGAAACATCTTCAAGCAAAAACAAAGCAAGCCCAGTTGCCTCTTGAAAAAAAGCACCTTTGGGACAGCCATGTCCTGGATGACAGGGAATCTCCACAGACATGGAAGATGGGTACTTTCAAATGAGACATGGAGCTGGAGAGCTTCTTCCCAGGGCTCCAAATTTGCGCATGTGTGTGTGTGTGTGATCTCTGGCGCTTTTTTCAGCTGACCCTCCTGCCATCCGCAGAAGTCGGACACTTGATCAGATTGGCTCAAAATTCAAAGCTGCCAATTTGGTAGAGGAAAGGGCAGCCTGGCCAGCTATGGGGGGCATTTGGGTAACAGACCCGGAGCCAGAGGAACATTATTCCTCAAAGGGACAGGTGCCCTGTTTTTAAGGAACGATGTGGGGCGGGGGGAGAAATGAGCTGTGCCAAGTTTGCAATATACGCAATAATCTCTTGTGGAGAGTGAAGTTCCAGCTGACCTTTATAGAACGGTTGCACCATCTTTCCTTTTTCTGGGAAAAGCCTCAACTGAGAATTGCAAGAGGGTGTTTTGCTCAAGTGTCACTTTGCTGAGGGACTTGTGATGCCACGTGCAGCCTGGACCGATTATAGTACTGGATGCACTTCCATAATTTCAAGCTCACGGTGTCAACAAGCTAAGCAACCTCTGGAATCTGAGGGGAGCGTGTCCCAGGAAGAAAAGAGGATACAGCCGTTGGATTCTCACTCCGTGGGCGAGCCGGCCTTCCAATCTCTTTGCAGCTTGCTTGGCAAGATTTTCTAAAGTGGTTTGCGTTGCCTCCTTCCTCAGACGGCCAGGAAAGAGGGAGAAGAGATAAACCTTCTCCACTGTCCATATTAAGCCAAATTTTCAGGTAGTCTTCAACTTACGATCACAGCTGAGCCCAAAATTGCTGCTGCTAAGCAAACAACCTGCCTCCAGAAGCGGTGAATGCTCCAACACTGGAAGTTTTTAAGAAGAGACTGGACAGCCACTTGCCTGAAATGGCATAGGGTTTTCCGCCTGAGCAGGGGGTTGGGCTAGATGACCTCCAAGGTCCCTTCCAACTCTATTATTATTGTTAAGGGAGTTTTGCCCCATTTCATGACTTTTCTTACCAGAGTTGTTAAGTAAATCACTGTGGTGGTTGTTAGTAACACGGTTACTAAGTGAATCTGGCTTCCCCATTGAATTTGGTTGCAAAAGGGGACACTGGAATGGTCATAAACGTGAGTCGGTGGACAAGCATCTGAATTTGATCACGTAACCATGGGGATGTTGCAATGGCCATCAGCGTGAAAAAGGTCATAACTCGCCTTTTTCAGGGCTGTTGCAACTTTAAACGGTCGCTAAATGAATTAGTTGCAAGGGAAGGACTGCCAGTACTAGCTTCCTTCTTTGTAGCTGGGTGTTATGTTCTGCGCTCTGTGGGAGAACTCGCACACATGTTTCATAACTCTTTCCAGGGCCAGGAAATTCTTGGCTTTTGAGGGGTCTCCAGGGGCTGCAGCCCACCTTAACCCTGTAACATGGCTTGGCTTACTGTCTGCCTTCAGTGCAACTGCGGTGTCCATTGACGGCTCAGCCCTGCAAGGCCGTCTCCTTTAGCACTCAAGAAACACTCTGTAACTAGACATTATTCATGGAGCCACAACTGTGTTTTACTTTCTCCCGCGGTTCCTGTGCATAACCCTGTCTTTTGATATGGTTCTATTACCTGTAAGTTAGCAGTTTCCAAATTCTAGGCCAGGAGTGTCCAGTCTTGGCCACTTTAAGACTTGTGGATGCCAACTCCCAGCTGGGGAATTCTGGGAGTTGAAGTCCACAAGTCTTAAAGTGGCCAAGATTGGACACCCCTGTTTTAGGCCTTGACCATTATATAAGAGATGCTGCATCCACTTCTTTATTTTGTCACAAGAGGTTAACAAACCCAACTCCAAAATACAGAACGGGGTGTGTTTGTGTGCGTGTGGTGGTGGTGGTGGAGGGGACGGGGGAGATTTTTTTCGTAGAAAGGAATCAAGCTGGATTGGAGAATATCCCAAAAGAGTTTCACGGGGACTGGACTCCGAGAACTCATTCTGCCTGTTGCACAAACGGGGGAGGGAGATTCACGAAAACCTGATGCATAAATTAATAAATAATAAATCTAGGAAACGCATGACTGGCGTTTGTGTGAACACTTTGCTAAGGTGGTACCAACGTGATCAGGCGCAGTTCAGGCTGGCTGGACACCTTCTCCTCCTCCTCCTCCTCCTCCTCTTCCCTCACTTGTGAATTCCCACCCCTTTTGGGGGCTGCAAGGTTTATTTACAGCAATGGTGTGAATCGCCAGCCAGTCACTCCCGCCTCTGTCTCCTGGGTTGTCAGAAGCCTGCAAGCAGCCTGGCTCCTGCATTGGAAGGGAAACGCCTCAAATTATTGCAGGCTGCCAACTGTTCAAAGACCATCATCCCGAAGCCAAAATCTTCCCAGTACCCCAGGGCACAATGGGTGCCTGCCCAAATATTAGCTTTGCTTCACGAGGCTGTTTGGCAACGGCAAAAGGGGTCGTAGTGCAGTCAGAATAACAGAACCACAGAATAACAAAAGTCAGAAGGGATCTTGTAGGTCAGGGGTAGGCAACCTTGGCTCTTTTATGACTCGTGGACTTCAACTCCCAGAATTCCTCAGCCAGCACAGCACCTGTTGTAGGTGCTCTTCTCCTGCTCAGGCAGGACTTCCTGCTCCATTCCAGACAAATCATTGCCCAGTCTCTTCTTAAAAGCCTCCAGTGATGGAGCACCTACAAATTCTGGAAGCAAGCTGTTCCACTGGTTAATGTGGGGTTACAGAATAACAGAATTGAAAGGGACTTTGCAGGTCTTCTAGTCCAACAGGAGATCCCTATACCGTTCCAGACAAGTGGCTGCGCAATCTTAAAAACTTCCAGTGTTGGAGCATTCACACCTTCTGGAGGCAGGTTGTTCCACCGGTTGATTGTCCTCACTGTTAGGGAAGTTTCTCCTTGGTTCCAGGTTGCTTCTCTCCTCGATGAGTTTCCATCCCTTGCTTCTTGTCCTGCCTTCGGGTGCTTTGGAGAAGAGGGGGACCCCCCCTTCTTTGGGGCAGCCCCTTCAATATTGCAAGGCTGCTGTTGTGTCACCCCTACAGTCTTCCCAATGCAGCCTTGCTTGTTCTGCTAGAGCCAGAAACTTTATTTTCTTCCTTGACCAGTCAAAGCACAACTGATAAAACGAAGCAGAGAAAAAAAATCCCCCAACAAGAACTATTTGAAGCAAAATTGGCTGTTTTTAGAGACATACGTTTATCTTGATTTAAACTGAAAGCTGGAATGCCCCAGAAATTTAAATACATAAATTTTAAACAAAAAAGGGGTAATCGACTGGTGACGAATATCTCTGTGTAACTTGCCAATAGAAAAAATTATTTCTGATGATTTCAATGTTTTCATGCCGCAAGCCGCCAGACATTTCAAAACCAGATGGGTAGCGAATAAATCCAATTAATTAATTAATTAATTAATAACAGAACATAATGCAGGCATGTGCGATTTTGCAGTCTGTTCACTTGGGGTCTCCCTGTATTTATATTTATATTTATTTGATTTATATACCACCCTTCTCCCGAAGGACTCAGGGCGGTGTACAGGGCAATAAATATCAAAAATACAAGATACAAAAGTTAAAAAAAAATAAATAATTGTGCCCGATGCAATAAATTAGTTAAAATCAATGTTAAAACCCCAAACCCATCAGACCAGGCCGGCTTGTTCGAATAAATAAGTTTAAGGAACAACAATTAGGAGATTTGTAATAATATGTATTTGTCTGAAATGGAACTATTGTAACCCAGACACCACGTTGCTTTTTCGAGATACTGTTGTAATATTGGAAAACTAATAAAAAATAAAAAATAAAACACTATATATATGAAGCTGCCCCTCCAGGTACCCACCAGCTGAGCTGCCCTGGCACGCTCACCCTGCCAGCCTCTCCTCGGTCCCCATTCTTTATGGACCTTGAAGCCGAGGACAGGGACCCACTTGGGGAGAGCATCCTGGGTATCGGAGGGCGTGGGGGACAGTGCCCACCTCGCTGCCCACCTTGGGGGGTCTTCAGGGGTCTTTCGGGGTTACGTGCCGGGTGCACGAGGCTACCCAAACGTTTGCAACGTGTGGCTGATTTGGAGAAGGCCCACAACGATGTTTCTCAACCTTGGCAAGATTAAGAGGGCTCGTGGACTTCAACTCCCAGAGTTCCTCAGCCCAGGGGGATTCTGGGAGTTGAAGTCCATCCCCCTTAAACTTCCTAACGGCCTCTACCCTGTTCAGCCAAGTCAGCCTAGCCAAGGACGAGAGAGACTAGATTCGCCTGGCAAGCAGAGCACTCGAGAGATCCGTGTCCCGAGCAGACAGACGCTCGAGCTTCGCCCCCGGGCAGGCGTAGGAGGCCGACGCCTTCCGCGCAGGCGCCCGCAGGCCACGCCCTGCCCCGGCCGTTACTCAGGCTAACGGTGCGCGCGGGGGGGGGGCTGGCGAGGCGAGCATGCGCCGCGCGAGGTGGGCGGCGCCCGGCGCATGCGCGGAGGGGCGGCCGGGGCAGCCGGGGGCTCAGGGGCGCCCGGATGGCGGCGGCGGCGGGCGGCGGGGGCTCCGCGTCCGGGCCGGGCTCGAGGAAGCCGGGCTCCCCGCGGGACTCGGAGTCGGAGCAGTGGTCCCGCCGCGTGCGGGAGCTGGTGAGCGCGGAGCCGGCCAGCCGCCTGTGCTTCGAGTGCGGGCAGCGCGGCGTCACCTACGTGGACATCACCATCGGCAGCTTCGTCTGCACCGCCTGCTCGGGGGCGCTGTGAGTCCCCCCTCCCTTCCCCGGGGGCTCCCCCGGCCTGGGGGTCCTGGGTGGGCAGGGGGGCTTTCCGGGGAGGGAAAGGAGGAGTCTTGCCCCCCCGCCCTTGAAGGCCGGGGTGGGGGGAGGAGGGAGGGAGGGAGGGAGGGAGGGGCGGCACACCTGGCACCTGCAGGGCGCAAAGGCTGATCTCTCCCCCCCCCGTGAGTCTGCGGGGGGGGACCAGTCCCTCCCTCCCTCCTCGGGTGCTCCCCCTTGCCTGGGTAGGGGGAGGGGAGCCCTGCCCCCCCCTTTGAGCGGCACACCTGGCACCTGCAGGGCACAAACGTTGCCTGCCTGCAGGTATTTTCTGCCAGGAAGAGCAGAGTTTCTCAACCTTGACTGCTTGCAAAGGTGTGGACTACAACTCCCAGAATTCCCCAGGCTGGCTGGGGAAATCTGGGAGTTGCAGTCAACGCTTCTGCAAGCGGACAAGGTTGAGCAACATTGGCCTCTAGGCTGTGTTGCCTCCCCACGTTCAAGGTCAAACCCGCAAGGGATCAGAGGGAGCAGATCCGTATCCGGCCATCACACTGGAGAATTCTGGGAGTTGAAGTCCACCCATCAGACTCGAAGGAAATGCCCGGCTTCCTGCCACTGCTCTCCTTCCCTTTATTCTATTCTCAAACCGTGCGGGTCGCCCTGCGGCCGGCAGCCCCTGGCCCGCTGCCTCTGGACGATGGCAGCTCTTTCAAGTGGGCAATGCAGGGAGCTGCAGATCTGCATTTTGTTCCTCGGTCCCGCAGCCTGTTGCCACCTTCACTGGCTGATGTTGCTTCAGATGGGAACGTGAATTCAGATACGAGCTACCAGCGTCTGTGGGGCAAGGACGGGAGATGTCCGGGCACTCCCTTAATTCGGTCTTGGCAGATGGAAACTACAGTGATTGGAGCAGACATAATTTGTGCCCCAAACTTAGCATGCCGTGGGTAGATCTTGCAAAAATATAGATGCTTGCCAAAAAAAGGACAAGCAAGATCTAAAAGACCGTTCACCACAACATCTTTAGCCCGTTTGTGAAAACTAAGGGTTGAGGCAGTGGAAAGTTGTGTTGTTTGCTCACACCACAACAAGTTTATGAAGGGGGAACCTTGACAGCTGGGGAAGATGCCACGGAAAAAGGCATCTTGAACTTGGAAGAAGAAGAGGCGAAGGTGCGTTGAGCATCCAGGAAAGTTTCTCTGTTGAAAATGGGCTGCAACTTGCTCGCCTCTGCCATGCGGCCTGGAGAGAAGCACCTTTGGGGGCCTGTGTCAGAGGGAAATGCGGCCCTAATTTCACCGTGCGTCTCAAAGGGGTAGGGAACGCTCAACCTCCGGAGCTTGGCCGCCTCGGCGTATGGATAGATTCGGAGCAACTGAGACTCTATTTCCTTGTCCAGTCTTGGCAACTCTGAGACTTGTGGACTGCAACTCCCAGAATTCCCCAGCCAGCTGTGGATGTGGCTGATCTGGGGAAACAAAGATTTAGGGGACAGATCTGCCCCCGGTCTGAAGCCGCCTTGATCTGGGTCCCTCCCCGTGTTGCTTCCCCCCTCCGAAGGACGGTCTGAGAGCTTACTTGTTTGGTCCCTTTAATCATTAACTGCCAGGGGCTGAAGAAGAATCAGCAGTTCGGAAGGGTGGAAACTTGGCTGCCACTGAGGCAGGAAGAGCCTCGGGGCAGGAACTGGGGGCTGCTTGGCCCGCTTCTACCCAGACCTGAATCTCGGCTCAGAATGGGGCAAGGGGAGGAGGGTCCTGTCGCCAGCCCCACTCACCCGGCTGGCCCTCTTACAGGCCGAAGATTCGCCCCCAAACCCGGCCCGGCCCTGACTCCTCGGGAGGATCCATCTCCGGTCAGTGCCTGTAAGAGGAGGACCAGGGGGAACATGATAGCAATATTTTCGGGGCTCCCCCTGTCTAAGGAGGTGCTCAGTCATCCAGGTCACGGTTGTCCCAAAGGTGCTTGTTTAAAAGGCGACCGGATTTTGTGTTTCCTTGAAGACTTTTCGCTTCATATCCAGCAAGGCTTCTTAAGTTCAGGACTGAAGTCCAGTTTCCTTTTGAAAAAGCACCAGGGGTCAAGCTGTCCTCCAAAGCAGCAGAAGGCGGGGAGAGAAGCAACGGATGGAAACTGAGCAAGGAGAGGAGCGACCTAGAATTAAGGAGAAACTTCCTGACAGGGAGGACCATTCACCAGTGGAACTGCCTGCCTCTAGAAGTTGTGGCGGCTCCGTCACTGGAGGTTTTTAAGAAGAGACTGGACAGCCACTTGTCTCAAATGGTCTACGGTCTCCTGCTCAAACGGGCTTGGACTAGAACAGGGGTAGGCAACCTTGGCTCTTTTATGACTCGTGGACTTCAACTCCCAGAATTCCTGAGCCAGCTGCTGCCTCAGGAATTCTGGGAGTTGAAGTCCATGAGTCATAAAAGAGCCAAGGTTGCCTACCCCTGAACTAGAAGATCTCCAAGGTCCCTTCCAACTCTGTCATCCTGTTACCTGTGCATTACTGTAACTTGTGAATGCTTTTCTCTCTCTCCCCCCCCCACCCCCATGTAGCCGTGGCCTGAATCCCCCTCACCGGGTGAAATCCATCTCCATGACCACCTTCACAGAGGGCGAGGTGCAGTTCCTCCAGTCTCGTGGGAATGAGGTGAGGGGGGGGGTCGTGGCTGCTTTGCTTCTGGTGATACGGTTGAACAGGCACACTTTGATTCCTGTAACATCCCACCGCATCTGACAAACCGCCCAGAGTTGCCTGCCTACAACCTGAGCAGCATATAAATGTATTGGGTAACGTCCCTCCCACCCCCAAGGTGCAAAGAGATGCAAGCTGGGCGTCTGCCTGTAAAACGCTGCAAGCATGTTTGCATTTTAAAAAGCAGCCCAGCCCTTCCTCCTTGCCACGGGGGGAGCGGCCACGTCCCTTGTGCGGTGGTGCTTCTCAGCTACACCCTTTTATTAAACGGATGGGCTTCCTGATTTGGAGCCCCAGAGGAGCCCCTTTTTCCAAAAGGCAACTGGACTCTTAGGTAGGAAAGTCTGACTGCCTTTTGGGGGGGGGGGAAACACCTTTGGGGCAAGCGTGGGCTGGACGACTGACCGTTTCCAGAGACGTCCTGGTTTGTAGCCGTCTCCTCTCGTTCGGACCCCCTCCCCAGGCCTGCCGGAAGATCTGGCTGGGGTCTTTCGATTCGCGGTCGTCCCTGCTGCCAGATTCCCAGGACCCTCAGAAGGTGAAGGAGTTTCTGCAGGAGAAATACGAGAAGAAGCGATGGTGAGCGTGAGAGCGGGGGCCCTGGATGCGGCCTATGGCATCCGGGCAGGTGCTGACCGGTGCAGGCCAGAGCCCCCTGGACGCGGGGCGTGGGGCTGGCTCAGAGCAAAATCGGTCGATTCAGGCGCTCCACGGCAGCGTTCCCCCTGGCTGGCTTCCAGCAGGGCAAACTCTGATAGAGCTGGGCGGTGCCATCCAGGAAATCAAGTCCTGTCCATCCCAGGGGCCAGAGAGCAGGCGGATCGCCAGCCCCTGTTGCTCGCCACTAACCAGCCCGCCTGCAGAAAAGTTAACCAAAGAGATTTTTTTTTTAAAAAAAACAAACATTAGCAGAAAGTCCAATAAGGAACAGCGGGACGTGGCTTGGCCACCCTCGTTGAAAGGACCTGAGATCTGAATTTGTACCGAAATTCCCTAATTGGGAGCCGAGAGGGCACCTCAGAGGTCTTCCACCTGGCAGGAGGGGCTTGACCTTGGTTGGCCCTGCTGAATCCCCTCCCCTTGCCCACCTGGCGGCCTGTTTGCTTTTAGCCGCCCGGAAGAAGCCTCAGGCAGGCCGGCCTCTGAGTCCCCGGCTCCTCCATGCAGCCACTGCGCAGGAGTGGGCATCGCCCTGCAACAGGCAGCTTGGTGGGGCTAAATCCCTGCCCTGCCTCGCCTTCAGGGGCTTGAGGTCATAAATCTGGCATCTGAGGACTTGGGACTTGTTGCTAGGCGACCGTTTCAAGCCGCGGCCTACCTGCGGAGAAGTTGCTGCGACCCGGTTCTGACGTTCCAAGGATTCCCCCCCCCCGCAGTACGTGGTGTGTCCCGTGGTCACGTGATTTGCCAAGACACTTCCCAGACCACACCCTAACAAGCCGTGGGATTTCTTAACGACCGTGTCATTCACTTAGTGACAGCTCGGAAAAAAATGATGTTAATGTGTAGAAAAGCCAGGGTTTCTTTTACACCTGGGCAGGAAGACCCGAAGGTGCAAGCGCAGATTAGGCGACACCCGCCCGGCTCGAAAGCAGCGACAGTGAGAGGGGCCTTGGGGTCCTAGTGGACGATCCCTCAGACGTGAGCCAGCTGTGGGCAGCGGCAGCCAAAAGGGCCAATGCAGTCATCCTTGGTTGTGTAAACGGGGGGATAGAAAATCAAGATCACAGAAGGAATTAGCACCGCTTTATGAAGCCTTAGTGAGGCCAAACCCGGAATACCAGCGTCCAGTTTTGGTCACCGCATTACAAAAAAGACGGTTGAGACCTAGGGAAAAGTCCAGAGAAGAGCAACTAAGGATCCGAGGCCTGGACGAAGAACGGCTACGGGACTTGGGTTTGGCCAGTCTAAGGAAAAGGACTGACCCAGTTCACAACTGTTACGGCCTTCATGGGACGGGCTCCTCTGTTAGTCGCATGTCGAGGAGGGCCTGTGTGCAGGAGAAATCTTCTGCCCCCTGGAATAAACTCATCAAGGGGGCAAGGAGGAGGAGGAGGAGGAGGCAGCAGGGCTGGAAAGCCTTCCCCCCTCCCCCGGGGGGGGCTCACCCTGTCCTGTTTCTACTCACAGGTATGTGTCGCCTGACCAAGCCAGAAGCTTAGCCGCTTTGAGTGCCCAGAGTTCCCCTGCGGAAGCCAAGACGGGCGCCAAGACCCCCCAGGTCAGAGCTCCTGGCCAAGGGGGGGGGGCTCCCCTGGGCCCTTCCACAGGCTCCCCTGGGGGCTCAGTTCAGCCAAGGGCTCCTGGCAGCTTGGGGGTAGGGGGGGTCTAGTGAAGCTGACACACGACTTGAAGGCAGGCACTGTGTCCCTCGCATCGGGGGGGGGGGCTCTGTCCTTGGCTCACGGCTGGCTTTGTGCAGTCTGGAGGGGAGGGGAGCTACTCGGGGGGGGGCTTTCTGCTTCCCGATAACTCCTTTTCTTGCAGGTGTCGGAGAAAGCCCCGGCTGCCCAGCCAGCCAAAAAGGCCAGCACAGACCTGCTGGCGGACATAGGGGGGGACCCCTTTGCGGCCCCCCCACCTGGGCCTGCCTTCCCTGCCTTTGGAGGTGAGCCCGTCTGGCTGCAGGGGGTCTCGTAATGTGGGTGGGGTCTCCCCTGTTGAGTGTGGGGGAGCCGTAGGCTGAAGCTATCAGCGAGGAAGACCTGGGTGGTCTCAGAAGGGAGAGGGGCTCAGTCGGGACCCTGAGCATCAGTCTGGGGCTGGGGGCCGGCAGGGAAGAGGCCGAGGATCGTGCTGAGGGGAATTGGGGAGGGCAGCGCGGACTGGCTGAAAGGGCCTCAGATTCCCTCCCCCGTCCTGATTGCCGGGTTGCTGGAGGAATCCCCCTCCCAAAGGCAACCTCCGTGCTTGGAAAGGGTTGGGGGGGTCCTTGAGGAGAAAGGCTTTCTGTTCCCCCCCTCCCCATTTGTGCCCTCAGGCCCAGTAGCAGCTCACCCTGCCTTTCCCAGCTTCGATGCCTTTGGGGGAGCCCTGTCAACTTTTGGGGACCCCTTAGCCTCCAGCCACAGCCCTTTCCAGAGCCAGCCGGTCACTGCAGGTAACCGCAGCCCCCTCCCCCCATTCTCAGGCCTCGGGAGGGGGCTGGAGTCCTCTCTGATGCTTCTGGGGGGGGGAGAAGTCTGATTCCGATGGCAGCGATGCTTGCCTTCTTCCGCCACTCCTGGGAGCCTCATTGGGCGAGGGGGGGTCTTGGCTCACTTTGGGTGGGGGGGTCAGAAGAACAGCCATCCCAGCACCCCTTAGGCCGCAGGGGGCGCCCTGTGCGTGCCTGCTGTGAGGGGGAGGGAAGGGGGCGCTCCTGCCAAGCTCCGTGGGGAAGTGTTTCTACTGAAAGTAGAGGCGTCTGGGGGTCCCCTTTGGGGAGCGACTGGCGTCTTTGGGGCTGCCCTGCCAGCGAGGGCCTCCTTGACCGCTGCTCTTCTTCCTCTGCCCTGCAGGTGGCGCCCACGTGGGAGCCTTCCCCGCCTCCCCTGCCAGCCAGCCCGGAGTGGGCATTCCGAGCCTGGGCGGAGCCTTCCGCATGGGAGGGGTCCCGAGCAGGTAGCTCTTCCCCCGCTGGTGCCCAGGCGGTTCCCTCCCTCGGCCCTCCCCCCCCCCACCGGCTGATCCGGGACCCGGCCTGGCGGCTGCCTCCCCCCCAACTGACCTACTCTTTCCTCCGGCAGTGTCTTCGGCCCCCTTAGCCAGTCCCCCGTTCTGCCCCCCTCCAGCCCCGCTGCGGCCTTCGGGGGTAAGTAGCGCTCCTTGGTTTGGGCGAGGGGCTGCGGGCACCCTCGGGTCCTCCCTCAAGGGCACGCCCCTTCTTCCTGCCTCTCCCGCAGTCCCCACCTGCACCAACCCCTTTGCCAGCCCGGTGGTCTCCCAGCCCACGCTGCCCTCCACCAACCCCTTCCAGACCAACGGCCTCGCCCAAGGTAAGCCTCCTCTGCTCGGGGGGGGGACAGCCCACCGGGACCCCCAGGCGGCCCTGTCAAGAACGGCGCCCCTGGCCAGAGGACCGGCCGAGGGTGGGCCCGGTGCCGCCCAGTCGTGGCGGGACGGATCGGCCGCTGCTTCGAAGCCAGCGCTCTTGTGGCCCCCCCTGAAACGGGCCACGAGCCCCTTCCTCTCTGGCCATCCCTGCTCCGGGCTCGAGTGCGAGTCCACGTGCCCCGGGGCTTTGGAGGATCGGGGGTCGCAGCTGGCCTGGCTTTCAGGCTGAGTTTCAGCGGGTCGAGCCTTTCAAAAGCTGCGGGGAGCCCCCCGGTGGGAGCCCCCTTTGCTCCAGGGCTCAGTTCAGCGCGAGGGGCTTTGTGAGCCCCCCCCCCCGCAGCTAAGAAACGACTGGGGCTGTGGGGGGACCCACAAGGGCAGCAGCGCCCCGGCCCAGCCCCGGGGGGGGGAAGGGGGCAAGAGCCCCCAAGGAGAAAGCACTTTCTCCAAAGCCCCCGAAGGCAGGCGGGAAAGGTCAAGGAGAGGAGCGACCTGGAATTAAGGAGAAACCTCCCGACGATTAACCAGTGGAACAGCTGGCCGCCAGAAGTTGTGTGTGCTCCAAAACCGGAGGTTTTCAAGAAGAGAGTGTCTGAAGTGACGAAGGGTCTCCTGCTGGAGCCGGGGGTGGGGGGGGTTGGACTAGAAGACCTCCGAGGTCCCTTCACTCTGGACCCTCTCCTGGCAGGCACCTTCCTGGTCGGGTCCCCCAGCGGCTTCTCGGCCTCCCCGCTCTCGGGCACCTTCGCTTCCCCACTGCAGCAGGAGCCGCTGTTCTTCCCCACACAGGCCGTTGTGGGTCAGCAGCACAACGGGGGTAAGATGGAGTCCGGCCTTCCTGGGCAGCAGTGTGTGTGTGGGGGGGGGAAGGGTTGCCGGCCGCTTCCCTCTCTTGACCGCCCCCTCCTTGGCTTCAGGGACGTCCTTCGGGGGCTTTCCTGCAGCCCGAGACGGACAGAGGCCGCTGGGACTGCCCACCGGCTACTCGACCAACCCTTTTGTGGTAAGGGGGCCTGGCCTGCTCCCCCCCCCTCTGAGCAGGGGCTTCTGGGGAGGGGTCCGAGAAGGCAGGGGGAGGGCCTTGCAGCAGCAGCCTGCGTCCCTCACTCTCACTCCGTCTCTCTCTTCCCCCCTTGCAGAACCCAATGGCCGCCTCGCCTTCGCCCCGCTTCGCCCCGGCTAAGCACCCCCCCACCAACCCTTTCTCCTAGCCCCCTCCGGCCCCCAGTGCGGACGGAGACCCTCAGCCAGTGTGTGGGGGGGTCAGTTCTGCCCAGCAGGGCCTCCGTCCCCAGGAATGGGGGGGCGCCTCGGAGGAAGCCAAAGGCCGCCCCTGACGGGTCCCCAGCAGAGGGGTGTGTGGGTCGGGGTGTGGGGGCAGCCGAGGCCAAAGACACCCTGTGATGGGCCTCTTCCCTTCCCCCCCCAGCACAGCCTGGGTCTGCTGCAGCTTTTTCTTCCCTTGGGGCTCCTCTCCCACAAGGGGGGGGTTGTCTCCAGCAGGTCCTGCAGTTTCAGCCGGGGGGGGGGGGGAGTGCAATTGGGCTCATCTATGTGCAGTCTGGTGCCACTTCTCCCCTCTGACCTCTCCCCCCACGCCCAGTGGGCGGCATCTGGCCAGGGGAAATTTGGGGGGGAAAGGCCAGAGACCCCCCCCCTCAGCTGCCTCTCCTCACTCTTGGCTTTTTCTTGCACTAAACCTGGGGGGGGGCGGAGTGGAGGGGGTCAGTCAGGGATGCTTCAGCTAGCGAGGGGGCTTTGTGGTCCCACCGGCCACAGCCCCGAGGGGACCCTGAAGAGAAGGAAGCAGGGACCGAGACCCCTCCCGGCTTTGCAGCCCTGGGAGCTGCCCCCTCCCACACGCCTCCTTTCCAGAGGGGAGGGGCCGCGGTCGGAGCCTTTTGGGGAGGGGGCTCCCTTCTGCCTGGATGCCCCCCCTCACTTGTCCCGTGGCAGAGCTCCCCCCCCACTCACAAAATGCTGCCCTCCAAAGTCTTCCATCCCCGACGCCCCCCCCTTTGTCAAATCAGTGCCTGCTGAGTGCCGTCCACAAGTGAGATTTGTGCTTTTGGAAGGGCCCCCCTCCCCTCCCCAGTCAGGCTTTTTGGGGGGATTTTGGAAAATCCGACTGGGCCGAATTTAACCTCCCCCCCCACCCGGCCCCTGGAAGCCAAAGACGCTTGCTTATTTATGCTTAGCCTCCCCCCCCCAGCCATGCCAGGGTGGGGGAGGGGGTGTCAGGGTGGGTGGCTCCTTTGCACGTTGTTCCTTCTTTGCAGCATCTCATTCCAGGGCTCCCCGGGGGGGGGAACGGTCTGCTCACCGTCCTCGTTCTTTTGTAGCACCCCCCCCAGTCCTCCCCCCCCCCGCTCCCCCAAAGAAGAGTGGAGTTTATATTTTGGAGAAAAATATGGACCTACGTTTTTAAGGCTTATATCTATATGCTCACCAAATCTATAGAGAGAGAGAACACGAGCGTGTTGCACTCAAAATGTCTATAGTTATCTATACAAGAAAAAAAAAGTATTTAACGAGCGTGCTGGTGCAGAGCCGTTGCCTTTTTGTGACTACAAAAGCCGCCGCGTTGCTTGCTGAGGTTTCCCATGGGGGGGGTCAAAGGAAAACACATGGAAACACACACGCACACGAGATGTGGTGGGGAGGTGCCCAGGAGATGCCTTTTCAGCCCACCTTCTATGGGGGGAGCAACCTGATAGACGGGCTCAACCAACCCCACCCCACCCCAAAGCCGGTCAGCTGTGCCGAGGTGGCCTCGAGCTGATCGCAGCCTGGGTTGGGCCCGGCTGCGCTCCCACGGAAAAACCCCTATGACGCTGAAGTTGGTATCCTAAGTGGGACCCCACCGAGCTGGATCTGGACCGGGGGAGTCCAGGAGGACTTTGAAGGGCTTGTGGACTTCAACTCCCAGAATTCCCCAGCCAGAATTCTGGACTTTGAAGTCCACAAAAGTTGCCGAGGTTGGACGTGGCTGGGGAATTCTGGGAGCTGATGCCCACAAGCCTTAATGTTGCCAAGGTAACGGACGGACACAGACATACACCACCCACCTACCCACCCTCGGGTCTACATGATGTCCTGCGTAGAGCGGAACCCAGGAGCAGCCACAGCCTGCGGTGATGCTTGCATGGAACGGCTTCCTGCTCCCTCCAACAGGCTCATCGGGGTCCTTCCAAGGAGCTGGGTGGTGCTGCTGGGGTGGGGGGGGTGGCTATTGTTTCTGGGACTGATGGGGAAGATTCAGCCTGTGCAGGTTGGGAGGGGTCCTAGAGGCTAAGCCAATGGGGGTGGTGGTCCTGGCCTGCCTTCAGCAGTGGCCCCAGGGCACCTCTGCTGGAAGGCTGGTGTAGGGGCGGCGTGGCTCCACTCCACCCACAGAGACCTCTGACGCAGAGCCACGTGGAAGAGGCTGTATTTGGGGCAGGCTGGCCTTCTCTTTCTGCTTTGCCCACCCCAGAGCCAGGACGGGGGTGGGGGCACGTTCTTCAGATGATCGCGCTGAGCAGGTTGGTGTTGGACAGAGTCAGCCCAAGCAGGATGCCGGAGAGGTGACCGGTGAAGGAGCTCCTGCGTTGGGGACAGAAATGCAAGGACACGTTTGCGGCTTTGATCTTGGACCACAGTGCCCGTCTCCCACCCACCGTGGCAGCCTGGAGGTGGGCTCCTCCTGGCTGTCTTCCCAAAGTGCCAACAACTCCCAAGTTTGGGGAAGGGGTGACACAGTCAAGGCTTCCAAGCCACATCTCTTGAGGTTCCTCAAGCGGCTTAAGATGGCCACAAGTGCTGCTCTTCACTCAGAGCTCAGTGAAGCTGGCCAGAGCCAGGCCCAGGGTTGGCCCACTTGCCCCTAAGTCCAAGTTCAGTTTTTTCATTTAGCCAAATGTTTAATTAAACCCACAAGATCAGGTGCCATAAAGATGGTCAGAAAGCCATCCAGGCCCAGATGCATCGGGGAATCTGCAATGATGTTCCGTGGCCCCCTGTGGTTGCCCCTGAGTGGGGTGGGAGCAGAGGCCTCCAGGTCCCTCCCGTGGGACCACCCCCCCTCTCCTTGGAGGCCTCTGGCCTAGTGGGGCCCTGGGCAGACAGGAAAGAGCCTTGGTGGAGCAGTGGGCTAATGCCTCCTTAAGTAACACCAGCTGCCTGCAATCAGTGCAGGTTCGCATCCCACCAGGCTCAAGGTTGACTCAGCCTTCCATCCTTCCGAGGTAGGTAAAATGAGGACCCAGATTGTTGGGGGCAATAAGCTGACTTTGTAATAATGCCGCTTGGGGTGTGTGTGAAAGCCCTAACAAGCAGGCATATACATAGAATAAAGGCTACTGCTAAGCTTGTAAGCCGCCCTGAGTCTTCGGAGAAGGGCGGGATATAAATGGAATTAAAATAAAATAAATAAAAATAAAGGCTGCTTCTTGCGTCCTGGGGAGTTCATTCCCATGAGACATGGTGGTGGCCACCGGCTGGGCTAGCTTTAAGGAGGGGGTCGTGGAGGAGAGGCCTCCAAGCCCTCCAAACCCTGGGAGGGAGCAGTCCAGAAGCCCCAGGCCGGTTTCCGTGGCCTGCCTAAGGGTGTGGGGGAGTTCCGGTCCTTACCTGGGGTAGAAGAGGGCCAGGCCCAGGCACTCCAGAACGCAGAGCCACCTGGTCGTCAGGGTGATGCCTGCAGCCATGGTTGCCACGGGAAAGGCCTCCACCTGCCCGTCCATTGCTTCCAGGGCAAAGAGGACCCCTGTGGTGCACCAGGACAGGAGGGGCCCCTGTGAGGCAGGAGGGAAGGGGGGGGGTCCCAACGCCCACCCACCCCTTCTGGCACCCACAGCCGGCTCAGGGGCCTCTCCTCACTGGCCAGCCCCCCCTCCGTGCCCTCCCGCTCGCTCCTGGGCTTCCGAGCCCACCGGGGAGGCGGCACCTGAGAAGCCCACCGCGCAGTGCTCCCGGTACCAGGACTGCCCCGTCACTCGCGCCAGCAGAGAGTTCAGCCCGAGGTGGAGCAGCCCCCCCAGCAGGGCCAGTGCCAGCAGCAGAGCCCCCGTCCGGAGGGTGCCGACCTCCTGCTCCAGGGCCCAGCCCAGCCAGAGGAGGGTGGCCATGTTGAGGAGCAGGTGGAAGAGGCCCAGGTGGTGGAAGGGGGCCCAGAGCAGCCGGCCCCACTGGCCCTGGCCCCACACGGACTGCACGCTCAGGCAGGCCCTGCCGGGGGGATGGACAGGGCGGCAGAAGAAGGCCACATTGGTGGCCACGAGGGCCAGGGTGGCCCAGGGCACCATGGGGCAGCTTCTCCCCCCCCCCCGGCTGGGCAGCCTGGCAAGGGAGAGAGCAAAGCCTCTGTGACCTCAGGGCTGATGCGACCCCCTTCTTTCCCCCGGAGACCCTGCCTCAGGGCTGGGGCCCTCTGAGGTGCCTCCCGGGGGCCAGGCACCCCCACCTCTTGAGACACTGCCAGGAAGGGGGTCAATGGGGCAGCAGCTTTTGTGGCCCTGCCAGTTAACAGCTGGTGGGCCTCTGAGAAAGGTCCCTGTTGGGGTCCAGCGGGGGTGAGGGGAGGCTCAGTCTGCCTGCCCAGAGCCTCCCCCCCCCAGCCATGTTCACCTGTCCCATCAGCCTCGGGAGCCACTGAGTGGTCAGTCCGGGCCAGCCGTTCCTAGGAGTGGCCTCTTGCCAAAAGGCAGAGGCATCACCGGGTGCCAGCCGCCTGCGGACCACCTTCTCAAGCAGATTCTTCCCTCCCCCCCCCTTCCCCACAGGGGGGTACAAGGAGGGAGATCCCAGCTGCCCCTGGGTGAGCGTCATTGACGGTGGATCCAACAGCCAGAGCTTGCAGTCAGCCTAGCGAAGCTGGACCCCTTAATGTAGGTTTCTGCCCTGGTCCTGCCCCACTGACCTCCCCCCCCCAGCAAGAGAGAGAGAGAGAGAGAGAGATGCATCCAGTGTATCCATAAAGCAAGAGCTTTCCTCTCTCTCTCTGTGTGTGTGTGTGTTTCTGTCTTTTTCTTCCTCTCTCTCCTCTTTTCCTCTGTCTTTCTCTGCGTCACTTCCGCTTTTTCTCTTTTTTCCCCCTTTTCTTTCCTCTCTCTCTCTCTCTCTCTCTCTCTCTCTCTCCCCTCTCTCTCTCTCTCTCTCTCTCTCTCTCTCTCTCTCCTCTCTCTCTCTCTCTCTCTCTCTCTCTCTCTCTCTCTCTCTCTCTCTCTCTCTCTCTCTCTCTCTCCCTCTCTCCCTCTCTCTCTCTCTCTCTCTCTCTCTCTCTCTCTCTCTCTCTCTCTCTCTCTCTCTCTCCCTCCTCTCTCTCTCTCTCCCTCTCTCTCTCTCTCTCTCTCTCTCTCTCCTCTCTCTCTCTCTCTCTCTCTCTCTCTCTCTCTCTCTCTCTCTCTCTCTCTCTCTCTCTCTCTCTCTCTCTCTCTCTCTCTCTCTCTCTCTCTCTCTCTCTCTCTCTCTCTCTCTCTCTCTCTCTCTCTCTCTCTCTCTCTCTCTCTCTCTCTCTCCCTCCTCACTCTCTCTCTCTCTCTCTCTCTCTCTCTCTCTCTCTTGAAAGTCAGACCCGAGTTGCCGGAAGCTGGGTTCTCCTGCTGACTGTAATCAGGGCAGTTTTCCCACGTGCCCAGACCACAGCTGAGTGTTTGCCCACAAATGAGGGGCCCAAGCCAGCAGCAGCAGGCCAGGTTTAGTAAACAAGGCAGGGTTGCGACTCAAAACATCCCCCCCCCGGCCCCGGGAGGCCGTCTCTTGAGGCCACACATGTGCGGCAGGGAAGGAGGAGGGCGGCTCCTCCTGGGCGGTGGGCTGAAGGACGCTGTGCCCGCTCACCTTGGGCAGACCATTCTCCATGCAGGGTTGGCATCTCAAGGAGACTCAGGTCCTCCCATGCCTCCATCAGAACCCCGTGCATGAAACAGGGATGGCGCTTAACCAGGTTTTAGAAAGCTTGTAGCCATGTCCGAACTGAAGAAAGTAGGGAAAAGCACTAGGCCACTCAGTTATGAATTAAATCATATCCCTGTTGAATATACAGTAGAGGTGACAAATAGATTTAAGGAATTAGATCTGATAGACAGAGTGCCTGAAGAACTATGGACAGAGGTTCGCAACATTGTACAAGAAGTAGCAACCAAAACCATCCCAAAGAAAAAGAAATGCAAGAAAGCAAAATGGCTGTCTGAGGAAGCTTTGCAAATAGCTGAGGAAAGGAGGGAAGCGAAAGGCAAGGGAGAAAAAGAAAGATACGCCCAGTTGAATGCAGAATTCCAGAGAATAGCTAGAAGAGATAAGAATGCCTTCTTAAATGAACAGTGCAAAAAAATAGAAGAAAACAATAGAATAGGGAGGACCAGAGATCTTTTCAAGAAAATTGGGGAGATGAAGGGAACGTTTCATGCAAAAATGGGCATGATAAAGGACCAAAATGGCAGGGACCTAACAGAGGCAGAAGAGATTAAGAAGAGGTGGCAAAATTACACAGAAGAACTATACAAGAATGAGCTTAACGTCCCTGATAATCACAATGAGGTGGTCACTGACCTCGAGCCAGACATCCTAGAATGTGAAGTGAAGTGGGCCTTAGAAAAGCTGAGCAACAACAAAGCTAGTGGAGGTGACAGAATTCCAGCTGAACTGTTCAAAATCTTAAAAGACGATGCAGTAAAAGTGCTACACTCAATTTGCCAGCAAATTTGGAAAACTCACCAGTGGCCACAGGATTGGAAAAGATCAGATCAATTCCAAAGAAAGGCAGTGCCAAAGAATGTTCAAAATATCGCACCATTGCACTCATTTCTCATGCTAGTAAAGTTATGCTTAAAATCCTACAAGCTAGACTCCAGCAGTATGTGGATCGAGAGCTACCAGAAGTACAGGCAGGATTTCGAAGAGGGAGAGGAACTAGAGATCAAATTGCCAACATACGCTGGATCATGGAGAAAGCTAGAGAGTTCCAGAAAAACATCTACTTCTGCTTCATTGACTACGCTAAAGCCTTTGATTGTGTGGATCATAACAAACTGTGGCAAGTTCTTAAAGAGATGGGAGTACCAGACCATCTTATTTGTCTCTTGAGAAACCTATATGCGGGTCAAGAAGCAACAGTGAGAACTGGACACGGATATACTGTCGCCCTGCCTATTTAACTTGTATGCAGAGCACATCATGAGAAAGGCAGGGCTAGATGAATCAAAAGTTGGAATTAAGATTGCCGGGAGAAATATCAACAACCTAAGATATGCAGATGATACCACTCTAATGGCAGAAAGTGAAGAGGAACTGAAGAGTCTCTTGTTGCGAGTGAAGAAGGAGAGTGCAAAACTTGGGTTGAAACTTAACATTAAGAAAACCAAGATCATGGCATCTGGCCCTCTCAATTCCTGGCAAATAGATGGGGAAGAAATGGAGGTAGTGACAGATTTTATTTTCCTGGGCTCCAAGATCACTGTAGATGCGGACTGTAGCCAAGAAATTAAAAGATGCTTTGCTCCTGGGGAGGAAAGCCATGGCAAATCTAGACAGCACACTAAAAAGCCGAGACATCACCCTGTCAACAAAAGTGCGTATAGTCAAGGCTATGGTCTTCCCAGTTGCAATGTATGGCTGTGAAAGTTGGACCATAGGAAAGGCTGAGCACCAAAGAATTGAGGCCTTTGAACTCTGGTGCTGGAAAAGACTCCTGCGAGTCCCTTGGACTGCAAGGCGATCAAACCGGTCAGTCCTAGAGGAGATCAACCCTGACTGCTATTTAGAAGGCCAGATCCTGAAGCTAAAACTCAAATCCTTTGGCCACCTAATGAGAAGGAAGGACTCACTGGAGAAGAGCCTAATGCTAGGAAAGGTTGAGGGCAAGAGAAGAAGGGGACGACAGAGAACAAGGTGGCTGGATGGAGTCACTGAAGCAGGAGGCGTGAGCTTAAATGGACTCCAGAAGATGGTAGAGGACAGGAAGGCCTGGAGGAATGTTGTCCATAGGGTCGCGATAGGTCGGACACGACTTCGCAGCTAACAACAACAGCCGTGTCCGGGCTGACATTGGGTGACACGGCATGGTGGGGGCCCCTGCGGTGCCTAAGCAGAGCTGTGGCTTGTTAACCCTGATTTATAGCTTAGTGTCTTGTGTGGCTGGGCTTATTCGCTGAAGCTGAACCAGCCAAAGGAGGCTCAGCAGTCTGTATGTGCTCCAGACCCAAGGCCAGAGGGGGCAGCCCCCAAGGAAGCAACTGTCCCCCCCACACACACCCATGTGCTCAGGGGTTGCGTCTGCCGTGCCAGGAGACCTTGGGGCGCATCTGCTTTGAGCCACCCGACCCGGGGGCAAGGAGCGGTGGGCACTCGGACTGAGCACGGTTGCACGCTGGCCCTCCTGCAACACTGAGCAGAGCCACGACATAGGAGCAACATGGCTTCTTCAGTTAGGCTCCCCCATCAAGCCCGAGCAGGAGAGCCCCCCCCCAGCCTGCCCCACGGCAGAGAGAAGGTGGGCAGCGCATGGCAGGGGGCGCTTCCTGTTCCAAGCCGTGAAGGAGATGATCAGACGTGGGCTCCATAAACCGTTGCAGTGGATTCCTGCGTCCATGTTCCTCTGCAGCTCTCTCCCCCCCCTCCTGGATGGGTCGCACCTCCCCTTCCCCAGCCTGGCCTCCCATTGTTGCGGACCCGTTGCAGGGCATGACTACAAAGGGGCTTCTTTCACTGAGAGAAACATGGGCCACAGCCCTTTTACCCTTCCTAGAGTGGGTGGGCCTGAAGCCCCCCTCGACCAAAGGCCTCCTGGGGTGAGGCCTGAGCCCCCTGCCCACCCACCACCAACGGCAAGCGAAGGATGACTCTTCCAAGCTGAGTCAGCCTGGGCGTGCTGTGGCTTGGCAGGGTCTGGGCTGGAGAAGGGGGGGCAGGCGCAGGCAAGTCTTCATGGTTGGGAGGGGGCAGACCCCGTGCAGAGAGGCCTTCCTTATCGGGCCCCTGTTTGCTGTAAACATTGCCCTTCCCTCCGTCCTTGGCCTGTCCTTCCCTACCCTGGGGGGGCGTTGGTGAAGGGGGCCAGCCTGCCCCTTCCACTTCCTTCCCCCACCCCAGCTGCAGACGGAAAGGGGGGGCCATTTTACTCCTGGGACCCTCCACCCACCATGAGGAGCCTGCCATCTCCCCTAAATTATTTTTCGCCATTTGCCACATCAAAACCTCTTTCTTTCCATTCCTTCTGCAGAGGGGAATTTCCTTGACCGCAGCGGCAGCGGAAAAACAGGGAATTGCAGTTGCTGGGCTGGAGGGGGGGGCAGAAGAGGAGGCCGCCTGCAGGGTGTCTCCCCGGTGCCCTTTGCCAGCTCCCAGCCACAGAGGCCACGCTCCGTGGCTGCCTGGGCAACGCCACTGTGCCTGCCTCCCCGAAGGCTGGCTGGCTGCTCCCTGCCCTCCTCTCTCCGCTGGCTGCAACAACACAACCATCGGCCGCCACTCAGCTCCTCTGGGCCTGAACACCCAGCCGGAAAGCTGCCTCCCAAAGCGGGGTGTCCAGGCTCCTGCCCCCCCCTCCCCAGCTTCCTAGCCTGACCCCCTTCGGACTGGTGGGAGCGCAAGGAAGGCCTTGGATACCCCCCCCCATTGCTGTTTCAAGAGCTGGCTCTTTGCGGGGTGGGGGCAGACTGCATTGAGGCTGGGAAGCTCCTTCTGCCCATGGGTTTTGCCATCTTTCATCTTCCATGGATTTTATGGTTTGTTTTTTTATTGTTGTGAGTCACGTAGAGTTTGAATAATCGTACAATAATATCTGGTCATCTTGGTGAGGAATCAAGAGGTTTTTGGAAGGATCTGGTCCCTCCTTCTATAATGTAAAGAAAGGAAAAGAATGGTCAGCCACCTGTCTGAAACTCTGAGAGGGACCTCGGAGTCCCAGTGGACGATCGCTTGACCCTGAGCCAGCCGTGTGCGGCAGCAGCCAAAAAAGCCAACACAATCCTGGGTTGCATAAACAGAGGCATAGAATCAAGATCACGCAAAGGACTCATACCGCTTTGTAAGCCCTAGTGAGGCCACACCTGGAATACTGCAGCCAATTTTGGTCACCATATCAGAAAAAAGACGTTGAGAGTTTGGGAAAAGCAGAGAAGAGCAACTAAGAGGATCCAAGACCTGGAGACCAAAACATACGAAGAACAGCTGCGGGACTTGGGTCTGGCTATAGAGAAAAGCAGAAATAGGGGGGACACGAAAGCAGCATTTCAGGATTTGAGGGGCTGCCCCAAAGAAGAGGAGGGGGTCACGTTATTCTCCAGAGAATCAGAGGGGTGGAAGAGACACAATGAATGGAAGCTGATCAAGGAGAGAAGCAACCTGGGATTAAAGAGAAACTTCCTGACAGTGGGGACAATGAACCAGTGGAACAGCTGGCCGCCAGAAATCGTGGGTGCTCCATCACTGGAGATTTTTAAGAAGAGGCCAGACACTTGTCTGAGATGGCACTATAGGTTCTCCTGCTTGAGTAGGGGGCTGGACTAGAAGTCCTCCAGGGTCCCTTCCAGTCTATTCTGATGGACGGATTGAAAGCCCTTTCCGACCTCATTCGAATCCCAGGGAGCGCAGAAGCGGCGAGACCACAGGGCAGCCCATCCTCGGGCATGGAAGCTCCCTGGGCGTTGTTGAGCCGGGTCTTCTCTCCCGGCCCACCCCGCGGGGCTGTTGTGCCATCAGAGAACGCAGCAACGCGCCAGGCCTCCGAAGGAGAATCCGGAATCGGGCGAGGCTGACGTTACAAGCTCCTGAACTCAGGTCTCCGGCGGCCCCCGCCGCACCACCGCCCCGCCCGCAGATGGGGAGCCCGCGGCCGAAAGAGGCGCCCGGGGGCGGAGGAAGGAGGCCGCTCCCGATTGGCCGGGCCGCGGATTCAGCTGGCCGGAGAACCGGGGCCGCCTCTGATTGGCCGGCAGCGACGACGCCCAAGCGCGGCTCTCCCCGCCACGCCACATCCCCACGCCCACGCGGGGGGGCCGCTCTCCCCTCGGCGCCCCGGGACAGCGAGGCCGAGCGAAGGCGCGGGGCCGGCAGGAGCTTCGCGCAAAACACCCGTGTAAATTCGGGCCGGCTGTGAGCAGCCTCGCGAAGCCGGCCGCCCCCTCTCCCCGTCTGCACGGCGGGCCGAGTCGGGGTCCGACCCGGGGCGAGTGGGGAGCCCGGCGGGGGCAGCGTCCGGTACGACCCTGCCCCGGGTGGGGGGCGCGGCTGCCGCTCTTCCCGGCTTCTTACTGCCCCCAGCGCCCCCCCCTTACCCCGCGACTCCTTCCGGCAAACCGCTCAACTCCTTAAACCGAAGCAACTCGAGTCCCGCCAGGCGCGTGGGGGTCGCCAAGCGGCCTCCTTGGTTCGGGGACCGCTCGATCCAAGGCCGTCGGGCGGACTCGCCATCCCAGGTCTCGGGGGGAGGCCCCGGTCCCGAAAGAGGCTCCGCGGGCGTTCCAGAAGCCCCGTGGGAGGATCCGCTGGCCTTCGGGCGGCGGTGGGGGGACTTGAGAAGGCCAAGGCCGGCCCTTCTGAGCGCCGTCCGCTTAGGGATGCTCGCCGCTACTCCGGAGCCCCCCAGCTCGGCAGAGAGCGCGCGAGGTGCCAGTCGGGCGCGGACCCGGGCAGGTGGGTTCGCACGACGCGCCAAGCACGATGCGGGTTGGCTTCGCGGGTTAGGCCGGCCTCGCCCAACGAATCCGCCTCCTCGGAACGGCAGCCGGGCCGGCGCCTTGCGCGCAGGGAGGGGGCACCCACTCCCGTCCCGGGGAGGGCGCCCGTCCGGGGGCGCTAGGACCGCGGCGGCGGCCCGCCCGGGCTGCGGCAGCGCTGTGTATAAAGTCGGCCCGGGGGAGCGGGGCGGGTCGGCGGCGCCCGCTCGGCCCTCCGCCTCCCGCAGCCCCACGCGTGCCCGGGGCCCTCCGCTGCTGGAAGCGCCCGAGGAGCCAGCTGCTTAGGGGCGCCGAGCCGGCTTCCCCCGGCGGCCGGAGCAGGGGTGGCGGGGCCCCGGGGCCGGTCGGTCGGGGCGGAGGACGGGCTTGGCAGGAGGCGGCGGGCTCCCACTGCTGCTGCCGGCCTGGCGGGTCCCGCGGAGGTTTGGCCGGCGGGGCGGGCGAGCCGTGAGTCGTGGCGGGGACCCCGCCGTCTTGCCTGCCACGCCGAGCGGCCCCTCCGCACGGCCTCCGCCTCTTCGGCCGGCCGACTTTGGGCGCTGAAGAGGCGCGCGTGTCCCCTCCGCAGCCAGAGGTGGGTTCCGCGGCCCCCGACGGCCCCCCCCGCCCCGACGCCGCCTCCCCCCCGCGGCCACTGTGGGGCTTTCTGGGCCGGCTTGCAGGGCTGCCCCTTTTATTAGGCGGAAGAAAAGGGGGGGGGTCTCTCTTCTCCACCACCCCCCACTTTGGCGAAAGGGCGCTTAGACAGACCGGGCGGCCCCGAAGGGCCTCGGCCGGAGGGATGCTAAGCGGGTCCCCCTTGCCCGAGAGTCGCGGCTGACATTTGGCCTCGAAACTCCCGGCTGTCCCCTCCGTGAGCGGCCCTGTGAGGTGGCCGAGACCCCCCCCGCTGCTCCTTTTCTCCCGCCCCGCCCCCCCCCCCGCTGCTGCTTTTCTTTTTGCTAACGACTTCCGTGAAATGCGCGGTGAGGTTTGGCCAAACGTCGCACCTGACCTTGCTTGTCTCTTGCCCTTTTCCACCAGGGATTCCGCGCCCTGAAAAACTGGATTTTCGCTCCTCCGCGCAGCTTCCGAAGGGAAACGGGCGCCGGAGCCAGAAAGGCTCTTTTTAATGGCTGCTGAGTTTATCGACTGCAGAACGACCGCGTGGAAAAGCTGGGACGGCTGATGTTTGTTTTTCTGCCTTTTTTTTCCTCCCCCTCCGCTCTGCATGTGACTTACTAAATTCAAACTTTTTGCAAACCAAGGAAACTTCGGAGCAGCGAAGAACTTCCACTGCGGACTAAGGGCGTAAATCCGGCCTTGTGGGAAGATCCCTGGGGGGCTGCCACGAATTGGGGGGGGCCTTTGGCAGGTCCCTTAGCCGTCCTGGGGTGTCAGATTTTCTCTTTTTTTTTCCTTTTTCTGCAAACTCCTTGAGTTGAGGGGACTGTGCTGGGGAGCTGTTTTTCCGAGGCGGCAGCTGTGAGCACCTGAGATTTGTGCAGCAAAGCTGAAGGAAATGGAGAGGGGGGCGATCAAGGCCCCTGGGATGAACTTCTGAAGGCCTCCTTTGGCTCTTCCCCCTGAGGCGTCCAGCTCCCGGTTGACCAGTGGGCCGAGAAGGGGCCTCTTCAGCACCAGTGGATTTCTCTGGCTCTTTTGCGGCAGAGGAGAGCCGAGCCCCCCCTCCCCCCCCCGGTGTTCTGGGCACCCAGAGGTGGTCCTCAGCGTACGTTTCTGGGCAGGAGGGACCTTTCCTGCGTGCCCCCCAAGGCAGGACCCTTCTGCTCTGGGCTGCCCAAGAGGGATGCAGAGTGGCTGTCCCCCTGGGCTGACAGCCCCCCTGGCTTCGCCCTCCACTTGGCTCCCGCACGATGGACCCTGGAAACGACCCCCTCCTCTTTGCCGACATCCGCCTGTGTGGGTACCTGCGCAAGCAGAAATCCCGCCATCGCCGCTACTTCGTGCTGCGCTGTGGGGGGGAGCGAGGGCCCCCCCGACTGGAGTATTATGAGAACGAGAAGAAATTCCGGGCCGGGGGGCTCTGCTCGCGCCCCAAGAAGACCCTCTTGCTCGGGGGCATGCTGACCATCAACAAGCGTGCGGATGCCCGGCACCAGCATCTGATCGTCCTCTGTGGGCGCGAGGGCACCTTTGGCGTGGCTGCGGAGAGCGCCGAGCAGCAGCAAGCCTGGTACCTGGCCCTGGTGGAGCTGCACGGCAAGGGTGAGTCGGGGGGGGGGGTAGCGGAGGGTTGCCCGGGAGGCCCCCAGCCGTCTCTGGAAGAGCCAAAGATGCCTTCTGGGGGAGACTGAGGGGTGCGGCGCCCATCAGCCCTCTGGCACAGCTTTAGCCGTGCTGTCCAGGATGAGGGGCACTGCGGTTGAGCCCCAGTGCCAGCCGGGATCCCTTCTGAAGACGTGAGCGATCGTGGGGATCCTCCCCTCCTGGGAGGGGCTGTCTGCTCATGGCCAGGATGCTCCTCACACCCTCCGCTGGGGCTGAGCCCAGATGTTCTTCTTGGCTGCGCTGTTGCCCCCTTCCTGGCCCCTGGGGGGCCCTCTGAGGAGGGCTGATGCCAGGAGCAACCCCCCCCCCCGATGTTGGTGGCTGCTGCATGGCTGGAGTGCATGTGGGGAGGCGTAGCAACAAAGCTGCTACAGATTGGGGAACCCAGATCCCATCGTTCCCCACCAGGCTTCTGGCGTTACTGGGCCTCCCTCCCAGCACTTCCTTACCAGGAGGACCTAGCCAGACCTCCAGGGGGCCTCAGTGCTGTGACCCCCCCTGCACCCCCAGGCCTTCGGCCGGGGCAAATCCCTTCCCCCCTCCTGGGCCCTCCAGGGGTGCTTATAATTCAGGGGAGCCTCTCAACATCTGGACCATCCTCTGTGCCTCCCCCAAGTCTGCAGGGGTATCCGGTGGTGCGCTGTGGGAGCAGGGCCCCTTGGGGGTCCCTGACCGTGTGAAGACCCCTCCCATGTCCATCGGTGGAGGAGGGGTCTGGCCCACTGGAAGCAGTCGGGGAAGGCCTGTCAAATGCTGGAGCTGCTCTGCTTTCTCTCTGCCGGCCTCAGCTGCTGGGCTGGCCGGTCTGGCTGCAGCTGCCTGGGAGAAGCTGAGCGCCCAGCAGCCGAGGGCAAAGGTCCCTTCCAGACCTTTGGGCGAGTCGGCCCCACGCCTGCCCGAGTCGCTGCTGTGCCCGGGGTGCTCCCAGGAGGAACTGGCACCGCTTCCGTGGCCAGGCTTGGAAGGGGCCCAGGCTGTCGGCCGCCAGAGGCCGGCCAGCTGCAGGCAGGAGGGGGGGAGGAACCTGGGCTTTGCTCCAGGGAGGCTGGACTGCTGCTGGCCACCAAGTCGGAGGCCTCCCTTGGCCGGCCACAGCTTCCGTCTGGGTTCCCTGGCCAGCAGCCACCCACCCCCTCTCGCTGCTGTGCTGCCTCCGTATGTGTGGGTGGGTGTGTTGCTCCTGTGTACACGCAGGGACAGGTAGCGCTCAGTACCGGCTGTTCTATTCCGGGAGAGCAGGGGAGGGGAGGGGCAGGGCTGAGCCTCCGAGCAGCTCCCAGAGGCTGCCGGGTGGTAAAGATGCTCTGGCTGCCCCTTGTCCCCGGGCCCCCTTCCGCCTCTCCCCTCCTCTGCTGCTTCTGAGTCACTTGCCAGGCAGTGATCCAGCCCCGAGGTCTCCCTGGCAACGGCCCCTCCCCCTCCCTCCAGGTGATCAAAGGGACAGCTTGCGGGGGGGGGGGGGGCTGGGCCTCCTCCGCCCTCGGTGCTGCTCCTCCCTTCCTTGGATGGGGATGGGGGGGTGTCTGCTTCTGCTCCCTTGGGGGGGCCAGATGTTCGCCATGCTTTCTTGTACAGCCAGGCAGAGTCTGGATCCCGTCTGGTACCTCCTCTGCATAGGTTGCCCAGGCATGGAGAAGAGGGATGTCCATGCCCCCCCCAAGCTTAAGAGGGTCCCTGCCTTCCCAGGCCCCTCGGGCCCACCTCTCACCCAGGCCTTTGCTCCTCGTAGGCACAGCCCCCCCGGAGGGGGAGGGTGAGGCGGCCCAGCCAGGCCCGGCCTTCAAAGAAGTCTGGCAGGTGAGCCTGCGGCCGAGAGGCCTGGGCCACTCCCGGAACCTGGCCGGCCTCCACCTCCTGTGCCTGGCCGAGAAGACGGTCAGCCTGGTGAGGCTGAACTCGGACGAGGCCGCCCTGGTCCTGCAGCTGCTCAACATCCGGCGCTGCGGCCACTCGGAGAACTACTTCTTCATGGAGGTGGGGCGCTCGTCGGCCACGGGGCCCGGGGAGCTCTGGATGCAGGTGGAGGACCTGGTGGTCGCCCAGAACATGCACGAGACCATCCTGGAGGCGATGAAGGCCCTCAGCGAGGACTTCCGGGGCCACGGGAGGGGCCAGGCGCTGCCTTCCACGCCCATCTTGGTGCCTGCACGCCGGCAGTCCCACAGCAACCCGCCACCTGGCCAAGGCGCCTTCCCGTGGAGGAGCCGCCCCGAGGGGGGGACGCCTTCCTTGGGCCGCGGCCCCACAGGAGCCTCGGGACAAAAGAAGCCAGTGGCCAGGAAGCCGGACTCCTTGAGCGACTACAGTGCCATGTCGTCGGACGAAGGCGGCTCCAGCCCGGGGGAGCTGCGGCCCCCCAGCACGCCCGACCCCCTAAGCGCCATGGTGGTGGTGGATGGGGACCTGGTCTGCATCGGGATGGGCCAGCGGGCCTCCCCCGAAGGGGCCGGCCTGCCAAAGTGGCCCTTGGGAGGCCTGGCCAGCAAGCGGGCATCTCTGCCCCCGCTGGCGCTGGGCAAGGGCACCCCCGGCCTCCTGCGTCGCAGGCAGAGCGCCAAGCCTGCCACGGTTTCGACCAGCTACCCCGAAGGACTGAACCTACACGGCAGCGATCCTGGCTACATGTCCATGGTGCCAGGGGCGGCCCTGGGCCCCGAGGAGCAGGACTATGTCCCAATGACGCCCAGCAGCGTCTCTCCCCCGCGGGAGAGCGGGGGGTACATGCTGATGTCCCCCAGCAGGAGCTGCTCACCGGACGGGATGGGCCCGTGGGCCGCGGGGGGCAGGGAGAGCGAGTCTCTGGCTGGCGAGTATGTGAACATGTCCCCAGCCGGGCAGGTGGCTCCAGACGCCCCTGTGGAGTACAGCCTGCTGCTGCCCCTCCTGGGCCCCCCTTCGGTCTTCTCCCCCCCACACTCCTCCAGGCGTGGCCCCAGAGCCCCCTGGCTCCCCGCTGGTCCCCGCCGCCTGTCCTGCTCCTCGTCCACCAGCTCGGAGAGCCTGGAAGAGGCTGCCCGCTGCCCCCTCGGCCTGTTTGCTGACCCGCCCGGAGGCGCCAAGGCAGCCGAGTCTTGCTACGTCAACCTGGCTCTCCGAAGGACGCCGGCTGACGCCAGCCAGGTGTCAGCGCCTGAAGGCTCCACGGAGCTGGCGCCTGGCCCCCCGTTTGCGAGGTGCCGCTGTGAGGCCGAGGGGAACCCGGCCCCAAGGAAGAGAGGGCTGAACTACATCGACCTGGACCTGGCCAGGGAGGCTGCCCCGGGCCGGGCCCTCCCCCTGCGCCCGTCTGCCGGCCCCTGCCAGGTGGAACCGCCCCACAGCTACGCCAGCATCGACTTCCAGCACCTGGGGGAGCTGCTGGGGCCGGAGGCCAGCCCCCAGGGGCCTGCAGGTAACAGCGCGGGGGGCTGGCTTGGGCTAAACCTGCTGACCAGAAGCACCTCCTGGTGGGGCCTGGATTCGAGTCTCCGGGCATCCGCCTGCGATGGCTGAAGAGCTCCAGGCCTTAAAGGGAAAAACCACGTTTCTGAAAGCACCCGTCTGGCTGCTCTGTATCGGGCCTGTGCAAAACGCCCTCTGAGGGTGTGCAGAGTGCCTCGCTGGAGCAACGGGCGTTTCCCAGTTGTTGTGGGCTTTCAGATGTTGTGGTTTTCAGGCAGTTTCCTTTCCTTGTGGGCTCCACCAGCTGCCCCGGACATATTTGGGGGGGAGTCTATTGCAGTCCACCTTGCCCCACATTCACATGAATGGGGCAGAAGGGCCCGCGAGAGGGTCTCCCTTCCCCCCCCCCAGCAAACTTGGTTGTCTGGAATCGGGTGGGTCTGGCTGGGGCACCTCTCCCGGGGGGGGGGTCAGCCGGGCAGTCCTTGGGGTCTCCATGGAGGACCCGACCTTTCCCAGTGTGAGGATCTCCTTTTGAGCCAACCCAGAGCTGTTTTTTTTAACGTTTTAACTTTATTTGTTCAATTATTGCCCAATGTTTTGATGTTATTTTATGTCAGTATTTCTGACATTGTAAAGCTGCCCAGATTCGCTTCATAGTCAGATGGGTGACTCATTTAATGAAATTAATAAAAATAACAAAATACAATAAAAATAAAATACAGATAGTCCTCAACTTACAGCAGTTCATTTAGTGACTGCTCTAACTTACAACAGCGCTGGAAAAAGTGAGCTTATGACCGTTTTTCACACGACCGTTGCGGCCTCCCCTGTGGTCACGTGATCAAAATTCAGACGCTTAGGAACACGGACGACGGTCAGTGTGTCCCAGGGATTGGTTTGTGTTTGTGTGTGTGTGTGTGTGTGTGTGTGAGAGAGAGAGAGAGAGAGAGAGAGAGAGAGAGAGAGAGAGGTGTGATCCCCTTTTGCAACCTGCTCACTGGCAAAGTCTGTGTGGAAGCCGGGTTCACTTAACACCACCTTGGGCTCAATTTGGTCATAACTTGAGGACTACCTGTATTGCCAAAATGTTTTGATGCTTTTAATGTTTTTTTATGTTTTATGACATTGCAAGCTCTCCTCCTTTCCTTCCAGAATTGTGACCTTCTGGACGAGGCAGCTGGGCATCAGATTGCCCCCCCTTCCCCCCATCTCCCTCTGGGCCTGGACAATGCTGTTTCTCCTTGTCTGCCCCCCCCCACCCCAGGCTGTGTGGCGATGCCAAGTTTGGGGGGGGTATACTGCTGCTCCCTCCCCAGAAGACTCCTGCGATGCTGTTCCTGTGCCTCACACACACCAAAGATGAAGTGGGGGAGGGGGCTGTCTGGCCCTGGGTTTCAGGGTGTGCAAAGAAGAGGGGGATGACCCCAAAACTGTTGCTGGGAAGGACGGAAAGGAACGGATTTGGTTCCGGGACCCTCCGTGTTCGAAAGCAGCCGTGGTTTTGTGCCTTGGGACCCCTCCCCACCGGGCCCCTTATAAGACTCGGTACTCCTTGCACACACACACACACACACCCTGAAATACAACCTGCATTCACATGCAAGGCTGGTCACACACACACACACCCCCCGTCCCCTCTTGCTGCTGCTGCTGCATTTTGCACAGGCCCAGCCCCACTGGTGTCTTTGGAGGGCCCCCCCTCCGTTGTCTGGGCTGGCCAAAGAGACTGTGCTCCATTCAGCGCCTGCTTTCTGGCCTTTAAAATAAAGATATTTTTAAATATGGAAGACAAAGGCTGGAGTCTTGATGTCTCCCCCCCCCCAAAAAAAAACACCAATTGGGTAAAAGCTTCTCCTTGTCCCTCCGTGCAGACCCTCCGCCAACACTTCTTGGTGGCTGGGAGCCAAGCAGAGAGCGGTTTGCAGCCAGAGCCCAGAAAGCTTGCAAGATTTTAAATCCCCGCTGTGCCCCGTCCCAAAAAATAAATAAAAATAAATAGAGCATCACATCGCTTTGCAAAGGATGCTGGAGCAATAGTGTGATTATCCCGAGTTCAAATTCATGGCTGTGCATTCAATAGAAATCCGAGTTCAGGGCTTGGCAACCTTGGCTCTTTTATGACTCTGGACTTCAACTCCCAGAATTCTGTGTGTCTGTGTGTGCCACTGTGCTGGGGAGGGAAGATTCCATTTGTGTGTGTGTGTGTTTTGTGTGAGTGACAGACAGATTACAGAGGCACTGAAAAAGCAACTTAATGACCATTTTTCAAGTGACCGTTGCAGCATCCCCCTGTGGTCACCTGATCAAAATTCAGAGGCTTGACCACTGGTTCATATTTATGATGGTCACAGTGTCCCGGGATCCCCTTTTGTGACCTCCTGAGAAGCAAAATCAATGGGGAAAGATTGATTCGCTTAAAAAACCATGTTACCCACTTAACAACCGCAGTGATTCCCTTAAGAATTCGGGCAAGAACGGTCCTAAAATGGGGCAAAGATCTCCAATTGACTCACTTAGCGATGGAAATGTTAGTCTCCAAACTGGTCGTAAGTTGAGGACGGCCTGTCAATGCTTCAGCGGAATTGGGGGCTTGAGACCCCCCAGCGAGTTCCTTCCCAGCCAGGGGAGTCCAGGGCAGCCCCTCACCCTGGACACCCCTCAGCTGCGCTGGTCACTCACTCTGTGACAAGCCCCCCCCCCCCCCCGGCAACCCTCCAGAGAGACTGATGGGTCAGGAGTGCCGGGAGACAGAAGGCCTGCCCCCCCTTGTTGCCCGGCGACCACTGGGGGGGTTCCGGAAGGCGGCTCAGAACAGCCGCCCGAGGCTGTGTGGAGACCCATGGGGCGAGCGGCTGGCTGGCCTGTGAGGCTCCTGATGAACTGCACTCTGTGGCACCTCGGCTGGTCGCAGCGGCCCGGCTGGTACAACGGGGGTCTGGAGGCCCCCTTTGGGAAGACCCTCGACCCCTCCCAGATGCCCGGGGGCTTCCCCCTCAGTAGCCAGGCACTGCTGTGGTATGCTTACTGGGTGATCGTCAGTATGCTGGCCGTGATTGCCGTCTCCTCCATCGGCCTCTTCCTCCAGCAGTTCCTTCGCGCCCAGCAAGTGAGACCCTGGGGGGGCACGGAGAAGAGCACCCCCCCCAGCCCCACGGCATCCATCCCCGGCCCTGGACATCTAGATGTGTCGGAGCAGGGCAGGGTCCCCAGCCTCACCCTTGCATTCCCCAGGCCTTTCCTGCCCCGAGACCCCCAGCGGGGAGAGCAGCCCCCCCGCAGACTAGAAAGGGGAAAGTGGACACCCGTGCTTTGGTGGGATTCAGTTCAGGACCCTCCCCAAACTTCTAACCTCTTCAGTTCTGTCAGCAGTCTTGACCGTGTTACATTCAAAGGAAAATTGGCTGGTGGAACTCCTTGCCTCATGAACCTCTACCAAATCCCTTTGCATTTTTTTCCCTCTGGGTCTGGGTCAAATTTCTGGGCTGCCCAACTCCGAGACTCCTCTGGCTGCTTTTGCAAAGTTAAAACAGGCACATAAAACCACGATTAGATTTCTACGTGGTACCTCCTGCGCCCCCCCCAAATCCCCACTGACACCTGGAGAAAACGAAGGTTTTAAGGCGTCCTAGGAGGCGGGCAGCGCAAGGGCTGCCTGGATCTCGGGGGAGCGGGGTCCAAAGGGCAGGGCCGCCACTGACCAGAGCCCCCCGAGCACGACAGCCCCTTCCTCAACCGTAGCTTCTTCTTCCTCAGAATCCAGGAAAAGCGGAGGCGACATCCCGGCGAGTAGACCTGGAAGAAGCTGCCTTGATCGAAGAGCTCCACCTGTTGGATGCCGTGATGGAGAAGGTGTGGCGCCACGTGCGCCGGTTGGAGAGGCGGCGGAGGAGCCGCAGAGGGACGTGATCTCCGGGCGGGATGGAATAAAGAGGCCCCGGACACCCCTTGCCCCGTGGCGCTTGTCTCCCCTACCCGTCTGAAGGGGGGGGCTGCATTCTGTGGTCCTCCCCACCACTTGCCAGTAGCAGCCATGTTGGGGGGGGGAGCAGCCCCTGCATCAAGGGGCCCAGGCGGGGGTCTCCGGCAAGCAGGAAAGGGGCTCAACTGATGGGGGTCCTGAATCTGTGGGGCACAAGGCAAAAGCCGTTTCTCAAAGGCAGCGTGACCTAGGATTGCAAGGAGCCCCAGCCGGGGGTCTTCCCCCCACCCCCATATTGGGAACTTCTGACTTTAAAGGGGGAGCAGCTCCTGGGGTGACTTTGGGGGGCTGCTCAGCGAGGCAGGGACCCACGGCTTGCCCTCTGTGCTCCAATCCCCGGGCCCTTGTGGGGCTCCCCAAGGGTTAAATGAATTTGCAATCGGGCCACAGGGGATAAGGCTGGGGAGAAAGTGGGGATAGGGGCCCCACAAGGCTCTCCCAGAATGGAGGGAACGGGGTTGACCAGAGTTAAAATGTGGCTGGGCCCAGAACGGCTACGAATGGGATCTGTCCCCCTCAGAGCCCTCCATAGGGCCCCCGCCATAGCGGGGAAGGAGGCCCGGACCCACGGCTCAGCCAGGCCAAAGTCCAGCTCAAGGGCGTTAGTTGGGCCTGGACCTTCCCTGGGAGGAAAGCCAAGACCTGAAAGGGTGAAACTTAACTTTATTCTGACTGTGAAGCCTGGGAAGCTGGTCAGGTTCCCCAAACCAGGTCTCAAACATGGCCACTTTAAGACTCCCAGAATTCCCCAGGCACCCAGGCTGGGAATTGGAAATCCACAAGGCTTAAAGTTGCCAAGACTGGACGCCTCTGACGTAGACAAAGAACACAGCACGGAAAACTAAGCGTGTGCGTGTGTGTGTGTCCCAGAAGCTCTCAAGGGTCCCTCTGCTCGGCCCCACGGTCGGCCTGGGGTCCCGCTGGTGCCGTCGGCAGCTCCAGAAGGGCCGAGACGGCCTGCAGCTCCTCGCTGGAGAACCACCGTCTCCTGGTGCAGATGCCGGGAGCAGGGGGGCTCTCCCGGGGGGCCATGATGGGGGCCGGGGTGTCCAGACGCAGCCGGAGGAGGACCTGGAGAAAGAAGGGCAGGGGAGAGCTGCCCCATGGCCCTTCCTGCACGCCGGGCAGCCCCAGCTCAGGGAGGCAGAGCCCCAGAGAGGCAGACGCTGCTCTCCCTGCCCCGAAGCCTCAGGGCCCCCGCCCCAGCAAGGGGTGCCTTCCTTGGCCCCGTTTGCTGCCCCCTCTAATCCCCCCTCCCCCATGGGACCTACTTCCAGGGAGCTGCAGGACAGCCCGTTGTATATCCGGGATCCGGGGGGCTGGGTGGGGTCCGTGTAGAAGAAGCTGCTGCAGTCCAGGAAGGGCAGGGGTCCTTGCAGGGAAAGGGGGGGGTCATCTCAGAGGGGTTTTCGGACTGAGCCTCCTGGAGATTCGTCCATCCCCCTTCCCCGCCCCTCCCTAGCAGAGGAAACCCCCTCCCTCCCTCTAGTGTGGGCCCAAACAAGCTGAGGTCCCACCTGCCGCCTGCAAGGGGTCAACTGCTCCTCCCCCAGCGGCTGCCACGCCCCCTGCCCCCACCAGGCCAACTCCCCTCCCCGTTGTGGCAGGAGGACCAGATCCAGCGGCCCCTCCCCAGACTCCCCCCCCAGCCCCTCACCTGCTTCCCATGCCGGGCCTTCGGAAGGGGGGAGCTGGGAGCCTCGCCTGCAGCTGGAGACAGCAGAGTAGAAGGGCTGGAAGGAGGGATGGCCGAGGGTCCGGCAGGAGCCCAGGCAGCCTGAAGCACCAACCGGAGCCAGGTCAGGCTTGTGGGGTGGTGGGGGAGAGAAGGCGCTGGCTACCCCCTCCTCCCCACGTCTGGGGCTGCAGTGGTCAGCCTCGCAGCCCTTCGAAGGAAGGAGCCCCAGAGCATGGGTCCAGCTTGCCCACTCGCTCTCTCTCGGATGACGGCGGGCACACGTGTGGAACACGGGGTCTGACCCTCCTCAGGGCTCCCCACCTATAAAAGGGTGCAGCCCCCCCTTGCACTCCGTGCATCCCAGCCCTGCTGCCACCCTAAAACAACAACCCTGCTATGTGGACCAAGCTGGGGGGCAGTTTTCTACGCGGGGAAAGCCCTGGTGGAGCCGAAGAAGCCCTTTGGGAGGTGCCCGTGGGTGCCCCCCACGCTGTGCCCCCAGACCTGGTCTCTTGGATCCGCCCTTGCCCCACTGGCCCCTCCAGCCCGCCTGCTCAGCCCAAATCCTGCAAAGGGCCACAGGCAGGAGGCTGACCACTGCAGCAGGGCTGGATCCTGGCACCCAGGGCGGGCAGGCGGGCCGGGCATCCTCTCCTGCCCCCCTCCCCTGCGGTGGCTCTCCAGACCCACTTCCCTGGTGTGGGGGTGGGAGAGGAAACTGGCCCATAGGGAAGGCAGGACCAGCAGAGCCTCAGGCCTTTCGGGGCGGCCTGGCAGAAAGGAAGGCAGCTCCCGGGCCCTGGCACTCCACGCGGGCAGGACCCTCTCTCCGGCTACGAGGGGCACATGTCCCCCCCTCCTTATCCTCCCCTTCATCAGTGCCCGTATGAGCTCCGCCCTGACCAAGACCCCAGGAGCATCCCCCCCCCAAGGGCTCCCAGGCCACAAAGCCCACCTCGCCCAGAGCCCCACTCACCAGCTCCCAGACTCTGCCACTCCGGATCCGTTCCTGCCAGGTGTGGGCCCTCTGTCTGGGTTGAGGGAGCCCCTGTCACCTCCTCCTCCTCCTCCTCCCCTAAGCCCCCAAATTCCTCAAACATTTTTGCAAGCCTGCAGAAAAGCAGCAGGGATTCAAGCAGTTTCCTGCAAAGAGATTTTGGGGTGGGGGGAGGCAGCTTTGAAGGCAAGGGGGGGCACCGCAAGCAGGAAGGAGGGTTCAGCATGTCTGGGGGGGCGGTGTCCTTTGCTGCATGTCCCACAGAACCAGGGCTGCATCCAGGGACTGCAGGGGCTCTTCCTTTGGGGCAGTGGCAGCACCCATCCAGAAACACACACACACCACCTGCGCCCCCCCCAAAAAAGCAAAATCTCATCTCTCTCTGGTCAAAGGAGAAACAGAGTTGACAAGCACATTTCCTCATGAACTCTAGAAGAGGTGGTTTTTATTGATTTTTTAAAAAATCTAATTGTTTTTAATTTTCCTTCTTTTAGACCAGGGGTGTCCAACCTTGGCCACGTTAAGACTTGTGGACTTCAACTCCCAGAATTCCCCAGCCAGAGTGGAAGTCCACCAGCCTTAACGGGGCCCAGGTTGGACCCCCATCCAGGGCTCCTTTAGAAGACCAGAAGGAAAATCGAGGGCCCCGCCGGTCTTTTAACTTAGTCTACCTTTCCATCGGCAGTAGCTCCCCTTGGCCCCCCCCCGGGTACCTGGCAGGCCTCCGAAGAGCCCCCCCCCGCAAAAGACTCTTCAGGGACACCCCCCCCGCCGTCTATGAAGGCGAACTCTCCAGAATGAGCACGAACAGCAAGAACACCAGGAGGCTGGTCCCCCCCCTCCCAGCGGCAGAGCCCAAGGGTAGCAACCCCCTTTTCATGCCCCCCCAGAAACGCACCCAGAGGGCACGACGGGTGGGGAGGAGTGGCTTTTGCACCCTGACCAGCAGAGCGTCCACGAAAGGGGAAAATGCCTCTCGGAGGCTGCAGCCTCGTGGCAGGGAGTTCCGCAGGCCCGCCCAATGTCCTCGACGAGGCTCCTACTCTGGAGCCCGCCCCGCCTCCGCCTCCCAAGCGCCGCGGCGTCCCTGCGGGCAGGGGCTCCTCTTCCCACTCGCGGCTCGGAGCGGCCTGAAGCTCACGCCCGCCCGCTTTCTCTCGCGCGCCCCGCCGTCGCCAGAGTCGGAGCGGAACCCCGGAAGTTCGCCGCCGCGGCCCCCGCGCAGCCCCACGTCGGGCGCACCCCCCGCCCACGCCCCCCGGCCGCTCGGGGACCCGCCCCGCTACCAGAGGCGGCCTGAAGGGGAGACGAACTCGGCCCCGCTGCCCCTGGCCGCTCCGCGAAGCCCGACGGGGGTCGCCCGGGACCCAGAGAGCCCCAGGGGCTTCGACTCCGTCCTCCGACGGCGGCCTGGGACCGGCGGGGCCCCTCGAAGCCTCGGAAGGGCCCGGCGCGCCCCGGTTGCCCCCCCTCCCTCCCTCTGCTCGGCCCCGTCCCCGCCACGTGCCCGGGGCGCGCGGCTCGGCGCCTTCGGGGAGTTTCGCGCTCCCGTCGCGCGCAGCTGCACCCGGGGCCGAGGCTTCCTTGGGCGGCGGCCTCGGTTCATTTATTCCTCCGGGCTCAGGGGCCCGGCTGAACCGCGACGGCCGCCCGAAAGGGACTCTCGTCCGGCGGGGCTGGGGGGAAGGAGCCCGGCGCCCCCCCTCGGGCAGCCGCCCTCCGGAAAGCAGCCGACCAGAAGCCCCAGGGCCCCGGGGGTGGACTGGAGGACCTCCAAGGCCCCTCCCGGCGCCCTGGCTCCGTATTAGACCTCAGCCGCGCCTCTCCGGCTGACTCGCCGGGCGGGGGGACTTGGGGGGGGGCTGCTGCCCAAGAAGTGGAGGGGGGGAGAAAGGTGCTCCGTTAATCGTGAGCCTCTGGCCACGCCCCTAAATCAGTGCAGCGCAGCAACCAGACACGCCCTCTCCAGGCTTCTCTCACAGGCTCCGCCCTCTCCCCCCCCCGGAGGAGCCTGGTATCCCGTCAGCCCTCGTCTCGGGAGGGTTCTGGCACGGCGTCATGACGTCATCGGCCAGCGAGTCGGAGGCGAGAGCGGCTCTCTTTTCTAACCGCTCTTTTCCTCCGCCTTTCCCCCCGGAGGACTCTTATGCAAGCCAGCCATTCCGGGTTTTTTACCGATTTAAGTTCAAACCCGTGCAAGCTGCTTGCTCTACGTGCAGCCCTCGGAGCTAGCCAGCTGCGCGCATCCACACGTTAACCACCCCCCCCGCCCAGGCTCCCCGCAGGGCTGGGGAGGGTCTGATCTGGCCACCCCGGGGAAGGCTGGCACGACGCCCCGGGGGCCAGGAAGCCCAAACGCCCCCACTTCCAGTCCCACCCGCCCCCCAGGCCCCCTCCCAGTTGCTAGGCAGCAGGTACATCTCCCCAGGCCCAGCCTCCTCCATTGCGGCCCCCGTGGGCAGCAGCTGAAGGTCCCTCCCTCTGCCTGGGGTGGGGGCTCCTGGTACAACTTGAGCCGGTCCTCGGGGCAGAGAGCGCTCGCCTGGGGGCCCCCAAGAGTTCAGTCCAGCCGTGCCCGAGGCCCATGTGCCCCACTGAAAAAGAAGCTGCCTTGCCCGGTCGTTGGGCAGTGGCCAGAGCCAAGCGGCAGGGCGGGCCTGCTGAGAACGGAAGGGGAGCCACCCCACTTAGCAGGAACACCCCCCCCCCGCTACACAAAGCACCAGGAAACTCAGGGGACCCCAGAGGGCCCCTGCGGCCTTCCTCAACCTGGGGCCCCTGATGTGCAAAGGGCACAGTGGACAGACCTATCAGGAGGCGCCTTGCTGGTCAAGGAGAGTGGGGCAGAATTGAGGCAAGAGTTGCCCCTCGCCAGTTTCTGCCCCCCCTCCCGCTTCCTCAGAGCGTCCCTCCCTCCCACTGGTGCACGGAGTGGGCCACGTCCGCCTTGCCCCTGTGGAGACCCTTCCCGCTCCCAGGACGTGGCGGGGGTGGTGGTGTCTGCAGCCTGCTCCCCCAGCCCAAAGCGCCAGGGCCTCCCTTCCTGAGAGGCTGATGCCCACTCAATACTCTTGCAAGGAGTTTGCACCGCTGATTTTCTTGCAGTTTAATGTAAATTTGTACAAACCAACCAGTGTCATGCAAAAACGGTAGCCGTGTGACAGACAGGAGGGGGGAGTGACATCCAGAGGCTGGGCTGAAATACCAAAGGAGATTCCAGGGGAGGGGGGAGCCCCAGAGTTACAACCCATGCGTCTTTCTCCCCAGCCCCCTGCCGATGCCTTTGGGTTAAAGAGATGCCAACCTGGCCACCTTTTGCCCATATCATACAAGTATGTACAGAGGCACAGGGAAGGGGGGGGGGCAGGAGGGTTGCTGGAGAGGGGAGGACCCTCCTCAAATCCCAGCCTGGCAGCCTGCCCAGCTTATGGGGAGGAGAGGGGCAGGAGGAAACAGATGGGGGGGGCTGCTGCAGGTCCTCCAGAAAGCTGGCGTGAAGGCAGTGCCCCCCCCGAGAATCCCTCCCTCCCTCCCAAGAGAGCCTGGAGTGTGGCGTCCCCCTCCGACCCCCGGAAAGGCCCGTGCATGGCAGAGCAGCCTTGGCACAGACGGAAGGCAAGCTTGCCGGGGGCTCCAGCGATGGAGCCGAGGGCCACGGGTCTGGGCCCCGGCCAGGAGAGCTTCTGCACCCACCCCAGACCGGAAGGGGCCAAGCTCTGGCCTGGGGGGGCTCTATTGCACAGTCCTTCCTTCCTGCAGGAAGACCCCAAGTCCTTCGGGGGCTTGGCTGGGGTCAGGACTCTCCTCCGCCTCTTCCTGCAGGCGTCCTCTTTGGGCTAAGTGGCCACGCCACGCTTCTGTGGGGGCACCTCCATCTCCTCCCTTTGCTTCAGCTCCTTCATCCTGTTTGGGGGGGGGACGAGAGAAGGTGACCTCTGAAGGGAGGGGAGTCCCCCCTCCCTCCCTCTAGCAGGGCAAGGCCCCCACCCCAGCTGCAGCCGGCAGAGTTACTGCATGCTCCATGGGGTCTGCAGCTACCGGGAGGGTGAAAGAGGCCGAGCAAAGCCCCCTCCCCAAATATTCCACCCAACAGGCACCAGGGCAATGCTGGGCTTCTCGTGAGGGTCTCCTTTGGATTTTCTAACCCCCCCCCAAAAAAAAATCATCTTCTGGCTTCTTCACGTTGATGAGCCCTGCTCAGCCACTGCAGAAGAAGGTCTCTCAAATTCTGCCCCCCCCAGTCTCCCCCCCTTCCTGCTGTACCTGTGCCGACAACGTCGCAAGAACCGCATGATCTTCCGAGCGGCCTGATCCTGCTTCTTGGTCAGGAAGCTCCCCCTGTCGGAAGAGGAGAAGGCGAGGGTCAAGCGGCAGGAGTGGACCTTTCAGGGCAGAGAATGGAAGCAGCAGCAACCCCCACCCCCACCCCGCCCTCCGTAGCGTCCAGCAGGGTAGGCAACCCCCCCCTCCCAAGAGGGCCACTTCGCCAGACCTCCGAAAGAGCCCCGGGAACCCAGGCCCACCGAGGGGTGCCAGTATGTGGGAAGTGCCGTAGCTGAAACCCCCCCTTCTCCTCGCCTGCTTCTCAGGAGCAAGGAGAAGACCCATGGCCCCGGGGTCACGGCCCAGAGCCCCCCTCGGGGGGAAAATGGGCGGCTAAGAGGTACGAAATGACTATATAAATGTGGAATAGAGCGATATAGAAGCGACTGGAACATAATCCGCTCCAAAGCACCATTTTGCCTCCCTGAATGGGAAAAACATGCAGCTAGTCCTCAGCATCAGTTCATTTAGTGACTGTTCAAATTTACGACAGCACTGGAAAAAGTGACTTATGACTGTTTTTCACACTTACAGCCAGTTCAGCATCCCTGTGGCCGCAGGATCAAAATTCAGACGCTTGGCAGACTTATACGCACGAGGGCTGCAGCGTCCAAGGGGGGGGTGTCACATGATCCCCTTTTGTGACCTTTCTGACAAGTGAAGTCAGTGGGGAGGCCAGAACCGCTTAACAACCTTGCGACTAACTGCAATGATTCACTTAGCAACTACAGCAAGAAAGGTCGTGAAGTGGAGCAAAACTCACTGAACAACCGTCTCGCTTAGCGCCCAAAAAATCTGGGCACAATTTTGGCTGTAGGTCAAGGAATAGCTGGAGCCAATTCTCCCAAACTGGTTATGGAGCAGCTTGAAGGGATCCCAGTTCTGGTGGGGCTGCTGGCCGTGCCCTTCCCGAGAGAGAGAGAGAGGGAAGCCCCCTCCTTCCAGAGCCCCCCCAAGGCACATGGGGCATCAGGGTGGAGGAGCAGATCCAAGCTTGAAATGAGGAGGGGGGTGGGGAGGGGGACTGGCTTTGCAGAGGGGTGCCAACACCTGGATACTGCACAGTGGTTCGAGGGCACCGGGCAGGCGGGCAGGAGCCGCCCCACGCAGGCTGCCTGCTCCGGGGCTGTGGCTGAAGGACAGTATCAGAGGCAGCTGCAGGCAGGACCGGCCGTCCTTGGGGGGCTGGGGGGGTCGCTTCACAGGACCGGAACTGTCTCGGTCAGCCTCAGGGGGACTTTGGCCCGTCCTGGCAAGGAGCCAGAGAGGGACTGTGCCACGCCACGGCCGTGTACTTTGCCAGGAGGGGGTCTTGGGCTTCAGGGAAAGAGGGAGGGTCTCGAGGGCAGTGCCTGCTCCTGCCTCCCCCCCCACACACATGCAGAGCTTCTCCCCTTGCAACCAGATCCCCCCCCACACCCTCGACTCCGTCCCAGCACCCACTTGATCTTCTGCTGCATGGCGGCCGAGGCGCGGTGCCCCTGCTTCAGCCTCTCGTACTCCTTGTAGCTGCGGTAGTACTGCTGGATCAGCACGGCGGCCCGGCGGCTCTGCCGGAACTTCTTCTGCTCGTAGTAGCTGCGGAACTTGCTCTGGATCAAGATGGCCGCTTGCGTCATCTTCTTGTAGAGGGCGTACTGTGCCAGGGAGGAGGAGAGGAGGGGCTGGGAAGGGCGCGCTGGATGCGGGGGCTACTGCCCACCTGCCCATCCCGGAGTGCCCACAGCCCTCCCTTCAAAGGCACGTCCCTTAAGTTGGGGGGGGAACACCCCACCGTCCCCAAGGGAGATTTGGGCTCCCCAGAGCCATCCAACTGAAGCGCCTTGATTTCCTGGTGGGAAGCGTCCCGATTTCGTGGCTTTTTCCGAGGCAGGGAGGGGGTAAGGGTAGGACAGGGAAAGGGTCCCCCCCCTTTCAAGGAAGCCAAAATATCAAACTCCTTCCACTTAGGTCCCCGGTGGGGCCCCTGCACTTCTCCAGCTGCCCCCCTCTTTCAGCTGCAGCCGAGACATCCCTTGCAGGGCTCCCCAGAGCAACCCCCAGCAAAGACGGCCTCCCACGAGCGGATCATGGCCGGCCCTTTCTCTGGAGGATGAGAAGAGAAACCCCTTCCCCCTCTCTCCTACGGAGGCTTCTCCAGCCCCACACGCCTCCCCCTCCCCTCGCCAGGAGTGGCCTTGGGACCCCACTCCCCTGCGTTACCTTCAGGGCAATCCAGGTGAGCTTGCAAGACAGAGAGAGAGCGCAGGTTAGTTGGGGGGTGCTTGCGAGTGTGGGGCTGGGGGCCTCCCAGGAGGCTTGCAGGGGCCGGAGACGGGCCTTCCCCTCCTCCCCAACGGAGCCCTACCTGCTTGTACTTCCGGTAGCACCGCTGGATGACAGCCGCCGCCAGCTCCTGCTGCTCTTTCAGCCGACGGCCCTGGAGGGGGGGCAGCACCAGGGAGGGGGTCAGCCCTCATTCTCCCCACCCCCCCCAAATATAGTTCTTGATCTGCGACCAAAATGGAGCCCAACATTTCTCTTGCGAGACAGTTTGTGTGAGTTTTGCCCCGTTTTACGACCTTTCTCGACACACTTGCTAAGTGAGTCACCGCAATTGTTAAATAACACGGTTGTTAAGTGAATCTGCCCCCCCCCTTTGTTAGAAGCTCGCAAAGGGGTTCGCATGACCCCAGGACCCATAAACAGTAGTCAGTTGCCACGTGCCTGAATGTTGATTGTGTGACCGTGGGGATGCTGCGACGGTTGTAAGTGTGAGGACAGTCCATAACTCACTTTTTCCAGGGCCGTTTTAACTTCAAATGATCCCTAAATTAACCATCCACCCTTGTTTCGGGCAGCACCAGCGGTGTGCGTGTGTGTGTGTGTGTGTGGGGGGGGTGTCCATTGAACAAGGAAGGAGAGGGACCAGGAGGCTGAGAAGAGCTGCCGAGGTGCCACCGAAGGGGCTGCCCTGGCTCGGTCGGGAGACGCACCTTGTACTTGCGAAAGGCCGTCTGGATGATCCGGGCGGCTTCGTACAGCTCTCGCTGCTCGTGGTCCGAGAGGGTCAGCAGGGCAAAGTCGCTCTCCATCTTTCCGTTCCCCGATGCATTGAGGAACTCGGCCCAGCTGGCGGCGGTGGGGGGCGGAGGGAGGCGCTCGAAGGACAGGTCCGCCAAGGGGGACTGCAGGGGGCTGAGGCAGGAGCGCCCGGGGGGCGAGGGGGCCAAGCCTCTGGAAGGCAGAAGGGAGGAGGACGTGAACCCCTCGTCCCCAAAGCTCACCAGCCGCTCTCCCCCACCAGCGTCCGGAAGAGCTAACCGTCGTTGGGGGAGGCTGGGCAGCTGGTCCACGTTCTCCAGGTAGCTGGCCAGCCAGGACATGGTCTCGCTCAGGCCCAGGTTGCCGGACCGCTCGCGGAGAGGAGCCTCGGCGCAGCCAAAGTCTTCCTGCTTGATGCGCTCCGGTGTGGCCTCGATGATCTGCCTGGCCAGGGTGATGACATCCACCTGCAGGGCAACAGGGGAGACGGGAGATGAGCGCCGGGGCACTCCGCGTCTTTGTCCCCAGCAGGGCAGGCCTTTCACCTGAAGACCGGCACAGCCGCTAACTTGGAGGAGCCTAGCCCTCTGGGGTGGGGCGCTGCTGGACTGCAGGGAATAGGGGCTCCCGCATGGCAAGGCCGCTGCAGAGAGGGGGAGGCCCAGCCCCGGGCCCTTCTCGCTGCCATCCCAGCCTTTCAGCCAGAAACCGGGAGGAGGAGGAGGAGGAGGAGGAGGAGGAGGAGGAGGAGGAGGACCAGGGACCCTTCTCTGCACTGCTGGGGCTCAACCAGAGCATGCCCCCCACCCCTGGGGGCTCTGCCTGGGTTTTCCCCCATGGTTACCGCCAGAGGCAGGTGGGCTTGTGGGCGAGGCGGAGGAGTTGCCCCCAGACCGGCCGGGGAATGAATGCTCAAGCCACTGCCCCCCTCCTGGACGCCGGACCTGCAGGACGTCCGTCTCCGGCAGCCGCTCCTCGTTCTCGCTGTTTTCCCCGAAGGCCAGCAACTCCGGCTCCAGATCCGCTTCAGGGCCTCCCGGGGGTCCCAGGGCCCCCGCCTCGCCATAGCTCAGGAAGAAGGAGGCGGGCGGGAGGCGGGGCGGGCTGGCGGCTTCCTGCAAGTACCAGCCCTCCAGGCGGCCGGCGGGCAGGCCCTGGCAGACATCCATGGCCCCCTCGGCCTCGGGGCTGTAGGCCGGCGACTCCCGCAGAGCTGACCCGCTGGAGTAGGCCGAGGTGACGGAGAGGGAGCCTTCCGAGCGCTCCGAGGGGGAGGAGACCCCGCTGGCGGTGCTCAGCCCTGGGGAGAGAGGAAGCCGGGCCTCAGTCGGTGGGCGCTCCCGTCGCTGCAGGCTGCTCCCCCCTAGGAAGGAAACCCCTACCTGTGTCTGGGCTGGCCGAGACGGGGGAGGGGGCGTGCAGCCCCTCCGTGGGGTGCTGAAGGCCGAGGACACAGGCCTTGCCGGCCGACCCAGGCGCCTCCGCCGAGGGCTCCAGAGGATCGGGGAGGGCCTCTTCCTGGCGCTGCAGTTCCTCCAGGCACGTGGCCAGCTTGACGTGGCCCCGCGAACGAGCCACGGTGAGCGGCAGGCGGCCCAAGGAGTCGGGGATGGCCAGGGCTTGGCTGTTCCACCGGTAGAGCAGCTGGGCGGCCTCCAAGTGGCCGAGCGCGCAGGCCCACATCTGGGGGGGGGGGAGGTGAGGACAGGAATGAGACCCCCGGCCGAGGCAAAGCACCAGGAGGGGCCCGAGCGGATCTCTGTCGCCGGAAGGGCCGGACAGCATCAGCCTCCCTTCCCCCCCTTCCGAGAGGCACTCACCAAGGGGGTGCAGGAAAAGTGATCCACATTGAGGGGGTCCACCTCTTGCTCCAAGTCCAGATTCTGGGCGTTGAGATTCCTAGGGGAAACAAGAGCCACCGTGACGCCTGTCCCGAGCACAGCCTCGGCAACGGGGGCCCTTCGGTCTTTGCACCCCCACCCCCCCAATTTCAGAGGGGCAAAACCTGGCAGGCTGGACCCGGGCAAGTGGCAGAGTTTATCCACGCAAGTATCTTGTCACGTGGGGAAAGGCTCGGATCTGCCACGCTGGGTGGGGGGGTGTCTCGGAAGACCAGGAATAGCCCCTGAGCAAATGGCCGTGAGCCAAGGAGGCCCTGTACGTATCCACAAGTGACAGATAACTTGTTTATTACGCTTGCAGGTGAGAGAAGGTGCTGCTGGCACCCCTCTAAGGATTTGCCTCGCTTCCCCCCATCCCTCCACTTGGGGGCCCGGGGGTGGGGGAGGCTTTGTGCCCCTTCTGGACAGAACCGGGTGGAGCTTCCCCCCCACGGAGGTCTGGGCAAGAGACGCCAAAGGGCCCTCGGCCTTCCGGCCAGGGGGACTCACCGCCACTTGATCAGGGTCTCAATGAGGCGGGTGTAGCCCTGGGCGGCTGCCAGGTGCAGCAGCGTCATTCCCCGGAAGCTGACGTGGTGCACCAGGGTCTCCGAGCAAAGCCACGTCTGGGAGAGCATCATTTTCTCACAGACGGCCACAATGCGGTCCTCAAAGGAGTCGGAGGCAGCCTGGTTTGGGGGCAGAGGGAGAGGAAGGGGGGTGAAGAGCCTCTCCCAGCCTCCCCAGAGATTCCAGGGGCCCATTTCCCACCCAAACCAGCACAGCCCACTGAGACCCCTCAGCCCTCCTGCCCCAGACGTGGCAACAGCCACTCCCCCCCGCAATTGAGATGGTCGGGGGCTGCCAAGGACCCGGGGGTGGGCCGGCATTCCCTGCAGATGGCTGAAGCCCTCCAGCTGGGGGAAATGTGAGGAGTGGGCTGCTGAGGGCCTGGGGCCACATTCCTCAGAGGTGCCCTCCTCTGTCCCTCCCAGCTCCTGCCAGTCAAGAGGGGCAACGGCTGCAGTGGGGGGGTGTCTCGGAGGGCAGTGCCACCTCCTGGGCTGAGGCCATGCCCCCTCCGGCCCCCTCCCTCGGCCCCCTCACACGTGTCTGCCTGGCCTGTGGGAACAGGACTCTCCTCCTAAAGACCCCGTCAACTCCACCAGGAGCCTTCTGGCTGGGGATGATGGGAGCTGTAGTGCCCACTCTCCTCCTCTGGCCACAGGAAGCGGCTGCGGTGTGCGTGCCGGACTGAGGCATGCTGTGCCCCTTGCCCAGAAGGCTCCACGTGGCGCCCCTGCCCCCTGGCCAAGCTGCTGATCTCAACGGAAAGAATTCGGGGCCATTGGGCGGCTGGGGGGGGGTGGGCAGATGCCTTCCCTTCTCCCTAATCCCACCCAGAGGCCGCCTGGCCTTATCTCCCACCCGGCAGCTCCAGAATAGCCGGGCTGGCTGACCACACAGGTGCCAATCTCAGCGAAACCCGAGATTCAGGCTGGGGGGGAACACACACTAAATATACACGCGGCTGCTGCTGCACGGCCAATGTGGCTGGGACAAAGGGGCCGGGGGGTGGGGGGGCACATCCACCCCAGACACTGCACGTTGCCTGCTTTTGTGAGCTGCCCAGAGGGGCTCTGCCGAGGGGAGGGGGGGCTTGAAAATGCATGTCACTTCTACAGCTCAGCAGGACACAAAGGGGGGGCACATCCGCAAAGCCCCAGTGCCACCCCCCCACGGACCCCCTGGCTCAGAGAGGCCCCCTCCAATGCCCTGGGGCTCTGTCATTGGTCTGCCCCCCACATGGGGGTGCCGGCAGATCTCCCCAAGGCCACTTTTCCATCCAGCTTTCCAAAGCAGAGCCGGCCCCATCCGTTCTTCCAGAATAAGGGCTTGCAGGGGCCCAATGGGGCCTGTGCAGGGGCCCGGGCCCCTTCCCCACAGCCTCCAGAGGGGAGCCGTGGGGGGGAGCTGGAAGGAGCGGCCCTATTCGCTTGGAGAAGAGCCTCATGAAAGGAGACCCCGGATGGGGGACCCACAGGGGCCACGTGGGGCCCCAGGAGAACGGCGGATGGGGGCAGGCACAGGCCCCACAGCGTGAAGGTGTTTCGAGGCTTCTGCACCCCCACAATCAGATCCGGGTGCTACCCCCACGCAGCCTGGCACGTCTCCAAGTGTGTGTGTATGTGTGTCTGTGCACACTTTAACGCCCAACTGGCAAAGCCCTCGAGTGGAGGAGGACGCTGACAATGCCAGCCGGGCACCGGCAGATGCCATGCTCTGGTTGCCTCCCGCCCCACCCCCACCCCACGCCTCACCTGGCCAGGGGGCTTCTCCCCTTGGGGCTGGGCCTGGGGGCCGTGGGCGGCAGAGGCGGCCATCTCAGCCACGCGCTTCTCCATCTGCTCCAGGCGATCAAGGATGGACATCCTGAACTGGTTATCTGGGGGGGGGGTGAGAAGAGGCTGGTGAGAGGCAGCGCAGCCCAGCCCTGCCCAGGTGAGTTTGGGGGGGGGGAGGCCAAGAGGCTGCCGGGCATCCTGTTAGGTTAATCCTGATTTGGGGCGATTAACAGGCCGGGCTGGCCTCATTTTCCCAGATGACCCCTGGAGGGGGGGGCATCTCCATTGAGCACCCAAGAGTGGGCGAGGGGGGCTGGACAGGTCCGGTTAGTCTTGGAGAGGGGAAAAGTCTTGGGTTCATCCAGAAGGGCCCCGGAGCACCCCTGTCCTTCCGCTGCCCCCCTCAAGGAACGAGCAGACCCAGCCCACGGGGGGGGGGGGAGGATGGGACCGGAAGGGGCTCATGTCTTCTCTGTGATGGGGGAATGTTGGGGCTTCAGCTAAAGAAGCAAACAGACAAACAAAGTCCGGGCCGATAAAACCCCATGAACAGAAGGCAACCTCCCCCCGCGCCCCCCCCCCGTCTGTTCGCAGAGCAAAACCGGGCTCCCTTTCACAAGCAGCGCAACGTGAACAGGCCCCTTCCATGCGCGACAATTGGAGGCATAAACTCGGAAAGCCAATTAGCCACAGCAGATGAAGCCCAGGTTAATCTCGGAGCACGCCCAAAGTGACCGAAAAAATGCTTGCCGGGAGAGGTGGCGGGATCTGCCCAGCGTCGCCCCCGGCCCCCTGCCACGCAGCCCCCACCCGGCTCATTCATTGCCCCTGGAGCAGGAAGAGGCGTCCAGGAGAGCCACTGCGGCCCCTCAGGTGGGGGGCCTCTGCCGCTGGCCCACATCACAGCCCAGCAAGCCCATCGCGGGGAGGCGAGGGCAGGGGGCGCTGCTGGGGACCCCTCGCCTGAGCCCCCAGAGGCCCAGACCTCCCCCCCCCCAGCAGCAGCAGCAGCAGCAGACACCGAAGCCCCCTCCTTCCCGGCTCCAGCCCCTTCCCGCCTCCCAAGGCCAGTACCTGCTCTGGGCATTGCCAGGGGACGTGGGGCTGCCCCCTTGCCTGACCCCCAAGCCCAGCGCTCTGCTCCTCAACTCCGGCGGGACTCGAAAGCAGCTGCCAGGGACCGCAGAGAAATCCCAGGTTAGGCCCGCCCCCCAGCTGGGGGGGGGCAGAGATCAGGGCACCGCTAGCCTTCCTGGTATGCAATGACAGTGCGAAGGGGGCCGCTGCCCCCACCCCTGACGCGCCGGTGGGAGGGGACCCGGCTCTTTCTCCGCCAGCCAGAGACAGCAGCCTGACCAGCCCCGGCCCTCCCGAAAATAGCCACTGGCCTGGGCGGGGGAGAGCAGGCGGCAATCCTTTAATGAGCGCTCTCTCTCTCTCTCTCTCTCTCTCTCTCTCTCTCTCACACACACACACACACACACACACACACACACACATGCAGAGGCCAGCAGGACAGTTGCCTGCCGCTGGCGGGCGAGAGGAGTCCCCTCTGCACGGCTCCTCTCTGCTCCCCATGGCCCCCTTTGCCCAGCCCGGCCTTGCAATCGGGCATGCCCGTCAAAGACAGGCCTGTTCTCAGAAAGGGGTTTTTTCCAGGTCACACGGGGGGGGGGGGCGTGCCTGGACAGATGCCCTGGGGGACCGGCAGGGGAGGGGACGCCCTTTAGGGACCCCTCAAAGTCGCCCGATTGGCAAGGACAGCCCTGGGCGCTCTTCTGCAGAGGCTCCGACCGGACTGTGGCCAGGTGAGGCCTGTCCGGGCTGGGCTGGGCTCAGGCCGTTTCCCCCCTCCCTTTGGGTCAGCAGCAGGCAGCCAATGGGAGAGCCGGAGGTGGCTCTCCCTGCGAGGCGGGCCAAGAACCGCCTGGCCAGCCTGCTCAGAGCTGCTCCTTTGATGTGGACTGAGCAACTGAACCCCTTGCATGGAGGGGGGGGCAGAAGCTCCCACCAGCCCCCATCCCGGCACCGGGAAGACTCCAAACGGCCCTCGGCCAGCAGAGGCGGCGCCAGAGGGGCCGGGGGGGGGGTCAGGGGTGGTCCAGCTGCACCCCCGGGACTGAAGCGGGGTGCTTCCTCTGATGCACCGAGGGGAGCAGCGCACAGGGGTGCCCGCACTGGGGTCTCTGCCGAGCAGGGTGAGGGGCGAGTCGAGGGAGGGGGCAGCTGAGGGCCCAGCACAGCCCGTCATGGAAACTCCCGGCCCCTCCCAGCTTTTCCGTTGCAGATGCCAGGAATATCCCTGTAAGGCGACACCCTGGACGGGACCCAGCCCGGCGCTGGTTTTTCCGACACAAACAACTCCCCGGAGGAGCCCCGGACCGCCTGGCCCTGGGGCTGTGCCCGCCTGGGCAGCCGTGGGTCCAAGGGGCCCTTCCTGCCCTGGCACTCTATGGTTCTACAGGAGGACCACAACGCAGCCCCAAATTTGCGTCGCTAAGCAAGCCAGTTGCTAAGTGAGTTTTGCCCCATTTTACAACCTCCCTTGCCACGGTCGTTCAGGGAATCACTGCCGTTAAGCTAGTAACCTGGTTGCTAAGCGAATCAAGCTTCCCCATTGATTTTGCTCGACCGAAGGTGGCAAAAGGAGATCACATAATCCGAGGAAGCCGCGACCGTCCTAAATATGGGCCGGCTGACAGGCCGCTTTTTCCACCCTCGTTGTGACTTTGAACGGTCATTAAAAAGAACGGATGTAAGATGAGGACCACCTGTATGGGGAGAGGAAAAGCCCGCAGCTGTGGTGGCGGCGCCCCCCCACTCACCGTCCAGGGAGAGCCAGTCCAGCTGGGGGCCGGGCAGCGTCAGGAAGCTCCGAGCCCGGTACTCAAAGACCACCGACGGGGACACCAGGCAGGCGTCCCGCGCGACCTGCAGCGGCACCAGCCCCGCCTCGTGGGCTGCGGGGGGAAGGGGGAGAGCACTGTGAGGGAGGGGGGCAGGGGGTCCTTTGCTCCGGGAGGGGCTGGGCCAGGCCTTCCCCGTCTCCCTGCCCCCCCCCCTCGGCTCCCCTACCTGGGCAGTAGCAGCGCAGCACCCCGGACTGGATGAGCGACGCCGGGACCGAGATCTGGCCGAAGAGGCAGCTGTAGGACTCCGAATCGTCCATCCAGGGGCCGGTGATCAGCACCTTCACGCCCCCCTGCTCCCCCAGGAGGAAAAGGCGGGAGTCAAAGAGGAGTTGGCTCCCCTCGAGGCCCCGTGGCCAAAAGGAGACACCGGCAGCAGACACGAAACGCACGCCCCCGGCCCTGCTGCCCCTCCCCCCAGGCCTTTGAGGCCTTTCTGGCCCCTCCTCAGCTTTTCTCAGCCGAGCACCTACCTCTGGGTAGGACCACTCGGGTGAGAAGTCCGTGATGGAGACCCAGGGCTGAGCGGGGGCCCCCAGGACAGTCTCCGCCGTGTGGCAGGACTCGGTCGGGGGCTCTGGCACAACTGCCTTGGGGCTCTCTGACCCGGGACTGGGGCCTCTTGGGCTGCCTGTCCCGTCTGCTGCCGGGCCCTCCGTCATCAGCTCGCTAATGAGGTCTGGGAAATGGCTGTCAAAGGGCAGGCCGAAGGGGCTTCCCGCTGCTACCGCAGCCACTCTCTGGATGACCGAGTGGAGCTCCTCCTGCAGCTCCTTGGGGGAGATCTCCGGGGCACCCCGGGGCGCTTGGCCCCCTTCGCCCGACGTCTCCATGGGTGCCTCCGGGCTGCTCTTGGCTTCCGCTGCGGCCACCGTGGGGCTGGCTGAGAGGGCTGCAGGCCCCTGCCTGGCCCCATCGTCCTGGATGAAAAAGCGATTGGTGGAGATGTAGAGCGAGTAGCCCGAAGCCGGGCCAGTCTCCGGGGGCTCCGGCTCAGCTCGCAGGCCCCGGCCGCCCCCGTACGTCTGTCCTTGCTTGGGGCTGTTCAGGAAGCGGTCCGGGTCGAAGGCGTCCGAGGTCCCCTCGCTGGTCTCCATGGCGGACTCCAGGCTCTGCGAGAGGAGCAGTCCGGGCAAGACGGCCAGGCCAAGAGGCGTTGTGGGGGCCGCCCCCCCCTCTCCGGAGACCAGGTGCTGGCTGGGGGTCAGGGCCAGCGGCTTCTCAGCCCCGCTCGGGCCAGCCATGACGAAGATGGCGCTGCCGGGCAGGGTGACGGACAGCGTGCCTGGGGGCTGCTCCTGTTTGGGGAAGCCGTTGGGCCGGGGCAGAGCAGGGGCTGGCTGCGTGGAGTCGGGGACGGCGTCGGCCATGGTGGAGGTGGTCTTGGCCGGCTTGGTGGCCTTGCTGTCCAGGACAGGCCCCTTGGCCGGGTCAGCCTCAGCACGGCCCTCGGGGCTGCCGGAGATGTTCTGCACCTCTGTCAGGGCTGGGAAGGGGCACGGACGGACTTCCACCTTCGGCGAGATGATCCGGTGCTTAATGCTGTTGCATTTGTGCGGGACGTGGCCGGGACTCCCTGCCAGGAGAGGAGGAGGAAGGGGGGGTTACGGCCCCCATTTCCAGCCTAAGAGCTGGATGCTGGCTTATTGGCAGGCTGGGAGAGCAGGGGCCAGGCAGTGGGCCCCACAACCTGGCAATGTCCAGTCCAGAAGGTGTTTCCCCCCCCTCTCCTGTGGCCGTCTGACCTCTGCCACGGCGGCAGCACCTCTCTCTCTCTCTCTCTCAGCGCACACACACAAGCAGAAAAACTGAGCTGGCGCCAGGTGGCCCCGCTTCTCTAGCCCCGCCTCCTTGGATGTGGACCCACATCATCTGGGCAGGTTTTTCCCTGACCACACCGAGGAGCCCTCTTAGCGCCCTCTGGAAGCCCCTGCCTCAGAGCGTCTCAGCTGGTGGGATGCTCTGCAGACCCCCCTCAGGATGGGGGGGAGGGGAGGCTCCAACGCAGGCTGCAGAAGGGAGGGAGGGAAGGGGCGAGGGGGCGGCTGACCCAGACTGCTGCTGCAGAGGCAGGCGTGGGTCCGAGGGGGCGGCTTGGCCTGGTGGCTTTCCAGGATCTGCTGCACCAGCTGCTCCACAGAGAAGTCGGCGCTGCTGCTCCCGTTGCTGCTGCAGGTCCACTTGATCCCCTGAACTGCGGGAGGAAAGAGCGCAGCGTGTCCAGCCGAGGGTCCCGGCCTTGTCCTGCACCCCCCCCGACCCTCCCGGAATGCAGAAACCGGCCCTCCCAGGGAGAAGGGGGTGCCCTGCCACGGGCAACTTCCAAGGGCACCGGATGGGCAAAGCATTTCCTCTTGAGCACGCTCTGGCCCAATTGCTCCCCCACCAGGCAGCAGCTCCCGGCCGGTCAAAGCACACAGCCCGGCCAGTCCAGGGGCATCCAGTTGTGGTCAGCAGGAGCCTCCTGGGAACAGAGGAGGAGGAGGAGGAGGCCACTGGCCTGGCGCTTCTCAGCAGCCCCTGCTGGTGGCCGGAGGCTCGGCACAGCCATCGGCCCTTCAGAGTCCAGAAACAGGGCAGGGCAGTCCTCCAGTTACAACTCTAAGGGAGATGCTGAAGGGAAATGCCGCTTTTTGGCAAGCCTGCTATAAAATGCAGCCGTGTGGCTGCGGGACACCCCGAACGGTGGTAAAGGTGGCCTGGCCGCCCAGCAACCCGTGGTCATGTGACTTTGGGGAGGGTCTCCACGAAGAACCCTGCAGCATCCTGGCACTGCTTACACATGGGCTTCAGCTGTCCAACCAGCTCCTCCTTCGACCACTTCAGCCACTCCTTGCGGTCGCTGTTGATGGAGCAGAGGACGGGGCTGCAGACCTTCCCGCAGTCCTCAATGGCCGGCACGTTCAGATAGTGCACCAGGACGATGTCCGGGTTCTGCAGGGGGGAGCAAGGGAGGGCAGGTGGGAGGAGAGGCAGGAGGGAAGCCCCTTGGGGGCAAAGGAGGCAGACTAGGAGAGAGAAGCATTTTCCTAAGCCTTGAATCCCGCTTTCCTTCCTGCTTCTTAGTTGGGTGGATCCAACCCTCGTTCTGGCTCTCAAACTGGCACGGGGAGGGTAAGCCAAGCCTTGGCGACTCCCCAGCCCCAAAGAGGACTCCTGAAGGATAGCTGGGGGGTCCTGAAAAGACATTGTGTCAGGCCCTAAACCAAGAATAACGTTGCTGATTCTTCCTAGCCGAGTTCTTTATTGCTTCAGACCTGCAGACGGAATCTTGCCGGATTGAAAACTCAAGACTGTCTCCATCTACATCAATGTACTCTGGGAACTATTAAGGAGAGGCTGTCCTCCCCCTCCTTCTCTCACAATGCATATCTGGGCTGAGTTGCCTCTTCCTCCTCGGGAATGGACCCTTCCCTCCAGGGGAGCCCCCTCCTCACTGAAGTTTATCACATATCGGGGGCCATGAGGATCCTCTCCAGGGGAGGCCACGCAGACTCCCCACCCCATCCCCCAAGAGAAGCAGGACCATATTTCTTGGACAATGAATTTATGTATTTCGGGCATTTTTCTCCTGTAGTCATTTATTGATATTCTAAGTAACAGTGAATAAATATTTTCCTAAAATCATCATTTGTTCTATTAAAGCAGGGGTATCCGAACTTGGTCACTTTAAGACTTGTGGACTTCAACTCCCAGAATCCCTCAGCCACCATAGGAGTTGAAGTCCGAAAAGTCTTAAAGTGGCCAAGTTTGGAGATCCCTGAATTGAGAGTACAGTTTCTTAATCTCAGCAAAGTTAAGGGGTGCAGACTTCCAACACCCAGAATTCCCCAGCCTAGCACCCTGGGCTAAGGAATTCTGGGAGATGAAGTTTGCATCTCTTAAACATTGTTGAGATTGACGAATGCTACGTTAGCTTTCAGGGCATAATTAGAGAGAGGCCATCGCTCTCCGTTTAGAAAAGAATAACAGAGTTGAAAGGGACCTTGGAGGTCTTCTAGTCCAACCCCCTGCTCAGCCAGGAAGCCCTAGACCAGGGGTAGGCAACCTTGGCTCTTTTATGACTCGTGGACTTCAACTCCCAGAATTCCTGAGTCAGCCATGCTGGCTCAGGAATTCTGGGAGTTGAAGTCCACGAGTCATGAAGGGAGCCACAGTTCCTCCATGCTGGCTCAGGATTTCTGGGAGTTGAAGTCCACGAGTCATAAAAGAGCCGAGGTTGCCTGCCCCTGCCCTATACCATTTCAGACAAAAGTTGTCCAATCTCTTCTTAAAACCTGCAGTTTTGGAGCATTCACAACTTCTGGAGGGAAGCTGTTCCACTGATTAATTGAGCTAACCGTCAGGAAATTTCTTAGTTCTAGGTTGCTTCTCTCTTTCATTTGCTTCCATCCGTTGCTTCTTGGCCTGCCTTCAGGGGCTTTGGAGAATAAGAGGTGGACCCCTCCCCTTCATTGAGGCAGCCCCTGAGATATTGGGAGACTGCTACCACGTCTCTGCTGGTCCTTCTTTCCATGAAACCAGACATAACCCAAATCCTGACACCGTTCTTCCTACGTTTTGGCCTCCAGTCCCTTAATCTCCTTTCTTGCTCTTCTCTGCACTCTTTCCAGAGTCTCAACATCTTTTTTTTACATCGTGGTGACCAAAACTGGATGCGGGATCCCGAGCGTGGCCCTACCATTACAAAGGGCTAATTTTTCGTAGATTATAACATCCTTTAACTGAAATTAAGCCAGCCACTCCAAAACGCAGGGAACGAAGGAGGGGATGGGCAGTGGGCTCCCACTTCCGGCTCACCTGCTGCTGTCCTTCCTCTGGAACCTCCCCCCCACTTCCTCAAGCAGAGCCCCCACCTGGCTCAGCCACCCACAGGGAGACTCACCTGGAGCAGCCAGTAGCAACGCCGGTGGAATGTCGGGACGATGGACGAATGGACGTAGCAGCCGTAGAGACACTGGGGGGGGGAGGCAGCAAAGATGGGGGGAGTGTTTCCTACCTGGAGCAGACCCCCCCCCCCCGTGTAGGTAGTCCTCAGCTTAGAACCATTTGTTTAGTGATCATTTGAAGTGACAACGGCAGTGAAAACAGAGATTTATGGCTGTTTTTCAGGCTTACGACCATTGCCGCATCCGCATGTGACATGATCCAAATCTTGGCCACTGACTCATATTTATGACGGTCCGACCAGCAAAATTAACGGGGGAAGCCGGATTCACTTAACGACGGCCTGTTCCAGCAACTGGCGTGATTCGCTTAGCAAAGGAGGGGATAAAAGTCGTAAAATGGGGCAAAACTCACAACAACTGTCTCACTCAGCAATGGAGATTTTGGACTCGATTGTGGTTGTTAAGCTGAAGAAATCCCCCCCCCCGCAAGGCTGGGTCCTCCCCTCCACACACATTCCCCCCCCCCCGGTCTCCACAGCCCCCCCCAAGCGCCCCAGTCTCTGGGAAAGTGGGGCCTCCGAGTGACCCCCTGCCCCCTCCTGCCTCTGGCCTGCCCAGGGAGCGCCTGGGGATCATGGGGGGGTCCTACCTCCACCCCTTTGACCTTCAGCTTCATGTGGTCTTCCCGGGTGGTCTTGCCATCCTTGCGCTTCTTCCAGCAGTAGCCATCCTTCCGGTACTTCACCTTCTTGCGATTGTACAGGATGAGGGAGCCGTTCTGGGGTCTGCCGGGCGGGGGAGCCCCGGTGAGCAGGGGGTCCAGGGGGTCCAGCAGGCCCGAAAGCCCCCGGGATGCCCCAGCAGGGGCCTTCGGGGTCTCCTCCTGGGAGGCAGGCAGAGGAGGGCAGCGGCTCCCCCCTTCTGCCAAGGAGGGTCTGGCATCTCGTGGCCCACGTCGTGGGGTGGAGGGGACAAGGACCCTCACCCGTTTGGGCAGCCTCCCTCCGAAGCAGCTTCCCCACACCTGGATTGCTCGGTGGGGGCACCTTTTTCTCTTTTAATCCCGTTAGAAGTGGGAGGTGGTGCCCCAGACCCCCCCCACGCGAAGGGATTTCAGGCCCCCAAAGCACCAGCAGCATCTGCTCCACCAGGGAGGGGTGGCTGTGCTGGGCCCCTGACCCCCTCCCTTCCCCCCCCCGTGCCCCGGCCTTGCGCCAGCAGGGACATCCCCCTTACCTGGTCTTCGGGGAGCCCGAGAGCCATTCCTCATGCTTCTCAAAGGTGATCAGGTAAGAGGCAATTTCCTGCAAGAAAGACCCGGGGTGCCCCCCCCCTCAGAGCCAGCTCCCCAGCGGCATGTTGGAGCCCCCGTCAGATTATCTCCCATCCACTGCATTCTGAGTTTGGCCTGACCGCCGGGGGTCTGAGGAGATCCTTCCCTGAAAGCCGGAAGGGGCTGGAGACCACTGCCCCCCCAGAAAGCCCTCGGCATGGGCTACCCCCCCCATTTTGCACTTAGGTCAATTCCGCCCTCTTGCAAGAAGAAAGCCGCTGTGGGGACCGAGTGCCAGGAGGGCCAAAGTCTCTCGGGCAGCCCAGGAAACAGCCGCCTGGGCTCACGCAGCGGGCACGGTGCCCCCTTCCGCAGTGCAGCCCACCAAGGTGCCCGGTTCCCAGGACAAGCGTCCGAGCACTCGGGGCAAACAAGGGCTTGGTCCAGCATGGACTTGACCAAGGAGAGCTTGAGAGAAAACGGCGGTCCTGCACGGCCAGAGACCGTCGAAAGTTACAAGGGCACTGAAAAACTGACCAATGACCGGTCCTCACACTTATCACCACAGCAACGTCCCCATGGTCATGTGATCAAAATTCAGGGGCTTGGGATGGATGCAGAGTCTGAGAAGCAAAGCCAATCAGGGAACAAGGATCCACTTAACGACCGTTTGATTCACTTAACAACCGTGGCAAAAAGGTTTTAAAAATCAGGTGCAATTCTCTGAACAACCGGCAGCTGCCTGGCTTAGGGACTGGAGTTCCGCGCCGATTGCAGGCGCAAGGTGAGGATGGCCGTGGTCTCCTTTGTTTATCTGCAGTTTTTATTACATATATTTTTTCAGTCTCTTCCTGGAAGCCCCCCTGCAAGAGCGGGAGCTGCTTCCGGATCTTTCTGGAGATCAGCGTGCAACTGAAGGAACCCCCATTCCCCCCCTTGGTCCGCCCTGAGGGAGCCTGGCCCAAGGACAGAGCCACCGGGGGGGGGGGGTGTCTCCCTCCAGGCACCTACCCCCTGCCCCCCCCCCCAGCATCCTCGGGTCTGAAGACAGAGCTGGGGGTGCAGAAGAAAAAGGGGCTCTCTGATCTGCAGGGTCCAACTGGGCCCCCAATTCCTGCCGTCAAGGTATTCCGTTGAGGTTTGCCCCATTTTATGACCTTTCTTGCCACAGTTGTTAAGTGAACCGCCGCAGCTGTTAATTTAGTAATGTGGTTGTTAAACAAAGCTGGCTTCCCTGTTGGCTCTGCTCACCAGAAGGTCGCAAAAGGGGATGCAGGATGCTGCAAGCAAAGCCAGGCGGGGCGCGAGAGGCCGGCAGCTGAGCAAGACCAAAGCATCTGGGCCAGCGGCAACCACGGCCGAAATCAGAATTTCAAGCCAGTGGATAGTCTCCAAAGGAAGCAGAAAGGCCAAAATGATAAAGGAGAGCAGGATGGCTGGATAATGTGTGGGAAGGGGCCCGTTTGGTTGCCACCTCCCCCGCCCCCCAGGAACAGCATCTCAGGGATGCCGCACTGGGCTTCTTTCCCAACCCTGATTCCTAGGATGAGGCTCTTTTTAAAAAGGCCTAAATGTGGTTTGTTTGTTCCAGATCGAAAATAGCATCTTGCAGGAACCGCTTCCCTGTTCTGTACACAAACACACAAAACCCTCCAGTCCGCAAGGGCTCTGGTGGGGATCACATCTCCCCCGCCTCCGGTTAACACACCCCTTGGGCTCGGGCTAATGGGCAAAGGTTTTTTTTTACAGGCTTATTGGGGTGATCCTTAAAAGGGGACGGGGACTCTTTCCTGGGCAGTCGGCGCCAATGAAGTGCAACTGGAGACTCCGCAGAGAGAAGCTGGGGGGGACTTCGGGGCTCAGAAACGGGCCCCAATTATTAGGGGCCACGCAGGGCCCAGCCGGGGGTGTCCCCGAGAAGAGGGCAGAGCCCCAATGCAGAGGGGCCTCCCCTGCCTGTATGATGGGGCAGCTTCCCCCAGACACCACCCGCCCCAGAGGACCCAGCCGGCCCCAGGAGGGACTCGGGGTTCCGGAGCAGCAGCAGCCTGCCCCCCCCCCGCCCATCCCCTGCGCCCCTACCTCGTTGGTGTTCCAGCGCAGGCGCTCCTTGGGCAGGGCCGGGCACTTGGGCACGCACTCCACCAGCTTCTTGGGCAGGAAGACCTTCAGGTGGTGGCTGTTCTCTGCGGGGGGGGCAGGGAGAGGCGGCGGGGTCACCGTCCCCGGGCGGGATTCCGCGGAGGCCCCGGGCGCCAACGGGGGGGGGGCAAACGCCCGTCTGCGCAAGGACCGCTCGGGGGTCCGGCCGCCCCCAGCCCTCCCCCCCGGGCGGCTTGCTCCCGGCCCCTCCCCGTGGGAAAAGAGCGCCCCTCCCCCGCCCACCCTCCGGGCTTCCCCGCCGGCCGAGTCCCCCCCCCCGCTCACCGGAGACCTCCGTGGCCGCCTTATTCATCTTCGGGGCGGGCGGGGCGCTCAGACGGCTCTGCCGGGCAGGCTCCGCGCGAACCAGCCTGGGGGGCGGCAGGGCGTCAGCGGCGGAGGGGAAGCGGCCCCTTCCCGGACGCCGGCACCCCGCGGAGCCCCTCCCCCCGCCCCTCCCCCGCCGCCGCTCCCGCCCCGGAGCCTCCCCGCCCGCCCCGGCCGGCACCTGCCGAGGCGCCCACAGCTCCGGCTCCGCCAGCGGCCGCCATTCCCTGCACCCAGCGCCGGCTGCGGCTCGGCCCCTTCCTGCCTCCTCCGCCTCCGCCTCCGCCGCTGCTCCGCTCCGCCCCGCCGGTGACAGCTCGGCCCCTGAGCTCAGCGCGCACGGCCGGCGGCGGAGCCTGGCTGCCCGGGAGGGGCCCCGCGCGCAGACCGAGGCGGCGGCGGCGGCAATCGCGGAGCCCCCGCCGGCCCGGGCATCGCGACCGGCAGACGCCGCCCGCCTCCCCCCAGCCGCGGCCACGGCTCGCCGCCTCCTCCCCCGTCGAGCCGGGTCCGGGCGCAGCCGGACGCGGGGAGCGCCCCTGGAGCCAGTCCCAGGCGGGATGCAGCGCGCCCGCCGCCGCCGCGGCTCGGAAGGCGCTCCGGAGCGCGGCCACTTGGGGGGACGAAGCGAGCCCGCCCCGGTTCCCGGGGTCTCATCCGGGCGCGGGTCCCGGTTCCTTGGCTTGCGGGCCGCCGCGGGCGCAGCTCCCCGCGTGGGCGACGGGAGAGCCGGCAACCCGCAGCCTCCGAGCAGACGCCCGGCTTGGCCGAGGAGGGGGAGGAAGCCCCCCAGATGCAGGCGGGGGGGCACTTTCTGCTTCTTGGGCTGCCCCCCCCGCCCTGCCCTTTTGCTCAGGGGGCATCGGACCTTCCGGGCAGAGAAAAAGAGAAAAGAGGCTTCGGGGAGCCCGGGGCCGAGAGCCGGCTCAGACTTTCAGGAAGAGGCTCTCCGCAACTCGGCCACTTTAAGACTTGTGGACTTCAACTCCCAGAATTCCCCAGGCAGCAGAGGTGGTAGCCTCTCATCTTAAAGGGGCCGAGTTAAAACCAACAAACACAGATGCCAGTTTGGGAGTGGGAAGACCGGGAACTGCACCCTTCGGCAGGATTTAAGGCAGGCACGTCCAACCTTGGCCCCTTTGAGACTTGCGGGTCAACTCCCAGAATTTGCTGGCTGGGGAATAGGGGAGTTGAAGTCCACAAAAGTGGCCAAGGTTAGACAGCCCTGATGCGTCGGCTGGGCTTAGGGATCCGCTTAATTCCCACCCTGCAAGGGAATTGGACCCTACAGCTGGTCTATTGAGCCCGGAGTTATGATCATATGTCATTGTGGTTATTAAATGAAATGCCCACACGCTCCTGGCTCTCCCTGTTGCAGCTGTAATTAGGAGCATGTGGTACCTGGGATGTGTGTGTGTGTGGGGGGGGGCTGGTTTACTGAACAAGTGGTCGTAAGTCGAGGACTACCTGCATTACTGTGAAGCTGAAGGCGCCGTATTGGGGGGCAGGGCAGCCGTGGACCGTGACCGAGCCACGTCGAATGGGCAGGTGAAGCCCACAGCCTGTTTCCCCCAGCCACGTTAAAAATAAGCAGAAACCAGTGCAACGGTCAGCATTGAGTTCCACAAATATATTTGATAAACAGGGTAACGGCCAAACTGGCTCTCTTTTATGTTAGCACAACCAGAGCATTAATTTACATTCAGATTTCTTTTAGTACGTTTGTCTTTTCCCTGCAGCCGAGGGGTTCCGGTTGGCGTCCAGTACTTGGAATTCAGACTGGCGGTTCCTTTGGGCTGAAAACTGCTAAGCCCAGGGAGGGGGGAGGGGGCAGCCTGTACCGAATAAGGGGGGAGGGTATACTCTTCCCCTACTGCAGGGCTACAAACTCGCATTTCGCCAGCTGCGCCTTTAAAACTCTTGCAAGCAGCGCCTTGAAATCCGAGAGTTGGCCAGCCTCCGATTAAAAACATTTTTGTAACTCCAACATGCATCGCAAGCCAACAGAGGCGAAGGCCGGCCAGCCGTCCGTCCCCAGCCCCATTCTGCTGGCAATGTCTGCCTGACAGAGTTTTTGGTCAAAATCTGATGGCCGATTTCTGAAACACAGAAGCACCGTCTCCCACCCTTTTTAGTGGAAAATAAACGCGCTAGGCTGCAGAAAGGATTACTAACCTGTGGGGGGAAAGGCCCAAGGGGTGGGAAAGCCAACTTGGCCGAGGCCTCCAGCCTCAAGGAGGAGGACAGGGTGCATTCCTGGTGGTCAGTCTGGCCAGGCCAGGAAGCACCACCTGCACCCTGCACCCTCTCCTCCTCTGGAGGGATGAGGTTGGCCTTGGGGGGAGGCATAAAGGAAATCCTTTATCAGACCCCAGGAACAAATTTCCCGCTAAACAGGCAACAATTTATCCTCAATCTCCAACGGGGAAACCTCTCTGAAAATCGAGTCCTCACCACGTCTGCCTCTCCCCCTTTGGCAGGAAATACCGTGGCTGCTTTTTATAATTTGCTTTAAGGGCGTGGAAGAACCCCGAGGGCAGAGAGAAAAGGGGAGGGGGACACACCTCAGCTGGGTGGGCAAAAGGTCTGGGGAAGGGGCAAGAGGGACAGCTGCCTACTTGCAGCAGAAAAGGAGGTTTGGGGGCCTCAGAAGAGAAACTCTGCCACTCTTGACCCCGCAGACCACGAGGAGGCTGGCAAGGGCTCCTCTTTCTTCCAAACGCCTGGCTGAGCTCCTCGGAGGAGCTTACTCCTACGTTACACGCAGGTGGAGGAGGAGAGCCAAGGGAGAGAGAAGCCGGCCTTCGCCAGAGCCAGGATTACTATGGAAACCGCCCTGAGTTTCCCCCGCGATTGGCTTCCTTTCCTCAGCCTACGCTGGAAGGTTTATTGACAGCGCAAAGGGGAGGACAGAGGTGCGCTCTGGTGTGCCAGTCGGGGGGGGGGGACATTGGCAAGACTACAACAGGGAAATAAAAGCCCCCCCCCATGGGAAGGCCAAACATGGGTGCAGGAGAGACGGGAAGGCCTTGGTTTGAGCCTTGAGGAGACACGCAGGGAGATGCTGAACCTGTTGGCACGTGCCTGTTCTGGTTGCAGCCACACACATACACCCCCCCACACACACCTGGCCAACACAACGATTTCCCCCCTAACCCCAGAGGGAACCCAACTGGGCAAGGCTGACCCCCAACATCCGCTTGGTCGCAGTTATTCCTCGGGCCGCTGCTCGGCTCTTCCTCCTCCTCCTCCTCCGTGGGGAGAGCGGTGGTGGGCCGCCAGGGCGTAGAAGGGCAGGGGGCTTTCCTGGGGCAGCCTCAGGGCCTCTCTCAGGCTGGGCTTCCACTGTGGGTGGAGGAGGAGCTGCAAGGCAAGGCGGGCGTCAGTGGGGGTGGGGGGCTGTCCCAAAACCAATTGGGGGGTGGGGTTTTCTTACGGAAAGGCTGGAGGGGGGCAAGGGGCACTTTCAGTTTATTTCGGTACAATTAATTCCTTCTCCACCTTGTGACCCTCCAGGTGCCTGGACTTCGGTGCCCAGAATTCTTTGCTCTGCTAGCTGGGGGATTCTGGGGGTTGAAGCCCACACAGCCAAGTCTGAGGAACCTCATTTAAGAGGAACTGAGCTGCCCCCCCTCCGAATCTCTGGCTGCAGATGAAGTTGCTAGGCAACAGCGGCCTCCCACCTGGTTTGCATCTCAATTTGGCGATTGCCGCCCCCACCTGCCAACTGCTCACCTGGGCGCTGGTGCCTCTGCCCAGGAAGGGCCTCGCGTAGGGCTCCGGCGTCCTGGCGGGGGTCAGCAGGGGCGCAGGCAGGTCCCCGGCTTTCCCGATTCCTCGGGGGGAGAGCTGGGGCAGAGCCCCCCCCTCCTGCGCTTTCTGCCTTTGAAACAAGGAAGGGGAGATCAGGAGGGCTGGAAGGGATCGGTCTGGTCTCAGCTCAGGAGCCTCCACCCACCCAGGGGTGGCAAAAGAAGGCTGCAGCCGGTGGGGCACCCTGAGAGCAGCCAGACGGCTTGCGAGGGAAATGATGTCATTTGCAGTGCCGTAAACCTGCATTGCCAGCTGCAGCACTGGCCTCCGGCTCTTGGGCTCAGGAAGCGCAAAGCTTGCACGGCCTTGCAGTCACACTACAGCATCGCCCGTGGCGTGCCTGGTGGCACCGAACCAGGCTGGGGCGATTCCGGTGGGCTCCCTGCCACTTTCCGAGCAAGCTGTGGGGATCAATTCATCCCACTGCACTTCGATACCGTTGGCCCTTCGGACAAAGCAGGGCAGCACCCGTGTTCCCCGGGTCACGCGGACGGAGCCCTTGTGTTTGGCCCAGGGGTAGGCAACCTGGGCTCTTTTATCACTGGTGGACTTCAACTCCCAGAATTCCTGAGCCAGCATGGCTCAGCTGGGAAACCTCTCCCTTTCCCCTCAGCGTGGCTGGCTCAGGAATTCTGGGAGTTGAAGTCCACCAGTCATAAAAGAGCCCAGGTTGCCTACCCCTGGTTTAGTCAACCCAGAGTTGGGGTTCAGAATGTTGTGTGAACCAGCCAAGAAGCGTCGTGGCGGGCAACTGCTTTCCTAAAAGGGGCGGATGGGCGAACAAGCGGCCTTAAGCAGGCAATCAGGGTTTGTATCTCCCGAAGGGATGGGAAGATGGGACGGAACAGACTCCCAACCTCCAGCCACTGTTCTCATTCAGCAGGGAACACACACAGTCCCGGAGTTACCACTGGTTGCTTAGTGACCGTTCAAAGTTATCGTGGCTGCCCCCCCCCAAATCATACGGCCACATTTTGGGTGCTCGGCAACCGCTCTGCATTTACTGCCATTCACAGGCTCCCGTTTTTGCTGAAACCAATGTTTGCTTCCAGTTTTTGGTAAAAATGCCTGAGAGGAAACAACGGGTTCGCTTAGCAACCGTAGCTAAAAAGATTGTAAAATCAGGTCCGGTCACATGATGCCCTGCTTCGCGACCACCACAACTTATGACCATACTAGGCAGGCTCCATTACGGTTATAAGTTGAGGACTTTTGTACTTTTACAAGGCCTGGATTGGAGCTACCAGCGGCAGCGGCAGGAATCCCGGCCGCCAAGAGGGGGCAGCAGAGAGGGGCTGGGGATCCCCTGGGGCTTTCCCCACCTTCCCTGACCTAGCCCAGGTAGCCCTCATATAGTGGCCATTCAGAGTTAGAGCAGCACAAAAAAAAAGCAACCGATGACCGTTTTTCACTGTTACGACCTTCGCAGCAAGGACACTGGATCAAAATCTGAAACCTTGGCATTTGGCTCGTATTTACGACGGTTGCAGCCTCCCGGGGAGGGGTGTCACGCGAGCCCCTTTTGCGACTTTCTGAAAAGCAAAGTCAGTGGGGGAAGCCGGATTTGCTTAAAAACTGTGTTACTCGCTTAACGACGGCAGTGATTCACTTAACGACCGTGGCAAGAAAAGCGGTAACATTCACTTAACAAATGTCTCACTTAGCAACCTAAATGTTGGGCTCAACTGTGGTCATAAGTTGAGAACTACCTGTATTGTATGTATGTCAAGGGCGCCAAGGAGGGGGCAGCTGACCCCGGGCAGAGTTCAAAAGGAACGGGTGGGGGGGCCAGTCTGGGCCCTTCACGGCCGGCAGATGGAAACAAACCAGCGATGGGGCTGATCGTGCGGTTGGAAGACTTCCTCGTTCATGAACCGGACCCTGACCTTTGGCCCCGGGGCCCCAAAACGCCTGCCCACCCGCCCGCGCCTGCCCCAGGCTCCTCTGTCTTTGGAAAAGGCGGGGGCCCCTACTTGTCGATGCTGCTTTGCCGTCTCTTCACCTCCTCCAGATGGTACAAGACGGAGAAGCCCCGGAGGCGTGCCCGGCCTTTTCGCTCCGGCCCCTTCCTCTTCTTCTGACACAGCTCCTTGGGGGACGGGAGGCTCTGCGTGGTGGGGGCCACCTCCCAGGGCCAAGGGCCCCCCCCGCCTCCCGCAGGCCGCTGGGCTGCACAGCCGGACGTCTGGAGAGCAGAGAAGGCAAGAGGGGCTCAGCGACCGGCCTTCTAGCGGCCCTGCTGGAATTCTCCGCAGGAGGAACCAGAAGCCATTTCTATTTTAATCCAGCCTCTGCTTCGCAATCCGAAGACTGGAAGGTGTCGCCGGCCCCCTCGGAGCTTAACCACACGCCTCGGATCCCTGGACAGAGGAATAAATAAAGTTACCGGAAGTGATTCTACCTTTAGCGGAAATTTGGATCAGGTTAAAAGAGGAATTATCTTCTGCATCTGCGAAAGAAAAAGGGGAAGAGAAAATACTCCCTTTTCCAGAGACTGCAACAAATCCCAACACCGCCTGCAGGCTGGCTCTCTGGCTGAAAAGAAAGCAGGTTTTTTTCTTCTTCTTCTGTACTCTCCCTGCGTGTTAAGTTAAACCGTTGCCGGCTGCTGTTTAGGGCAGGGCATTAAGCCCAGGCGATGCCTTTTGCATGCAAGTGGCTTCCTCTGAAACACGCCCAGGATCACCTCCTTAGAAACGTTACGGAATGCTAATGCCCACAAAAAGGGGGCTGACTAATATGCCTGGACCCCAAATTTCCCCCCCCCCACACACACACACCTAAGATTCATCTTGGTTTAATACTCACTGACCTGGGGATCTGCCCCCTTTTGGGCTCCGCAGGGCTGGTGAAACCCCTTTGCCCAGCCGCTTCACAGCCTCCCCAGGCCCCCCCCCCCACGTGGCTCCTCAGATCTTGGGGCCACAATGTTTTTCTCCACGAGGCCCATGGTGCTAAACCAAACTCGGCTTCTGTGGTCTGTGCCCGACTGGATTCAGCTGCTTTGGGGAGCCCTCCACCATCCTGCACGCCGCCACGGGTGTGGGCCCAGCACCGCCGGGGTGGGTGGCAAGATTTGGGGGTTGGTGGGAAGACTTCTGTTTGGGTCAGCAGCCCCCTTACTCCCCACTCCCACCCAGCAAAGCCAAGGGCATCCATGACTGGCGCTGCGGGTGAGCCAAGCGTGACAAGATCCTCGCCCCTGTACAGACGCAGGCTCCCCTCCACTTCAGAAGGTAATTAATTCAGGAAAGCGAAGCGTGGAGGACGGAAGCAGAATATTTCCCAGCTTACCACGAGATGTGAATTTTAGCAACCAGATTCACCGCCTTTCCTTTATGTGTTCCAGGCAGCAATTCTCCTTCAGGAGAAGGTGGCAACTGCTGGAGCTCGCCTGGGCCCCCTCCTCCCTTCCTCTCCCCCAGAAGGAGCTCATCCCCTCGGCCTGCCAATCAATCTGTCTGTCGCCAGGATGGCTTGTCCATTTCTAAGGCGGCATTTGAGTAAGAACAGCGAAGCCAGCCATCGAAAGAGGGGCCCGCATTTGGGTGGGTGATCGGGAATGCCCTTGTAGGACGGATGCCAGGGAGACTCCTGATCCAGCAAAACGTGAGCCTGCCCTTCCAATTCTGGTTCGGAGGGCAAAGGCGGTGACCCCGAATGCTCAGCCCAAAGCGCCCATTCGACTTTGCCAAATGAATAATTTAGCACTGGGGGTCTTTGTCCTTCCCGGCCAGAGTGGTGGTCTTGGACCCCTGGCAGCGGAAGGCTGCTCCTGTCACTTGGCCCTGCCCAGAGGTCCTGTGCCATCTCAGCTCCTGGGACTAGGTGAGGATTGGGGTGCCTCCTGCCTCCAAGACTTTCCCCCCAAAGACCAGGGCACCCCAGTGCTGCACCTGGCGGGAGCCCCAAAAGGTGACAGAGATATCCCACCGTACGGACGTTACTTGCTGGGAGCCGTCATCGGTGCACCTGGTGATGCAGACAAAGGTGCCCACCTTAGGTGTGGACAGGAGAGGGAGGAGGACCTTCGGCCAGAGCATCCTCTGGACCACCCCGAGGACAGACTCTGCCGCTTGCTCGAAGGAGGCTGGTTCTCTCAGAGGGACCCCGAAACCTGGCTCAGCAAGGCAGGGCTTCCTTCGCAGGCTGAATCCTTGTGCGTCAGAGATTTTCCAGGTAAATCGTGACCTTCCTCGTCCTTGCTCAGTGGGGGCCCTTATAAAGCCTCAGGGTCCACCGAGGCACCCAGAAGCCCCATCTTAACCGACAGACGGGCTCTGCTTGCGGCCTCTACTTTCCACAGGGAGGAAGCAGGAGAAAAACCTGTAATTTAAAAGGAGGCCCCCTCGGGGCCATTCAAACCTACCAGCAGGGCTGGGGCCTCGTGGTACTCTTCCATCCAGAGGTAGCTGAAAGGTAAACGGGTTGGTAAGTACGACTGGCTTTTACTTCAGAATTCCTCATATATTAAACTTAGGAGAAAGAATCCGCTGTGGGAACTCAGCTAGGTCGTGTGCAAATGTTTAAATTTGGAATAATTGGCTATAATGACAAGCCGAAGTAAAATGAAACTTTGCAAATTCTGACTTAGTACCTACAAAGAGCGTGACGATGGCTCTTTTCTGCTTAGTCTCATTGGCAAATAAATCTTCCGGGAGCAAAAACTTCTCTTTTGCAAACAAAAGGGAGCCAGGGCTTCTTCCCACCCCCTAACATAGTACAGGTAGTCCTCAATTTACGACAAGCGAGCTGTTGCTAAGCATGACAGCTGTGAAGTGAGTTTTGCCCCATTTTCTTGCCACCGTTCTTATGTAAATCACCGCAGTTGTTAAGTTAGCTCCCCCCTTGACTGTGGCTGTCCCTGTGACTGTCGTGAGTCAGTTGCCGGCTGTCTGAATTTTGATCACAGAACCATGGAGATGCTGCGACCGACAACGGCCACAAGTGCCTTTGTTCCAGCGCCTTTGTAACTTGGAGCGGTCACTAAATGAGAGGCTATGAGTTTGAGGACTACCTGTGTCAGTGAGAGAAAATGAAAGGTGTTTTTCCCTGCGATATTATCTGCCAGGATCACGAAACGCACCTCGGCTGCTGAACAAGCCTGTCCCAAAAGTCCGGCATGCAACGGGCATCGCTGGAGGGGTTGGCTTCTGGCTGGCGTCTGCTGACCATCTTGGACTGCCTTGAAAACAGGATGATGCAAACCCATTAGCTTTTAGCCCGTTATTTTTGCAAGAAAATGGCTTTCTTGCGCACGGACACAGTCCGGTGTGCTGTTAAAACATCTCACATTGCTCGAATGTGGAAAACTGGAGAGGGAGCGTCTGATGGTGGTGGAATCAATACACGAAACATTTATATCAGGGGTCTTCAAACCTGGCCCTTTTATGACTTGTGGACTTCAACTCCCAGAATTCCTCAGCCAGGAGTTGAAGTCCACAAGTCATAAAAGGGCCAAGTTTGAAGACCCCTGACTTACATCCATGGATCCAGCTGCAGCTTTCATCTGAATTACGTGGCAATTCCCTTAATGCCGCTTCCTATTTCTTTTGAGATAATTCCAGGACAGGAAATCAAAGGCGTAATAAAACTAGCATTTCCTGGAAGTCAGTTGTTTTACTACAGAAATACAAGCTCGGGCTAAGAAGGAAAGGGGTAATAGTCCCTCCTGCAATGACGGATGAAGCCGTCTCAAAGTTTGGGACACATTATCAATGTCAAAGGAACCAGAGCAAAGCGAATTTGCTCCGAAGAAAAGTTCATATTTTATTAATAAATATAAAGCAGTAAAGTACTACTGAAGAAAGATTAAAATATCAGAAGCTCCACAAAATATGGTAGAGTGAGCCTAAGAAATGCAGTCGTTTGAAAGGTTGAATGTTCAGCAAAAAGCAGAAATTCAGCTCTATCCATTAGGACTCCTAAGAGTTTCTCTTGGGTCAAAATGGGAAGGACTAACCGCCGTGTAATAAAGCGGGGATGAAGGACTCCTTCCTGGGCCAAGGGTCAAACGGTGCAAAAGAGGAAGCAGTCATATCATAGCGGAGGTTCCAAACACCTTTGGCCAGTGCAAAAGTCCAATGTATGGAGCAGGATTTATCTTTGGGCAAATGTGTGCAAGGCCACACAGAAATTGAGCCCCAGGTGGCAGCAGAGACCCCAAACCCTCCTCTCTGCTGCCCTCTAGGAGCAGCCTGCAGTTCTGCTAACCAGAAATGGGAGCCCCAAACTTAATATCTGCCTTCAGGTTGATGTTTGGTGACAATCATAGCTCAAAAGATTGACAGAATAACTGGGCTTATACATCTGGCGAGAAGTAAGACATCCGCTGAGCTAATAGTTTGTCTCTACATTGCATTATTTGTTTACTTTTCAGGCACAACTAATCTAACAGATCCATGAATACTTATACAACTGATCTACAGGTAGTCCTCATTTAGCAACCACAGTAGGGACCCACAACTTGCTCATTAAGTGAAGTGGTTGATAAGTGGAGCCGCAACTGTGCTTATAGATTTAGATTTAGATTTTATTAGATTTATATACCGCCCTTTCCCGAAGGACTCAGGGCGGTTTACAGGGCATTTTAAAATCATACCAATACAAAATACAAAGTTAAAAGACAAATAAAAGATTAAATTATCCCTGAAAATAAAACCCAGTTAAAATTCTCAGCCTGGGTCAGAGAGCTCAAAGAGCCAAGTCTTCAGGTCTCGGTGGAATGAACGTAGGTCAGGGGTAGTCCTGAGCTCCACGGGCAGCTGGTTCCAGAGGGCAGGCGCACCCACAGAAAAGGCCCTCCCCCTGGGTGTTATCCGCCGGCAATCTTTTACCGCCGGCACCCTGAGAAGACCCTCTCTCTGCGAGCGCACTGGACGAATGATCTTATGATCTTCCTTCAACTTTTTTTCGCTTTACAGACTTGTGAAGGTCATGAGGATTGGTTTTTCACCACAGTGATGCACAGTTGCTGTATAAGGCAGTTGATAAACAAGGACAACCTGCGCAGCACTGAGTTGTTAAAGCCCACAACTAAGTAAATGGAAATATTACAACAGGTTTCAGGTCATTTGGGAAAACTTTGCAACGTATTTATGGCTTGAAAAATGGATTCAATTTTGATCACCCATTTATCATCTTCCGTTCCCCGAGTTCTTTGGCGTTAACTTATTAATATTTATTAGCATGGTTTAGCTCAATTCCTTTGCAATCATTTCAGAGCTTCAAAGATACGGAAAAGAATTAGACAACCATGCAGTCAGCAACACACCACGTGATGCCTCCCGAGGCAGAAAATATTGTTGAATTCACCATCTCCGTCACGAGCAGAAGCTCCTGGAGGGGTTTATATAACCCGTGTTCCACGTGGCCTGTCTTGAGTTCACACTTCCACTAACATTCACACCCCTTTGCCTCTGCTTCGGAGTGCGGCAGTGAGTCGAACGCAATAAATATACTGCTCAAAAAAATAAAGGGAACACAAGATAAGACATCCTACTATTAAATACAGTACATCGTGTTGTTTAAGCATTCCCTTTATTTTTCTGAGCAGTATATATCACAAGACCTAAATAAATTCTGCAAAGGCAGCTTGAATCCAAAGCAAGAGGCACTTCTGCAGATCAGCTCCCTCTGCCGCCTGCCGGCCACTCAGGCAGCCCCAGGGCTCACCCGTTTCCCTCTTCAATAAAGCAGCCTGACTTACAACCACAAATTAGCCCAAAATTTCCATTCCTAAACAAGACAGTTAAGTGAACTTTGCCCCATTTTACGACGCTGCAACAGTCGTAAGTACGTGCCAGTTGCCAAGTGTCCAAATTTTGATCAAATACCGCAATGGTCATAAGTGTGAGGACTGATCATAAATCCCCTTTGTCAGAGCTGTTGTAACTTTGAGCGCTCACTAAAGAAATGGTTGTAAGTTAAGGACTATCTGTACTATAAGGTGTAGGTTGCAATTGGCAGGCAAAGGCCCCTGAAAAGCATCAGCACTTAAATGTCTCTGAGGTGCCCCGTCATCCAAGTTGCCTCGCGGGGGTCCCAAAGGGGCTTTTGCAAAGGGCAACCCGACTTTGCACCCTGATTCGGGTGGCCCAGATAAACCCCCAAGTGGCCCCAACGACTCTCAGCGAGAGGGCCAAGGAGCAGATGACCGCAAGGAATATAAATCCTTCCGTTCCCCTCCCAGTCGGTCCGAACGGAAGAAGCTTCTTGGAGGGGAAGCGAAACGACTTCGAGGGGAAAAAAAAGGGCGCCCAGCTGCCTTTGGGAAAAAGCCCCCTCGGGACAAGGCTGGGACCCGGAGGGCGGCCAGCCTCCACAGACGCCCCTCGAGACGCTCCCTCCCCCGAAGGGGCTGGTTCAAAAGGCCAGCGGGATCTTTTTTTGCTTTTTTTCTCCGAAAACGTTTCACTTCTCACGCGAGGAGCTTCTTCCGTTCCGGAGGGGAAGCGAAACGTCTTCAAAGAAGCCCAGCTGCTTTTTCAAGAAAGCCCCTCCGGGACCCCCAGAGGTCCAGCAGCCGGGCCTCCTCCGCTCCTGCCCTCCGGCCGAGGGGGGGGCCGCGCAGGGGTCGGGGCCACCTACGTCACGAAGGGCCCCAGCGTGGCCCCGCCGCCTTCCTCCGCTCCGGGCGCCCCGTCCATCTTCCCGCCCCGCGAAGGAAGGCCCGGGGAAGGCTAGGCGGGGGGAGGCTCAGCCCGCTTTTCCCGGGGTCAGCCGCGGGAGGCCCTTCAGCCGGCTCGGAGCCCCGCTGGGAAGGCCCGGCGCGCCCAGGCCCAGAGGACTCCGGGGACCCTCAGCCGCCGCCGCCGCCCCCTCGACGGGAGACCGGGGGACTACGGCTCCCAGAATGCTCTGCCCGGGCGCCGCGGGGCACCACGGGAGCGCGCCGACACCCAGCGGCGGCCGGCAGGGGGCGCCCGGAGCGCGCGCGGGAGCCGGAGACTCGGCGGCCGCCAACAAAGGGCAGCGGGGGGGGGCGGGGGGTGAGCGGCGCCCCCGGGCGAGGAGGGGGGTGGTCCGGCTGGGGGAGGGGCGCGAGGGCGGGGGCAGGAGCGGGGGGGGATTTGCACCCCTGTTGCTGGGTGGGGGGCGCAGGTGAGACCCCCGCGGGGCTCCGTCCTACCTGGCGGGGCTGTTGTCGGGCCGGAGCGCGGCGCCCCTTTAAGAGCGAGCGGGGGGGGGGCGGCGCTGGCCGGTCTCGCGACACTCCCGCCCGCCCCGCCCCCCGCCCGCCCCCCCGCCCGGCATCTGCCTCGCCTGCCGGGCGCTGCCCGAGGACGCCGCCGAGCCCGCCGAGCAGCCGCGCAAGGTGGGCGGGGGGGGCGCGGGGGGGGAAAGCGCTCGCCCCGCGGACCCCTCGGCCTCCGCTGCGGGGAGGGCGGCGCCGCGGCTGAGCTGGCCGGGGAGGGGGGAGGGGGGAGGGGGGCCGGGCGGTGCCTTTTCTGGGGAGGGGGCGCCGCCTTTGCCTTTGCATTGGGGAGAGCTGACCCCCCCGAAGCCCCGGCTCCCCCTCCCCTCCAGAGGCCGATCCCGTAGCTGGACCGGCGGGGGGGGCGGCCATCCCATAATGCCCCCGCTCGACGGCCGCCCTGGCTGCTTCGGCTCCCCTTCCCCGCCTGCTCCCGGGTGGCGAACGGGAGGGTCTCGGCCTGAATGGCCCGGCCCCCCTTCCGTGGACCCTGCGCTGCTCCGCCCGGCCTTCGGGCGCTCTCTGCCCCCCCCAGGCTGCCCCGAGCTCGGCCTGGGGCATCCGGGCTTCCCTGGGGCCCGAGCCCGGCTGGGCCCCTGCCCAGGGCAGAGCCAATTGGGGCGAAGCCTCGTCCGCCTGCCGCGGTCGGTCGGTCGGGTGGCGGAGGAGATCCTTCTGCCAGTGGGGGAGGGATCCTGGAGGAATCCAGCCGGGCTGCAGACCCAGGGAGGGAAGGGGAGGGAAGGGGCCCTGGTGAGGCTGCCGGGATTGCCGGTTTCTGGGCTTTGTGGGCCTCCGGTGGAAATGCCGGCTCTGCCCTTAGACGTGGGAACTTGGTGGTGCCCTTTCCTGAAGCCGCGATCTCGAGCTGCGTCTGAGGCTGAGCCAGCCAAGAATGCGGCCCTTCCCTTCCCTGTGCCCTTCCGGCGGTTCCCCTCTGGAGCTGTCAGAAAGCCGGGATCAAAACACGCACAGCAGGGAGACCCGGCCATTGCCGCCCCTGACCGGCCCACCCCACCCGTTCTGCCGGGACTGCTTTGCCTGGATTCCCGGCCTGTCTGAGCTGCTGGGGTTGAGGCCAGACACAGCCGATGCCCCCCCCCATTGCAAGAGAGAGGGGGAGGCTCTGATTTGCCAGCTCTTCCGCTGAAGGGTCTCCCGGCTGCGGCTTCTCTCTGCCCTGCCTTCCTCGGCGACGGAGGAGGAGGAGGAGGGGGCCGGATTCCTCAGCGCCTCCGTCAGATGCTGGTTAGGTATTGTAAGAATCCTCCCGGGCACGGCATGGAGAGGGAGACATGGCCGCTGCCCTGCTCTCTGCCTGCCTGAGTCCGGCTGTCCTCCTGATAACGCGGAGGAATGGCTGCCCGCTCTGCTCCTCGTGGCCTGCCGTCCTTGGGGAGCTCTTGCCAGCCACGGCCCCTCCCCGCCCTCTGCCATGCCTGGGCTGCCGCTTGTCCTGGCACGCTGGCTCCCAGCCCTCCTTGGGTGTCCCTGGCCTGATTACAGCCCTGCCTTCGGTTACCAGCCTGCATCAAAGCGCCTCTTGTCCCTCGGCCTGTAATTTAGTCGAGCAAAGAAGCAGCAAACTGGGGCTTAAGAGCCTCCTTCCGCTTTGGGGGACGCTGGCTGTCCTCTCTGAGGAGGCTGCCTGCCCCCCCCGGCGGTCGTGGTGGGGGTCATCGCTGGCCCTTCCTGCCGAAGCAAAGGGGCTGGGGCACCTTCCAGACGGGGTGTGCCCGCGTCCTACCTGCTCGGCAGGTGATTACAGGGATTAGCAGAACTCGGGGGGGGGGAGAAGCATCAATTAAAGTCTTACTCCCCCCCCCCCGTTGCCTGGCAGGCTCCCCACAGGCTGGGCGTCCCAGAGTGGTCTGAAACCTTGGGAAGCCCCCTTCCTGGCCAGCCGGACTGCCAGAAGCTGGCTGGCTTCAGTATGTGGGACTTTGTTCCAGTGGCTCAGCCACGTGTCTGGAAACCGGGGGGGGGGGGAGGTCCAGACCCACCTGGTGCACCTGAACAGGGCAGAAGAGAAAGGGAAGCGTGGGAGGGGGGCAGTTTTTCCCTGCTTGTCCTCCGTTGCCCAGCGCCCATTTCTGTGGGTGCCCAGAAGCTTTGCTGGGGATCAGCCAGATGGGGGAAGCTTTGCCTAAGGGGGGGGGCTTCCTCGCATCCTTCGCTCTGTCTGTCTGTCTGGGTGGTGGGCGAGCACAGCAAAAGTATTGCGATCCCCCTCTGGGTTGGCACACAATCGGGGGTTCCCTGGGAAAGGACAGCTTTCCCTCCCAGTCGCTCACTTGCTCGCCCGGTAGGTGGGCGGTTGCGTGTGTCGGTTGCGTGTGTGCCAATCCAAAGGCCTCCCGCTCGGGCGGCTGAGGCAGGAGAGGCCCGGAGTGGCGGCCACTTTCTCCTCCGGGGGCTGAAGGGGGGAAGGGAGGCACCGCCTGGCACTGCCCACCAAGAGGCCTTGAGAAGCACGTGGACCCCAGAGCGGGTCAAAGGGGGAAGAGCTGGGGGGAGGGGCAACCCAGGATGAGGATCCCGCAGCTTTTGGGGCAGGGGCCTATGTAATGCCTGCCAACGCTGTGCCGTCTGTCTTGGGGGGCAGGAAAGCAGAGGCTGAGGCAGAGTTGTGTGGTTCCATCTGACACACCCCCTTCTGGGCTGGGGCAGCCCCTGAGGTTAGCCTCGGTCCTACCTCCGCTGTGGGGGGGGTGGCAGTCCGGGGAAGAGGGGCAGTTAGCGGAAAGGGCCCCGCTGAGGTCAGCTTTTCCTCTGCAAGCAGCTGCCCCTCTGCCCTGAACCGAGGGGGGCAGTTCTGCTGCCACAGAAGCAAAATGGGTCTGGCCAGGGCTTCCCTCTCGTCCCCACAGGCCCCTTCCTCCCTGGGGGGCAGAAGCCAAGAGTGGCCTGCAAGGAGGAGACCGTGGGGGGGGCAGCAGGAGCCCCTTCTCACGTCCCCCCCCCGTGCAGAGGAGCAGGAGAGAGAGTGGGCAGGGGCTGGCGTTGCCTCCCCAGGACCCCCCCCCCGGTTGCTCTGGGCTCCCCATCGTTTCGGCCTCACCTGGGTTGGGAGGAGCCCAGAAGAAGCGAGGGTTGGGATGCCGGCTGCCTGAGTCACACTGGACACAACTGGATTTTCCAGACAAGTGCACACTCGGCAACTCTGGCTTCTGTTTAGCCCCACCAGAGGCTCCGGAGCCTCCCTGGAGGAATCCATGAATAAAACATCTTGCCCCAGCCTGCTTCTCATCTCACAAACGGCCTCCCCGAGTAGCCCCGTCTGCCGCCAGCTGGGCCTCTGGCTGATTGGGCTGGGGGGGGCACAAGGCCGGGCAGGGGCCGACCGTCTCCATGCTTTGGGTGTCCCTCCGTGGCGCTTGGGCGCAGGCGGGCGGGCCTTTCCTGCACGTGGCGCTTGTGCAACGGCCCACGTCTCTTGCGGCAGCCGTGTGTGCGTAGGTGGGCATGGAGCAGACCCCTCAGCACAAGGAGACGGAGCCGGTGCCTCGTCTTTCTTCCAGGCCTCGGTTGCCAGGGAACAGCTGTCTCGGCTAAAAATAATTTAATTTTTCGCTGTCATCAGCCGTCATGTGAGCGGAGGCTTGTTTTTCGCCCCCCAGGCTGGCTCTGATGCCCTTGGCCGTACATTGCAGGAGGAAAGGCGCTGGGGCCCTGCAGGCCCAGAGCCGGGGGGGGGGGACGGAGACCCCGGTTGGCACCCGGCAGACCCCAACCGATTCTGCAGTGGGTCCAAGGCTGGAGAGCGTCTGTTCCTGGGGCAGCCTTGGGGAGGAGCTTGGACCCCCTCCCTCCCTCCTAAGCAGGGGCCTGGAGGAGGGGGGTCCAGGCCTTGGGCCCCGGGGCCTCCTCGGGAGTGTGGCTGCATGCCCGGCATCGCCGTGACTCAGCCTGCCCTGCCTGCCAGGCAAGGGCCCCGGGGGTCCGGTGTTCATCTAGGCTCGGTGTGCGCAGCTGGGGGAGGGGCCTTTGCACAATGGGGGGAAGTCAGCAATCTGGGGAGGGGGGGGACTTGCAAACTGGACAGGGAAACCCTCAGTGACCTTGGAAGCTGCCAGGCAGCAACGAAATGGCAAGAAGGTGGGGCTGGCGTGGGGGATTGCAGCTGCAAGCGCTTGTCGGCCGGGTGGGCTGGGTGGCAGGAGTGTGCATAACCCACATCTGGGACTGGTGTGATGGGCTTGCCCACAGTCAGGGGGGAGAGGAGGAGGGGGTCTGCAGAAGCAGCCGTGGGGCTCAGTGGGGCTGTGAAAGACGCAGCTGGGACTCTGGGCCCTTTGAGTCGCTGGACAGTTGGCCCCCAGGCCGGATGTGCAGGAGGGGCCCAGCGGCACATCTGGGGGCCCCCTCATCAGGGTCTGCTGGGACAGCTGGCTGACCTGTGGAGATTGTGTGTGTGAGTGTGTGTGTGTGTGTGAGCAAGTGGCTCAGGGCAGGGGTCTTTCCTAACCTGAGCAGGTTCCTGGGACATCTGGCTGGCCCAAAGGAGCGGCTTGGGACCCCATCCGGGGGGGGGGGCTTGCTTTGGGCTTCCAGGGAGAGTCAGGAAAGAAGGAGGGGTCCGGTCCTGGTCCCAAGACAGCCTCCTTGCCTCCTGCCCCACCTTCTGGCCGAGGGGGGGGACCTCTGGTGGTTCCCCTCCCAAGGAAGCAGCTGCTCCTTCTTCCTGGGGGGGGGAACTTTAGGGTCATGGAGGGGGGGTGTCCATTGAGCAGAAGCAGGCGGTGAGTCTGACTCCCCCCCCAATTCCAGGCAGTGGGGAAGTCTGGCTCAGAAAAAGGGCCGCTGCTTGGACAGGCCGTCCCTTTCCTGAGCGTTGGTCCTCGGCCAGGAAGAGGCCGTGCCGGGATGGCCCCAGATGGCCTGAAGCCTCCTGTCCAGCAGGCCTTGACTCTGGCCGGCTGCGGCCCCTTCCCTGCCCAAAGCGGGGGATCTTAAGGGGGCCCATCCGGGGTCCTCTGGTGCTGGCTTCTGCTTCCGGCCACGGCCTGGGGTGTGGCCACTGGAGCCTTTGCCGAACTGAAGTCCAACTAAGGGGCCTCTTGGCTGTCCCCTTGGCGTGGGGCTGACGCCCGGCCCTTGGCGTCTCTGGGGTGACTTTCAGCTTCCTTCAGCGGCTGGGGGGATGTGATGGAGCCCTCTCCCTCTGCCCATTAATCCACTGCTGGGAGGTCAGGCCAGGGAGGGGGCTGGCGCTCCTTAGGTGCAGACACCAGAAACGGGGGGGGGGAGGGCTGTGGGACAGGGGCAGGTGGGTTGCAAGGAGCTGGCCCTCCCTGTGTGTTTTCTGGCTGGGCCAGGGATGGTGCCAACCCACCGTCAGTCTCTGCTACCCTCTCCCCAACCGTCTCCCCCTCCCCACCCACCGCTCTCACTCCTCAAAATGGTTAAGGTGACGAAGCTTTGTGATCCAGCCACGTCTTCCTGGACCCCCCATAATCCACCCGAGCTGGCCAGAACGAGGCCCCTTTCTCCCCGAAGGAGGGCATCTGTGAGGCTCCAGCCCCTCTTTCTGAGAATAGCCTATGCAGGGATTGCCAGACCCTGCTTTGAAAGCCCCCCCCCCCTCGGGGCAGCTGCCACCTCCCACTTGGTGGCTTTGAGGCTTTCAAAGGGAAGGGGGGGGCTTTGTGGATCTTCAGAGGAGACGTTCGCTTGGCCTTTCGGAGGGCCTGGCACTGTTCATCTCCATCCTGGGTGGGCTTTGGCATCCACTGAATGCTGATTTCCCCCCCCCCGGGTAAAAGTTGTAACACATCATGGGCTGCCCTGGTTCTGTGTCCAGCCAACCCGTGGGCAGCCACCATCCTGGGGTGGGTCTCTGGCACGTTTCCCAAGGGCCTTGCTAGGTCTGGGACAGGATCTGCTCCGTCGTCACCCGCAGTGCGGCCAGGGCCAGGAGGAGCCAGTACACGTACACACACACAAACACAGAGATGCTTAAACCACCCGGAGGTTTTGCTCAGTAACCCAAATGGGAAGGGGGCGTGCTGCGTTTCCTGAGGATGGGTGTGTTTGCGGTGGGGGCGGGCGGCTTGTCCAGCCGGTTCCTGGGAACGGCCCAGCCCGGTCCTGGCATCCGGTTCACCTGGCTGCGTTTGTCCCTCGGAATGCGTGGGTTGTGGGGAGCGTCCTGGACGGAGGGTCAGCACCGGGACTGGGTCTCCTGGGCTCAGAGAAATTCTGATGGGAACACAACGGGAGGGGCACAACTAGTGCCCCCACTTTGCCTGGGCATAGCCCGAGTGTAGCGTGCAAGGCCTGACCCCAGTTGAGCTGGCTTCTCCCCTTGCCACTGAGCGGGGAGGAAGACGCTCAAGGCCCCGTCTGCCCCTCATCTTCCTGCAGGTAAGCTGCCCTCCCCCCACTGCCGAGAGGGAGCCAGGATGGCCGGCGCGTCCGTCAAAGTGGCCGTCCGGGTGCGTCCCTTCAGTGCCCGCGAGATCAGCCACGCAGCCACCTGCGTCATCCAGATGCAAGGACCCACCACCTGTGAGTTTCCTGCCTGCTGCCCAAGGACTGGCAGGGGCAGGATGAAGCCATGCGGCAGGGGTGTTGCTGGTGGGGGGGGAACCCTGCCGGGGGCGTCTGTGAGGAAAGTGCTCCGGGCAAATAACTTTCGGGTGCTGCTAGCAGCGTTGATGCTCTGGCTTCCAAAACCAGTGCAATTGTGAATAAGAGCTGAAAGGAGTCTCCAGGTTCAATGGCAGTCTTGCTAAGGAGTGACATCAGTGGAGGAGGGAAGGGGCTCATGTCCTTAAGTCCCACCTTGTCCTCCTGTCGCCTCTCACGTCCGGCTTGGCTGCTGTAAGGAAAGTTGATTTCATCCCTCAGCGTGCTGCGTCTGTGCAAGAGAGGCAGACGGGGCCCATTCGGGTGAGGTTGGGGGCTGGCACACTTCCCCACACAGCCCTCAGGCATCCTAGCCCAGATCAGCCCCCCCCCACCTTGCCTGTTAGCCTTCCAGATGCAGCTACAAACACCCCAAGCAGGGACCGTGAGGAGCCGCAGTTGAAGCCGGATTCCCAGGCAGACCTTCCGGTGCATTGAAGGCAGCTGCGTCCTCCCGGTCACGCTGCCTTCACCATTGCGGAGGGCTGGCAGTGGCAGATGTGGTCAGAGGGGCTCCCTTCTCTCCTCGCAGGCATTGCCAACCCCAAGCAGGCCAAGGATGCCCCCAAGAGCTTCACCTTTGATTACTCCTACTGGTCCCACACCTCGGTGAGTGTCGCTGCGCTTGCGTGGAATCCTTCCTCCCCTGGATGGGGCTAGCTGTGCATCATCAGGCGCCCCACGTGAGGACCTCTTTCTTGCAGGAGGAGGACCCCCACTTCGCTTCCCAGCACCAGGTCTACAAGGACATCGGGGAGGAGATGCTACTCCATGCCTTCGAGGGCTACAACGTCTGCATCTTCGCCTACGGGCAGACGGGGGCCGGCAAGTCGTACACCATGATGGGCAAGCAGGAGAAGGGCCAGCAGGGCATCATCCCTCAGGTGCCTGGAGCCGAGAGGGGCGCGCTTCACGGCTGTCTTTCCACTGCTTGCTGCTCTCCTGCCTGCAGCCCCTCCAACCTCTGCAGCTTTTGCTGGGATGTGGGGCTAAAGAGGGAGGAGAGTGACCCACCTACCCCTGACCCACTCCTCTGGCCCTGATCCCCCCCTCTCTCTCCCCACAGCTCTGCGAAGACCTCTTTCTCCGAGTGGCCGAGGAAGCATCGCCCTCCCTTTCCTATTCTGTGGAGGTATGTAGGGCAGCTGCCCCCCACCTCACTCGCCATCCCCACGATCCTCAGCCTGAATCCCCCCCTCCTTCCCCAGGTGAGCTACATGGAGATCTACTGTGAGCGCGTGCGGGACCTCCTGAGCCCCAAAAATCGCGGAAACCTGCGTGTGCGTGAGCACCCCATCATGGGGCCGTACGTGGAGGGCCTCTCCAAGCTGGCCGTCACAAATTTCGAGGACATTGCGGATCTCATGGACTGTGGTAATAAAGCCAGGTGAGCCTCTGCCAGTGGGGGAGCTGGGAGGGTCATGGCCCTGGGGTAAGGAGGGTCCTCCTCCTCCTCCACTCTTCCCCCTGGGGGCTCTGGCCCACGACCCTCGCCTCCCACAGCCCGCCAGTGCCTAGGCCCGTACGGGTGGGCTGCTCTAGGAGTAGGGCGCGTGGGAGACCCGGATTGGGACCAAGCAATGTGGGTCCCAAATAGGTGGCTGTTCCAGGAAAGAGACCCCCCTCCCCCACTCACTGATCTGCCTTCCCAGGACTGTGGCTGCAACCAATATGAACGAAACCAGCAGCCGTTCCCACGCCGTGTTCACCATCGTCTTCACGCAGCGCCGGCATGACGAACTCACCGACTTGGACACCGAGAAGGTGGGAGGGCCGGTCTCATCCAGGAGGTGGGGGTCTCCCATTAGGTGCCCAAGGTCGGGGGGTCCTCCTGGACGAGTGTGGGTCCACCTCCTGGAGCCTCAAGCTGGGCCGGGCATTTCTGATGGGAGAAACACCAAACAAGGGTCTGCATGGTTTGCACGTTCGCCCCACACTTGTGACATTCCCGCACTGGGGCTCTGGTGGGAAGGAGCCCAGGCCTGTGGCTTGCATGGCCCGGGATCAAGAGGCACAGGGGAACTCTTGCTGCATCGATTTGGGACCCCTGAGACAATCCCCGGGAGCTCCAGTCCTGATGCTGTGCCCCCTCCCCTCCTCCCCAGGTCAGCAAGATCAGCTTGGTGGACCTGGCGGGCAGCGAGCGAGCGGACTCGTCGGGCGCGAAGGGCGTGAGGCTCAAGGCAAGAGGGCAGAGTTGCGCTGGGTCTCCTGTTTGGCGGGGGGTGGGGGTGGGCTGCGGGAGCTCGGTCCTTTCTCCACATCCGTGTGGCCGAGGAAGACCCTCTTCTCCTACTTGGCCCACTCTTCCAGGAAGGCGCCAACATCAACAAGTCCCTGACCACCTTGGGCAAGGTCATCTCCGCCTTGGCTGAGATGGTGAGCAGGAGCAGTCCAGGGGGAGGCAGAGATGGGGGGGGTGCTTCGGGGACAGGGTCTGGGGCTTAGACCCAGAGATGGGACAAGGCCTTTAGATGCCTTTCGGGGTTCTGTGGGTGTGTTCCCCTTTTCCTCTCCTCCCGACTCACTTCCCCGCCTGCCTTCCCAGCAAAGCAGCCACAAGAGGAAGAAGACCGAATTCATCCCCTACCGGGATTCGGTGCTCACCTGGCTGCTGAAGGAGAACTTGGGTGAGTAGCCGAGCGACCCCTCAGGAGGCCAGGAGGGAGACCCCTCCCCCGCTTTTTTGAGTGGGCACCGTGGGAGATGTAGTTAGGGGGTCCTGCAGGAAAGCGGGAAAACCGGCTCAGCCAAGGGAGGGGAAGGTCTGGTCCAGCCCTGGCCAGGCGGCGCCACGTACCATCCGTCACGGCCCCCTGGATTTCCTTTCGGCTGAAGCCGAACCAGCCAAGCGCTCCGGACTCTCCCCAACCCAGAGAGCTCGGAACAGGCTGAGAAGCAGAAAGGTTGGCAGCCAGAGGCGCTTCCTTCCTTGTGCAAAGCCCAGTTTCTCACCCCGGGGGGGGTGGAGAGGGGGGTGAAGGCAGCCGGGTCTCTTCCTCTCCGATTCCTCCCTTTGCCAGGGGGCAACTCCCGCACGGCCATGATTGCTGCCCTCAGCCCAGCCGACATCAACTACGAGGAGACGCTGAGCACCCTCCGGTGAGCTGGAAGGAGGGCCCGCCCGGGAGGGGAGCCGGTGGACGGGGAGAGGGGCCCCCTCGTGGCAAGGGTCCACGCCACCAGGCCCCCGTCTCAGTGCCCCTCTCCTCCTGCCCCAGTTACGCTGACCGGGCCAAGCAGATCCGCTGCAACGCCATCATCAATGAGGACCCCAACGCCCGCCTCATCCGCGAGCTCAAGGAGGAGGTGGCCAGGCTGCGGGACCTCCTCTCCGCCCAGGGGCTCTCGGCCGCCTGCTTCTTGGGTAGGGGCAGATCGGGGAGGGCGCTCCGGGACCCCCACCTGCCGTTCACAGACCAGAACGAGTTGTAGGGGGCCAACAGTGAGGTTTTGGTGGAAGCCAGGAGATGCGCCCCCACTCGGCCTCTCTCTTTCCAGGGCCTGAGCCTGCCGATCCGGGCGGTGGGCAGAGCGTGCCCAGTGCGCCCTTCGCCTCGATGTCCCACGCCTCCCTCCTGCTGGAGCCCGTGGCCCTCAATGGGGAGCTGGAGCTGCACCTGCCGGCCTCGGAGGAGCAGATCCTGTGCACGGAGGAGGCCATGGAGCAGCTGCAGGTGGGGGACCCTCGGAGGAAGCCCCTCTGCTCGTGCACCAATGTCCCTACAGGAGCAGCGCCCCCCCTGCCCGCTTTCTGACATCAGGGACCCTTTCCCAGCAGCCGGACTCTGCAGGGGGCAGCCTCCAGCCCGGGGCTCCCTGGCCACCGAGGATTACCCATGCTCCACAGCCACAGCAGCCCAGCTCAAGGCAGACTCCTTGCTGGTTGCGTCTCGTCCTCCCTGCGTGATGCAGAGGCAGCCCCTGGGGCTCAGGTCCCCCCCCCTTGCAGCAGCGTGGCCAGTCCCACTCTGCGCAGCAGCAGCAGCAGGGAAACGTGGGCAGAGGGGCTGCCCCTGTGCCCGGGCGACCCACTTCTCCCCTCGTAGGAGACCGAGAGGATCATAGCGGAGCTGAACGAAACCTGGGAGGAAAAACTGCGGAAAACGGAGGCCATCCGGATGGAGAGGTGAGCACGCGTTGCCCCCCCCGCCCCCCACCTCCTTGCTCCGGTTTTGCCAGGAGGGTCTGCTCAGGGAGCTGCATGTTTGCGTGTTTTGTAGCCCCTCCCACCCTGTTTGTGTGTGTGTGTGTGTGTGTGTGTGTGAGTAAATAAGGCGCCAAAGCCGTCAGGTTGCCTAGGGAGCCATTGTGCGCTCTGCCCCGGAGAAGCACTCGGGCGGGGAGAGTCGGCCAGGGGCCAAGGTTGGGGAGCCCTGAACTAGGGAGCTCCTTTGCCCGGGACCCCAGACGTGTGCCAGGCAAAGTGCTAGCAGATTTCGTCAGCTCTCCCGGTGACCCAGCCTGTCTTTCCTGCAGAGAAGCCCTCCTGGCAGAGATGGGCGTGGCTCTTCGAGAGGACGGGGGCACCGTTGGGGTCTTTTCCCCCAAGAAGGTAAGAGGCGTTCCTGCCTGCTTGGCCTGCCCCATCTCCCCCCCCCACACACACACACACCTCTGTCCCCTGGCCTGCACCGGCTCCATTTTGGCAGGGAAGCTCCTGGGCTCCAGAGGGTGGTAAGGGGCGGGAGCAGCCGCCCTCAGCCGGGCCCTCACAACATGAGTGCTCCACTACCTTGGGGTGCAGCCAGGTGTGCCAGGTGTGCCAGTGCTGTCACTTAGAATTGAGACTCATTGGGCGTCTACCCTGTTGAGCCACCCAGCCCCAAAAGTGTCGCTTGTGCACCTGCAAAGACACCCCCCCCAGCCTGGCCACACAGGGTCCCTGCCCTGCAAACGGACGGGAAGGAAGGTCTGCCTGGGCCAGGCGGAGGTTGTGCGCCCGCTGATGCCCCGGCTGCCCCCCCCAGACTCCCCACTTGGTCAACCTGAACGAGGACCCCCTGATGTCGGAGTGCCTGCTCTACCACATCAAAGACGGCGTCACCAGGTGAGGCCGTGCCGTGCCAGGTGCTGGCGGGCGGAGGGCCGCTCTCCCTCCCAGCTGGCGGGCAGGGCGAGGCAGCAGGCCTGATCTCCACTCTCCCGGCTAGAGTCGGCCAGCAGAACGCGGACATCCGGCTGAGTGGGCAGTTCATCCAGGAGCAGCACTGCGTCTTCCGCAGCGCCACCAGCGAGACGGGAGAAGGTGAGGCTCAGGACGGGCGCAGCTCCTCCCTCCGGTGCGGCTGCCAGAGGCAGTCAGGATAACCGAGTCTCCTCTCCCCTCTCTTTGTGCTTGCCCGGAGCAGGGGGGCCCGGCCACAGGGCAGCAGGCGGCAGCAGGTATTGCCTTCTTCAGGGGTCTTACCGGATTGGGGGGGCAGGGAGGCATCCCGGTCATCGTCCTGCCCGCCCCACGGTCCAGCTGCCACCCACTGTTCTCCGTGCCTGGCGTTTAGAGCCGAACGGCCCTTGGGCTAGGGCAGCTCAGGGGCAGCCTGGGGCGTGGTCAGCTCTTCCTCAGCCCCACAGGTGTGGGGTGCTTCCTGAGATGCCCTGGCCCTGACCCCTGCCTGTCTCCTCCGCAGTCGTGGTCACCCTGGAGCCGTGCAAGGGGGCCGAGACGTACGTCAATGGGAAGCAGGTGATGGAGCCCCAGGTGCTGCGATCAGGTACTGCTGGGGGGGGCGTCTTGCCCAGGAATGGGGCTAGAGCACCTCTCGCTGGGGCCCTGAGCGAAGGGGGCTGCAGCCTCAAAGCCCGGCCTTTGCGAGTTTGAGCACTGCTGGGTTGTGTGGCTTCCAAAATCGTTCAGAGGTGGGGAGAATCCCCCCCAAACCTTCCGTAGTGCCCCCCATTGCTTGGGGGTCCTTCTGGGGGCAGCCAGCCCAGCGGGAAAAGGCGGAGGGGGCTCGCTGGGACGTGCCAATCGGCTCTGCTGCCAGGGCACTTCTGCCTCCCACCCCGTTCGGCCGGCAGCCTCTTCTGCGCTCCCCACATCCCCGGCTGCGATTTAAGCGTCCCCTTCCAGAGCTTACGTCCCCCCCTTGCTCCCCCCTCAGGCAACCGCGTGGTGATGGGCAAGAACCACGTCTTCCGCTTCAACCACCCTGAGCAGGCCCGGATGGAGCGTGAGCGCAGTCTGCCCCCCGAGGGCCAGGCGGAGCCCGTGGACTGGAACTTTGCCCAGCGGGAGCTGCTGGAGAAGCAGGGCATCGACATCAAGCTGGAGATGGAGAAGAGGTGGGCGAACCCCTGGGCAACCGTCGGGGGCAGGCGGCACGGCTCGCCCACTCTCGGCCTGGCAGCTGGGCTGGGTTGTTCTCGGTGCCTCCCCACGCTGCGTTTCTTTCCAAGGCCCGGGGGAGGGGGGGCAGCTCACCTGCAGCTTTGATCCTGCTGTGGAAATGGGGCCCTGGGGAACGGGGGGGCACTCTGTGTGTCCTCATTCGAGTGTCCGGCTTTGTCCACTTTGTGGTCAGGCTGCAGGACCTGGAGACGCAATACCGCCGAGAGAAGGAGGAAGCGGACTTGATCCTGGAACAGCAGAGGCTGGTATGTGCGCCTGGCCAGGACCCTCTTGCGCACGCGGAACCCTCCCAGCTGGCTTCCCACAAGCCGCGTCAACGGGGGAAGCTGGGTCCACTTAACGACGGTCTGATTTGTGGAACAACCACAGAAAAAACGTCATAAAATTGGGTGCGGGTCACTGAATGACAGCGCCCGTTGTAGTCATAAGTTAAGGACTATTCAATGCATTACAGGTAGTCCTTGACTTACAATCTTTCATTTAGCGACCATTCAAATGGCACTGAAAACAGTTATCGTTTTTCACACCGACAACTGTTGCGGTGCCCCCGTAGACATGTGATCAAAATCAGGATGCTTGCAACTGACTCACATATATGACGGTCGCACTCCCAGGGCCGTGTGATGCCGTTTCACGGCGTTCTGACCTGCAGAGAGAATGCTAGATTCACTTTACAACCATGTTGCTAGCATAATTGCAGTGATCCACTTAGCAACTGTGGCAAGAAAGGTTGTAAAATGGGGCAAAACTTGCTTAACTGTCTCAGTAACAAATTTTGGGTCAGTTGTGGAGGAGTGCGTGTGTTTAACGTCACATGTCTGTTTCTTTTCCCTCCCCCAAATTCCCAGTATGCCGATTCGGACAGTGGCGACGATTCGGACAAGCGCTCGTGCGAGGAGAGCTGGAGGCTGATTTCCTCGCTGAGGGAGAAGCTGCCAGCCATGAAAGTGCAGACAATCGTGCGCCGCTGCGGCCTGCCCAGCTCAGGCAAGAAGCGGGAGCCGCTACGGGTGTACCAGATCCCGCAGCGCCGACGGGCAGCCAAGGACCCCCGCTGGCTGACCTTGGCCGACCTCAAGATGCAGGCGGTCAAGGAGATCTGCTACGAAGTGGCCCTCAATGACTTCCGGCACTCCCGCCAGGAGATCGAGGCCATGAGCATCGTCAAGATGAAGGAGCTCTGCCGCCTCTACGGCCGGCGCGACACGAACGAGCGCGAGAGCTGGCGTGCCGTGGCCCGGGATGTCTGGGACACGGTGGGCGTGGGCGAGTCTGAGGGCCCCACAGGAAGTTCCCTAGCGACTGGGAACCCAGAGACTCAGGTCAGCGCACCGGGCGTGGAAGTCAACGACCTCCGGGCGCACATTGACAAGCTGACGGACATCCTGCAGGAAGTGAAGATCCAGAACAACATGAAGGACGAAGAGATCCGAGCACTGCGGGACCGGGTGGTGAAGATGGAGCAGGTCATCCCCGTCTCGACCCAGGTGAGCAGCTGCCACAGGCAGCAGGTTTTTCCAAAGCCTGTTTACCCTCCTGCTGTGCCAGGGTGGCTGCATTCGCCACCCGCAGTAAATAAATGGGGAACACCACACGTCCTTGGTGTCCTTCGCCAGAACACCCGGTTGTTCTCTTGTAGAGCCCTCCTGGGCTGGCCAAGCGTCCCTCACTCTCCACGTAGGTCCTCCCCACCTTGTGTCTGGCCTGACCCCACTCTGGGGCAGTACCCTCCCTTCGGACCCTCCTGTCAGCTCCCCCATTTCTCTCCCCCCCCCAGGAAGACGAAGAGCTAGAGAAGGAGTGGCAGTCACTGCTGTTGACGCAGGAGGGCCGAGCTCTCGCAACTGAAGGGGAATTGGGGGGTGCCCCGGCTCTCCAGGAAGAACAGGGGTCCTGTGACCGGGTCTCCCGCTTGATGAAGAAGGACCCTGCCTTCCGCCGGGGGCGCCTCCGTTGGCTCCGCCAAGAGCAGCTGCGCCTGCAGAACTTGCAGCTGCAGCAGCCACAGCAGCGCAGAGGGCCCAGCCGCTTCATCCCCCCGCAGGACTGCAAGCTGCGCTTCCCCTTCAAGAGCAACCCGCAGCACCGCTACTCGTGGGGGCCCAGCACCGCCTTCATGGTGGGCGAGGAGAAGGAAGGGGCCCCCGTCGAGGAGAAGCCTTGGGCCCCCAGCCCCAACAGCCACGGCAGCCCCACTGCACAACCGAAACAGCCCGCCCGGCGCCACTCCCTGGAAGGGGGTCCACGGGCCAGGCGCAGCAGGGGCCGGGGGCAGGATCAGCACCCTCCACGCAAGCATAACTATTACCCTTCCCAGCACCAGCCCTACCCGCAGCGCCGTTCTGGGGGCCTGGAGGGCCTCACCCCGCCCCGCATGCGTCGGCAGAGATCAGCACCCAACCTGCAGCAGGAGAACACCGGCGCGCAGTGATTCTGCCAGTGGCTGCTCCTGCGCCCCCTTTTCCGGAGGGCAGTGGGGAGGAGCCCCCGTCTTACAGGAGGGGTGGCGGCTGAGTGCAGCCCCCAGTGGGCAGGGCGCTAGCTCTGCAGTGTGCAGAGTCCTTGGGGCTGCATCGCAGTTTGCTTGGCGCGGCGCAGTAGACGTAGGCCCCAGGTGCAGCCCCTGGGTGGGGGGCAGGATGGGGGCCTGCCTGGATGCAGCTGCGGGGATGTTCTTCACCCTCCCCCTGCCCTGGAGCAGCCTCAGGGGGGGCGGTGGCAGAATCCAGTGCGGCAGGGGCTTGTGGAGAGGCCTTCCCCTTCCTTTGTGTGGTAGGTGGGCTGGAGATGATGGACCTAAATGGAGGCAGAAGGGGACGTCTTAAAGGGGGAGAGGTAGAGACGGCCTGAAGCAAAATCCATTTTGGGGGCAAAAAGCAGAACTTCAAACTTTGCTGCCGGCCCCCTCCCCACGATAGTTCCAAGGCTGTACAGAACTTTGGGCTGGGGGGGGCACGATTCTTTTTGCCCCTGCTGATCCTATATTAATTGAAGGCTTGTGGGAGCCCCCCCTCCCCATTCCTCTCTGCCACTTTAGGGCACCCCTGCCCGCTCTGCCAAGGGTTGGGGGTGGAGAGGGGGTGGCGCTTCTGAGAATACTTTTATCACCCCTCCCAATTTGGTGCATTAGGCTGCAGGGGAAGCAGGCATCCGAGCGCCCCATGGAAGACTCCCTAGAGGTCTTGGCAGTCGGGGGTAGGGGTGTTATGCCCAGGCCCTGCTGGGGGTGAGGGCAGCTGTATCTGAAGAAGCTCTGGTCTTCGTGCTTGGGGGCGGGGGGGAGATGTGGGCCTGTGTTCTTGGGCTGGCTACCTATTCCTGAACAATAAAGGTGGCAAAACATCCACCTGGCTGCCTCCAACTCTTTGGGGAGGGGGGAGCTTGGGGACCACCCCCTCTGAAGCAGACCCTTGCCATCCCCGATTCCGGCCACTGTTCTCCCCAGCTGCCCTACTGCACAGCAGCAAGGCCGTTAACCAGAGGAGGAAATCCAGTAACCCCCCCCATCTTGAATCTGCAGGGGGGGGCAGCCGCTCTCCCGTTTGTGGCCTTGGTAGACCCTCCTCAGTCGCCTTGTTCTTTCCTAGGAACGGGGCGGGGGCGGGCAGGAGCCTCTGCAAGGGGGACCACTCTGGGCTGAGTGACGCTCTCCTGGCCCCTCCCCACTTTGAACTCCCAGTCCTGGGGAAGGGGATGCTCAGGGCCGTGTGGGCAGATGACGGGCATGGAGCACCCTGGGCAGATGACGGGCAATGGATCACAGGTGGCCAGTGCTGCGACTTGGAGGGAGGGGACATTCTCTCCCCCCCCTTCATCTCCTCTGCAGGAAACCCCACAGGTTTTCCAGGGGAGGGTCTGCTTGCAGTTCAAGGGGGTCCAAAAGGAGACGGTCCATTTCCTGGGCCTGTTGGGGGAGCCTGGATCTCCACAGCGCTTGTGCCACCTTGGACTGGTTTCCAGATGGGGTAGAAGGCAAGGCCGTGTGGTCGTTCTCCTTGCACAGTGAGGGTCGAGGGACCCCCAACGCCTCACTCTTCCGTAACATCTTCATGAAAGGGGGGGGAGTCACCTGCCACTCAGGATTAGGGGTCATCCGTGCACTGGTGACATCTGGATCCAGACGGGGAGGGACAGGCTGCGGCTCAACCTGAGCAGAGATAACTTTCCTTTTTCGGGTGTTTGCTTGGGTGGGATTACGCTCCCCCAGAAAGACTGGGTGCATAATCTGGGGGGGGTCATCTTGGCCCCCCCGCTGTGTCTTTTGGGGGCAGCTCCTTGAAGCCCATGGAAGCCGCTGTTGCTTCAGCCTGCAGGGGTTCTGCCACCGCCCCCACCCCCATCGCTGGCACGTGCCAAGGGGCCAATTATCCCTCTAGATCAGGGATGTTCCACCTTGGCAACTTTAAAACCTGTGGACTTCAACTCCCAGAATTCCTGAGCCAGCCATGCTGGGGAATTCTGGGAGTTGAAATCCACAGGTCTTAAAGTTGCCAAGGTGGGGCCCCACCCCACCCTCCGCTTCTAGACACACACACACACACACACACCCCGTTGCAGCGCCTGGATTGTCTGGAACCAGCTGCCCTCACTCCACCCCCAGCCCAGACTCGACGGGAGGGGGGGACTTTCTCGTCCTGTCTATGAAACGGGGTCCCCTGGCAGGACGCGGGAAGCCGCCCGGGCTGCAGCACCCGCCCTCCGGGGCATCCTTTCCCCCAAGCCCTTGAGCCTCCCCGGTGGGGTCCATCCCGAAGAAAACGGCTCGCTCCGTCTCTGTTCCAGAAGTTCTTTTTGCCAAATTTGCCCTCCTGCAGGCAAGGAGGCGGGAGGGCGTCTCTGCCGCGCGGGGGCTGCTGCGGGGCCGGGCAGGGGCCTGCTGCACTCGGGACGTGCTCAGAGGGCAGGGGGCCGACTAGTCCAGCCTGGGGAACGGGAGGGAGGACAAGGTGGGCTGCGCTTCAGCCCCGGGACGGGCGGCTGAACCCCCCCCCCCGCGCCTCCAGCGGGCTGGCCTCTTCCCGGCGCCTTTCGATTGGCGCCCCCCCCCCGCCCCGCCAGCCCCTCATCTCGCCTCCCGCGCCGCCCGCTCGGCAGGAGCTGCTCGCCACGTCACGTTCCGACGGGGGGGGTCCCGCTCGGCTCAGCGCCAGGTGAGCTGGGGGGAGGCGTGTTTTTCGCAGGACTCGGCTAAAGGCCGTGGGAGGCCAGGGCCCCCGGGCGGAGAGGGGCTGCCCCGCGGCGCTTGGGGCGGCCGGGCTGCTTGCGGCCGAGGGCGCTCTGCACATGCTCGGCAGGGCCGCCAGCCTCATCCCCCTCCGCCTGCGGGGCCTTTCGGGGTCGGAGCTGCTGCTCCGCCCGGCCGCCCGCCCCCGCCCGGCCCCTCGCAGCCACGTCCCGCGGTCCCTCCCTCGGGCCGCCAGAAGCGCTCCCGCCCCGGCCCCGCAGCTGCTCCTCGAAGCGCCCGGACTCCTCCGCCGCGATGCCGCCCGTCTTCCCGGCGCTGCTGCTCCTCGCCCTGCTGCGGCTGAGCCGCGCCCAGAGCCCCACGGCCGCCCCCGCCGCCAACCAGACCAGGTAGGCCCCCGCGCGCCCGCCGCGCCCCGCTCACCCGTCCGTCCGGCTTCCCTGGAAGGCCGCCCCGGGAGGCTTTCGGCGGGCGAGCCAAGCGGCGTTGCGGCGTGGCCCGACGGGGCGGCGTGGAAGGGTCTCCGCTGCCGGCCGGGAGCTCAGGCCGGGCTCGCCCAGAGCGGGAGGGGGGCGCTGGGGGTCCCCTCAACCTCCGCCCTCTCGCCGGCAGGCCCGTCTTCCTCTGCGGCGGCGACTACAACGCCAGCAACGGCTACCTGGCCAGGGAGAACTTCCCGGAGCCCTACCCGCCGGGCAAGACCTGCAGCTGGACCATCACGGTAAGGCACCCCCCCCCACCCTCCCCCCCCCGCGCCTGCCGAGGAGAGCCGGTCTGACAGCTTCTGCCCTGCAGGTGCCCGAGGGGCAGGTGGTGATGCTCTCCTTCCGCGTCTTCGACCTGGAGCCGGACCCCAAGTGCCGCTACGACCGCCTGGAGGTCTTCAACGGGCACGCGGCCCTGGAGTCGCAGCGCCTGGGCCGCTTCTGCGGGACCTTCCGCCCGGGCGCCATCCTGGCCACCGGCAACCGGATGCTGCTGCAGATGGTCTCCGACGAAGGGACCGGCGGCCGGGGCTTCCTGGTCTGGTTCAGCGGGGGCCTCCCCCACGTGGACGGTAAGGGCCGCTCTCCCTGCTGGGGGGCCGCCCCACTGCCTCCCACCCGGAACCCTGCCTCCGCTGAGCCCCAGGCCGTGCTGGGGCGACCCCCCACCCCCCACCCCGACGGTCCCACCAAGCCAAGGAAGGCCAGGCGGGGAGGGGGGCAACTGGGCTTCTGCAGGGAAGCGGATGCAGCCGGCCCTAGGAATGCCTGTGGCCGAGTCAGGGGAGGCCAGTTGGCTGCCCAGATGTTTCCCAGACAGGCTGGGAAGGAGACGGGGGGGGGGGTCGGGTGGAGCAAGAGCGGAGCTGGCCTTCCAGCCCAGTCGGGGGCACCTCTCTGGGCACCTCTCCCACCGTGCCAAGGGAGGGGCATCTCCCAGCAAGGATGCTCCTGCCTTCTCCTCCTCCCGCGCTGCCGCTGCCAGGACCTTTTTCCGGGGCGCCCAAAGGGACGGCAGGAGTGGGCCGCCAACCACAGAGGCTCCTGGGCTTTTGGAGAGCCTTGCCCTGTTGGGATGGTGCGTACGGGAATCCCCGCCCCCGCGCTGCTCCCCCGCCCCCACCTGCCGCCTCCAAACCCTCTGAAGAGAAACCAGCACTCGGCTTGGCTTTGGGGGGGGCATGGGGGGGCACTGAGTGCTGCTGCTCCGCTCTGCCAGAGTGTATCAGGAATGGGACGTCCGGCTGGGCTGTAAGGAAAAAAGCAGCAGCCCAGCTGATTAAGCCCCCCCCGTCCCCCCCCAGTCCTCCTTCCAAGCATTCTTTGCCTCCCACATCCAGCTGGACAAGGCTAAACAGTTTCCCCACTTCCCCTTCCAGTCCTAACTGGTCATTAGCGAGAATCCTGTGGTCACCAAAATGAGTGTTTTGCTCTTCTGCTCCCCTCAGCGGCCTCTCTCTGCGCAGCACGCCCCCCTCCCTCCCTCCCCCCTTCCAGCTGGCCGCCCACCCAGAGGCCCTCCTGAGACTTGAGCCAGCATTCTTGCGAGCTCCCCCCCCCTCTGGCTTCATGGTCTGTCGGTCTGGGTCCCTCCCCCCCAAAAGTGGGCTGTCCCGGAGGGTTGGGTTGAGTGCCCAGATCACTCCCTCTGGTGTGGATTGGCACCCACGCAGGAATGCAGGCAAAATCAGTTTGACCTCGCTGGCTCTAGAACAGGAGTGTCCCACCCTGGCAACCTGTGGACTTGAACTCCCAGAATTTGGGAGGTGACAAATTCATAAAGTCATAAAGTTGCAAATGCTGGACACCCCCGTTCCAGGCAGAGAGAGACACTCTTGGCGGTTTGCATGTGGAGATGTGTCTGCTGGAATGCCTCAATGTCTCTGAATCTTACGAGCCCTGGATCCCTGTGCCTTGGCACACTTATGCACGCGTGTGGTTATACACGTGCCTGGCATAGTTTTATAGAACGTGAGAACGTCTTCCCTCAGTTGGGTCAGGCACTTGAATGGTTTGGCCTCCCTCTGGAGCCCCCCAAAAGGTGATTCTGCCTGGCCTGGGCGCCTGCCTGACGATGCAGCATCTGTGGTGCTAAATTCACCCCCAAATATTCAGTGTAGGTGCTGCCGACCCCAGAACAAAGGGGGGGGGGTTTGAACACAAAGGGGGGGGTTCTTGTGGCCCCTTTCCAAGGCTCTGCAAACCTGGAAGTCTTGCTCCACCAGCTGCATTAAACATGAGGAATCTCGAGTCACTGTGAGAGGGCAGACATATAAATCTTCTAAATAAATAAATAAAAAGGAGAACTGCCAGTCCCTTGCTGCCCCACTGCACCCCCCCCCAACAGCATCGCTTGCTGGAGAAGACCCTGCCACAGGCCTGGGGGCTCCTCCTTCTCACTAGCCCCCCTTTCCTGTCTTGCAGAAAACCAGTTCTGTGGGGGGAAGTTTGAGAAAGCGCAAGGCTCTCTCAAAACCCCCAACTGGCCCGACAGTGACTACCCGCCTGGCATCAGCTGCTCCTGGCACATCGTTGCCCCCCAGGACCAGGTAAAGTGGCAGGAGGCTCCCTGGCCCTTCCCTCCGCCGCGGGCAGAGAGCTGCCAGCCCTCCGCCCCCATCCCTAAGGCTGAGGGCTAAAGCCGAGGAGCGTGAGAATGACCCCTCAGATCTCCTCCGGCCCAGGTGATCGTCCTGACTTTCGGGAAGTTTGATGTGGAGTTTGACACCTACTGCCGATACGACTATGTGGCCGTCTTCAACGGCAGGGAGCAAGACGACTCGCGCCGCGTTGGCAAATTCTGCGGAGACAAGTCCCCCAGGTAGGCTGGCCCTGCCCAGGCTTCCAGGGTTAAAAGTGATGCCTCTGGCCTGAAACTTTTCTGGAATTTCAGCCAACAAATTCCGTGTTGTACTCACACGTGTGTCAGGAAAACGTGGCGACTCTGTCATCCTGCTCGTCGCAGCTGGAGATCCCCCCTTTTTCGCCAGCTTAAGGGGCCTTCTCATGAATGGGTCCTCCTTGGCCCCCGGGATGCCCTCACCAAAAGGACTCCACGCACGGAGCCCAGTTCAGACTGGCAGGGCAGGTGGGTGCTTCCTCCCTGCCTTCCTCCCAATCTCTCCCGCAGCCTGATCCGCTCGGATGGCCCTGAGCTCCTGGTCCAGTTCGTCTCGGATCTCAGCGTCACGGCCGATGGGTTTTCTGCTTCGTACGTGATGAAGAGTCGCGATGAACCGGTGGACACCACCAGGGCCCAGCCTGTGATCCCCATATTCCCAGGCTCCAAGCCCACACAGGCCAGCAGGAAGCCGGCCCCCGCGAAGCCCAAACCTGCCAGCAAGCCTGCAGGCCCGCCTAAGCCAGCTCCGCGCCCCAAACCAACAGCCCAGGCCCCTCCTGACGCTGCGGGTCCCACATCTCCCGCCGCAGGTAAGAGCCCTGGAGAGCAGGGGGCTGTTTTGCTCCCAGCCTGGCCCGCATTCTGAGCCCAGGAGGGGCACGTGGGAGGCGCAGGTGCTGAAGCCGGTCTGGACCAGGGAATTCGAGAAGAGCCGGAACATGTGCAGAGTGCCAGCCTTCTAAACGGTAAAGCTGTGCAGAGCCAAAGAGGGTCACTGGCCTTTTCTGTCTGCTCCTCTCCCGTCTCCCTCCAGGCCAGGTCACCTGCCCACAACGCTGCAAGCGGACGGGGACTCTGCAGAGCAACTTCTGCACCAGTGATTTTGGTGAGTGCCGTACGGTCGCCTTCGCAGTGCAGGGAGACCTGCCTGCCTTCCATCTCCCAACCTTGCCAGTACCAGGAGCCGCTGCACAGTAGCCCCCAATGGTGGGAGCCAAGTCGTCCCAGAATCGGAGGGGAACCCCAAAGTCCCCGATCTCTGCTGCGTGGCCCCTCCTGTCCCCAGGCGGGGGCCACCTTCACTGCCAGCCTCTCACCCTCTCCTCAACGTCCCCCTGGCAGTGATCACCGGCACCGTCAAAGCACTCCTGCGAAGAGAGGGGAACCAGCTGACGGCCACCGTCGTGCTCAGCCAGGCCTACAAGTTGGGGCTCTTGAGCCTCCCTCCGGAAGGAAGCGAAGCCACCCTGCGCCTGGACGTGCCCTGCAGACAGTGCCCCATTCTCAAGAAAGGTGAGAAGGCCACTTCCTGAGAGCCTTCTGCTCACAAGCGGCCCCTTCACACTCCGCACAACCACACAACATTCACGTGTGGCAGAAGTGCCTGAAATCCCGGCTGCCTTCCCCTGCTCTCTCCTCGCCAGCAGGAAATTTGGCCCGGGAGCCAGGCCGCTGCCTTCTCTGCCTCCAGCTCATCCCTCTTTCCTCCGCAGGCGGCAACTACGTCTTCATGGGCCGGGCAGAGGCCGACGGAACCGGGCAGCTACCCCCCACCAGCTTTGTGGTGCCCTTCCGGCCGCAGCAGCAGCAGATTCTCACCAACCTCAGCAAGCGCCCCTGTGCCGCCCGGGCGAGGAGGAACCGCCGCTGAGGAGCCCCCTCTGCTCCTTGGCTCTGGGGAAGTCCTTGGCTCTGGGGAAGCGCCAGGAGCAGCAGCCCCGCGTAACCGATAAACGGGCAGGGAGGCAGTTCACGGACTCCAGGGTGGGGAAGGGCGCCTCTCCTTCCAGATTGTTCACACCCACACCGCGGCCTTAAAGGTATTTTTACACACACATGGCAGCCTTTGTTGTTCACCAACTTGCCTCCCTCGTAGCCCCCCCGCCCCCCGCCATTATGGATGCAGCCCCCACCAGGGAGATAGATGCCTATTGCTTAGTTGCAGCGGTGTGTGTTTGTGTCTGTGTGCCTGGAAAAGCCAGGTGGGAAAAAGTTGGTTCTGGCTGCCCTCCCCCCCACCTGCCCTCCCCCCCCAACTTGCTACTCCAGTTCCCAAACATGTTTCTGAGCTCTGGGATCTTGGCCCAGGGATGGCCATCGAACTGGCCCAGGGGCCGGCCCCTCTGCCCGCCGGCCAGCCTCTTCCACATCAGCCGGGGTGGAGGCCGGGTCCCGTTTCTCCTGCAGCGGCCTGGGTGGGAGCCCAGGGCTTTGCCCCACAGGCTTCTGCTCCCTGCTCTTTTGGCAGGTGGGGCCTCCCCCAGCCGCGCCTCCCGACCCCCAAGAGCAGCTCCCCAAAGGGCTCCTCCTCGGCTTTGGTCCCGGGGTGGGGGGCTCGGTGGGGCCAGGCTGCAGGAGCGGGGGGGGGGCAGCCTGAGCCTCTTCCTCCCCCCCTGCTTTGGCCCACCGCTGCACTTGGGCTGCTGCCCTCTGCCCTGGGCGGGTGACTGAGAAAGTGCTGCTTTAGAGAGGCAAGAGATGCCCCCCCCTGCCCCAAAGGCCCGCAAGACCTGGAGGCCCAGAGGCTGCCCGCTTCTCCCCTCCCTCCCCTCTGAGGCCCGGAGAGCAGGGCCTGAGCGCCCCCTGGTGGCGCATGTGGGGCTGGGGAGAGCCCAGCTGTCCCGAAGTCACCCTGCCAGGCCTCCAGCCAGGGGGAGAGAGGGGGGAGGGCGGAGGAGAGCGGAGGGCTCCCAACAATCCAGGGCGGGAGGGGGGCTTTCTGAAAACGGGCGCTGGAAGGTCACCTTGGGGCAGAGAGAACTGGGCTCCTAGTCAGCAGCAGCAACAGCAGCCTTTATTTTAATTTAATATCCCAATTTTGAGGCTGCCTGACTCTGCAAGGACTCTGGGCAGTTTACAGAAAAACAAAATTAAAACTACCACACGAAGACCAACCCCTAAGAGAGAGACAACACCGGGGCTGCTGCCTCCCCCTGGCTGCAGCTCACTTCCCAGCTGGCCTTGGCTCTCCCGAAATAGGTCAGTTGCTGTCTGTCCTGCACCAACCCGGGGTGTATGTGTGGGTGTGGGTGTGGTTGCTTAGTTTTTTTTCAGAGGGGGGAGGAGTAAAAATAGCTCCGCAGTGGAAAGGCTGCCTTTTGCTTGTCCGGTGGCTCTTTCCAAAGGGGGGGGCTCTGAAAAGAGCTCCTTTCCCACATCCTGCTCCCGGCTGCCCCCTACCGGGGAGGGGGCTCAACAACACCCTTCATGCAGCATGGGGGGGGGCAGTTGTACACAGCTGACCTGTAGGGAACTGGCAGCAGCTGTGGGGCTGGAGCTGGGCTCTCCCCCAGGGCAAAGAGGTCTACCCTTGCAAGGGGCCTGGGAGGGCTCCTCCCCCGGAGGCAGAGCAGGTGTCAAAGGGGGGGTGTCTCAGGCCGAACCCCAATGCTATCCCAGGTTTGCTGCCTCACAAGCTGGCAGACTCGGGTCGAACCCTCCAGCGCCTTCATGCAGCCCAGCTGGGCTTCCGTCCCGGCTCCTGATGGCGTTGCCCACCCACATTATCTTCCTGCCCTGGGGAGCCCCGGACAGCTGCGTGACGGAAACTGCCACCCTTGGACCGATCGTGGGCAGCCTCTGCCTGGCTCTGCGGCCTCCAGTTTTGGCACGGCCAACCGGGGGGACCTTTTCAGAAGGGGGCTAGCTGACCGTGCCCACCTCCCTCCAGGGGCACAGGGAGCTTTGCCTTCCCAGGGCAGGGCGGCACTGGGCAGCCGCGGACGGGCCCAAGGGACCCCGGAGGAGGGGGGGAGGCGTTGCTGGGGTTTGTGTTCCCTCACGCTGAAGCCGGGAGTGTCTTACGGAGGCCAAGGGCCCCCCCCAGGTGTGGTTCTGCCTCATGGTCCACACACAGGGTGGCAGGGGGGGCAGTTCCAGCTCTTTTGACCAGTGGCCACACGTTTTATATTTTTCCTTTAGACCTTTGGTCCTCAAGAGCATCCGGTCACTCACCTTTTCCCTTCTGCCCCCCCCCCTTGAAGACCCGGTCCAGACCCTCGTCCTCCCCCCCCCACCTGGCTCAGCAGAGGCTGTGCTGGTCTGTGCTTGTGGTTTATTTATTCCCCATGGTTCAGGGCGAAGTCTTCTCTATCTGTCAATCATGATCCTTCATGCGTGTAAGGGAAGGGTATCGGGGGAGGGAGGAAAGGGGCCAGGGGGAGCCGTGGCTGGACGGGGGGCGCTTCCCGCAGCTCGGCCGCCCTCTGGATCATGTCCAGAGCCTCCCAGAAGAAGTCTTTCTGGAAGGTCATGAGGGGCATGCTGCCCACCGCCTCCTTCATTTTGGCCATGCGCCCCTCCAGCGTGGGGCACTTGTGCAGCTGGCTGAGGTACTCCTCGCAGGTCCGAGCGGCCAGGGCCTCCGAGTCGCTGGGGGCCACGCCGGCCTTGCTGGCCGGCAGCTCCCGGTAGGCAGGCACCTCCTCGATGTCGTGGCTGGACAGCATGTAGAGGCACTCCCGAGTGGAGCAGATGCGGCGGGCACACGGCGGCACCTGTGCGGGCGCAGGGGGGGTCAGGAAGGCCCGGGGAAAGAGGCCGCCAGCCGAGGCCAAGCGGGGAGCGTCTCCTGGAGGCCGAGCCCGCCTCCCGGCCCCTCTCACCTTGATCTGCAGCCGGACAAAGGAGGCGCTGCCCTTGGGCCAGCCGGGCAGGCGCCCCCCTGCTCCACAGCCGCAGCCCATCAGGTCCTTGCTGAAGTCCCCGCTCTGGCTCAGCACCAGCGTGTGGTTCAGGCCACACCACAGGTCGATGGGCCACTTCAGGTAGTGCACCTGGGGGGGAGGGGGAGGAGAGCCGGCATTGGAGCAGTGCCCCCCCCAACACACATAGAGAGATGAAATGCACTTCCTACTCCAGGCGCAAAGCCGACCCAAGAAAAGCTCTGACATCGCACAGCCGCGGGGGGGGGGGAATGGGGGGGGCTGTTGGCCAGACAACCCTGGAGACGCCCAAACCCAACAAGAGCCACAAGGATGCAGCCTGGGAGAGAAGCCTGGGGGATGAGACCGAGACCCCCGGGAAAACGGGAGGGGGCAGGTCAAAGTCTACCTGGGCAGGCTCCCCGCGGTCTATCTTGTCCCCCGTGCCCAGCTGACCGTAGCGGTTATTTCCCTGCATGAAAATCCGTCCAAATTCATCAACCAGACCCAGGTGGTTGTAACCCAGGGCGCAGCTGAGCACCTGCGGAGAGAAGCAGCCGGCTGAGGAAGCCTGAGTCGGACTGGGGGGGGGGCGCAAACGGCAGGAAAGGCAGCCTTAGGGGAGGGCAGTAGGGAAGGGCAGAAAGGTCCCAGGAGGCTGCCCAGGCTGAGCACCTTGGCTCCACTGCTAGAAGGATGCCTCTGAGCATGTGCAGCTCTTTTCCCCAGGAGCTGCAAGTAGGGATGGAGGGGGGGTGGGGTGGGGGGGGTGACCAGCTTAATTTTCAGGTCACATCCTTAAAAGAGCAGGTCTGGGGCTGAACTGTCCCGATTCCCCTTGGGAATTGTTGCCTCACTAAGAAACCAGTGTGGACGCAGTGGTGGACCCACCCACCCCCCAGACCCAGAAAGGGGAGGGCCACGGGGCCCCGAAGGGAAGGGAGGGGAGGACGAGAACACCTGGGCCTTTTCCTCGTTTCCTCCCCCCCCCAATCCAGAATCTGCCCGCCTCCTGCCGATTTCACTGCAGCTCCTTTTGTGTGCCAGCCAAGCTCCGGCCGTGGTGCCAGGCGAGGCAGCCTTCCGCCTGCGTGTTACCTTGGCTGGGAGGGAGAGGGCCAGGGGCATCTGCTGGTCAAGAGGGTCGAAGGCATGCAGGGTGCCGAAGAGATCGCGGTAAACGCCAGGCGAGTGGACCTCGAAGTAGACGGTGCCCTCGTCTGGGGTGGGGAGAGAGGCCCACGGTTGGCCCAGGCCCAGCGCCAGAGAGAAGCGGAGTCTGCCCGTCTGTCCCGTGGCTTCTCTTTCCCCTCCGCCCTGGGCCCGATGCTCTGGCCAGGCCTTGATTTGGAGGGCCGGCTCTTCCCCTCCTCGGCCTCCACCGCTTGCTTCCAGCCCTCCTTTCCCCTCCATGCCTGCCTTGCTCCACAGGAGCTGCCCCCTTCCCAGGCCATGCCAGCTGCTTCTCATCGCCCACCTCAGCCTAAGATGACTGGGGGGGGTCCCTCTCGGTCGGGGCCCCTTGCACCCGGATGCTGTACAGCCCCCGGATTCCTGTCAATGCTGCAATTTATTTTTAAAAGACCCTGATAGGGCTACCGTCATACAACCATCCCAGGCAGCTCAGGACAACTGAGAAAACCGCGTTAAAAGAACAGAAATCCCACTGGCCAGAGCGGTCAGGCCCTGCCAGGGCCCGCCCGTGAGGCCTCCGGCGGAAGGCATGGCGAGGCGGCCGCTCTCTGGCCGTTACCTGTGAGGTAGACGGCGCTGCTCTGGTTCGAGTGCATGTGGCGGACGGAGAGGTGCGGGAGGCACTTGGAGACCTTGCGGAGCGCCAGCTGCACCTTGTAGGAGCGGGGCTGGTCCAGCTGCGTCTCGTTCACCACCAAGCTGTAGATTTTTCCTTCCTCTGCCAGGAAAAGAATTCCGCCCTGGCCGGTGATGGCCGGGAAAAGCCTTTCGCTGCCCCCTCACATGCGAGGAGGGGAGGCTGGCCTTCGTGCCCGGGCGGCTTTGGGCCGGCCCCTCATCTCAGCCCAAGGTGCCGGGGTCGGGGGCGAGCCAGTTGCTCAGTTCCTTTCGCAACCAAATGGACTTGGCGCTTGTGGGAAAGCGGCCAAATCTGCCCCGTTGTGCTCCGGGGAGGACCCCCCTTGAGCGCCTGGGGCCCCCCCAGCCCCCGCTCCTCCTCCTCACCTGTCAGGAGCAGCAGGGACCTCTCGGTCTCTTGCCCCACCAGCACGATCTGCCTGAACCTCAGGGCGAAATGGAAGGTCATCTTGAACACCTGCTGCCCGCTGGATTGCCGGTACACCTCCACACAGTCGCAGAGGCGGCGGCTGGTGGCCGGCCCAGGGCCCTCGCTGCGCCCCGAGGCGGGGCTGGACGGCTGCTCCCAGGTGGCCAGGACGTACAGGTACTTGCGGTACACGGTGTCGTTCCGGGGGTCTGTGGCGAACTACAAGTTGAGGACAGGAAGAGGCACCCACCTCAGGATGCTGCGAAGCCCCGGGGGCCCGAACGGAAAAGAGGCCGCCTGCAACCAGGGGGGCACCCCCCATCACCCCCCCCCCAGGGCTGCCTGCTCTTTTTGGAATAGGTCTTCCAGGCAGGCAGGGATCAAGGAGTTGGCAGTCAAGTCCTCCGCCCCCCCCCGGGAACTGGCCAGAGGCCGACTGCCAGAGGGGGCCTGTCGGCCCTTCAGAAAAGCCGCTGCTCTCTGTTCCTCCTCGGGCCGTGCGGAGGGTGACAGGGAGAGGACGAGGGGCAGAGGTGCCTTCATTTCTGAATCCTTATTCCGAACAGGTCCTCGTGTCTGGTCTCCAGGGGCTGGAGCCAGCAAGAGCCTGGCAAGGCTGGCTTGAGTGGCACGCAGTGAATCTGTTGCCGAACTTTGCGCAAAGGCCATCTCCTTTCCCATTTTAAGGGCACCAGACACGGAGAGGCTGTGCAAACAAGGCACGATGCCAGGCTGGTTGAGAAACGCCGCCGGAGGGAAAGGAGGACGCTTTGTGGGGAGACTGGCGGTGAAAAGGACCTGAGGGGAAGGAGACTTGGGAGTGATGACCGGATGTTAGAAGAGAAAGCCCTCAGCGTGGGACGCCCCCTTGCGAGAGGGGGGTGTCTCATGCCTGAGAATGGGGTCCGCGTCCTCTCTTGGCATTAGACACAAGTAGCTCTGGAAAGGGAGAGGCCACGGAAGGAGCCCACTCTCGTCTTCAGAGCCCTCAGGTGTTCTGGAGCAGAAAGGGGGGGGTGGGGGGGGTCTTGGTTTGCAGCGAGCCAACTCCTTAAGCTGACATTTTCCCCTTTTCTAGCCACAACTTCGCTGTTCTTGGTTCAGGAGAAACCAAGAAACCGCGAAGGAGGCAGGAGACACTGGGGATTCCCGATTTCAAAAGGCCGGCTTGGGTCCCCTCCCACCAGGACTGCACTTCCCCTGCGCCTGGCAGGCCAAGGCACGTCTAAAGCAGTGTTTTTCAACCTTTTTTGGGCAAAGGCACACTTGTTTCATGAAAAAAATCACGAGGCACTCCACCATTAGAAAATGTTAAAAAATTTAACTCTGTGCCTATATTGACTATATATAAAGTAATTCTCTTGAATAGGAATCAAATAAACACAAAGAAAGTATTTTATAATTACTTTTCAATTTTTCCCACGGCACACCAGGCAACATCTCGCGGCACACTAGTGTGCCGCGGAACAGTGGTTGAAAAACACTGGTCTAAAGGATTCTGCTCCCCTGCCATCTGGGAAGGAGCAGGCCGGCCTTTGGCCTCAAGAGGCACCTACGTCCTTAGCGCTGCGGCACAGCACCATGTAGCGGCAGGCCCGGCGCCACTGGACGTGGCCCATGGTGGAGGAGACCAGGGCATTCTTGAGGAAGAAGAGGGTGCCATTGTAGTCCAGGATGAAGACGTGGTCCTTGGTGGGCAAGAACTTCCGGTAGCCGTGCGAGAGCAGAGGGGCCACCGTCTTGCTGACGAAATGCCGCCGGCCGCTGAACATCTGGAAGTACAAGCCCTTGGTGTCTGTGGGACAGAGAGGCCAGAGGGCAGGGAAATTGGGGCTGTCTGGAGGAGCTGACTCAGCAAAGCTTCCCCTCCCAGGTGGGGCTGGGGGAGAGGCCCCCGTCACATCCGAGGCCATCCCGGCCATCGTCCACTTCCCGTCCTGCGTGCAGCCCTCTCGCTTCTCCCTCCCCCCCTTCCCCGCCCTCCACTTCACACCAGGCTGTACTGACAGTTGAGGATGGCCAGTCTCTTCCAGGGCTGGCTGCCCCCCGAATTCTCATCCCGCAGCCGAGGGGACAGGCGGCGGCAGATCCGCTTCCAGACTCCCTCGCTGTCGCAGACTTCGTAGAAATACCGGCAGGTCTGGCCGAGAGCCACCAGGTCCCTTACTGGCAGGAAGGAGATGATGTAGTACAACTGAAAGAGGAGTGGGGATCGGTCAGGAGGCACCCCCGGCCAACGCTCTGCACCCCCTTCTCCTGCCCGGGTTCACCCACCAGCTCAGGAGGGAAGAGCTGCAGAGAGGCAGATTCTCCTCTGGTGATCTTGTCCTCCGTGGCCTCGGTGGATGAACTGCGCCGCTTCTTCTTAGGCAGCTGTAGGCGGAAGAGAGGAGCTGTCCGTCAGCCACCTTAATCTTGGGTCTCCCCAGCTTCCTCTGAAGCGGCCTGGGCAGCTGCCGGACGGCCAGCTCGGCAGGCAGAGATCTTTCCTGCCGGCAGCCTGCGCCCTGCCTGGTGGACTGGTGCCTGACAGGCCCTGGCGAAAAGCCAAAGAAGAAACGAGAAGCCTCCGCCTCATTCCTGATACTTCTGAAACTGCGAGGCGAGGCTCCCCATCTCCGACCTCGCCCGAACCTCGGATTCCCCAGGTTTCTTTGTGGAAGCCACCATCAGCAATTAAGCCGGCGGGGACCCTGGCTTCTTGGCCAGATGAAGGGAAGGGGAATGCACTTCCTAAAATGGGCAGCAGGTGGCAGGACTGACCAGGGAAAGAGCGAGCGCCTTAATTTCTGAGGGAAAAAGCCCCCCCCATTGGCCCGCCTGGTGGGGCTGCCGTTCAACTTCATTGTGGCTGATTCACAAGACTTTTTTTTTGCACGCTCAGGACAAGTGTACCCTTTGTTTTTGTTTTTTGTAGTTGCTCTGTTGTACTGTTTACTTGGGTGTAAAAACGTTTTGAAATAAGGTCAGTTGAATCTGCCAAACCCCACAGGAGTCTGCTTTTCAAGGTTTTTGCAAAAGACTGTGAGTCACAGAGGTCTGACTGACTCGTTCCCATTAAAGGCAACGACATTCGCAATAAAAGTCCATTTCTATGGAATTCTCCAGCTTTAAAGGAAGGTGCGTAATGCTTGCAAACTGATTTGCATTATGCAAAGGAGGAGGGGAGAAGTAGAAATTTTCCAGGCCAGGCCAGGCTCAGAGAGAGAGAGAGAGAGAGAGAGAGACTCTCCCTTCTTCAGCATCTTCCTGCTGCCCACCCCCTTCCCTCCCCCCCTCCTCATAGTTTTCCTCCTCCTCCTCCTCCTCCTCCAGGCCCCCCGGGGGTCAAAATGCTCACTCCAAGCGGCTCTTCAGTGCTAGAGAGCAGGGAGAAGCGGGGCGGCCTTCTCCTCCTGAGTTTCCGGGCGATGCGCCTGTCGCTCATGTCTGCCCACCCAGCCGTGGACGGTGCGGTGGGGCTGAGCTCTCAGACCCACCCTTGCTGCTGCTGTGCCCAGCATGGCCAAGGCTTTTGAACGCCTCTGCCCACCAAGCCTATCACCCCGGGGGACACAGCGCTATGTGATAATGGCCGTCTTGATGGCTTCACAGAGACTGGGTTTCCCCGGGTAACTGGGGCACTGTGACATCAGCGCCCCTCCGGGGGACCTGCTTTGTGACCTGGACGCAAGAGATGCTTCTAGCCTCCGGGCCAAAGGTTAGCCCGAGGGGCAGGGATCCCACAAACGGGGGCTCTGGCGGTTCCCGAGCCGGGTTTCTTCCAAACTGCTGCCTACAGGCGTGGAGGGGCCTTGAGGTCACCCTCCCGGCTTCCCTTGTGAAGAGCTCCTGACCCAGCGGCTCCTGCCCTGCCTTTGGGGTTGTCGTGAAACCTGAAGGGCGGCTGGCGGAAAGGAAAAAAGTTTGTCTGTTTGTCTCTTCGCTGCAGCCTGCAGTCTTGGGGAGGGCTTAGCTTAGTTCCTCTAAGTTCCCAGGAGGTCAATGGGGGGGTGTAGAGGGAATTAAGTGGTTGGGAAGGTTGTTTTTTAAGGCTTACCAAATGTACTGGAAACACTGTGGAAAGATTTGCACTGGTCGAAACAATACCAAAGGTGATCGGCGAGAGCAGCCAGCTGAGTTCAGCTTCCCAGGAGAAGCTCTGCCCAGCCGCTGGATTCCCTGCCTTGGCAGAGAACTGGGGGGGGGGTTCTAGAGCCTGCCGGGGTTCCAGGCACATTCCCGAGAAGGTTAGGTGCCCAGGCTCTGGGCCTCTCGGCTTCTTCCCGCCTCCTGGCCTGACCCCGGGCCTCATCCACCTGCCGCCGGGAGCTGCCGCTCTGGCCTTCGACCGCGAGCTACGGGTATTCTCCTCCGTCAGTGGCGCTCTGGCTTCCAACCCTGAATCGAGGGCCCTACTTGCAAATGCTCCCCTGCCGCTCCCTGGCTCCGATGGGGGCTGGAGCTTCCCCTTCAGTGGGCAGCGGAGGGCCGCCCGGAGAAGAGGAAGGCCGCTGGGAGACGAGGAAAGCGCAAGACTGACTTACCTGCCCTTGTCAGGTTAGAACCGCGCCAGTCGACGGAAGGCAGCGGGAATCCAGACCGACCAGTCCAGGGGAAAGCCTGAGGCTTCGTGATCTGCAGCTCACTTCCTCGGATGTACGGTGCCGTGGGCACAAGTCTCAATAGTTGCAAACCATCCCATCAATAATCACCCTGCAATTTGAACTCTGCAGCACAGCGGTTTTCCTATCCGGCCACCCACAGCCCCTCCCCACCCCCAGCCGCCACGAACCCAGTTCATCAGCTCTCGGGTTTTCTTCCCCTATTCTCAGTTTGCTCAAGGAAGAAAATGTTGCAGTGCTCCCGCCGTGACCGAGGCGACTGGCTGGCTGGCTGGCACAGAAGAAAACATCCTTCTCCCGGCCAGCAACCAGGCACGGGGCCGCAGGGTGGAGGACCCGAAGGTCCACCTAGCCCTTTTTGTGCACAAGGAAGCACGGGGCACGGAGGGACAGCGCACAACGGTTCACTGATGCAGAGGAACCCCCCTGGCACACCACGCCAGGCCTCTTAGCCTCTCCCAAGAGGGGCTTCTCCCATTTCATGGTGTACAGCTAGTCTTCGGCTTCCCCCCCCCCCCCGTTCGTTTAGTCCCTGTTCAAAGCTACCACTGCACTAAAAAAGGGGATTTATGACCCTTGCAGCATCCTGTGGTCATCCGATCAAAATCTGGCCGCCGTCGCAATATCCCGTGCCACCTTTAGCAACCCTCTGGCAAGCGAATCCAGAAAGGGGAAACCAGACCCACTTAACAACTGTGTTACTGACTTAAAAATTGTTGTGATTCATTGAACCACTGTGGGAAGGTCGTAAAAATGGGACAAAACTCACTTAGCAACTGCCTTGCTTAGCAATGGAAATGTTGGGATTGTGGTCATAAGTCGAGGACTACCCGTATTAGACGTTACATCTGGCATTTCCAGTTATTGTTCGGAGGGTGCGGAAATCACAGCCTAAAGCATCAGACAAGCGCTTGGTTTTGGGAGGGAAGCCGGGAGCCGCCAGCCTAACCAACCCGGCCCAATCCAGGAATAAAGGCCAGCCCCGAATGTTAGAGAATACCCCCACCCAGTGAGGGGTGCCCAGTTCCCCCCCCAAATCAGGGTGTCCTTGTCAGCCCCACAGCCTGTTACAGGTGGCTCCTGTCTTGCCTCTCAGCCCAGCCGGCTGCCCTCCCTGGAGACCCCAGCCCAGGGCAGCCTCACCAGCCCCTTCAGGGGAAGAGAGGAATTGCCTTCAACTGCCAGAATTCCCCACCCAGCAGAGCCCACCCGTCTTAAAAGGCTCAGAATAACAGTGTAAGGAGGGATCTTGGGAGGTCATCTAGCCCAACCCCCTGCACAGGCAGGATACATTCCAGACAAATGGTTTCGCCAGCCTCTTCTGGGCCAAAAGGTCGAGAAGCCCTGCCCTCGAGCAACCTGAGTGACTCTGTGCTTCAGAGAGGCTGTCCAGGGAAAGGCCGCCTCTCCTAGGCCGGGGCCAGGGGACCGAGTTCTAATCCCGAGTGTAAAGAGGAAATGTACTAAAATAATTGTGAAACAAATGTATTCTTGTCCTTAGAACAGACGCTGATCAAGGAAGCCATAATCCTGCTAGCGTAACTGCCCGTATTCCCCGGCGACTGTCTTAAAGAGGAATGTACTAAAGTCCTTGTTTAAGCAAACATAGTCTTGTCCTTAATGCAGATGTTGATTGGGATAACCATATCCTGTCTGTGAAACTACATGTACTGCAAGTAATTTTCTTCTGTAAACTATTTCCGGATAAGAATGTGTAGAATATTAACCACATAAGTAACAATGTATAACAATGTATTACTAGGAATTAGAGGTGTATAAATATGTCTGTTCATATGAGCCCTTCGGGGTTCAGACCTTGTGCTTCGTTTAAGCCTTCTGAACCTGTGCAATAAACCTTTCCTTCCTTGAAGAGCTGGCGGGAGTCTCTTCTTTCTACAACAACTGGACCACAAGCTGGCTGGGCCAGGCCCCCTCTTGGCCTCAGGGCTGTTGTCGCGGGGTGAAGAGAGGAGGGAATAGAAATTAGAATAGCTGGAAGGAACCTTGGAGGTCATCTAGTCCAGCCCCCCTGCCCCTGTTCAAGCGGGAGACCCTGTACCATTTCAGGGAGAGTTAGGCATGTTCTGGGGAGGGCCTTCTCTGTGGGAGCGCCAGCCCTGCGGAACCAGCTCCCCCCTGAGCTTCGGATGGCCCCGGATCTCCGGTCCTTTCGCCGCGGCCTCAAAACACTCCTTTTCCACCTGGCTGACCTGGACTGATTTTAATTATGTTTTTAATTTTTTAACTCTAATTTTTAATTTATTTTAATTTTAATTTATTCTACAGGGGCCTTTTTTAATTTTATCTTAACTTCTGTATTTATTGTATGTTATTGTTGTTAGGGCGGCATATAAGTCCCAATAATAAATAAATAAATAAATAAATATTTATAAAGGTGGGATTTTTTTTTTAAAAAAAACACCTAAAAACAATGATTTTAAAAAAGTCTGGAACCGCCAACGTTCCCCCTCGGGCTGCCCCCTCACCCCGCATAGGGAGAGTCGTTGGCCATCCTGCGGAGGGCTACAGCGGATTATATTCATCCGGCCGAGGCGCTCTGCGTACGCCCCGAGGACCCCACGCCCGCGCCATTTCCCGACTCCGGGCCTTTCCACAGGCTTGGGCCCGCCTCCCGAGAGGCGCCTTTTGTCCTGATTGCTCGACAAGCTTCCCTACCAGTGCACTACGAGAAGCGCGAGGCCGATGATTGGCTACCGTGCCTGCCATTCTTCCCTATCGCTGCTGATCACGCCCGGCTTTCAACCGCTTGCCGCCAGGAGCCGAGCGATTCCTGATTGGCAGCTCAGCCGTCCGTCAGAAGGAGGGCCCGCCTTCGCTCGATTCTAAGCGCCGTGATACGCCCCTTCTCGGCTCGCCAGCTAAGCCAATCGTTTCCCTCCCTGCCTCCTTGAATTTGATAGGGCGACGGAGGCACGTGCGCAGCAGTTTCACGTGTCGGTCAGGCCAGTTGGATCCGGGGGAATCCGCCTCCCTCGTAAGCGATTGGCTGCACCGAGAGGCTTTCGCAGACGTCCCGGTTCCCTTCCATCACGGGCGTTCGATTGGACCAAAAGGAGGAAGAGTCAGGCAGCTCCTTTAAAGGGGATTGGCTTTTGGGAGTGGAAGGGCTGGGCAAGGGCCCTTCTAATTGGCCGCTTCCCGCACGTCCGGCCTCTCATAGGCGAACGCGATCCTTCTAGCACCGCCCCCTTTGGCTGGGGTCTCGCCGTCTCTGCCGCCCTGTTCTCATTCGGCTCCCGACGGCCGCAGCGGAAACAGCGGAGCCTACGGGATGGCGGCGGGCGAGGGCGGGGCCGATTCGCTGCCCCCGCCCTCCCCCTCCTTGCCCGGCCTCCTCCCGGGCCCCGAGCGCGCCTTGGAAGAAGCGGTGGTCTCGGGCAGCCTGTGCCTGGCGGGACGGCGCCTGAGGCACTTCCCCGGAGGAGCCGCTCGGCGTTGGGACCTCAGCGACACCACGCAAGCGGGTGAGGTGCTCGGCCACGCCCCCTCCCGGCCACACGCCGCCGCCCCGCCTCCCCCGGAGCCCCCCTGACCCTACTCTGGCCACGCCCCCAGCGGGTCTCTTCTGACTGCAGGCTCCGCCCTCTGGCTTATGCTCTGCGCGTCGGACACGCCCCCTACTGCGCCCCGCCCCCTCGAAGAAGCGCCCGGGACTTTTCTCCGGCTGCCGGCCGCTCCCCCGCCCCCCGGAGACGGGCTGGACTACAGTGCCCATCCTCCGCGCCGCCCGGGATGATGGGAGGTGTAGCTCAGCCACCGGGAGTCCCGGGCAGGAGGCCGCCCCGCTGTTTCCGCCCCTCGGGTTGAAGCAGGCTGCGCCCGTCCTGCGGCAGCGCTTCTCCCGGCGCCGAGGGGCAGGCGGAGGCTGCGCGGGTCTGGGAGCTTGGACCGCCCGGCCCCTACGAGGAGGGGAGGCGGCTGGAGGGGCCGAGGCCCCCTGGCGACCCCCGGGGGGAGGGAGCTGCTCCCGGCGGGGCTGGCGGGCAGGAGGGAGGGGACCTGCCTTGTTCCCTGGCGGGAAGCAACTTTTGCGCTGCCGTCTCCTGACTTGCTGGCGTCTGCAGGGCTTTGACCGCTTCCAGGGGTGGCTCTGCCCTCCTTGGGCCCTCCGGGGTGGCCTTTTCGGTTGCGGCTCCCGCCTCCCTTGTACCAGGGTCGCCGAAAGCGGAGTTGCAAAGTGCACCCGCGTGTGGCAGGGATGTTCCGCTTCGCATGTGTTCCCTGCTACAGAGTGGCATTCTTTTCTGGACCGGTGCCCTGCTGTGGCTGGCTGGCACCCCCCCCCCCGCCCCTTGTGGGACGGTCCCGGTGGCTGTGCAGGTGGCTTCCCTAGAGAAGCAGAGATGGAGGGCAAGGAGGAGCCGGATCCTTACAGGGGAGAAGTGACTCACCCGAGGCAGGCAGGGGAGCAGCTGCTTTCTGCGACCACTGGGCCTGCTGGCTCCTGGAATTTCTCCCCTGGGGCACGCTTGGCTCTGCTAGTGCCCCCGTGGCGAGAGCTGAAGGTTGCTGGCAGATCTCTCTGGCACAAGGCCCGGGGCGTCCCCATTGCCTCAGCGGTCAGTGGGAGACTCCCAGCCGGTCAGGAGGCAGGGTCGCCCTTTGAACCCGACCCCTTTGCAAGCCAGGAATTTCCGTGGTCACTTGTGGTGGTCAAGGAGGCAGGCGCCAGGAAGGCAGCCTGGATGGGTGCCAGAGGTGACCAGCGGGAGCCCTGGGTGCACTTGGGGCCTAGGCCGGGGGGGGGGAGTGGGGTGCTTGTGGCTGCCCTGCCCTCCTGCCACCGGGCAGCCTCCCCCCTCCCTGTGCGGCTGGATTGCAGTGGGGGCTAATCATAATTGCTTCCCCACCGCAGTGGTAACCTTTCACCCTTGACCGTCCCCTGGGTGGCCTGGCTCTCGCAGCCGTGCAGGTGTGTCCCGCAGCATTGAGGGCCCGATCCAGATTGGAGGGGGCAGCCTCGGACTCTTTTTGCCCGTGATCCAAAGGCGGTGTGGGTCCCTTTGGACCTTCCCTGTAGTCAGACCTGCCTCATGCTGAGAGATCTCCCCATGTTGCCTTTGGGCTTGCTGGTGCTCCCGCCCCCCCATGCAGGATCTGTTAGATCACCTGGGTGCCCGATGGGTTCTTTTAAACCTGAACACAGGGCTGAGGTGGCATTGATCCCATTGGTGGGTGATCTGTGGCAGTGCTGGGGAGGGCACTCTCCCGGCCCTGCTTGACCTTCCTGGTACCGAGTCCGTGGGGGTGGGGAACAAGGAGCCCCTGTGGTTTTCCTCCTTTTTCTGCACCTGGCCTCTGGGAGGAGGGGTCAAGCGCAAAGCCCTGATTTGTGGGGTGCCGCTGGATGATGCTCTCGTTTGGCAGCTGCAGGAGGTCCCTGGGCGGGGTGGGGGGGTCGCTGGTCAGCCTGGCGGATGAAGCTCCTCAGGCCTAGTATGCGGTTCTGCTTCAGAGCCTGAGGACTATTGGGTCTGAATGGGACCTCAGCAAGCTTGGCCCTCCCGGGTTTTGGGGTGCCCCTGACAGCCCCCCAGCGCCTGCCCACCCTGTGCCAAGGGACGGAGCCGGTTTCCTTTGGATCGATGTCCCCTGTGGCTGGGGGGGCGCAATCTCTGTCGCAGCACCTGCTCTCTGGCAAAGCATTCCCCCCCCCGAGGATTGTGAGCCCCTTGCCCCACCCGCCCTCCTGCGAGCCCCCAAATTCCCTGCCTCGGCCGGGGGTTCCGTGGGCCTTTGAGCTGTGGTGAGAGGGGAGGGGGCTTTCCCATCTGCTTGCTCGGCGTGTAAGGTGGTTTTTCTTGTTTTCTCAGATGGGGGGGGAGTGGCCCAGAGCCTAGAAATAAGTGGCAGTTAGGAGCACTTCCTTGTTCGACTGACGGGTGTCGGGAAGAACCGCTGACCCATCCGGGGCCTTCGGCTGTTTCCTCCTTTGGCTTCTTCCCTCCAGAAATGGAGCGTGGCCCGGCCCCCGCTCCATCCTCAGGCAAGAAACCCCCGGGGGAGGAGGCTCGGGCCTTGCCAATCACGCCAGGCCACGGCCGGCTGGCCGGCAGAAATCGGGGTCCACGTGAAAAAGCGGAATCTGGCTAAGCAGGCCATAAGCAGCCCTGCGTTGTCTCCTCCGGCATCTGGTTCGCCTCCCGATGTCCCACCGAAGGTTCGCTGACTTTGTTCCTGTCCGGAAGGAGCCGTGCGTGAGGGGCTCCCTCCGGCTCCCCCCTTTATGACACAATCCGTGGTCCTTTAGAGAGAGAGCCCTCAGGGCTCTCGTTAGGGAGATAAAGTTAAGGGATCCCGCCAGGAAAGGTCTTGAGAAAGAAACAAGAGGAGAGCTTAAGTAACAATTGTGGTTTGATGTGATGTTTGAATTAGGCATCGTGTGAAACCTGGATTGGCTGAGGTCATCCAACACAAACCCACATTGTGGTTTCTCGGTCGCATTAGAGGAGTTCTTGTGTTAATTCAGCTCATTCCAGTTTATTCTACAAGCCATGATTGGAGGCCACGGCATGACGTCCTGGGGGCACCTGTGTGTTTTAGGCTAGCGTGTCTCCCTCTGTGTGGAGACGCTGGACGGGGCGTTTCCCACGGAGAAGTTGGGCTGGCAACCTTTGGCCACAAGGCCGGAGGGAGGACCGGCTGGCTCAGAGCAGGGGCCTCGCACAGGCCCCTATTCTCCATCTGCCCCACTTCCAGAGGGGTGAGGAATTCTGGGAGTTGAAGTCCAAGCGTCTTAAAAGTTGACAAAGTGAATTCCTGGCGTGGATTAATGGGGGTTTGGCGCTTCTCGTCTTCGGATTTCTCCTCCTCTCACCGGGCGAGAAGCAAGATGGGAATCCAGAGCCGTAACACCAGAAGGCAGGAGGAGGATCTTATCCGCCAGGGACCCAGAAGATCATGTGGGGCTAGCGCAGGCCGAGCTGCCAGGGGGAGAGGAATGCTCCATTTTAGGCTCTGAGCGGAGTTTTTCCTTGCTGAGTCCAGCTGGCTCCCACCGGCAGGTCTTCTGGCTGTGGAAAAAGTGATGGGGGGGAGCTGCAGAGAGAGAGAGGGAGGCCAGCCCTGCTGTGGGGCTCAGCTGCAGAGTAACTCCCCAGGAGGCATTCTTGCTGCTGCTGCTGCTGAGCCCCACGGGACCTCTGGGATATCTGGGGGGGTGGGTGGGGGGGAGGGCCTTCTTCGCCCTGGCTCAGCTGCGGCTGGGGGGGGGAGAAGGGCTGGCTCCCTTCTGGCGGGCTCTGCCCTGTCCAGCCGCCCTGGGCTGCTCGGCTTGAAGGGCCCAGGAGGTGCAGGCCTGGCCCAGCGGTGGGTGACCTCTTTGGCCCCCGGCTCAGGCCTCTCCTTCTCCTGGAAGCCCCCCACCCAGTGGGGGTGAGGAGGGAGCTGGGGGGGTGTCCAGGAATCCCGCTCTCTGGACTGACCCTTGGCCTGCCCGGACCTTTGCAGCCTGTTGCTCTTGAGAAAGGAAAGGGGGGGGCTGGCTGTGCTCCACAGGCCAGAGTTCAAGGCCGGGGAGGGGGCACGCCTCCTCCCCCCCTTTTTCTGGCTGCTTCTGCTGCTCCTTCTCCTGAGGCTGCTCAGGTCTGCCTTTATGGCACTGGGGTTCAAGCCCCCCCTGCTCTCGGTTTGAAGGGAACCCTTCCCTGGGCCCCCCCAAGAAGCCTTTCCTGCCGCAGGAGCCGGTCTGGCTCCCCGTGGCCTCGGGGCCCTTCCATCCCTGGCGGGGCCCCGGCGTCAACTGTGCCGTGGGGCCCTGCAGAGAAGGGGCTGCCATCCCCGGGGGGGAGCAGAGGTCACGGGCAGCACAGAGCCCCTGGCCCATGTGAGCTTTGGGCAGCTGTCCTTGTCCTCCTAAGAGCTGGGGGGGAGCCCCCTCCCCATTATTACTCAAGAGCCAACAAGGGAGGTGGGTAACCTCCTTCACCTGCCTGGTTTGCCAGGAAAGTGGTGGGGAGAGCAGCTTCGGGTCGGGGGTGGTGGTGATATAACTCTCCCATTTTTATGGGTGTGCACCCCAAAACAAAAGGAGGGAGGCTGGGGGGGCTACTTTATCAAGACACTTTGGTTCCACGCCAGGAATCCATGCGGAAGAGGAGTTCTTTTGTCTCCCGGAGGTGGGGGGCATTTCTCTTGGGCTGAGGCTTCCCCCTCCCAGTTGTCGAGGGCTCCCAGGCCCCCCAACCAGGAGTGGGTGCCTGTCAGTCTGAGCAGAAACAGCCGGGCATTCAGCAGGCACTCCCTCCCTTCAGGGCGGCCTGGTCTTTTGCCCAGAGAGGACTGCCTTCCCTCTGAGTCGCTCCGTGGGGGGGGGGGCAAGGCAGCACCCTTGAGAGAGTATGAGCGGTGGGAGGGCGGGCAGGCGGGAAGGGGGCGCCTGAGCCCGCACAGAGAGTGCACAGCCGGTTCTGGTCCTAACTGAATGGCTCCCTTAGGCAAGAGGATGAAATCCACCCAGCCGGGCTTCCCATCCGAGCCCTCTTGCCATCCTGGTGCCCCGCGGGGCCCTGGGCAGGAAACGCTCGCTTCAGCTTCTCGAGGGGGACGGCCGGGGTCAGGCCGAAGTAGCCCTTGCAGCGGACGGAGGGAGGCTTTCTTCGGCTTCCAGGGGAACGGATTCTGTTGATAGGTGACGCTTCTGGGGCGCCCGTCTTCCCTGCCAGGATTGCAGAGGAGCCCCGGGGGAGGCTACCTTGCTCACCAGAGTCTGGTGAGGTGGGTCCCCCTCGGGGGAGAACAGGGACCTTCCTCCGAGAGGGTGGCCGGCTTTGGTCGGCACGTCTGCCCTTGTTGTCATCTCGCCTCCGGATGTCTGAATGTAGAAGGCCTGAAGCTGTGCAGGGGGACCCTGGTGGCACTGCTGGTGGGTTTGCCATCATCTCCAGAGGAGACACACTTCACCTGGCTGGGGGTGCCAGGGAGGCACCACGCCTGAGGTGTGGAAGGGTGAATCTTATATTCTGAACGGGTCAGATGGAAAATGCATGCCGGGCATGTCAAAGGGAAGCTGGGGAGTTGGGCAAGAGGGCCTTGTGTACCAGGAAGTGGCCTCTTCCTCTTTGCAGCCCCACAGAGAGTCCTGGGCGTGGCGAGGACGACGGGGGTGGGAAGAAGGAGGAAGTCCCTGGGGGGGGAGAGGCAGGTGATCGGTTCCTGCTGAGGAATCTGCCGAAGGCCTTGTGGACAAAGTCCCTGGGGCGGGTTCTCTGCCCTGCTCACCCTGGCAGGCGCACAGTTGCCCAGGAGACGTTGCAGCCCTCCCTCGCCCCAGGGCGGCCCTGGGCAACCCCCTGCCTGCCAGGCTTACCCAACTGGTTCCTGCCAACAGAAGCCCTGGCTTGGCAGTGCGGTTGCAGCTGGTGGAGAGCTGAGTTTCTCCTGCTCTGGCTTGGTGCCCTGTGGGTGCTTGGCCTGCTCGGAGGGCAAGGGGGCCCCTCGGCATCCCCCCAGGCGCCTCCTTCAAGCCAGGCAGTGAAGAGGAGCCGGCTAATCGTAATCCTCCAGATCGGCATCCTCCAGGGATCCAGGGTCTTCCAGACCGATTTACCTCGTGCCCTGGCAGGCCAGGATGGGCCCAGCCGGCCCTCGTGTTCTCCCCCTCCTTCTGATCAGTTTGGGTTCCCTGCGACTGGATTGGATCGGGGCTGCTCCCCACCCCCAACTTCCCTTTGACATACCAGAAGCCTGTTGTGTGTGTGTTTTCACTTCCTGCTGCCTCCTGTGCAGCTTTCCCCTTTCACCACCCACACACACACACAACGCCTTTCAAAGGCATCAGAAGTTTAAAAGCCTGCCAAGGTGCTGCGCAGAATCACCTTGTACGGTCGACGGTGGCATAGAAATTTAATAAATAATAATAATGTGGCAGGATCTGGAGACGGCTGGAAAGAGAAAGTGCCGGAGAAGGAAGAGAACAAAACACAATGGCTCGTTCTGTTTGTAGAATTTGTACCTAGCCGACAAACCGTCCTCAACGGCACTTGGTCCACACGGAGAGAAGGAAGCCGTGGGGGACCAGGAGGTTCCCGCTCAGGCCCGGGATTCTCCAGCGTCTTCACGAGCCATCTAGAGGGGGGAGTAGGAGGGGAACTCGCCCAATTTGCAGATGACACTAAGCCGGCTGGGAGTGCCAGCGCCCCAGAAGACGGCCTCAGGAATCCAAAAAGATCCTGACAGACTGGAACGAGGGGCCCTGTCAAAGCGACGTGACGTTTCATGTGGAGAAAAGCAAGGTGTTACACCTGGACAGGAAAGACCAAAGGTACAAGCGTGGATTAGGCGAAAGCAGCAACGGTGAGCGGGACCTTGGAGTCCTGATGAACGATCCCTTCAACACGAGCCAGCCCTGCGTGGCAGCAGCCCAAAAAGCCAATGCAATCCTTACAAGGATAGGATCAAAATCACGAGAATATTAGTACTGCTTTTTAAGGCCTCACCTGGAATCCTGCATCCAGTTTTGGTCACCACATCCCAAAAACGATGTTGAGACTTTGGAACAACTGCAAAGAAGAGCAACTCAGACGATTAGGGGACTGGAGACAAAAACAGTTGCAGGAATTGAGCATGGCCAACCTAGAGAAAGGGACTCAGCGTGACACGATAGCAGTCTTCCAATATTTGAGGTGGGGGTCAACTTATTTTTCAAAGCACCAGAAGGCAACCCCCCCCCCCCCACACACACAGACAATGGATGGAAACTAATCAGGGAGAGAAGCCACCTGGAATTAAGGAGAAACTTGCCAAGAGTGAGAACAGTTAACCAGTGGAACAGCTGGCCACCAGAAGAAGAAGAGGCTAGACAGCCACCTGTCTGAAATGGCATAAGGTCTCCTGGTGGTGCAGGGGGTGGACTAGAAGACCTCCAAGGTCCCTTCTCGGCATTGACAAATTCACCACCAGTCGGTTGCAAAGGCAGCTTAGCTCAGGTCTTTGGGAGGGCTCAGCAGGCAGACAGAAGGGCCAAGTCCAGTCTGAAGATCTGGCTGAGGGTGTGAAGAACCATAATAAGAGGAAGGGTCTCTCTTAGTTTAAGCTAGCCAGGGCGGCCCGAAGACCCTGGCATGAGATCTGGCATCTCGGCATCTCCTTCAGGATACTGATGGGGCTCCTGGCAATTTTTGTTGTCAAAGCGCACACGATACGAGCGGCTCATTTTCTTCTCCACCAACCTAAACCCGGAGCAGCTTCCTGGCCCGCTGGTGGAGTCGGGGTGGGTGTGTGGGGAGGTGGGGTCTTCCCCTTCCCGGTCAGCCCATTGCAAGTTCGAGATGGCGCCCGGGCCCCCGTGAAGCCAGGAAATTGGTTGGAGAAAGCAGCAAATGCCAACAGGAGGTGTTGCAGAAGTAAAGGAGACGGGTGGCTAGCCAGGCCTCTGGGCCACCCACACAAGTTCTCCAGAGGTGCAAAGCAAAGCTGCTCGGCGCATTGCAGAGCAGAGGTTGTGGGGAATGTGCCCCGCCCTGCTGCGCAAGCCCCACGGGTGTGGTTCACGCTGCTTGGGCTCTTTTCGTGTGCCTTGATGAGGGTATTGTTTACGGCTCGATACGCACCGCCCTTCCTGGAGCTTCTGATCGGCAGAGGAAGAAGGGGCAGAGAGCTGCCGTAAAGCCTCCCTCCACTTGCCCAGCACGACGGTGCCAGAGCCCCAAGCTGGCCGCCTGGGAGAGCATCTGTCCGACGGACGGGCACAAGCGTCCCGCAGCCACCCAGCGCGCCAGAGAAAGGAGGCAGGCCGCCTGCCCCACACCTTCCCGCAAAACGGACGGCCACGTGGCTGTATCCAAAAGGGCCTGACCACTCAGCCCTACGGCTGAGAAATGGACAGGAACGTGGCCGGAAATGTCTCGGAAGCCACCAGCAGATCCTCCTGACAGCCCCGGGCCTCCTTGTAGCGCGCGAACCAGCAGAGGCCCTTCACAACAAGGAAACCAAAGGGCCCAGCAGCCCCGGAAGAAAAATCTTCAGAGGAGGGTCCCGAGGCTCCTTTGTTGGGGGGGGGCTTCCCTTCTGAAGGTGGCTGGAGGGTAGGGTTACCGTTATGACGCCCGAGCAGAGGGACAAAAATCTTATGGCTGGGCCTCCTGGTGGAGACGTGCTCTTGGCTTTCGGAGGCTCTCTCCGATTTCAAGAGTTTGTTCCGGTTCTCTGGTCCTTGCCAAAAATGGAAAGGTGGATGTGGTTTGAAGGAATGAGGAAGAGCAGAACCTGCTGACTCGTGGAGGGGGCCCCTCTGCGGCGCTTGGGGGAGGCCTGGCTGGGCCGGGACAGCTGCCAGCCCCTTTGCGGAGCCCAGAATCTGAGTTCCCGGCATTCAGATCTGGATGTGGTGCTGATAAAACCTCTTGCTGGCTCGTTTCTCTCCACTGGCCTTGGGTGGCCGGTGACCTCTCCTTCCTCTCTCTGCACAAGGCCCCGGCTGGCCCCCTCCCCTGTTTGCAGCAAGCGGGGGTCCCCAACACCATCTCACAAGGTTACGAAGGGGCTTTTCATGCCCTTCATGGTGTGTGTGTGTGTGTGTGTGTGTGTGTGTGTGTGTGTGTGCGGGGGAGCTGGCAGGAGCGCCTGAGCAGTTGTATTTTCCCAGTTCTGGTCTCTCGCTCTTTAGCCCCCCCCCCAGATAAAGGGCGCTTGCTTTCCAGCCAAGCCTTCGGCCCCTTCGAAACGCTTCCCTGTGTCGGACCGGCTGCCCCCCTTTTGCCCCAGAAGGAGACCATCTGGGCGCTATTTTTAGGCCTTGTCCGGAGTTTCTGCTATGATTTTCCTCTCGGCTCCCCCCCCCCCAATGTAATCTCTCGCCTGGGTGCCCCAGGCGAGGGGCAGCTGCTGCTTCTGATCTGGGATCTTTGTGGGCAGCTGCAAAACACTCTGCACGGCTGGGAAGGATCCGCTTCCAGCCGGCCCTTCTCTGCCGCCCCCACCCAGTGGAAATCGGGGAGCAGCAGCTGCCCAGCGGATTCCACTCCGGAAGGGGGGAGTCACAAGTCCTGCTCAGAACCGCCATAAAGAGGCCATTTTGGCATGCAAAGACTTCACGACTGCTGCTGTCTTGGCTGGGGGCCCTGGCAATTGCCTCTGTGGGGCAGAGGTCAACCTTGATAAGTCAGGTTTCTAGTCCTCATGGCTGCCTGGAGGGCCTCTGACCGGCCCTTGGGCTGCCCTGAAGCAGCCGGGGCTGCACGTTCACTTTTGCTCCCGGTGACCAGGAGGAGGGCCTGGCCTGCAGCCAGTGACCGGCGAGAGGAGACGCCTGGGGCCCTGAAGCGGCCGAGGGCTTTGCACTGGGGACTGGGCTGTGCTGGGAGGGAGCGCAGGGGGAGGGTGGGAGGATCCCCCACCCCCTGCCCTGAAGCCGGAGCTGAGCCTGGGCAATGAAGGGATTGGGAGCAAAACCTCCCCCTGCTCCAGAATGGCGGGGGGGGGGGATCAGGCAGGGCTGCCCCAGGGTCCCCACCTGAGCACCAGTTCCTGGGGGGGCAAAGCTGTCGTCCTCCTGGTGGCTACAGAGACCCCAGAGACCCCTCAGGGCCTTCCCTTCCTGGGGGGGGGGGTCAGAGAGGCCCTGTTGTGTCCTGCCCTGCTGTTGGTTGGGAGTCCCACTGAAGGCTCAGCTGGAGCATGGGGGGAAGGGGCCAGAGGACAGGCACAGGGGGGGGAGCTGACTCAGAGGCAGGAGCCACTCAGGTAAGGCCATGAAGTTGGAGGTGGACATTGCCCCCCCCTTCCTTGGCTGAGTGTTTCAGACACAAACCTCAGCCGTCCAGCAGGAGCCCTTTAGCCGCCTGAAGTCGGTTGTGGTTTTGACGGTCTTTTGATTGTGACAAAAATGTATTTTTGCTCCTCTTCTGGTTGTAGCTCGCTAGATTCCTCCCCGCGCCTGCGTCTGTCAAATAAAGCATAATCCTAATAAAGACAGGCAGGGACGCAGTGGCTCAGTGGGTTAGGACGCTGAGCTTGTCGATCAGAAGGTCGGCAGTTTGGCCGGTCGAATCCCGAGTGCCGCGTAGCAGAGTGAGCGCCTGTTACTCGTCCCAGCTTCTGCCAACCTAGCAGTTCGAAAGCACGTCAAAATGCAAGTAGGAAAATAGGGACCGCTCCGGTGGGAAGGTAACAGCGTTCCGTGCGCCTTTGGCGTTTAGTCATGCCGGCCACATGACCACGGAGACGTCCTCGGACAAGCGCTGGCTCTTCGGCTTTGAAACGGAGATGAGCACCGGCCCCTAGAGTCGGAAACGACTAGCACGCCTGTGCGGGGGAACCTTGACCTTTTACCTAATAAAGACAGAGTCATAAACGTTGCCTGCGGGTCTAGCTTGTGCTGGGGTGTGGTGCACAGGAAAGCGTGGAGTGTACACAAGCACAACTGGAGGGTGTCTCTTGTCTGGGACTGTGGTACCTCAGGGCCCATCATCCCCAAACAGCCCAGGCCAGCCCCTTCTGGTGGCCAACTTGCTTCAGCTGTGAACCCTGAAGGAAGCCGGGTGGTGGCAGCGAGAAGCTCAATGAATTGGGGGGGGCCAGCTCTCTGCACATGCTCCAGCAGACGCCCAGTGTCAGTCTGCTTGCCACCCTGAGGAGGGCCACGGGGTCCTGGGTGAGCGCAGGGCCATGGCTTCCGAGTCTGTCAGGGGGTGCCTTGCAAAGATAGCCTGAATGTCCTTCAGGGTGCCCCCCCCCGGGTCAGCAGGACAGTGGCCCTCTGTGTCTGGAGAAGGCCACGTGGGCAGCCGGTCTGTCGCTATTGTTCAGGTTGGGATGGGGGGGCGGTTGGCGCAGTGCTACCATCTACCAGCTGCCATCACTCTCCCCCCCCCCGCAAAGAAAATCTGCATGTGATCACATGGTTGAGGAGAGGTAAGCTACATTAGGGATGGTTTGCAGTTAGATAAGGGAAGGATTGGGGCTGCTAGTGGTATATGACGGGTCTTCAAACGTGGCCCTTTTATAACTCGTGGACTTGCAACTCCCAGAATTCCTGAGCCAGCCAGGGTTGCCTACCCCTGGCTTAGGTTGTCTGGCCATTACATTGCCCTGGGTTTATTGCTGAACACCGTACCTGCATTGTAGGGTTTTAAAAACGGCTTTTCATGTAACTGAAAGGGGCGCCAAGCTCACCTGGCCAGGTGGCTCTGGGGGAGCTGCTTCTGGGCTCCCTGGATGTGCTGGAGCTGCTTCTAAAGGTAGCAGCTGCTGCCTCCAAAACATCCCATCGGCATTGGGTGCAGCGTCTCGGAGGTCCGGTCTCAGCCGTTCTTGGCTCTTCCCTGCCCCCCTCCCCAGAGGCCCCTGCAAGAAGCAGCTTGCAAATCCCTCTATCTGGGCCCTGTTTTTCCCACCGCCGGACGCAAAGCCCTCTTCCCCACCCCAGAGAGCTCCCCGGCTGAAAGTCTGGCAGGCTTCAGGGTGGGGGGGGGGTTCCCCGTTTCCCTGCAACAAGGGATTTCTTAAATTGAGTGGGCTTCCTGGAAATGGGAGTGACTTCCCAGGTGGGTCCGAGTTCAGCATGCGAGATTATTTTCTTCTGTGACCCCCCCCTCCCCAGCCAGAGAGAAACATTAGTCTAAGACTCAGGGGTCTCCCAAGGGTAGCCGGCTGGGGAATTCTGGGGCTTGAAGCGGTCTTATTTGGAGAGCCCTGGCCTCATTCAAGCTTCTCCCTCTGAAGGTGACAATATCTGACTTAAGCAAGAGGCCGGAAAGTTCAGCCTGTGCCAGGTGAGGCACGGAGGGAGGGAAGTCCCTCAATGCCGCCTTTTGTGGGTGTATGTGGGGGGGGCATGAGGTCTGGCCGTCATTAGGGAGAACCCACCGCTGTGTCTGCGTGTAGCTTGAAGGGCAGGGCTGGGCTTGTGCCTTTAAAGAGCAGCGACCCGAGTCAGCTTGTTGTGGGTGTTCCAACGCTGGAGAGTGGGCAGCCATTTGTCTGAAATGGTACAGGGTTTCCTGTTTGAGCAGGGGGCCGGACTAGATGACCTCCAAGGCCCCTTCCAACTCCGTTCTTCTGCCCAGGGGCGGAGTGAGCCCTGGCGAGGCAGGGGCTGCAGGATTGGTGGTGAGGGATTTTCTCAGAAGCTGACGTGGCCCCTGAATGTGCTCTGAGGCTGGGGAGCGTCACTCGGGGAGGACACGCCTTGGAGAAAGAAGCACCCACCCCCCTCGCGGAGGGCCGGTGTCCAGCTGATCCGCTGGGTTTGCTGGCAGGGCAAGGGCTTGGCGGTCAGTTCCCTTCCAAAGAGGAAGTTGCTTTTCGGGAGCCCGTGAACGATGCAGATCAAGGCTGTCCAAGCAAATGCAGATTTTCTCGGACCTCCTTGGCCCTTAAATAGAAGGTTTCATTGGCATTGCCTGCTCAGAGGTGCCCACCCAGCCTCTCTTCCTTGCAGAGAGATAAAGCGTCAGGCCCTTCCAGGCTTGGGTGGACCCACAGAGGGGCCTGGGGAATGAGGGGGGGGGCATGTCGTAACAGGGCATCTTCCCCTTTGGGTCCCCGGCCCCGTCGTAGCTCCCCCTGGAAAGGGTCCCGGGCGTCTCACGACTCTCCGCCCGCACAGATCTGTCGCGGAACCGCTTTGCCGAAGTGCCTGAAGACGCCTGCCACTTGATGTCCCTGGAGGGGCTGAGCCTGTACCACAACTGCCTGCGCAGCCTCCCTCCTGCCATCGCCAACCTCCAGGCCCTCACCTACCTGAACGTCAGGTACCCAGGGAAGGGGGGCAGCTGGCGGGCGGAGCAAAGGGCCAGGTGGGCTCTCGGGCGCCTTCACAGCCAGCCTGCCTTCCTCCCCTCAGCCGGAACCAGATCTCCGCCCTGCCCGCCTGCCTCTGCCGCCTGCCCCTCAAGGTTCTCATCGCCAGCAACAACAAGCTGGCCGCCCTGCCGGAGGACATTGGCTCCCTCAGCAGCCTTCGCCAACTGGTGGGTGTGCCGGCCGCGGAGGGTGGGTGGGCGGGCGGGAGAAAGGCCCCAGCCCCCCACCTGGAAGCCAGAGAGAGAGAGAAGCTGCCCAGATCCTCCCGGCTACAGCGCAGCGCAGAGCCCTCTTGGGGCCGGCCTTGGGCAACGGGGCTTGGAGGGCTCTTGGGAGTGGCTGGCACGCCTGGGCCCTTCCTGCCTGCAGTCTCTGCTTTTTTTTGGGGGGGGAAGGGGGCAGGGGCTTCACTCGGTTCCCTTTGTCCCTCCCTGACCAGGATGTCAGCAGCAATGAGCTGCGGTCCCTCCCGGGGAGCATGGCAGGCCTGGAGTCTCTTCGGGATCTCAACGTTCGCCGGAACCAGATCACCGTCCTGCCTGAAGGTCAGCGGATCTGCCCGCTGGGCTCTCCGGGCCGAGTGCCTCTGCTGGGTGCTGGGTGCTGGCTGCCCCCGGAGCCTTTACGACCCCCCCCCGTTTGCCTCCGCAGAGTTGGCCGAGCTTCCGCTGGTGCGGCTGGACATCTCCTGCAACCTGGTCACTCGCCTGCCGGTCTGCTTCCGTCTCCTGCGACACCTGCAGTGCATCCTTCTGGAGAACAACCCCTTGCAGTTCCCCCCTGCTCAGGTAGGCAGCCGGGACGGCCTGGCCCGGCTCCGTCTGGAGCCCCCCTGAGCGCCGCTGCCTTTCCCCCGCATATGGCCGGCCCCGTCCCTGCCGGGGGGCCCTGGCCCTGGGGTGCTTCAGGGGTGGAGGCTGGTGCCGGGAGTTCAGTGCCACCCCCCGAAAAAAAGAGGAGGAAGAAAATAAATGAGAATAACAGCAAAAGCAGCTGATAGAAGCGCCGAAGCTACCCGTCCATTTGAAGCCGGATAAATTAAGCCGCGGCAATTCGATTGGCTAAGCAACGGATGGAAACTGATCAAGCCACCTGGAATTCAGGAGAAACTCCCTGACAGGGAGGACCGTGAACCAGTGGAACTGCCTGCCACCAGAAACCGTGGGCGCTCCATCCCTGGAGGTTTTTAAGAAGAGGCCGGACAGTCCCTTGTCTGAGATGGTACTATAGGTTCTCCTGCTTGAGCGGGGGGCTGGACTAGAAGACCTCTAGGGTCCCTTCCAGTTCTGTTCTGTCCTAATCTTTGAGCCGTCTAATTTACGAAAAGAAGTGGGTCCAGAGATAGAAAAGAAGGGAGCCGATGTTGGAGTCACTAGTCACGGGGGATAAATGGGTAAATAACAAATTCTGATTAAATAAGAAATGGAAAAGGCCTACGAAGAAGCTACGGTATTCAACCTGAGCCCGTCGCCCGTATTTGAAACATACCGAAGCCTTCAAAATCTTCCAGGATAAAGGAAACGGCGTCACCTGCCACCCTCGGGCAGTGAAACGAAGTCTAAAATAAAACAAAGGTTGCTATAACAAAACGAGGAAGAGCCTCTAATTTCAAAGTTAGCGGAGTAAGAGGAGCCTTGGTGGAGCAGTGGGCTAACGCCTCCTTAAGTAACACCAGCTGCCTGCCATTAGTGCAGGTTCGAGTCCCACCAGGCTCAAGGTTGACTCAGCCTTCCATCCTTCCCAGGTAGGTAAAATGAGGACCCAGATTGTTGGGGGCAATTAAGCTGACTTTGTAATAATGCCGCTTGGGGTGTGTGTGAAAGCCCTAATAAGCAGGCATATACATAGAATGAAGGCTACTGCTAAGCTTGTAAGCCGCCCTGAGTCTTCGGAGAAGGGCGGGATATAAATGGGATCAAAATAAAAATAAAAAAATAAAGAGGAAACGGTGGGCCTGGGTCTCGCGCTCTGCTGGAACAGCGCCTGTTCCTCCCGCCTCGGAGGGCTCTTCTCCCAGCCCCACGAGAGGAGGGGGCTGCCCAGCTGGGCTCCCGGCCTTGGAGGCAGAGCGGTCAGGAAAGACCCTGGAAGAAACACGAGCGCTTTTTTGCCGCAAGGTGCGATCGCTGAGCCTCTTCCACCAGCCCCGGGTTTCCTCCTCCTCCTCCTCCTCCTCCCAGGCTGAGCCTCTGCTCCAGCACGGCCCATCCTTCCAGCGGCCCTGGCTTTTGGGGGGGGGGCTCGTCCCACAACCTCAGCAGCCTGGAGGGCTTCGCCTGGCCCTTGGAGATCCCCTCCTCGCCCCAGCTGGCCGGGCCAGGGAGGACTCCTGGAGGGATGCAGGCCCGGCCGCTCCTTCCAAGCGGCCGGGCTGGTCGTTCCGGATCTTGACGGGCTCCCGTTCGTGCAGGTCTGCCTGAAAGGGAAGATCCACATCTTCAAATACCTCAACATGGAGGCCTGCAGCAAAGGCCGGCCGGGCCTGGCAGAGCTCGCCCAGGGACGCCCCACCAGCTTTGGCACGTGGTAAGAGGCCGAGGGCGGCCCTGGAAGGGGATGCCGGACACCGTGCCGGTTTCGGTCGGAGGGAAGGGCCTTGGCGGTGGCCGGAGTCTCATTCTCGGTGCCGCCTCGGCTTCCTTTCAGCCTCGCGGAGGACTTCTACCCAGCCCGGCAGTACGGGGGCCTCGACTCGGGCTTCAACAGCGTAGACAGCGGTAGCAAGCGGTGGTCGGGGAACGAGGTACGTGGTGCCCTGCAGGCCCGGTGGGTGGGGGCCCCTCGTCCTTTTCCCCCGCTGGGGGAGGGAGCCTCGCCGTGGCCAGGGCTGAGCCCTCCGTGACCGGGGGCCTCTCTCTCCCTCAGTCCACCGACGAGTTCTGCGACCTCTCCTTCCGCATTGCTGAGTTGGCCCGCGACCCCAAGCAGCTGAGGGAGCAGCGCGGAGGGGCAGGTGAGTGCGCGGGGGGTGCCAGCTTGGCCGTAGCTGAGGAGGGCCGGAGAGGGTCGGGCGGCTGGAGCCCAGCTCTTCCTGCCCCCCTCCAGGCGATGCTGGCGAACTGGAGCAAATTGACTACATCGACAGCAGCTTGAACGGGGAGGAGGAGGAGGAGGAGGAGGAGGATCTGCTGGGGGAGGAAGAGGTGACGGGCCCCCCTCCAGCTGGGAGGGCCAGCAAGGCGTGGACCGGCCCCCCGGGGACGGCGTCCCACGAGGTAAGGCAGCCACCTTGGGGTCCCTCTCCCTTGGCCCTCGGCAAAGTGGCTAGGAGCCTGTTCTGGGAGGCCCCGGAAAGCACTCCGAGGGTCCTTGGGGCGTGTGGGAGGGGGGCAGGCGGGAAATCCGCTCCTCCGCACTGACCCTCCTGCGCCCGTCTCCCACAGGAGCCCCAGAAGCCGGCCAGGATCCCTTCCCAGAGAGCGGGAGCTGCGGACCCAGGGCTGACTGGCAGGTACCAGCTGCGGGGCTTTGGGGAGCCCGTGGGAGGTGGGGCCTTGCCCAGCCTTCCTCGTCCCGGCCCTGCCAGGAGGGGGCTGCCCCCCTCCCTCCAGCAGTTGTAGGGCCGGCTGCTCTTCTGCTGCCCCCCTCCTTGGCTCTGCGGACTGGGTGCTTTGGGCCCCCACCGCTGGCTCGGCTTGGGGCCCAGCCCCGGAGCAGCTCCCCCCACGGACTTGCTGCCTTCCTCCCCACTCTTCAGGAGCACCAGTGGGGGGCCCCTCGCCAGGCCGGAGGTCTCACTGGAGGAGCGCCGTCGCCCTGAGCTCCTGCAGCTGTGGCAGGAGAGGGAGCGCCAGCAGCAGCAGCAGCCGCCACGGTGGAGCCAGGGGGCAGAGAGGCCGGACAGGTGGTTGCCTGGGATGTTGGATGGGCACCTGCGGCTCCCGGGCAGCGGCTTGGCAGCCCTCCAGCTGGTGGTCGGTCCTTCCCCCAGTCTCCAGAGCCCGTGTTGACTGGGGACTGGCGGTTGGCATCCTGTCCAGGGGCCTGCGGGCACATGCAGGGGCAGCTGAAGCCGCTCTGCCTCCTGCTGGATGACCAGATGCCCTGTGCCAGGCTTTCCACTCCAGGAAGGGCCCCTCCAAGCTCTGGAAGGAATTGGCCCCCTCCCCATTTGCTCTCTTAAGCCATTAAGGGCCTCCCAGCTGGCTCCAGCCCCCTCCAGCATTTGGGGGGGCTCTGGATCTCCTGTGTTCTCTGCCTCGCACCCTGTCCTCCCCCTGGTTCCTCAGGAGGGGCTCCGCTCCTTCCCAAAGGCCAGCGCTGGAGGGCTGACCCAGGGCACCAGGGTCCCAGTGGGGGCTGGCCGGCTCCTGTCCTGAGGGCGCCTCTTCCTTCCTTCCTTCCGCAGCAGCCTGGCAGAGAAGGGCAGTGTCCTCCCTCGGCTGAAGCCCCGTGGCCAGGTAGGAGCAGCAGCAAGTGCTGCCTTTGCCCCTGGAGGGGAACGTGGGGCTGGGCGGCAGGGGGAGGGAGCCGGCCGCTGGCTCAGCCCATTGCGGGAACCCCGGGCCTTGACGAGAAGGCCGAAACGGTTGGTTTACTTTCACCCTGCGCATTTGAGAAACTTCTGTGCTGCGTGAATTCAGCCAGTGGGTCTGGGTCTGTGCGGGCAGGGCTGTGGGACAGGGGTAGCCCCACCCAGTCTCGGCAGCCACCCACTTGGGGGCCATGCTTGTCCAGTGGGCAGAGGTCTGGGGAACTCCCTGGCTCTGCGCCCCATCTGAACGCGGGCCCTGGGCCCTGACCCCCCCCCCTCTTTCTGTGGCCTTGCAGGCAGTCAGACAGCCGGCTGGCTCCCCCAGGCACAGTCCATGCTCTGCAGGTAGGTCCCCCCCACACACACTTATTTATTTATTTATTTATTTATTTAATTAATTAATTAAATTTCTATACCACCCTATTCCCGAAGGACTCAGGGCGGTTTACAGGGCAGCATAAAATACAATATAAAAGATAATATAGAATTAAAATACATTAAATTAATTAAGCCCAATTAAAACAATGTTTAAAAAAGCTAAAACCCCTTCAGTCCAGTCCTCCCCCCCCCCACTCAGGAGCTGCGGGAGCTTCCCCTCCCCCTTCCCGGCTCTGTCCTGAGGGCCAGGGGGAGGGAGAGGGGAGAAGCAGCCGGCTCCTTGGGTGGGTTGGGGGTCTGTGGCAAGGACTCGGCTCCGGGGATGGCTCAGCCTGCCTCCCAGGCTCAGGGTGTGCTTCCCCCTCGGGGTGGGCGGCGTTACGTGGAATCCGGGAGAGGAGTTGGGAGGAGGGAGAGGAGAGGCAGCTGGGCCCGATTGGCCCCATTTTTCCTTCCGCGCCTCTCGCCCTTTGCAGCTGCCCACCTGCCGCTCCAGACGCTGGTCCCCGTTTTTTTAAACTTCATTTTGTACTCTCGATACTCTCAGAAGCTCCGTTTTTCACTTTTCCTCTTGGCCCATTTACTCTCGCTTACGCCTCTGGAGCTGCTCCTTCCTTCGTTCTCTCCGTACGAGCGAACGTCGCACGGGGCGTCTTTCCCACGGGCTGCTCACTCCTGCATTCACTTCACACACACACACACGCACTCTCTTTCGACACGGCTGCCTGTTCAGTGGCCCTTTCCCACCGGACCCAATTTGCGTAGTTCTGCTGACACCCCCAGCTTTCCCCTTGGTGTAAGTGGGCCGGCAGAGGGGGAGGCCTGCGTCTGTTTCCCCAGGCGGATCCCCAGAGAGACCACAAGCAGCCCCTGGTCTGCCGGGAAACCTCAAAACCTCTCTGCCCACCTGGCCCTGGTCCGCAGGCCGCCTTCCGAGGTGCCGAGAGTCCCCGAGTGGGTTCGGTTTGCGGCCCCTGCAGTCTCCGCTCCGTTTCCCTCCGCCCCCCTCCTCTTCCCGACAACTCCTTCTTCCTTTTCTTTCATTTCACTGTGGCCCCTTTTTTGGCTACTGTGAGCCCACCCAGAATTGTTTGATAAATTAAATAAACGCCCTTCTGCCCGCGCCCCACCAACTAGGTGGTGTGTGTGGTGCGCGGACACACACTCGCCCCCCCCCTGCTGCTACAGTCCTGTAGTCCCTGGCCAGCCTTGACCCCCTTCTGCCCCTACAGACCCTCTGCTCTGCCAGAGCTCCAGTCTTGCGCCCCGCGATGCCAGCCTGGCGCAGAGGCCCTCCAGCTTCCTCTTCCGCTCTTCGTCTCAAAAGAGCATCCAGTGCACTTCGGGTGAGTGTTCGAGAGAAGCCAGGGCCGCGAGGCTCTTCTTCCACGTGCCCGTTGGCAGGCCTGGGCGGGTTGCAGGAACAGGGAGGAGGCTTTGAGCCCCTCTGGATCACTGGGAAGTGGCTGCCGATGGGATCAGGAGGGGCCTTGAAAGGGGGAAGAGGAAAGAGTGGGGAGCCCGGGTTAGGAAACGAGTGCGAGACGGTTCAGGAATTCAGGAATGCTCAAGATCCTGATTGCTGAGCCAAAGCGGGATCAGGAAGGGATCCGTTTTGCTCCAAGTGCAAAACCTGCTTCAAGTTCTGAAGGTCCAGATAACATTTCGAAGCGGCTGGCACAAAACTCCCTAATTCACTGGGGGGGGGGCGGAGGAGGACAGTGTAATCCAGGGGTCTTCAGACTTGGCCCTTTGGTGACTTGTGGACTTCAACTCCCAGAATTCCTCAGCTAGTGTGAGGGAACGATAACCTTTGGTGACTTGTGGACTTCAACTCCCAGAATTCCTCAGCTAGTGTGAGGGAACGATGACCCTTTGGTGACTTGTGAACTTCAACTCCCAGAATTCTGGGAGTTGAAGTCCACAAGTCATAAAAGGGCCAAGTTTGAAGACTCCTGGTGTAATTCAAGTTGCAAGATTGTTAGTTTCAGCCACTTTCAGCAACGGCAGCTTTGGCTTTCCTGCAGGGGTCTGGTCTGCCTGGTGGGGCTGAGAGGGGGCGGCCCTTGGAAGCTGGTTGGATCCTCAGTCACCCTGTCACGGCGATCTTCCCAGGGACCGCAGCTCCCCAGAGACAAGCTTGCCCTTCTGGGGGGGGGGGGCAGCCAGGCCCAGAATTATGGGCTTCCCTGAGCGCTGCCAAATTTCTTTCCAGACTCCCCACCTCCTGATCTCAGCAGCCCCTCGCGGTCCCGTGCTGGATCCCAGGCCCCAGGCGAGCAGGAGCTCCTTAGCCAGCTGCGCAAGGTACGGGTGCTGGTGGCTTTGCCCCGGCTAGGATTTGGGGGGACACGTCTAAGCAAGGTGTCCCCAAAGCCAGACAGTAGCTTCCGCGTTGAGGTGGCAGCTGGAGTTTGGGGTGTCTGCCAGAGGGAGGAGTTGCAGCTGGCACTCAAGCTTCTCTTGCCCGCTGCTGCCAAGGCTTGGCCCCCCCGGTCTCCAAGGTAGCCGTCAGCCTCTGGACCGTCTCTCTCCCCTCCCCCCAGGCAATTGAGTCCCATCTGAACCTGACGCTGGCAGAGGACTTGGGCGAGGCCCTGGCTGATGGGGTCATCCTTTGCCAGTTGGCAAACCGTCTGTGCCCACGCTCCGTGCCCTTCATCCATGTGCCCTCGCCTGCTGTGGTGAGCCTCCTTGGAAGCGGGCATGCCTGTGTGGGAGAAGGGGTCTATTCCTGCCGCAGGGCGGCCTCGGCTCCTGTGGCCCTTGCCCACCGACTCTTCTCTTTTGCCACAGCCGAAGCTGAACGCCTCCAAAGGCCGCAAGAACCTGCAGAGCTTCCTGGCCGCCTGCCGCCAGCTTGGGATTCCCGAGGTGAGGCTGGATGGGGAGTCCCTGGGGGATCATTCTAGCCCCCTCCCCACCCTTTCGTTCAGGGCCTGCTCTCTCACCACCACCCCAGCAAAAGCAGGCCTCTGCCGGCCCCTCCTTGCTTTTGTTCCGTGTTCTCTTAACATTTACGTGTCCGTCTTTCTGTGCCTGTGTTCTCTCGCCTGCCGCAGGTGTCTCTCTGTGGTGCCCCAGACATTGCCCTCCTCCTCCAAGGCAACGTCCGCGGCTTCCTGTGCCTGCTGGAGGCCCTGCTGCTGCTGCACCCAGCGGCAGGGGGGGCCCTCGCCCCCGCCGCCCTCTCCGGCCACCTCGCCGGCTTTGGCGTCTTCTATGCCTGCGTCATGTTGCTGTTGTACTTTGCCTATTGCCAGCTGTGTGGCTTCTGCTGCTGCTGCTGAGTGCTCGGACGCTCGTCCCGATGGCCGCCCAACTGAGCAGGACCGCCCAGCTCCCAGCAGCCCCTGCCCTTCCCGCTCAGGGCGTCTCCCAGAGGTTCCGGCCCCAGGCAGAACGTCCGTGGAGGTTCTCGGTCATCCAGCTCGTAGCAAGCTGCCCCTTGCTAGGGACACGTGTCCTCTGGCTTCAGGCCGTTAACCGCCAGCCCAGCTTCGCTCAGCCAGGCCTTCGTTCTTCACGCGGCCGAAGGGAGCGGGGCAGCGAAGAAGCCCAGGCCATCGCCCTCCCCTTCTCCAGCCAGGGTCCCTTGACCCTTCTGAGGCTGCTGGTGCCTTCTCCCCAGAACCTGCCACCGTGGCCTTCTCTCCCCTGTGCCCCTTTGGCTCCCCTTCCCAAGTGCCTCCTGGGGCAGGATGGCCGCGGTGTGCCCCGCCCGGCAACGCAAAGGCCTCCGCCTGTTTTTGAGCTGCTTCAGGCGTAGCAACTTTAAGAACAGCCCCACTTTCCCAGTCCCAGTGCGGGCTCTCTGCTCTTGTGGCCGAGAGCTGGTGCCTCTTCTGGCTTTTTTTTATTTTTTATTTTTTATTTTAATTCCATTTATATCCCGCCCTTCTCCGAAGACTCAGGGTGGCTTACAAGCTTAGCAGTAGCCTTCATTCTATGTATATGCCTGCTTATTAGGGCTTTCACACACACCCCAAGCGGCATTATTACAAAGTCAGCTTAATTGCCCCCAACAATCCGGGTCCTCATTTTACCTACCTCGGAAGGATGGAAGGCTGAGTCAACCTTGAGCCTGGTGGGACTCGAACCTGCACTAATCGCAGGCAGCTGGTGTTACTTAAGGAGGCATTAGCCTCCATTAGCCCACTGCTCCACCAAGGCTCTCTCTTTGCAAGGAGGCCTTCCTGGCTGTTCTGCACTCTCACACGAGGGCCTTTGGCTCAGTCTGGGCAGGCGGGCAGCGCCCTTTCAAGGGCCGTTGGGAGACCTGGGCGCTCCCTTGCCGCAACAGCTGCCTGATCCTGGGCCAGACCTGGACCCCCTCCTCTTCCTTCGGAGGCCGCCTTGCGCTGGAGTCCCTGCCTGGGGCCTTCTGTGGAAGAAGGGGGGGAGCCCCCCCCCGCCGTGCCTCTGCCCCCCCCCCCCGCACCACCAGCTCCTTTGTGGGTTGGTGGGTCTGGCCCAGTTCAGTGGAAATGCCTTAATGGGAGGAGGCGGCTCCCCTTCCTGGCCCAGCCCCTCCCTCCCTCTCAGCTGCGTTCCCCTTCTTCTGCCTTAAAATGTACGTTAAATTATATATTTTGTACACGCACCCACACAAACCTATACATATATATATATATTTGAAGATTCGAGAACTGTGGGAGATTGTGAAGATTTGTGTTTCTACCACTTTGTACCATATTGTAAATATTTTATTTATCGTCTTCCTCCACGCGGGAAGAAGGACTTCCGAGGGCTGCGGCTCTCCCCCCTTCCCCCCCCCTCAAATGCGTCTCTGTCTCCGCTGCGCCCCCTCCCCCCGCTCGTCTGTTTGTTGAAAAACAGCCAAAACACGGTTTTTTCCAAGCAGAACCGCCGCCTCGGCTCGCTTTCTTGCTCGCCGGCGCCGAGGGGCTCTGGGCGAAACCCCTGACCGGCGCCTCCCTCCCTTCCCTCCCCGCAGGCCGAGCTCTGCGGGCCCCGCCGCGGCGGGCTGGACGACGAGGACCTGCCCGGCCTGGCCGCCACCGTGCGGGCGCTGCTGGCCGCCCACCGGAGCAGCGGGCCGGTCTAGGGCGGGGGCGGGGCGGGGGGGAGCAGCCGGGCGCGGGGCACGCCGGGAACTGTGGTCCGCGCCAGGCGGGAGCGAAGAGCGGCGGCCTTCCGGCGCAGTGACGTCACCCGGGGCGCCGCGAGGTGGGCGGGGCCGAAGGCGGCGGCGGCGAAGATGGCGGACCTGCTGGGCTCGATCCTGAGCTCCATGGAGCCGCCGCCCCGGCTGGACGACCGCGAGGCCCGGCGCGCCAAAGGTGGGCGGGGTGGGGAGGGGGCGGCGGGGGGGCTCCCTGGAGGGAGGGGGCGAAGGGCCGGGGCGCCCCCCCCCGCGCTGACCCTCCCCTGCCCTCCTCTCCCCGCAGAGCAGAGCGCGCGGCTGCGGACGCTGCAGGAGCAGGAGAAGCGCCAGAAGACCGCCTTCCGCAAGAGGGTCCGTCTGCCCGGGGGGGGCTGGGGAGGGGGCGCCTGGGGAGGGGGCCCGCGGGGGTGACGGCGCTTCTCTCTCTCTCTCCTCTCCCCCAGATGGAGCGGGAGGTCTCGGCCTTCCTGCAGGAGAGCTCCGAGCCCCGCCGCCGCTTCCGCCCCATGAGCAAGATCGAGCGCAGCATCCTGTGAGTGGGGGGCGGGGGGCGGGCGAGGGGGGGCCTTCCCGACGGGCGGCCCGGCTGACCCCCGGGGGCTCTGCGCAGGCACGACGTGGCGGAGGTGGCCGGGCTGGCGTCCTTCTCCTTCGGCGACGACGACGACTCGCGCTACGTGATGCTCTTCAAGAAGGCAAGGGACCCCCCCCCGCCCCTCCCCTTACCCCCCCCCGCAGCCCCCGCCCCACCTGACCGGCCTCTCTCTCCCCCCACCCCCCCAGGAGTTCTCGCCCTGCGATGAGGAGCTGGAGGCCTACCGCCGCGGGGAGGACTGGGACCCCCGGCAGGCCGAGGAGCGGCGCCGGGCCAAGGTGCGCGGGGGGGGGGCGGGGCTGCCTCCTCCTTAAGGGGAGGGGTCCCGGGGGTCCCGGCCGGCGTCTGAAGGGGCGGCTGCTCTCCCCCCCCCATCGCTCCCCAGGAAGCGGCGCAGCGGCGGGCGGAGGAGGAGGCGCTGCGCGGGCCAGCCGAAGCGACCCCCCCGAGTGACTACAAGGACAAGTACAGCCAGCTGGTCGGCTGGGTGGCCGTCAAGGACGCCGCCCAGGTCATGGAGGCCAACAAGTCCTACGGCTGTGGTGAGCGCGGGCGGGGGTCGGGAAGGGGGCGGGGGGGGGGTCCGGAGGCTGAGCCCCTCTGGAAGGCCGCCTCCTCCCACGCTTTTCCTTCCCCCCCCCCCCGCAGTGCCGGTGGCCAACAAGCGGGACACGCGCTCCATCGAGGAGGCCATGAACGAGATCCGGGCCAAGAAGCGGCTGCGCCAGAGTGAGGAGGAGGCCAAGAGCTCCTAGGGGGGGGCCGGCCGCCCCCTCCGGCCGGCTTGTGGGGCGGCCCCCGTTGGGGAGGGGATCCGTTGGGGACGGGTGGGACTCTTCCTCCTCCTTCCTCTCCCTCCCTCCCCCCTCAAGTACAGAAGTTCTACTTAGAATTGCTTTTTAATGTGGTAAAAAGGCATTTTAAAGGCTGTTAGCCAAGTGAGGAAAGTTTTCAACAGGTGTACCGGGGTGTGTGTGTTTGTGTGAATACGCATCTTTCCCCCCCCCCCAGTTGTCTTTTTCTGCTGATTAAGCTCACTTTTCCGGCGTGGCATGTCGCTTTTGAGCCACAGAAGGATTCCCCATCTGGCTTAGTTGTGGGGCTGCAGCCCCCGCAGCTCTGCCACCCAAACTCTCCACTTCCACCTCACCTGCATTGCCTCCTGTCCCTGGAAGACCTGAGCTGAGCTTCCTTCTTCCATGGCTTAGTGTTACCATCAGCTCTTCCCCCTCCCCCTTCCCAGTTGGCCAAGCACCCCGTTGTTGGGTGTTCACAGCTCAGCTGCAGGTTGGTAGGAAAGCAGAGGGCGCTTGGCTTCCTTTGGAGCAGGGCAGGCCTCGTTCCTTGCTGCTCTGTAAATAATTCCCTCCCCCCCCACCCCCATCCCTTTGTTTTGGGAGCTGAGCGATGGAGGGTGGCCCAGAAGCCTGGTTGTAACATCTGGAGGGGTGTTGTGCACACGTCCCATTAAACTCTTCCTGTCAGTGCTGCGCTCTGCTTGCCTCCAATTCTGTGGGACGGAGGGATGAGATTTTGTACTTTTCATTTGCACAGGTAAGAAAAACTGGCTCGAAACGAGTGGATAGCCCAGCCCCTTCAAATTAGGCAGTGGGTGCTGTGCAGCATGGGGTGGGGCCGAGCCCCGTGTGCTTCCTGGGCAGGAGCTGGGCTGTAGGTCTGACTCAGCTGCCCTCCTGTCTGCTGGCAGTGGGGATTCCGAATGTGGGGCCCTTAGGCAGGTCTGAGAGGCATGCCAGGAAAGCGGGCACAGCGGGCGGGGGGAGAGCCTGGTCAGCTTTTCTCAAGAACGACACACACGGGCAAAGTAATTGGCACAGCAGCCTTTCTATTCAGCCCCCCAGGGTGGAGTTGGGGCGATTCCACAGATCTTCTAGAGGTGGTAAGAGACAGAGATGAGGCCTCGGAGGCCCCCCACTGGAGTTGAGATCCGTTTTGGCAGGCAGGCGGGAGGTTTTCGCGCTCTGGAGCTCTCACTTGGCCAGAGGGTGCCGGAATTTGCGTCCAGCGAACTGCGCTTTGTCACCCAGCTCTTCCTCAATCCTGTGGAAAGGCAGAGAGGCCGCTGGTCATTAGCAGCAGACACACACGCACACACACGCACACACACACACACACACACACACAAAGAGGATAGGTTGGCATTGGGTGGGGAATCTGCTCCTCACCTCATCAGCTGGTTGTATTTGGCCAGGCGCTCCGAGCGGCAGGGGGCTCCGGTTTTGATCTATAAAGGGAGGGATCGCTTTAGGAGGAGGCTGAGTCCCCCAGGGGGGCGCTGGAAGGTGAGGGCAGAGGGGCGGCTGGTCTCTCACCTGTCCAGTGCAGAGCCCCACCACCAGGTCAGCGATGAAGGTGTCCTCGGTCTCTCCAGAGCGGTGGCTGACCATGACCCCCCAGCCGTTGCTCTGGGCCAGCTTGCAGCTGGAAGCCAAGAGAAGGAAGCACTTAAAGCAGGCAAGGGCCCCCTGGGAGAGGACCCCCCCCATCCCACTTGCCCAGGGGACTGAGCCTTCAGCTTGTCTCCCCTCGCTCCCCACCCACCCACCACACCAGCAAGCAACTCACGCCTGGATGGACTCGGTGACGGAGCCGATCTGGTTGACCTTGAGGAGGAGGCAGTTGCAGGCCTTCTGCTCCACCGCCTGCTGGATCCGCTTGGGGTTGGTCACCGTCAGGTCGTCCCCCACAATCTGGATCTGCACCTGAGTCAGGAACCTCTTCCAGGTCTCCCAGTCGTCCTGGTCAAAGGGGTCCTCGATGGAGACCACTGCAACGAGGAGTCCCAAGCGTGTCGGGGAGTCGCACCCCAACGCGTTGACAGGCCGAGCGCCCCAAACAGCCCCCTACTCACCCGGGTAGTTCTTGATGAAGCTCTGGTAAAGCTCCCCCAGCTTCTCCCCGGAGATGTAGCGGTTGGGGTCGTCGGGAGACTTGAAGTCCAGGTCGTATTTGCCTTTGCGGAAGAACTCGGAGGCGGCCACGTCCATCCCAATGACTATCTTGTCCGGGTAGCCCGCCTTCTCGATGGCGCTCTTGAGCAGCTCCAGGGCTGCAGGGGGCAGGGGAAGCCGCTGGCTCAGCAAAACAAGCCCCTCCTACTATGAGAAAATCGGGGGCTCTGGATCGGAGGACCCCCCCCAGCCTGTTTGTGCAACTCGGGCCAGTGGGCGCCGGCTGCCGCCTTTCGTCCGATGGCTGGATTCCGAGAGGAGGCTGAGTCTGGGGCCCTGCCGGGTGCTCCCGGAGCCCGGCTGCTTCCTTGCAGACGTTTCTTTACCCGAACTAGCTAAGGTATCGATGCCCTGACGGTGTTCCCTAGTGCGTTAATGAAGCGTCTGTGAGAGGAGCTCAGAGGGGCTCCAGGTCCCCCCACAAGCCCCCTCTTCTAAGAGGCAAAAGGTCAGTTGGGTTTTGAAACAGGAGGGTTAGGCCCACGTTTCCACGTGGCGAAAGGAATGAGTACAAAGGGGAACGATTTGCATGTGAGGAAAAAACAAGGCAAGAAGAGCAGCAGCAGTTCTGGATTGCCTTTTGGGGAGGGGGGGCAGATGGGCAGGAAGAAACCCAAGGAAGGGGGCGAGTGGGTCACTGCCAGCGAGAAATGGACAAGGCGTGCCACGTGCTCCTGGTCGTTTTACAGTAGCGTCAGTAAATCCGTGAGGGATTGTTGTGTGCCGCTGATATTAAAGATGTGTCGTCTCATGATGTGATTGTATCTGCTTTTGTATGTAGGTGCTGTGTTGTTGGTTGAGAATGGGTCGGATTGTTGTGTGTTTGTGAACAAAAGCAATAATTACTCTGCGGAAGAGAAGGCTCCCACCTTGTTTGTTAAGTAGAAGCTAAGTCTGAGAAAGTCCAGTGAGGCGGAAAAGCAAGCCCAGTGCCCTGCAAAAGGGGCTTCTTAGGGAGGGAGCGGAGAGGACAGCAATTCCGCTGGAGGAATGTGGCCTGCATCCAGGAGAGAAACTCTTTGAAGGGATTTGATCGCTGGAAAGCGTGCAGATTGAATGGCAGAGGGTGTGTGAACAGGCCAGGAGGAAAGGGGAGAACGAGCAGGTCCTGGTTAGAGGGTGCCAAGCCCACAGAATGCGCGGGGGGGGGGGGGGAGAGTTCTGGAGGACCAATGGAAGGTATGAAGCAAGCGCAGAGCAGCATGGAGAGCAACAGGGATCTCTGCGTGCGTGTGTGCCCTTTGCGTCCCTTGGGTGGCTCATTTGCTTGTGCTTTGCCTAAGGTCGCTTCCCCCAAAGCAAAGGGCGTAACAGGAACGAGACCAATTGCTGTGTTGAATATCTGGGGGAGACAAACCCAAGGCAGAGCTGGTCAATTTCTCCAGCCCCCGGGGTTGAGTTTCAAGGGCTGCAGCTGAACAGAAAGTTGATCGGGGCATAAAGGCTTTGAACATTGTTCAGCTTCCCAGGACCGGATTAGTTGCACCCGAGGCGCCAAGAAGTTGCTCATGGCATCCCGAGGAGCAGGGGTGCCCCAGAGTCCCAGGGATAACAAACCTCCAAGATGCAGGGCAGGGGGGGCTCTGGGCATTGGCCAGCTGGTCCAGCATAGGAGAGGGGGGAGGGGTTTCCAAGGAGCAGGGGTTTTTTTGCCAAGGGCAAATGGGGCAGGCGTGGTGACCTTCCTTAATTCCTTGCGACTGACCTCCTTGCTAGAGGGCGGAGATGCTGCTGGCACAGTCTGTCTTAGTTTGAGCAAAGTTCGACAAAGTATCCCTGGACGTTTTGCTCAGCAAGATAAAGAAGGGCTGACGGAATTGAGGGCAGACGGAGCTGGTCTATTCAAGACGGTTTGTGTGTGTGGGGGGTGTCCCTCATTCTGCAGATGATCATGACGGTGATTCCACGATGGGAGAGGTTTAATCCCCTTCAGGATGTGCCCACCGGAGGCTGTCAGGGATGCTTTCAGCTGAATCCCTGCTGACACAGTGGGGTGGGCTTCATGACCTCTGGGAACCCTCCCAGCTCTAGGATTCTGTCACCCTAATTGAAACCCAGGGGGAAAAAATGGACTTCCTCTTTCTCCACCTACTTTGCTCCAGCAAAGGCTTTCCTAATTTTGATTGTTTAAATCGGCTGTGCAACCTTAAGGCCTGTGGACTTCAACTCCCAGAATTCCCCAGCTGGGAGTTGAAGTCCACAGGTCTTAAAGTTGCACACCCCTGGTTTACATTAGACTTTTTTCTAATGGAATGTGGCTTATTTTTAGAAATTTAACTTTTTTGTAATGTTACAAAACATGAATTGTTTTTAGGGATCTTGTTTTATGGGTGAAATCTTTTCTATGTGCCCCCTGGGTGAAAGGGCAGGAGAAAGGCAGGGGAATGCCCCCCTTGATCCTCTCTTGGACATTTCTCCCCCACCCAGCTTGCAGGCCTGCCTCGCCAAGGCTCCAGTTACAGCCCACAGGTAATTCCGCTCTGGCACGCAAAGGCCAAGGGGTGGGGGTGTGTGAAACAATCCTTGGGGATGGAGGTGACAGCAGCGTCCAGCTGACAGCAGCCTGTCCTGTGGGGGGAGCGCCTGTCTCCACATAAACCCCCCCCCCCCCGCAAGCCCCCTCACCTTCATTGTTCTCCAGGATGTTGGGGGCGAAGCCGCCTTCATCCCCCACGTTGGTGGCGTCCTTCCCGTACTTGTTCTTGATCACAGCTTTCAGATTGTGGTAGACCTCGGCCCCGACCCGCATGGCCTCCTTGAAGGTGCTGGCCCCCACCGGCAGGATCATGAACTCCTGCATGGCCAGCTTGTTCCCGGCGTGGGAGCCCCCGTTGATCACGTTGAAAGCCTGGCCGGGGGGGGGGGAGGAAGCAGGTGCTGACCCCTCGGTCTACCCACGGAAGATCCCCTGTGAAGCCTTCCCGCCCCCAGAAAGGCCTGGAGAAGCTCAGGCCTTGCAGGAGCCCCATTAGCTGAGGCCGCTGAGCCCCCCTTCCTCCTGGCTGGGCCACTCACCGGCACCGGCAGGATCAGCTCCTTGTTCCCAGCAAGGTCTGCGATGTGGCGGTAGAGGGGGACCCCTTTTTCAGCCGCCCCAGCCTTGCAGACGGCAAGGGAAACCCCCAGGATGGCATTGGCCCCAAACTTGGCTGTGAAGGCAAAAGGGTCGCAGGTGAGCCCAGCCCAGCCTCTCGGTGAGGGGGGGCTAAGGGGGGGGCTATGCTTACATTTGTTCTCCGTTCCGTCCAATTCAATCATGAACCGGTCAATCTTTTCCTGCTCAACAACACTAATTTTCTGCCAGGGAAAGAAAAATGGATTATCTTCTGGAAACACCAAATGTGGAGCCACAAAAAAAGATGCTCCCTGTTTTGTCCTTAAAATTTAGCAAAAAGGTCCTTTCGAGGCGACTGGAACCATGCAGCGTCTCTTTCCCCCGCCATCACAAAGAGCCCGTCCGGAATGACGACGGTCATTTCCCCCCCCCCAATCCATAAGGGCAGCTCTGAGGGCGGCACTTCTTTAGAACAGTCGGGGAGCCAAGGCGGAGCGCCTGAGCACGTGAGGCCTTGGAGGGAGGCAGCAGAGTCTGGGGGGGGGACACTCCAAGAACCCCCCACCCAGGCAGGGCTGCTGCCCAAGACTGGCATGGTTCCTCCCCCGCCCTCCCAACTCACCTTCTCAATCAGGGCGGGGGCGATTGTCTTGTTGATGTGCTCCACGGCCTTCAACACTCCTGGGGGACAAGCAACCAGCATTAAGGTGGGGGTCAGCGGGAGAGACTGCCCCCCAGGAGCATGCAGGAGGGCCAGGCAAAGGGAAGGATGTCCCACACCAAGCGGAGGGCAAACGCTGTTTCTGCCAGGGAGAACGGGCAGGGGATGCCCACCGAGCGGGCACCAGTCCCCCCCCCATCTTCCTACTGCCTCCCCTGATAAGGCAGCTTCATCCTGTCAAGAGTCGCGGTTCCCTTCTTCCTTCCTCTGCCCCCACCCTGCGTTCGTTCTCCCCCAAGGGTGGGGGCTGCCCAGCCCCGCAGACGCTTTGGAGAGGGGAATCTCGCCCCCTCCCCTTTCCCCCCTTACCTTTGCCCAGGTACCTGGTTTTGTCTCCATCCCGCAGCTCCAGGGCTTCATAGATGCCGGTGGAAGCCCCGCTGGGCACCGCAGCTCGGAAGCGACCTGCCCGGCAGAGACAGGGTCAGCAGGCCCCAGGCCCACCTTTCGCAAGCAGGGGCAGCCACCCGTCCGCCCCGGCCCTTCCGGTTACCTTTGGCCGTGTGCAGGTCCACCTCCACCGTCGGGTTCCCCCGGGAGTCGAGGATTTCACGGGCATGGATCTTCTGGATGGACATCCTGTGGGGCGAGGGAGGGCGTGAGTGCGGGTCCAGCCCCTTCAGCTGCCTGCCCAACCCCCAACCCCGTTTCTGCAGAGCCTGGAGCCGGCTGGGTGGGTGGCCGGTGGGCTGCGGGTGGACGGCACAGCTGCCAGGACTGAAAATAGCCTTTCCTCCTGCCCAGCCAGTGAAACCCCCAGGGGCAGCTGCCGGTCCCCAAGGGCCCCGCTGGAGGGTCTCTGCGGTGGCCCCAAAGGCGGAGGAGGCGGCTCCGGAAAGGCCCCACTGGGGGATGTGGAAGACCTACAGGCTGACCCACACCCTGGAGAGGCCAGAAACGGGGATCCAAGGACGGGGGGGGGGGCTTTCTCTGGGTGGCTCCCAAATGATGTCCGCACAGCCAGGAATTACGCTCTCCCCCCCCGCTCCCCCTCGAGAACAGAGGTGGGGGCCGGTCCCTGTCCAGCTATTCACCCCCCCGCTGTAGACCCCGCAGGGCTGCCTTCCTCGCCCCCCCCACCCCCCGCTCTGGGGCTCACTTGCGCGGGATCGGGGCTGGCGGCACCGGAGCTGCTGGCAGTGGCGGCGGTAACCGGGACCGGCCGGCGGCCTTTATGTGCTCCGCCAGGCCCGCCCCCGTGGCCGCGGCTTAGGGACCGTCGGCAAAGGACGGGCGGGCGGCGGCGCCGGCCCTGCGCAGGGCTGCCCTGCTGGGGGTCAGCCGAGGCCCGCGGGGCGTCGGGGGAGGCGGCAGCGCGGCGGAGCCAGCCCCGCTCGGCCCCAGGCGGGCGAGGGCGGCCGCCTCGGCCGGGCCGGTGGGCTCCTCGTAGGGCCAAGGCTGCTCCGGCCCCACCGACCGGTAGTGCAGGCCCCGGGCGCCCGGTCCACGTCCCGCCGCTGCCGTCCGGCCACTTCGCGCCGGTCCCTGGGCGCCCGGCCAGCGTCTTGGCCTAAATTTAGCCCCGCTAAAGGTCGCCGGGTCCCTCCAAGCAGCCGCTGAAAGGACAGGCGGCAACTTGAGGAGCCCGCAGCCGCTCAGCTTTCACCCCGGAATGCCCCCCCCCGCCCCTCCGTGGATGGGGACAGCCGGTAGAGCGAGGGGGGAGCTGCACCGGCCGCACTTCCGCCTGGCTGGGGCTGAGAAGGCAAAGGAAATGGGGGCAGGGGAAAAAACTTGGGGGGTCGGGTAGTTCTGCCCCCATCTTGAAGGGCTTCGCCTTGGATTGACGGTACTGCTGGGGGGCATTTGGGGGGGTCTTCTGGATTGGGGGTGGGCAAATTTGCAATGCTCCGGCCAAGTTGCAGAATTGCAAACTGGGAGTGGATCTCAGGAGTCTGTATTCCTCTTATTGCCCCCCCCAGCATCGCCCTGTTCCTGCTGGCACCTGTTCAGCTTGGTCTTGACCAGAAGGCCAGGGCCCCTTTCATGCCTCCCCCATCAAGTGAGCCCCCCCTTCGTTTTCCCCGGTTGGGATCCATTTTGGGCCTCGGGGCACAGCTCACATCTATGGGGATCTCCCCAGCCCCCCCCCAAAAGAGAGGCTGAAGGGTGCCAAGGCAGAGCAGGACAATTCCATTACGAGAGGCCTTCACTTACGAGCGCAACATCGTTTTGTATGTTACATTTTTTATTTCAGCTTTTTCAAATTACGTTACCTCACACGAATGAACTGTTGAGTCCTTTAAGACTGGACCGCTCTAAAAAACCAGTTAAATAAAATAAAGGTAATTCTTATAACCCTCCCTGGCATCCAGCCGGTTTGGCGAAAGATGACGGAGGGCAATGTTTCCTCACTAGGCAGCGGGTCGCTCCGTGGCACCTGCTCCTGAAATTGGGGGTGATTTTAGTGCTAACTTGGGCTGGGGGGATGGTCAGAGGGAGTCTCCCCCCACCCTTGCCGCTGAAGAAAGCCGCATCGGCTGACCTGGCCAGCTCAACCAGGGCAGCCCCAGTCAGGAGGGCAAGATGGGGCAAGCGACGGTGAGGGGGCCCAGCCCACCCTGTGCCCGACCCCCTCAGGCATTACCCAAAAAGTCTCTGAGCCTCTGACATCTGGCCAAGAACCAGACGGAGATGCTGCCCAGGCCTGGGAGGAGCAAAGTGCCCCGGGGGCCCCGCCCTATCCTTCCCGGCACCGACCGCTAGGGGGCAGCCAGTGCCGCACCAGCAAAGCCCCTTGCCCAGCCATTCGGCTCCTGCCTGGAGCAACGGGGCCTCTGCCCTGGCATCGCCTGCCTGGGTCAACTCCCCCCGTGGGCGCTTCTGGGTTGCAAGCTTTGGGGCGCATCTCATCCCCCCCTTCTGTATGTGGCTATTGAAACTTAGTTTGGTGACCGAGTTCCCCAAGTGCCTAAAATCCGAGGACAGAGAAACGGGGGGGGGGGGGTTTCCCCCAAAACTGAACATTTAATTGATGCTTCCTGCCTGGCCGGCTGTTTGCGCTCCTTTCTCTCCCTCTTATTTCGTACTGGATTTTTGCTTTTGGCTTCCTTTCTTCAGTTAGAAAGAGCTGCATTAGTTTATTTTGGGCTGCTGGCTGCCGCTGTGCCTCCCGAGCAGGGGCTCCACGTGCTCTTAAGACTCAAGACCCAGGCAGGCAGCCCATGACTCGGTGCCAACACCCACCCACTCCCGCCGGCTCTTCTAAGCAAACCAACCACAGGCACGTCAAAAGTTCCTGCGTGATTCAATCTGCCACTTTCTAGAAGGAGCCGCTTTGGAGGCTGACCTGGCGAATTGTTCCCGTTCTTTGGCCCCCTTCCGAGGCTCCATCCGGTCCCTTGCAACACTCACCTGCTGGGCTTTGTGGTCCTTGGCGGTTCCGCTCTTCTTCCCCTTTTCGGCTGCCCCTCCCAGCAGCCCTCCAGACCTGCACGTGAAGCCTCCCAGGATCAGCTGTGCCCGGATCCTAGCCCCCATTGTGACATCTCAGCCCCCCCCCCCCGTTGCTAGGACGCCACTGCAGCAGTTGCAGCTGCTCCTCTGGGGTCAGGACTCCCCGTATCCCCCAGTCCACTTCCTGGCCTGCTCAAGTTCTGGGTCCTCTCCTCCCCCCCCCCTTTCCAGCAACGAGGCCAGTCTCCGGCAGCCTCGCCAAACACCAGGATTTGAACCCAGGCAGTCCAGCACCAGCAGGCTGGGGAATGGGGCTGTCAGCCAGCAGTGGGGCCAGCCTGTCAGCCAGAGAGGGGCAGAGTCGGCCTCTTTCCTGCTGCCACCGCCTCAGTGCCCACCGTGCCCTTCTCCAGCTGGCCAAGGCTGTTTAAGGGCAAATGGGCATCAGCAGATTGAAGGGCTGCAGGAAGGGGTGTCTCCACCTTCACCTCCAGTGGGGGGGCTGTTGGGTTTTGACATTTTGAAATGCTGCTCCGAAGCTAAGCAGCTAAACGGAAGTGTGCCTCTGACACACCCACCGAGTGCAGCAACTTGTGGTTTTTATCTAGGAGGCAACATTTTGTGAACGATGCTAGTTCACTTCCAGCAAGACTTGGTGGAAAAGTCCAGAACTGCACCCCAGGAGGGCCCTCAGGGCCCAGAGGCAAACCTGGCCGTTGAAGGTTGCAGACCTCTTGCCTGGATGGGCACAACCGTCTTGTACCCAGAGAACAAACATGCCAGGCTGCAGTCAGGCTTCCCCCTAACCAGGTTTGCTCAGTCACCATTTCTTCATAAAGCCAGGATCACGTCCTGTTCGGACACCTTGTAATGTTAAGACTGCCGATAAAGGGGAATGTATGTAGCTTAGGGTTGAACCAAGGGCTCCTTGCTGCTCTTTGAGCTGCGTCCCCCTCCCCCAGCAGACCTTTTATGACCCAGCTGGGTAACATAATCAGTGATAGAAAATGTCAATGCTAGTTCTGAGGATGTTACCTAGTTTGGGTCATCAAACATCTGCAAGACGACAACCAGCTCAGGGCGCACAAGGACGCCAGACTTAGGACTGCCCAGGCCGCTGGCAGGGGTGATGGCCCACTGTGGTTTCCTCAGGTAGGTAGGCAGTCGAGGGGGGCAAGGGGGGCGCTGGCCTCGACATCTCTGATAATGAAGTGGGCCGCCTGGTTCACGGGAAGGCCTAACCCGGGGATTCTGGTGCTGCAGAAACTTCACCCAGATTAGCAGAGGGGGACCAGAGGGGCTGCAGGCAATCTCTGACATGCCACCCAGGCGAGCTCAGGGCTCCATGAAGCCTCCAGGCTGGCAACAAAGTGCCCCCCGAATTGCGTGGGGAGGACGTTCGCCAGCCAGCCGGGACCAGCCCAGCAGTGGCAGACAAAGCAGCTGCCTCTCGCGGTTCCTTCTGCCCCGGCTGAGGGTCTGAGCAGCCTTCTCCAACTGGTGCCCTCCACTCAAAGGCTGGGGAGGGGGTTCCCCTGGCAGGAGGTGGAAACCCCCCCCAACCAAGCCGTTTCTCAGATTCCCGAAAAGAAGCTGAAAGGGTCAGCCGCAAGTGGGGCTGACCCAGAGGAAGTGGGTGGGGGTCACACCGGCCAGAGCACCTTCCTGGCCAGGGACCTCCATAAAGGATGCTCCTTGCAGCCTCCCAGGCGCTCCCCTTATACGCCCCCCCCGGCGGGAAGCTCTGGCGGTGCCCGCCCGTCCCCCACGACAGAGAAGGTGAAACTTTGCTTGGGCGCCCGCCGCCTTCCCCGCCTTCAGCCTCCGGGCACCTTTCCGCAACGCCGGGCAACCCCCCTCCCGCTTCCGTTCGGGCAACCGGGGTGAGCCAAGATGGGGCGGGCGGGAAAACCAGTTCCGACGTCACCCTGACACGTGCGCGAGGCGAGACACGCGTGGGCTTGCGCGCCCCCCCGCGGCCGCGGGAGAAGCGGACGGCTCGTGCGCCCTCCGCAGGCCCGCGACCGCCCCGGCCCCCTCCCCCTCCCCTTCCGGAGCTGGGGCCAGTCCGCGACGGGGAAGGGGAGCCGGGGGGGGGTCCCCCTTTGTACTCGGAGACGCTGGCGCCCCCTCCCCCTCCCCCTCCCCCTCCCCCCGTTGCCGCGCTCGCCCGCGCCGAGGAGCGCCAGGAATGAAGGGGAGGAGCGCCTGCGCGGCCCCGCCCCCCCCGCTTCCTCCTCCTCGTCCTCCTGGTCGGGCGCTCGCCTCCTCCAGTCCTCGGCGCAGTCCGCTCCCGAGCTGCTCCCCGACGCCTCGCCCGGCGCGCCTGGAAAGCCCCGCGGCGACCCCCGCCGGCCCCGCGCCTCCGCCGCCGCCTCCGCCCGGCCCCGCGCCCGCCCCCGCCGCCTCGCCCCGCTCCTCCGGCGCCCCAGCCGTGTGCGCGTCGCTGCGGCCATGAGCGGCTGGAGCTGCTACATCGACAGCCTGATGGCGGACAACACCTGCCAGGACGCGGCCATCGTGGGCTACAAGGACGCGCCCTCCGTCTGGGCCGCCGCCCCGGGCAAGACCTTCGCCGGCATCACGGTGAGCGGCCCGGCGGGCGTCCGCTTCCTCTTCCGCCGCCTCCGCCGGGCCGCCTTTGTGCCCGGCGCCGCCCGCGCCTCCGCCGGGAAGCCTCGGCCCGGCGCCCGGCCCGGCCCGGCCCGGCGCGGCGGGGGGCGGCGGGGCCTTCGCGCCAGAGGAAGCGACTCGAGCGGGGCGGGGGGCGCGCGGAGGGCGGGAGGCGCCCCCGGAGCGACTTCCCCGCCGCGCCCCTCTCCGCCCCGCCCCCCGCGGGCATGTGGCGCCCCTCGCCGCTTCCGCTGCCGCCCGGCGGGCCCGGCGGGCGCTCCCCGGGACGGGGGGATGGGGCGGCGGGGCGAATCGGGCCCTCCCCCCGGTGCCACGTCCCCAGGCCCGCGGCTCGGCCCTCGAGGGGCGCCTGTGCCCGGTCTCCGCGCGACGGGGCGGAGGAGGAGCCGGGGAGCCCCGCGGCCCTCTCCCCCCGGGCGGCGCCAGCCGCGGAAAGGGCGGCCGGGAGGCTCCCCCACCCGGCCTAGCGGAAGGGCGGCCGGGGGGAGGGGAGGCCGGAAGCGCCGCGTTCTCCGCTTCTCGGGCGACTCTGGAGCTATGAGCCGCGGCGGGGAGGGTGCAGCCCGAGTCCGGCCTCGCCACCGGGCGGAGAGGGGCCCGGCGGGGGTCCCGGGCCGGACAGCTGGACGGCCTGGCTCCCCCAGGGCCGCGGGGGGGGGAGCGGGAAGCGGGCCTCCTCTCCGGGAAGTCCCGCCGTGTGGGGGGGTTCCGCCCCCTCCGCCCTTCTTTGCTCCATCCGGATGGGGCCCTGCAGGCCCGCCGAGCTCCCCCCGACCCAAAGCCGGGCTTGCTCGGGGCGGGAGGGCCGGTTCCGCGCGGGCCTTTGCTTTGCACTTCCGGGCCGCCCTTCCCGGCCCCGCGGCCGCTTGAGGGGAAGCCCGATCGCCGCCCGCCTGCCAGCTGTCCGCCCTCCTCTCCCGGCAGCCCGGAGGGGCGCTTTGTGTCGGGCGCGAGTCTGGGGCAGCGCAAGGCAGGAAGCCGCTGCTTCCGACGGGGGGTCCTGCTTCCGGGTAGAGGGAGGGGGCGCGGGGGGCGGCGATCCGTCTGGGACCGGGTCCGCTGGGGGGACTGCCCCCCCGGGGGAGTTGGGGGGCTTCCGGGCCTTTGGGGCTGTTTCCTGGAGCCCGAAACGTTGCCCGCCCGCCCAGCCTGGGCTGCTTCTGCTTCCCGGCAAGGGGAAGGCCCGGCTGAGGAAGTCGAGCCGCCTTGGGCGGAGGCCAGCCGGGCTGGGGGCTCCGGGGGTCTCCGGTTCCCCTAAGCCCCCCCGGATTGCAGGGAGCCCGGGGGGGGGCGGCAGCCTCGGCGACTGAGCCCCGCCTGGTTCCCTCCTGCAGCCCGCGGAAGTGAGCGTGCTGGTGGGGAAGGACCGCAGCAACCTCTTCGTGAACGGGCTGACGCTGGGCGGGCAGAAGTGCTCCGTCATCCGGGACAGCCTGCACATGGACGGGGAGAGCACCATGGACCTGCGGACAAAGAGCACCGGCGGGGCCCCCACCTACAACATCACCGCGGCCATGACCAACAAGAGTGAGTCACGGAGGGGGAGGGGTGCTCGCAGCTGCCCAACTTTCCCTGCTGGGAGGGGCCGCATTCCTTCCCTGCCCCGGCAGCTGGGAGGGGCTCCTGGGCCACTTGGGGGGGGTCGGGAGCGGACAGCTGTGGCTTCAACTAGCCCCCTCCCCCACCGCAGATAAGGCAGCCTGTCTTCAGGCCCAGAAGGGCCATAAATCTGGCTGAAGACCAGCCCATGGGGGGAAGGTTAGAGGAGCATGGGCCATCCTGACGCAGAATGTTCCCTTCGGGTGGGGGGCATCCCGTCCACTGTAGCCGGCCAGAGCCCCTTGGCCCACCCACCCCTTCAACTGCCCCATTCCAGACCCACAGGTGCCCAACAGCCTGTATCTAGGTCTCTAAATGGAATGACTTTCTAATCTTCCTGTCTGCCCAATTTCTTTAATCCCCCCCATTCCATATTTGGCAGAGGGCTCCCCTTGGGGGGAGGGAAGCTCTTGCCCCCCCCTTGCCTGGCTTTGCCACTGACCACTTTTCTCTCTTCCTCCCCTGCAGCAATCGTGCTCGTCATGGGCAAGGAGGGCGTCCACGGCGGCTGCATCAACAAGAAATGTTACGAGATGGCTAACCACTTGCGGCGGTCGCAGTATTGACCTGCCTTCTGGTCCCATCTGTGGTACTACTGATGGAACGGTGTGAGGATGTCCAAGATGGCAGCGACCGCCCGGGGCGCCCGGCCTGGCCGCTGCGGGACCAACCCCGGCACACGATCGCCGCTTATTCCAACTTTTCCTGCTCACGGCCTCTCCTTCCTCCGCTTCTCCTGTTTTTTTCTAATGTCCCCACTCTGCCCAACCCCCCCTTCTGCCCTCAAATTTCTTTTTTGCCATTTTTTTCTACCACAAATCCTTATTGCTGCCAAATTTTCTGGTTGTTACAAGGTGTAGCTTTTTTGATGAAGAAAACTATATTGGAACAAGAAAAAATAAAAATTGAATTCTAACACGGAGTTTCTCTGAAAGCGGCGAGCGTGCCCCCCTCTTCGTCCCCTCGGACCTGCCCACCCCCCAAGGCCCAGAGAGCAGGCCCGGTTTCTGTGGGGAAAACAATGGTGAAGCCATCGGGCTGTGACAGAAGCCTGCTTGTTCCCGCAGACAATGGGGCAGCTGCCCTCCAGCCCCTGGCTGCCGAACAGGTCACTCCCTCTCTGTGGTCAGTTCAAAGAAGGGGGGGGGCTGAGCAGAGCCGGCCCCAGCCAGGAGCCAGAGGTGTTGAGTTCCCTGGCACCAGGAGCTGCTTGGGTGGCATTCCTGGGGGGGGGGCTTCTCTCTGCTGTTGACCTTGCAGCAGTCCAGCAGCCATTGCTTCTCCCAAATAAGTAGCCCAGCCAGGTGTGTGGCCACAGGCCCCACCTTTCCTCCCATGTTCACTTCTGTTCCCCCCCCCCATGGAGGGCTTTCTCTCCAAGTTCGGAAAGTTTCATCTGGTTCATTATTGCTAAAAAAAAAAGATTCAACACAATGTAAATTGTATTTTTATTGAGTGGAGGGCTGCCTGCTCCTTCCCTTCACCCTTGCTGTGCCCCTCCCCCGCTGTCCTTTGGCAGCTGAAAGTCGCTATAAGTAAAAACCCCTCTGGTGTTTAGCAGAAGACCGGGTGGCAGCAGCATGGTGGGGGGGTGTTTCTCACCCCCTTTTCTGACCAGCTGCTCCCTGGGGGGAAAGGGCTGGGTTGGCACACAACTGGTCCAGCCAAGGAAGCATAGAGGAAGCCAAGCCTGTGCAGTGAAGGTTCAGGACCCCCTACCCGTCCCCCAGGCTGTTAGGAAGCTGCTCCAGGCCCTCCCACTTGGCAGTGCACACAGAAGTGCAGGAGGGGGCCTGGATTGTCTCCCCCCCCCCCCCCGCAAGAACACTGCTTGTGGAAGGGCTGGGGAACAGCCCAAAGAAGGGCGTCTGGCACCCAGGATGTTGCACCACCTTGCCAAGCATCCTGCCAGGCTTGGGGGGGGGGGGCTGGGAGGACCTGGCCACTCTGCTGCTTCTCTTGCGCCATGAGGACCTCCCATCTTCCACTCCACGCCCAGGGGGGAGCGGGCAAGAACTAGGACCTTGCACCAGCCCTGCAAAGTTACAAGGCCGGACCGGGTGCAAAAGGACTCTTCTGCAGCCTTTCCCACCTGCACTGAGAGGAGGGGCTTTGCCAGCCCCCAGGAGGTGGGGCAACAAACCACCAGAGCTGGGGCGGTGGGCTAGACGAGCAGCTGGCTCCGCAAGTGAAGGCTGGGGGGCAGCTCCTCCCCACCCTCCGCCAGGAGCCCCTGGGGGCTGGAGGGGACCAACTGGCCCATGCTGCCAAAGCAGGGGGGCCCCACAGCTGTGCTGGGCGAGGGGCGCAACAAGGGAGTGCGCTCCGAATCGTCATCCTCTTCCTCCTCGTGCCCCAAGTCCGGTGCCCCCCCCTCACTCTGGCCGGGCACAGTTGGGTCGGTGCCCAAATCCCCTTCCGAGTCCGAGTCCTCCGGGGAGCGGATCACCCGCTGCTTGCAAACCGGGCACGTCTTCTTGGTCTGGGTCAGCCACGGGTCCACACACTTGCAGTGATAGGCTGAAGGGGGGGAACAAAGGGGTCCAGCGTCACCCCCTTCCTCCACTGCATCGCCCCATCAACCTTCCCGGCCAAGCCACGGGTCCTCAGCCGATGCCCAGCAACCTCCGGCCAGGCTGGACGCAGAGCCGCCCCCTCGCGCAGACCGACGGCCAGCCCTCAGCCACGGCTCACCGTGGGAGCACGGCAGGACTCGCAGCCGCTCCCCATCTTCGTACTCTTCCAGGCAGATGGCGCAGACGTCATACTCGTCCCCTGGGAGGAGAAGACGGGGTGCGTCAGCCCCCCAGCGCTCGCCCCTCGGTGGCCCGCGACTGGCGCAAGCGAGCCGGCCCCCTCCCTCCCAGGAGAGCGTGGGGGTCCCGGGTGGCTGCTGCCCTAAACGAGGCAGGGCAGGCGAAGCGCCGCGATCCCCGCCTGCCGCCTTTCCACGCACGTGGGCGCGCGGATCTGCGGGCCACGAAAACAGGAAGCCGGGCTGGGCGGCTCGCAGCGCCCGCGAAGGGAAGTGGTCGGAGGGCGCCTCGGCGGAGCTGCCAAAGAGCCGCGCGCCCGGCCTTATAAGGCAAGAGCTGCGCTGCGCTGGGCGGCCGCCGCTTCCTTCCTGCCCGACGCCGCGGCCCCCGCCCGGAAAGGCCCGGCGCCGCCCCCGCTTCTCCCCGGTGGCCCGAGGGGCGGCGGCCGCAGCCCTCCCGCTGCCTCGCCGGCCCGGGCCGAGATCGGGCGGGGCCTCCCGGGCCGGCGGTGCTCGGGAGGCAGGGAGAGCGGGGACGGGAGGGGCGGAGGCGGCCGGCACGGAGCAGCAGCAGCACCGGAGCCCCCGGCCCTCCTCCCCGGCCAAGGCGGGCGGCGCTCGGGCGGTCCCCGGCCAGGAAGCTCCAGCCGCTGCTGCTGCAAGGCCGGCAGGAAACGCCCGGCGGCGGGGGCTGCCTCCGAGCGTAAACCTCGCCTGGAGCGCCTGGCCCGCGGCTTCCCCTGGCCCGGCTCCACGGAAGGTCTTCCACTGCTGGGGAACGGGCGTTACCGGTGGCCCGAATTAAGCGAGGCAGAGGACGGAGCTGAGCGCTGGGGGCAAAAAAGGCCCTCCAGGCAGGCTGATGCTTGCTCAAAGCCCACTCACCTCCCCCGCCCCCCCTCCGCGGCAGCCATACCAAGGATTGCTGGGCCCAAGATAAAGAGGCTGGCACACAAAAGTGGTCAGCTTGAGGAGGGGACTATCCCAGCTCCCAGTCCTCCCCTACCCAGGATGGGACAGGCCTCTCTCTGCAGCCCCCTTGAGGCAGAAGCCTGGAACACACCAACCGCTCCCCCAGGCTTGAAAAGGGAAGAAAATGCAGGCGAGAGGAGGGGGGGGGCTGCTGCTGCAGCGCACGGCCAGAGAGGAGCCAGGTGGGCTCCACTCTGGCTGGGTAGCCAAATTCCCCTCAGCCCCCCAAGGGGTTATTTTGGGTGCCCAAGGTGAGTGGAGGAAGGCAGGTCCCCGCCCCCCCTCACCTTTCTTGTACTTGTGCACGGGGATCTTTTTCAGCTGCTCCTTGGACAACCGGTCCTTCCGCATCCTCTTCCGATGTTGGACACACCGAACAATCTGCCGCATAGGAGCAGCTTTCCCAGATTCAGATCTTATGGGGAGGGGGGGTCTGAACACGCGCACACACGCTAACGGGGCTATTCTCCAAACCCGGGGAAAGCAGAGCGGAAGCCGAGGAGCCGACAGGAGCAGCTCAGCGCTTCCTCCCAGCACCGTCCCCCCTGACCCAGGCCAGCTGCACGGGGCACCCCGAGTTTTACTGAGCCAGAAACTGAGCTCCCCCCCCCCTGGGCCCCCCTCCCTGCCGGACCCCGGTGATCCCTCACCAGGATGGTGCACATCACGGCAATCACCACGCCCACCACGCCTGTGAAGGGGATGAGGTAGTAGCCCAGCGGGAAGATGTACTCGGGCATCAGGACGACGTGGCCCCTGCAGAGGAAGGGGGGGAGAAGCGTTAGGCCCCCGGGGGACCAGAGATCCCCTCCCCCCCTCCTGGAAAGAGTCCCAAGCAGATCCAGCCTCGGAAGAATGGTCCCGGCTGCATCAGAGAGGCCTACCCGTGGCCAGGCCCTGCGGTTGGGGGGGGGGCTTCCCATAAAGGGTGCAAGGAGGGTGAGGAGGGGAGCCCCTTCCTCAGAGGAATGGAGGCCACAGTGCGTAGAGGCAGAGGATGCCGACGCTCGGAGCGGCAGGAACTGAAACGGCTCCTTTCACAAACTACACCACCCACCACCACCACCCCGGCCAGAAGACCCCAGGCTGCAGGAAGCCGCACATCCCTTCGCATCTGCACAATTTTCTCAGTTTTACGTTGCAGCCGCGGCGGCTGAGTCCGCCCAAGTGTTGTCTGCCTTTGTCCTTTGCCCATTCTTCTGACGTCGGAACCCCGTGCCGAGCCCTCGCGCTTCCACACGGGCTGGGAGGCCAGTGTCAGGCCGGTGGTGGGGAGGGCGTTCATCCTGGGGGCCCCCTGCCTCCTCCTGTGCCACGGGGCCTACCCTCTCTCGTAGGTGAAGAGGCTTCGCAGGTAGGTGGCTGCCGTTTCGCCGGTGAAGACGGACGGGACCGTGATGCGCCTGCGCAGCTGGTCTGGAGAAGGAAGGGGGACGGTCAGGTGGGAAGGGGCCGGAGGGACCCCCGAAGGCCCCAAGTGAAGCCGCCTGCCTCCACTCACCATCCTCCCAGACCATGTTGAGCAGATCATCTGAGCCGACGTTATGGACAATGACGGCCAGGAACCCGGCTTGCTGAGCATGGTAGACCTGCCAGGGGACATGGGGGGGGGACTGAGACAGCTCCCCCAGCACCTCTTCTCCACAAGCCGACGCCCCCAGGCTCTGCCCACATCTCCCTGGCCTGGGACTCTGGCGAAGGGACCCACCTTCCCCCGGCTCCTCACCTTGACATCAAAGCTGCAGTTGAAGCGTCGGACGAGGGCGACGAAGACGCTGCTGTTGGACGGAGGCGCCTGGAGGGGCAGGCAGGCGTTGGCCGGCCTGGCTTCCACCAGGAGACCCTGCGGGGGAGGCAGGCAGCTCAGGGGGAGGCAGGGAGGGGGGCAGGGAGGGAAGGGGCAGCTCTCCAGCTGCCCAGATACCCACCACGAGTCCCCCCTGGGACAGTGGGTAGCCGAAAACAGCCGGCAGGTCAGAGAAGTCCATGCTGGTGTTATGGTCCGACACCTGAGGAGGGAGGAGAGAGTGAAAGGGGCGGCCAGGGAGGGAGCACGTCCAGCCACCCTTCAGGTGTGCTGGCTGCAGCCGTGGGCCCCTTCCACCCACTCAGCAGCCCCACGGAGTCCTCCTTGGGACGCCCCCCCAACCCCCGTTGCTGCAATCTCTTTCTTCTCTGTAGTTTGCAGGGCGCCAACCAGCCCCTTCGTGGCAGGGGAGTAACTCCCCCCCAGGCGGCAAATCGGCCCCAGCCCAGCCACCCGGAGGCCATCTTGCCGGCCGAGCTCTGCAAGGGCCTTACCATGGTCCAAGCGCCCTCTAGTGGTGAGAGCCAGCATTTCAGAAGGTGGCAGGGAAAGGGGGGGCTCAACCAAGGACCCCGGGCTGTGCTGGGTGGGGGGAGCTCACCGCGTGGATGTAGCCCTTTACGGCTGGCAGCTCCCACAGCAGGCAGACTGGCAGGATGAGGGCAGCAGCGGCTGGCAGGAGGTGCCTGGGTCGCATCCTGAAGCAGGGAGGGGGGGCAGCCGGAGCTCCTAGGAAAAGGTGGCAGTGCCCGTCAGGCAAGGAAAGGGGCTGCCTCTTCCCCCCCCCCCAGCTCACTCTCAGGCAGGGAGGTGCCTGACAGACCAGCCAGGTTCTCAGCCCCACCAGGGACTAGCAGCACCGCTTATCCTGCTAGGCAGCTCTCACCCATGTCCCACCTCCTCATCCGTATGAACTCACGAAGATCACGCACCCGTCATCCCCAGCCCCCTCAGCCCAACCCTGCCGCCTGCTGCCCACGCGCAGAACAGAGGCTGGCATTCAGCTCTGGCATGCCGGGAGCACAGAGGACCTCCAGAGAACGTGGCGAAGAACTGCTGACGGGCAAAAAAGATCTCCCAGTGCCAGCCCAGTTGAGGGAGGGAGGGAGGGAGGGAGGTGGGGAGACTCCGCCACAGATAGGACCACCTGTCAGCTCAGGTAGCCTTTGGGCTGGGTGCTCATCTAGGGAGGGGCCCAGCAGCCCCCCCTCCTGGAGCCCCCTGGACCTTTCCTGCCCACTCTGCCGCGCTGCATCAAAAACTCCCTCCCTTGTGCCGATTCCGAAGGCCCCTCTGATTAGCCTACAGGCCCAGGGAAGGGTCAGCCCTGAAGCAGGCCCTGGCTGGCCCCCAGCTGCACCGGCCCTTCGGCAGGCAGTCAAAACACCCCTATACAAAGGCCGGAGCCTATGCGGTGCCGCCCCGCCCAAGTTGCTCCCTGCTTTTCAGTAGTCTGTGTTCCCTCCCCCCCCCTAAGAGTCAGGATCAGCACTGCCCCTTCTAGAATTCAGGGCTGGAACCGCCTCTTCCCACCTGGCCTCCTCCACTGAAGGGCACCTGGTGGGCCGGGCACTAGAACCCTGGACACCCGACAAGCTCCCTTGGAGCCTGGCAGGGTGGCTGCCAGGGGGTCTACAGGGCAGCCAGGCCAAAGGAGGCCTTCCACTCCTCATGCTAAACCATGTACGGAGTATTAAGCCGCAACTGGCTGGATTCGCACACAGACTTCCCAATTCAAAGGCACTTCAACGTGGCCAAACGTCTCATGGAAGGGAGCACCAACTGTCACTGAGTTGGGGCAGCCATTCTGGGCACTGGGGACGCCCAGGCCCATCCCGGGGAGGTTTCCTCCACTGTGCAGTCCAAGCCAGACTTCTCTCCGGCCCTTGGGAGGGCTTACAGCAGTCCTCACAACAACTGCCTCACACAATGACCATTTGCAGTTATGACAGCAATGGGGGAAAAAAAGTTTGCATCAAATCCCTCTATTTACGACCGTTATGGTCTGTAAAACAAATGAAAGTTAAAGTCAGATCATAAACGCAGTTGCAGTTTCCCTTAGCAACCGCTTTGCTTAATGACAGAGTTGTCGGTTCCAATTGCGGTTGCTAAACGAGGACAGCCTGCATCTCAATCCTTCCCTCCAGAGAGAAGACCCCGGTGCGCTGAGGCGCAAGGCCCCCCCTTAGGGGGATGTTCTAAAATTCAGAGGCGGCATCCGCTAGCAAAGGCCAATCACAGCAGGGGAAAGAACCGGTGGGCATCTGATGCCAGCAGCCCAATCGCCCACCCTCGGCCAGCAGCCGCCCCTCCCCAACCCCAGGCCTCTGTTCTGGCCCCACGGCCCCACTTCCACAGCCCTCAGGAACAGTGGCAGCTCCTCTAAAGACAGCCCCCCCCCCGGGTCCCCAGGTTGGGTGCAAGCCCCAGTGGGCAGGGGCTCCTTGCCGATTCTCTGCTCAGCTCAGCCCCAAAGGCTGCTCCAGCGGCAAGGAGGCAGGTTGGTGGTGGGCCTGCCCGCAGGGGGCTGCGCTCAACCCGGCCATCCAGGCGCTTCAGGGGGAGCGGCTGGGAATTGCATAATCGCCTCCCCCCCCCCCCGCCCTTCTGTGGCCTTCCTGGACTGTCCCTTAGCGGCTCACCTGCACCTGCCCTGGACACTTCACTTCACCTCCCCCTCCGAGATCATCTGGACCACCCTCGCGTCTCAGCAAAGCGCCCGACGCCGGGGGTCCATCGCGGCCTTCTCCTTCTGCTGCGATGGGGGGGGTCTCTTGGGCCAGGGGTCCCCTCTGCTTGCTTTGGACTGACCCTCCTCCCATTCCTCCCCTCCAGCCTTGCGTCGAGGCCGGGGGCACCCAGGCTGTCCCCCCCCTCTGTGGGGAGGGCCGGGCTGCCCTGCGGGGACCCCCGCCCGGGAGAGTTCCCGAAGCCCAACGCGGAGCGCGGCGAAAGAAGCGGGCGTCCTCCGGGGTCGGCAAGGGGGGAGGGGGGCGCTGCCCTCCCCCCACCCTCTTCCTCCGGCCCTGCAGAGCGGCGGCGCCCCCCCCTTCTCCAGCAGCCCCGCCCGGGGAGTGGCCGGCGCCGCCTGAGCCGGAAGGGCCGCTGGGGGGGGGCATCGCCCGTTCCTGCCTCCCTGCGACCCCCGCCCCCCCGGCTGCCCCCCCTCCGCCTGGCCGCGCCCGGGAAGCCCCCGAGACCCCCGCCCGGCCCCGCCTCGCCTTCCCGGGGGGGCGCCCGCCGCCCGCCGCTCCGTTTACCAGCCCTGCGCGCTCCGGGAAGAGGCGGCGCTCTCGCGAGAGGCGGGCGGGGGCGGAGACCTCCCGTCCCTCTGCGCCTGCGCAGCGGGAGGGTCGGGGCGCGGGGGACGCCGAGCGTTGTAGTCCCGCTCCGTCCTTCCGCACTCGGCCCCGCCCCCGCCCTCCCCACGTGACTCCGCCGCAGCCGTCGCGGCGCCCCGGACTACGACGCCCACAATCCTCCGCGCTCCTCCGCTCCCCTCCGGTGCGCGCGCACCCCGGCCCGAGTCACCTTGATCCCGGCGCCCGCGGAGCCGGCATGGCGGCGTCGGGGCCGGGGAAGCCCAAGACCTCCCCCAAGTCGGTCAAGTTCCTCTTCGGCGGCCTGGCCGGGTGAGCGCCGCGCGCCGGGAGGGGCTGGGCGGCGGCGGCGGCCCCGAATGGAGCCCCCCCCCGATGCGACCCCCGCCTCTCCCTCCCCCCGCAGGATGGCGGCCACGGTGTTCGTGCAGCCGCTGGACCTGGTGAAGAACCGGATGCAGCTGAGCGGCGAGGGCGCCAAGACGCGCGAGTACCGGACCAGCCTGCACGCGGTGGGCAGCATCCTCCGCCAGGAGGGGCTGCGCGGCATCTACACCGGGTGGGTAGCGGGCGGGGGGAGGGGCGGGGGGGCCGCGGGCGGGGGCTCTCGGCTGCTCTGACCCCCCCCCCGCCCCGTGCAGGCTCTCGGCCGGGCTGCTCCGCCAGGCCACCTACACCACCACCCGGCTGGGCATCTACACCGTCCTCTTCGAGCGGCTGACGGGCGCCGACGGGACGCCCCCCGGCTTCCTGCTCAAGGCGCTCATCGGCATGACGGCCGGCGCCACCGGGGCCTTCGTGGGCACCCCCGCCGAGGTGGCCCTCATCCGCATGACCGCCGACGGCAGGTGCGTCCGGGGCCCGGCTGGAAGGGGGGGCGTGGGGGGGGGCGTGGGCGGCGGCAGCTGCTTCGTTCTCTCCCTCCTCCCTTGCAGGCTGCCCCCCGAGCAGCGCCGCGGCTACAGCAACGTCTTCAACGCGCTGCTGCGCATCACCCGCGAGGAAGGCGTCCCCACGCTCTGGAGGGTAGGCGCCCCGGGCGGGCCGGGGGCTCGGATCGCCCGTGGGGGAGGGAGTCCCGGTGGCCTCTTGGGGGCCCTCGCTGCCTCCAGCAGCGGCCCCTGCCCACCCCCCTCCCGGACCACTGTTGGCCCCCTGGCCCCCCTCCCTGCGGGGAGCCTAGCCCTGCCGTCTCGCCCCCTTCCTCTTCTGCCCTAGGGATGCGTGCCCACCATGGCCCGGGCAGTGGTTGTCAACGCCGCCCAGCTCGCCTCCTACTCCCAGTCGAAGCAGTTCCTCCTGGACTCGGGTAGGTGGGTGAAGGCTGACAACAGGGAACCTTTCGGGGGTCAGCTCTCTGGAGGGGGGTCCGTGTGCCCAGGCTGCCTCCACCTGGCCGTAAGACTGGAGCCAGGGGTGCACCAAGAGGGGCCGATGGTGTGTGTGTGTGTGTGTGTGCAGCGGTCCTGCGGTAGCAGCAGCAGCCGCCTTGGGGAAGGCGCTTTGGGGGCTTCACGGTCTCTGCCCCCCCCACTGTGGCTGAGCAGCCCCCCTCTCAGGCAGAGCTCCTGGGCAGTCAGCGCTGCCTGGGGTGGGCGCAGCAGCAACACCCCCCCGCTGCCTCTGCCTCACCTCCAGGCTACTTTCAAGACAACATCCTGTGCCACTTCTGTGCCAGCATGATTAGCGGGTTGGTGACGACAGCGGCCTCCATGCCCGTGGACATCGCCAAGACCAGGTGGGGCTCCTGGGGCATCTCACCCAGGGGAGTGTGTTATGAGGTGGGGAGGGGGTGACGACCCCCGGGGAAATCTGCTAGGGCAGCGCATGCTGGCAAGGTTGAGAAACTGTGCTAGGTGCCTCTCGGAAATCCTCGGTCGTCTTTCCTGACTGCGCCTGGGGCAGGCCTGGCTCTGGCTTGGCCACTGGGCACGGGGTCTGCAGCTGGCCCCCTCTCCGGCTGAGCCCGTCCGTTGCCTCTTCTGCCTTTCTGCAGGATCCAGAACATGCGGATGATCGACGGGAAACCCGAGTATCGGAACGGACTGGTGAGTGTGGTCAGCCCATCCTGGGTGGCACCTGCGCTGGTTTGTGTCTGGGATAGAAGCAGCTTCAAACCTACCTGTCACAATGGGGCTCCTCGGGAGTCAGGAAGGCTCTGAGACTTGCATCACGGAGGGGATCAGGAAGGACACACCTTTGGGGGGGGCATGAGGAAATTGCTCCTTCCATCCCCCACAACAGCCAGGTCCTTCTGCCCCAAAAACGGTGCCCGCAGAAGGCCCCCCACCACCATCCTCAGGTGAGTCTCTGCAAGGCACCTTTCGGGGTGCCCCTCTGGCTCAGCTCTGAGATGGGGTCCGAGGGGGTGGAGGTTCCTGGCGCCCATCTGCCGTCGAGAGGGAGCCTCTGGCTGTGGAGGTGCCAGGAGCTGTTGGGCCTCTTTGGACAGGCCGGGGAGAGCTGACTTCGGCCACTGCTTGCCAGCTGTTTTGGCTTGCTCTGAAGTCAGGCGCTCCGGCCTCTGACGGTGCTTGCGCACCTCTGAAATCCCTCCCCCCCCCCCCGTGCTCCGTGGGATGCTCACGCTGGAGTCTGGCCAAATTCTGTTACTCCGATCACGTACCTCCATCCCGTCAAGTCCAAAGAAAGCCTGGGATCTTCTACCATAGGAGATCTCCGAGGTCCATTCCAATCCCATTTTCTATGTTCCAAATCCACCGGAAGAATTTACAATTTGGAAATTCAGTTTCCGTCGAGACAGCCTAAAACTGCTGGGCTGTTCAAGATTATTTTGGAGGTCCTGCCACCAAGCGCGGTCCTCCCAACCCCGTGCGTTTGATTTCCCCTTTTTTTCTTTTTTTAAGTATTTCTGTTAAATGCTGTTAGCTGTAGCCTCTTTCTTCTGTAGGACGTTGACTACCTCAACCCTTTGCAAATTTGATAAGCGTTGCCTCCATCTTGTCGTGAATGAAAACATGGTTGACTGACCCTTGGGCCCCCCTTTAATTGCCCTCCCGTTCCGGCTGTTGCCCTGGATGGCCCCCGGGGGGCCTCCCTGGCTGGCTTTGGCCCCGGGGGCCTTGGGGCTGCTCCAGGGCTTCCGCCAGGCCGTTCCCCGGCCGAGGGAGCAGGACAGAAGCTGCAGGGACTGAATTTAGGCAACATCCAGATAAGCGGGGGGGGGGGGGGGAATGGCCAGTGTAGCCCAGGTGCTCTGGAGTGGGGGGGGCTGCCTGGGGGAAGGGTGAGGCCGGCACTTTGTGAGCCTCACCTGTGTGCATTGCTGCTTTGTGGGGGAGGGGTCTGGTGGTGCAACCCGGCCAAGGCAGGATGGTGGGTGGCTGGACTTTAGCAGGCCTTGGGGAGAAGCAAAGTCCAGGGGGTGGGGCTCCAGGCCAGCTGTGCACACCTGCTATGGAAGATCCTGGCTGGGTGCTGCACCCTGTCCTCTTCCCCCGCCCCCCAGGCTCAGCCGGAGGGCTGCCTCTGCCAGAGATCCCCAGGTGCTGCGTGGGGCAGCTGCGTGGTCCCTGTCCGTGTCGGGGAGAGGGTTTCCAAGAAGTTGGCTGCTTCCTTGTTCTGCTCATGCCCTTGGGGGGGCTTCTCTCTCCCCCCCCCTTTCAGGATGTGCTGGCGAAGGTTGTCCGCTACGAAGGCTTCTTCAGCCTCTGGAAGGGCTTCACGCCCTACTATGCCCGCCTCGGCCCCCACACCGTCCTGACCTTCATCTTTCTGGAGCAGATGAACAAGTTCTACGGGAAGTTCTTCCTCGGGACCTGAGGGGCTCGGCTCCCCGCTGCCAGCACACACACACACACGGCCAGGGCACATGCGAGGCAGGGCCCTCTCCTCTTCTCCTTCCAGTCCCAGAGCACAGACTGGCTCCACCCAGGATGGGGGGTGGTGGACGCTATTTATTGAGGAAGGGGGCGCGCATGGGCCCTGGGCCCGCTGCAGGGTGGCTGCGGAGAAACCAGCCGCCTCTGCTTTGTACTGAGTAAACGCAATCATGATCCAAACTGACTGCCCCTGTGAGCCCTTCCGTGTGTTTTTGTGGGGCTGGGGGGGCAGGAGGCGGAGGGCTTGCCGAGTGTCGTTCTGGCCCCAATTAACTCTCAGGGAGGCCTTCAGCCCTGTCCTAGTGGGGGCCCCGAATTGCCAGTGCAGGCAGGGTCCCGCCTTGGGAGATCCCCCGTATCCCCTCTGCACATGGTCAGGGGCCACAAGAGCTGCGGCTGGGAGATGTCCAGTGCTCATCCGAGAAGGCAGCACTGCACACCAGCCTGGCCTCCTTGCTCTGCTCTTACGCCCAAAGATCCATCCGGCAGGGCTGCCTTGTGACGGGGTGCTGCCCCCTCCCGGCTCCCATCCACACATCCCAGACAGGAAAGGCAGGCTGCAGAGCCCCACTGTCATCTGGGAGGGGGGGTTGTCTTCCACCTCATCACAGAGTTCCCTGCAGCAGCTTGGAAATGCGTGGTGGGCCGGCCCTTGGAGGCTGCCTGGCACTGGAGGCTCTTTCCAGCTTGTTCTCGCAACCTCCCTCTCATCTTCTCTAGGGCCACTGCCTCAGCAACCAGGCAGCCAGGAGGTGGGAGTGGGGGACACGGGCAAAGTTGTTATCAGACTGCAACACAGCAAGTGAGCCTCGGGTTCCACAGCCGCAAAGAGGAAGAGGGATAGGAGCCTGGCGCTTCTGTGCAGAAGTGGAGAGAAGCAAGCCAGGGCGTTTCCTCCGCAGAGGAAGATGGAGGCAGGAAAGTCCGGCCCCCACCAGATGTGGCCAGGGCTGCAGGCTGAGTGATAGTGCGAGGGACCCAGGAGGAAGTGAAGGCTGCCTCTACAAGGTCCCGGCTCTTAGTGGGGGGTCCTCCGGGGGGGGGGTCACCTGCCTGGCTGGTGGGGTGAGGCCGGGACTGTCCTTGGCTGCCCCGTGGTCTGGGTTTCCCTCGGTGGGGGCTGGTGCAGAGAAGCCCAACAGACAGACTCTGGGAGGGGGAGAGATGGGTCGAAGGCTCAAAGCTTTTATTCAGGCGCAGCAGGCGTGTGCAAGCGTCGGGGCCACACGGAGCCTTTCGTGGCTGGGCAGCTTTGCGGGGGTGGGGGCTGCTGGACCCCAGATGCCACTGGGGCTGAGAATCGGGCAGCCCCACACACTGGGGGTGGGGCCTCCTTTCGCATCCGGCCCAGAGGCCGCAGAGGAGCCCCTGGCCCTAGTGCGCTGGGAAGGGGTCCTCGGGCACCGTGTTGAGATGGCCCATGAAGAAGATGGCCAGCGTGCCGATAGTGAAGAGCAAGATGGCCAGCCAGAAGCAGAGTTTGTCCATCATCTGCCCGATCCGCACCCAGTTCTCAATCTCCTGCGAGGGAGGGGGCCAAAGGTCAGACGGGCAGGGAGGGAGAGCGTGGGGGGGTCAGGCCCCAGCCGACTCACCGCCCCCTCGGCGTTCTGATCCCTGGTGCTCTTGCTGATGAAGTTGCAGGCGTCCACACACTCCTTGATCTCCGGGGCCAGGCTGGCGAGGTTCTTGTACAGGACGGTGGTCCTCTGCACGTCCAGCCCGCCTGGGGGGGAGGTGGGCAGAGAGGGGAGTGGGTGAGAAGGAAGGGAGCGTGAACCCTCCGTCTCTCTCGCGCGCACTCCTGGCTGCCAGCTGCCACGGCCTCCCTCCTCTGTTGGGCCACGAGTGCCAGCGTGGCCCTGGGCTCTGCCCACCTGTTGGCAGGTTGCCTTGGGCTGGCACAGGCCAGGAGCGAGGAGCCAAGGCGGCATTCGAGGGCAGCAGCTTCAGGCAAGGTCAAAGGCCTCTGGTCAAGGCCAGGGATGCCTGCCGCCCCCTCCCCCCGCCAAGGGTAGGATTTCAAGCCTTGGCGGGCATCGGGTGTCCCCTCGGGAATGCGGAGACCAGCTGCGAGGGCGGGCGGTCCTTGGCTAGGACAGCGCAGCCCCCCCCCCCCGGCTGGCAGGAAGCGAGGCGTCCCGAGGAGCCGCCCTGGCCCGCCCCCCCCCGCCGCGCACCGCAATCCGGCGCCCTCTGCAGCCCGTGCCGCCGGCCCTGGTGCTCGAAGAGGAGCTCGCTGCGCGCCTCCCTCAGGATGCGCTCCTCGGCCCTGGCCAGGACGGAGAAGGAGCTGCGCCGGCGCGGGCGGGGGGCGTCCTGGGACTCGTCGTCCGCGGGGCCGATGGTGGAGCCCAGGAAGCGCGGCAGGACCTTGAGGAAGAGCTGCGGGGGGAGCAGGAGGGGGCGGTCAAGCCCGCCCAGGCCCCTCCTCGCCGCCCTCCCCGCCAAGCCGGACGCCCGCTGCCCCCCCCGGCCGAGCAGCCCGAAGCAGCCCGCCGTCCCAGAGCCTGCCGTGCCGGCGGCTGGTGGCTCCGCAGGCTGCGCGCGGCGACCCGGCGGGGGGACCGGAAGGAGAGGCCGGTGCGACCGAAGCGGCCCTCAAAGTTCTTTATCCGACGTGCTCGTGGACGGAGCGGCTGCGGCTGCGGGACTTGCTGGGCTGGCAGCCGAAGGGTTTTCCGGGCGCGCCAGGATGCCCAAAGAAGCGGCGTCCACGGGCTAACTGGCTGAGGGCGGGGGGGGGGGGAGGGAGGGGTTGCCTGTCCTGCCGAGGGGGCAAAAACAAGCGGTGGGATTTCCCCCTCCCGCCCCCCGCGCTGCCTTCCTTCTTCAGCCCCGGATTTCCTGCTGAGCTAGCTCAGAGGTGTCCAACCTTGGCTGGGGGATTGTGGGAGTTGAAGTCTACAAGCCTTAAAGTGGCCAGGCTTGCCCAGCCCTGATCTGCCCTGGAGGCTCCCTTGGCCTTCTGAGATCGGCTGGACTCGGCCTTTCAAGGGGCTCCGGTCTTCACCTCTGCCCCATGGCCTTCCGAAGTGAGACGGCCTCCAGGCGTCCTAGGGCATCCCTCGGCACTGGTCCGCCAGGGTTAGAGCGGGCGCCCATATGCACTCAGCCAAACCATCCCAGCCTCGCTTTCTGCCCCCCCCAGGCGGCCCTCCTCCCTGGCCCTGAGCCTTCTTCCTCCTCCTCCTCACGCGTTTCAGTCTGGGGGACAGGAGGTGGGTGCTGGGGCTGCGCAGGGAGAAGTTCAGCACCACCACGCAGTTCATGACGATCAGCGTGGCCACCGTCATCACGAAGAGCAGGTACCTGCGCCCGGAAGGAGAGAGGCAGCGGGTGGGCCGGGCCGTTTCCTGGGCCCGGCCCTTCCCGCAGGCTGCCGGCCACTCACTTGCCAATGAGGGGGACGCTGAGGGACGTGGCGGGCACTTTCTGGCCGATCAGGATGAGGAAGACCGTCTGGGCCAGCAGGACCGATATGCTGATCGTGCACTTTTGGCCACCGGCTGCCAGGCAGGAATCTCACTGGTGAGGCGGCCCGGGGCCTCCCAGTGCCCCTCCCTCTCTCCCCACCCCCCCAACCCAGCAGCCCCCAAGCCTTCCGGTCTGTGTGCCCCCAGCCCCCTTGCGGCAGCTGCCCCCCACCCGCTCACCCTGGGCGGGCACAAAGTAGACCAGGACCATCAGGGAGGAGATGAGGACGCAGGGCACAATGATGTTGATGACGTAGAAGAGCGGCTTGCGCTGGATGATGAGGAAGTAGTGCACCTCGGAGAAGCCTGGCGCCTCCAGCCCGGCCAGAGGGGCCAGCATGCGGCGGGCTGGGCGGTGCCGGATGGCCCACTCCCCGTTCTCTGAAACAGAGCCCCAACCCCGGGCGTTCCAGCTGATGGCTCTGCGCTGGGCTGCCCAGGGGCCCCCGAGGCCAGGGGCTCCGAGAGCCACCCCTCATGGGGCCCTCGCCCCTCCCCTCCCAGCTCAGCGTGCAGCCCCCTCCCCAGCTACCTGTGAAGGCAGTGGTGTCAATGAGCACCTCCTCCACCGGCTCGTGGGTGTTGTCATCCCGGCCGTAGAGCAGCTCAATCTCTCGGGCGTTGTGGGTTTTGGACCTGAGGGCCAGAAGACCAGCAGGCCGGGGGAAGGCCGCCCCCCTCCTTCAGCAACCCCCCCCCAGCTGCAGCAAGGAGGCCCGGATGACCCCCCACCCAGAGCCCCCAACGCACCGGAAAACCAGGGAGCAGTTCTGCCAGTCGAAAGGGAAGAAGGTGACCTCTATGGGGCAGAAGCTGCGGAAGATGGCGGGGGGTAGCCAGTACAAATTCCCCTCGGGGAAGATCAGGACGTTGGCGGAATAGGCCACCTCAAATTGGCCGTCAATGCTGGGGGGGGAAGGGGATGTTAGGAGGAGGAAGACGCCTCCCTTTGGTAGCCCCCCCCACCTCCTCCACTCACTTGTTCTCCAGGACGATGTCCGGCAGCCACACCAGGTCAGCTGGCACCCGAAGGGCCTTGTCGTATTCCTCACTGCTGAAGTTCAGCCGATAGTCCACCCATTCCTGAGGCCACGAGGGGAGAAAGGCGGAGGTGACCCTCTGGCAGGGCAGGCCCCCCCCCTTGGAACCCCCCAAGTGGGGTGGACTGAAGTCCAGCCTCAGCTGCTACTCCAGAGGCCTGGAAGGTGGAATGCCAGGGCTGCCCAGGGGGGAGATGAAGCCCCCCCCAGGGAGCCTCAAGTGGTGGGTGGGCAGTGGCCATGCAAAGTGGGGCAGGGGGTCCTTGCCTGAGTGATCCAGACATTAGTGGTCAGCGTTTCCTCTTTGGCATTCTGGAGGGAGGGAGGGAGGGAGAAAGGAAGCATTCACCACTCCTCAATTCTCTTGAAGCCCCCTGGTCCCCCCTTCCCTCCAGGGGTGGGGAAAGGCCCCCCCCTACCAGGGAGATGAGGTTGGTGAGGGTCAGCTTCAAGTAGACCGGCAGCACTTCGCCCACCCTCTGTGCCGGCCAGCAGTTCTTGTCATAGTTGGCAAAAAGGCGGTTGAACAGCTCGAGCTCCTTGTTGCCCTCTGGGGAGCCTGTGGGGGGAGTGGGGGGGGACAGGATGAGCCCCGAGAGAGCACCCCCCCGCCCCAGGGCCAAGCGATGCCCTCTCCTTACCGAGGGCCGCCCGGCTGAGCAGAAGCCCCAGCCAGAAGCCCCAGGCCAGGCTGCCCACCACCTCCATGGCCAGTCCGAGGGAGGCTTTGCGGAGGGGCAGAGTTATTTTGAGATTGCTCCTAGCTGGGGGGAGGAGGCGGCACCGGATATCCTCCCCCCACAAGCATCAGAGGCATTCGCTTCCCAGGCTCTGGAGCACCTGTTGGCACATGCTTGGCATCCGTGGCAGAGCAGCTGGGGACGAAGGGCAATGCTCGGCTCTCCCCACCCCAGGGGTCTGGCCTGGGGGTCCTCTGCTGGGAGTGCCCCACAAGCAGGCTCCCTCCCCCAGGCCAGCCTGAAGGGGGTCAGTGGGCCACAGCCCCACAGGGGATGGCTGCGTGTGACACACACACACCCCGGGCACCCCTGCCCCCCGATGGCGAGCGCAAGGCCACCCTGGGACCGTTTGACAGGGAGAGCAAAGTGAGGCAGCTGCAATTCTTAACTGCAGAAAAATCCGAGAGGAGACTGGACGATCCACCCATCCAATCAAATCTGTCCCAAGCACCAGGGCAATGCACGAGGACTAGAGACTTGGAGGTGCAAGCTCTCCTTCCTCTCCTCCAGCAGCTCACCTCCAAAATCCAGGCATCAGTTAGGACAGTCGAGGGAGCTGCAGCTGGTCAAAAGCTTTGCCACCCAATGATCCATGGCAAGGGTGGGGGAGGGGCTGTGGCCAGTGGAAACACACCTGTCCCAGGGCAGAAAACCTGCTCGGCGTTACACTCATTTCTTCTCTGCATTCCCACAATGCACGGCAACACTTAAAACATCAAACAGAATGACAGGGCTGGAAGGGACCTTGGAGGTCTTCTAGTCCAGCCCCCTGATCAAGCAGGAGATCCTATACCATTTCAGACAAAGGGCTGTCCAATCTCTTCCTTAAAAACCTCCAGGGTTGTGGTCCAAGGGGCAGGACTGGGAAGTGGGGAGGGGGTCCTTGAGCCGCAGTGGGGCTTGGCTTTGTGACCGCCTACGCATACAGCTGAAGCCAGCGGTGTCCAGGGGGCTGGGATGGAGCTAGGAGACAGTGTTCACCTCTTCCGGAGACGGGGAGCTATTTCCTCCCCCACCCCCACTCACCAGGCCCACTGAGGCCATCAGGGGCTCAGCCTGACCCAGAGGGATCCCCGCCTTTGCCCTGCAGCCTCTGCTTGGGGGGTGCCCCAGAGTCTTCCCCACCAGGCATTCCTACCCTGTGCTGGGGGGGGGGGCTTTGAGCCTGGTTCTGAGCTGGGGGGGCAGAGTTCAAGGGAAGGAAGGGCTGCAGCTGGGCAGGCAGATAAGGCCCCATCCTTCCCCCATAGCAGCCGGCCTTATCTGGCTGCTGTGGGGAGGGCAGGACGTGGCATCCGCACAACCGGTGGGACTAAGCAGAGGGAGGCTGCAGGGGGACCAGCCTCCCTGCCCAAAGCCTCTGCCAGCCCGGCTGCCCCACCCAGGAGCCCTCGCTCAAGGCACCCGGACGGGGGAGGCTCCTAGGTGGGCACCGCCAGCATCACAGCACAGCCGAACTGCCGCCTGGAGCCTCAGCGCCCGTAGGTCAGCCCCTCGTGCCCAGGTCGGATTGGGTGCGAAGGGAAGAGGGAAAGGAGGAGGGCAGCAGGCGGAGAACACCCACCCTGCAAGGTAGGCTGCCTAGAACAACGGCAGGCAGGGACGCTGGAGGGAGGTCGAACCAGAAACCCAGGGAAAGGGTCCCGGCGCCCCAGGCCGGAAAGCTTTGGCCTGGCTGGGGGACCTTTGCCGCTTCCAGGTCCTGGTGCTGAGCTTGCCCCTGGGGGGGAAAGGTCTTTTTTTTCCGCTGGGGGGGCAGGAGGGTGGCGGCTCCTTTCTCTCCTCCACCTGGCCGAGATCCCCCAGCGGTGAAATGGCAAGGCCAAAGGGCAGGTTGGGGCTCCGGCCACCCCCACTTAAAGGCAGGGAGGCTCCCGAGGGGGCAGCCTCGGCTTCCCAGCCTTCCTGCCCAGCACCCCCGTCTCCCCCCCCCCAGGGCACAGGAGCCCTTGCCTGCTGGCCTCGGCAAGGTTTTTCTTAAATAAATAGTTTAAAATTCCACTTTGCTGACTGGGAAAGAAAATCGGGGTTGTTTTGCCAGTGATGTATTTACTTAAAGCTATTCCTCTGAAACATTAAACCACACCTAACTTGTTCAACCAGGTTGCTAATCTATTAAGTTTTTTGTGTTTTTTATGGCGAGGACAAAGCCCCCTTGCTGGATTTTCTTACGATTCCAGCTACTTCATGCGGCTCAGATGCCCAGCCCTCCGGTTTCATTTTGCAACAGCGCTCTCTTGAGCTCCAGGTGGCTGGCCACACATAGCCAGCTCCACCCTGTCGGGGTCCCCTCGGAGAGCGGCAGCCGGATGCCAGGCTCTGGGTTCAAACTCTCCCAGAAACCATAGCTTTGCACCAGCTCAGGAGCTTTGCACATCCTGGTGCTCAGCACTTGCGGGAAGGGATGTCACACAATTGATCAGAATGTTTCTCAGTCTTGGCAGCTTGAAGATGTCTGGATTTCAACTCCCAGAATTCCTCAGGCAGCACAGCACAAATGTAATGTCTATAACATGACATAGGTATTGAATGCACGTGTTCAAAATTATGGGCCTAATTGGGATTATATAGCAACTGTTTTGATATCTCAGCCCCGTTTTTAGCTATCGTTTTGCTGCGTTTCCTGGGTTAAAAGTGTGAACTCTGCAAAGTGACAGTGTGGTCAGTTAATCCACAGCTGGACTCAGATTGGCCTGGTACCAAAATAGAATCTGTTTTAGTTACATCCAAATCACCCTGCAACTTTTATTAAGATTAATGGTTACGATGAAGGTAGATTCTGGAGAAAGTCCATCCCTGTGGTCATTAGAGGACTTGCATAATCCATCAACTGGGGTCGAGATGTTCAGCGTGAACAGTAGCCTGGACAGTAGCAAGGAGGCTGGGGTCCCCCTCAGAGGGTCAGCAAGAGGGGGCCTCTGTGAGGGACAAGGAAGGGGGGGCTGCCCCAAAGGGCAGGAAATCTGCTTTTCTGCTTCTTGCCACACAAAGTCTCGACTGAGAATGATGATAGAGAACTGGGGGCTTCCTGGACAGCCTCCCCCCCTCCCACTGCCTGTAAGAGCAACTTTAAGGCCAGCCCCCTCCCCCCCCCCGTCCTTTGCAAAAAGGCTCAGAAGGAAGCACCAGGGCTCAGCAACTTCCTGGGAGCTGCCCCCCTTTCCTGAAAGGCCTGCAAAGCAGGGTCCCCAACTTTTCTCCCACTAGGGACCAGGTTTCGTGGAAGGGGATGGTTTCGTGCACAACCTAGATCCCACACAGGCACAGATGAAGCTTTGCTAACGGACCACTGACTGGTCCTGGTCGGCAGCCCAGGGGTCGGGGGCCTCTGCTGTAAAGGTGGGGCCTGGCCTTGGGGGAGGGGTCATTCTCCCCTTCTCCTGGTGGGCCCTTCTCAGATGGCCCCCTTTTCCACGCTGAGCTCAGAGGGATGCAGGCGAAACCTCCGTGTCAATCACCGCAGCAGCGTCAGAACCATTCCCAACTGGCCTCCCAGAAGCCACGGCTCGAACGCTTCTCCTGGCCTCCTTCCCACAGATGCGGCAGGGCCCGCTGGCCCCCCTCCTCTTGGCTGCCTCGGTTGCTGCGCTGGCAGCTGCGCCTCCCCCCGAGCGGTGCACCTCCGAGATGAGCAAGATCAAGGACCTGCTGGAGGTGAGTTGTGTGGACGTGGGGTTGACCAGCGTCCCCTCCGGGCTGCCCAACGACACCGGCATCCTGCTCCTGGACCAGAACCGGCTGGCCCGGGTTGCCCTGGCCTCCTTCCAGCACCTGCGGCAGCTGAGCAAGCTGGACCTGTCCAACAACAGCCTGGGAGTCCTGGAGACCGGCGCCAGCTTGCCCAAACTCCAAGAGCTGCTCCTGTCTGATAACGGCCTGGACAGCCTGCCGGCTTTCCCGGGGCTGCCCGCCCTGACGGTTCTGGACCTGGGGCACAACCGGCTCTCCTGGCTGCCTGAGGGGGGCTTCTGTGGCCTGGACCAGCTGGAACGGCTGCACCTACAGGGCAACCAGCTGCAGACCCTGCCCGGCGGAGCCTTCGAAGGCCTGGCGAAGCTGCAGGAACTGGACCTGTCGGACAACCGTCTGGAGGCGCTGCCCCCGGAGCTGCTGGCCGAGCTGTCCAACCTGGAGATGCTATATCTGGAGAGGAACCGGCTGCAACGCCTGCCGGACGGCTTCTTCTCAGAGGAGGTCGCGTATATCTACATCTACCTGGTGGGGAACCCCTGGCTGTGCGACTGCCGGCTGCTGTACCTGCACGGGTGGATCACGGACAAGGCAGACATTGTGTACACTCGCATGAACGTGGTGCAGAACGGCGTGGAAAAGGAGGTCACAGAGAACAGGTTCTGGGAAGTCCGTTGCCAGGCGCCCCCCGAGTGGAAGGACACTCCCGTGGTGAATTTCACAGCTGCCGGCTGCTATGGCAGAGATGACGACCCCCAGGCGAAAGAAGACGAAGGAGGCCCTGCAGATGACAGCCCCGCTTCCTCTCCGGCCCCCTCCCCTTTGACCTCCACAGCCGCTGTGCCCCCGGCTTCACCGTCCCTTGCAGCCTCCTCGCACAGCTCAAGCACAGCCATCGGCCCAACTGGTGCCGCCCTCACAACCACAAGCACTTCAGTGGTTAGACCCACAACTGCACACTCCCCTACAATCACTAGTTCTGCTCCCCTCATCACTTTTAATGGTCTCACCACAACCGCAGCCAGGGTGCCTTTCGGCCCCTCCCCCACTGGCGCCACTGTGGGGAGGTCGCCTGCAACGTCCGATGTCCCCACGACGCCAGGCCCCTCAACTGCCCACGTCTCAACCCCCCCAGCCCAGCCCCACCGTGCCCCCACCACGACCATAGCCTCTTCCACCCCTTTTGCTCACAGCCCCACTGCTTTGATGCTCACCACCCCTCTTCCCCCAAGCGCACCTCCTCTGCCGACAGCCACGGCCGGGCACCCTCCGAGCACCGCAGCCCTGGTCCCCTCCGCCCCCACCCCCACCCCCGCCAGAAGCTCACCGGGGATTTCTGCTCCTGTTTTCCCCGACTTTTCTCCCCCACCTCCCCCCAAGCCCTCTGCCCACTGTCTCTGCCCTGCTCTGCCTGTCAGGGTTCTTGGTGTGGCTGCACGCGAGGGATCCCCCGCAGATTGGCTGGCTGGCTACTGCTGCCTCCTGCGCCTGGCGCTCTACCTGGCCTGCCTGGCGTTGGTGGCCGTGCCAACCCTGGCCGTGCTCTGCCGGCTGGGTTGGCTCTATCTGGGCTGGTACCGCCTGGCTCTGCGAGGGGCTCCGGGGTCCCGTCTGGCCGGGTCCCGGCAGTGGCAGAAGGCCTCCCCTGAAGAATGGCGGCCAAAGTTTGCCGAAGCCCCATATCCCGCAACCGGGCCCCGGATCTATCGGGTCTGCAAGAAGTTCCAGGTGGCCCCTTCCCGTCACGTCACCTGGCTGCTGGTCAGCCTGCCTGGCTCTGCCGGAAAATGGGCGCAGATGCAGGCCAGGCTGTCCTCCTACAGCTTGGACGGAGGAAAGGCCACTCTGGGGGCTGTGAGGGTGAAATATGCCACGGCCTCTTTGTAAGGGCTAAGCAGGCCAGCTCAGAAGGCCCCAACGTCCGCTTGAAGGAGGGAGCTTGCTTGAAGCACGGGGGGGGGGGAACCACAGCCCTCCACCTGCAGGTCTTCGGCTCCCCCTTGGCCAGGTTGCTTGCAATCCGTGAGATCCGAGTCCAACCAGGGCAGACGGGGCGGGGTTGGCACCCAGCTCCCCTTCCCAACAGCTGAGCCCAGTCAGCGTCCCGAATGATGGTCCTGGCAGTTCTTGAGCCCACAAATCTTGCAACTGGGCCGTTCCCATGCCTCCCCCATTGTTATTGTATTCTGTGCCATCTTGGTCTAGACAACAGCAGCGAAGAGGTTGTTGTCTGCATGCACACAAAGGGGAGGTGAGGGAGTTCTGCCAGTCTCTCCTTAGGAGCCCTTCGGTCGCTGCAGCAGGACAGGGGCTGCTGAGATATTGCCAAGGGTCCGTTCTTCCGGCCTCTTTTTGAAGGCCTGGCTGGAGTGTGCACGGGGGTGGGTGGTGGTCCCTGCCCAAGTCTATGATTTGGGAAGGACCCTCTACCCCACCTGATGGCTCAGATGCATGCAAAACCTTCACTGCCCCACAAGCCAAAACCAGGGACCTGGTAAGGTGGGGCTGACCTACATCCCAGAGAAAAACAGTAGACCCTGGTTTGCGTGGGGAGTGGCGGCAAGGTTGCCACGTCTACTTCCACAAGGCAGGCCAGGGCCCACACGGACTGCCAGCATCGGCTCCTCACAATGCCCCCTGGGGAAGCTGCCCTGCCACGGCTGTCCTCTGGGGGACCCCTGCCCACGTGGCCCCACAGGCCCCATTCCCTTTGCCTGCCTGGGAGGGGGATAAGGCAATGGCTTCCCCAATCTTTGCTCCAGCAGCGGGTGCACTCACCCACCAAGGAGGTCCACAGCCTCCCTTCCCCACGCCACCCGACCCCTCCTGCCTCCTTGCACCGAAAGGCCTGGGCAGAAAGTCCAAAGCGTCTCGGTGCAGGAGACCCAGAAGACACGTGTGCATCCTCATCCTCCTCAACCCGTTTCAGGAATGCGGCAGCCCGGCTGCCACCAGAGGGCGCTAGTCATCCACACAGCTGAGAAGCCAGCCAAGTCACTCCAAGGTGGAAAACCGACAGGCCTTTGGGACTCCTATTTTTTTGGGGGGGGGGTTCCTTGCATGGGGGGCATGGAAGCCTTCCAATGGTGGTCAGTGATGCCTCCAGCCCCCCCCCCAAGCCTGTGGCCGAGTGCCAGACAGGCAGCCAGTGCTTCCCCAAAGCCAGGGGTAGGCAGCCTTGGCTCTTTTATGACTCATGGGCTTCCCTTCCCAGAATTCCTGAGCCAATTCTGGGAGTCACCAAAGAGCCAAGCAGGGGGAGGGGAGTAGGAAGCCACCCTGGGCACAGGGGCACACTTGCCCACGAAGGGCAGGGACCGTTGCTGAGGGCCGCTGAAGGGCGCAGCCAGGCAGGGCTGGGCTGGGGGATGAGGCAGTGGGCGGGGGGCTCTTTCTCAGCATCCACATCGGAATAAAACCAGCTGGCCTTGCAAGAACTGCCCGTCTCCACCTGGTTTCCTCTGTCCGGGCGTCTTGTGTGTGTGTAAGAGCAGCTGCTTCAGTTAAGGCTGCAGGTTCTTCTCCAGCTTTTCACGGAAGGGAAACCGAGTCCAGCTGAGCTGGTGTTTCGATGACTGCGCCCCTCCCCATCTGCTTCCCCCCCCCACAGCAATCCTGCTTTCATCCTGCTCTCCACGCAGGGCGGGCAGAGACCCAAGGGCCGCAGAACTGGCCTCCGTCTTGAGGCAGCAGCCCCCCCTCCAGCTCCAGCCCTGCGGAGACCCCTCGCCTTGCCCCACGGACCCTGGCCCAGCGCCTCCCCTCCCCTCTTCCCCTCCCCGCAGCACAGAAAGAGGCAGAGGCCGGAGGGAGGATTTTGGTTCTTTATCAAGAGATGAAATGCGAAGGCCACCACTGATGGGGGGGGGAGCTCCCTTTTCCACAGAGAAGTCGGGGAGGGGATTATATACAAATGCAAGCAAACTGGACGAGAAAATCAAGTTGCAAACAGGAGCCACGTCCTGGCCTGCGTCTGCCCCGGCGGTCACCAGAGTAAGCCCTGTGGAAGCATCCCAAGCCTAGCCAAGATGGAGGGGGGAGGGGCGAGGGCAGGGGGACAAAAGCAGACTGTGCCTCTGCCTGGGGAAGGAGGAAAGCCCCCCCCCACTCCTGGAGCCGGCAGAGGCCCCACCCTGGAGGGGGGGAGAAGGGGGAAAGGCGCGGGGGAGGCAGCCCAGGCCTCTGCCAGTGCCCCCTGCCCAACCTGGTGAGCTGGGCCATTAAAGTGCTTCATTAGTTAATTACTTAAATTGCCATTACAAAAGAATAATTAAAGCAAAATATACACAGCTCCCCTCTTGGTTGGTGGGAGAGAGAATTCTAGATATACATCCAGGTGAAGCCCAAAGCTGGGGGCCAGCGGGGGGGGGGGGAGAGGAGGGGGAACCCCCTCCCAGAGAGCAGCCAGTCTCCCCCCTCAAGGACTCCAGAAAGCGAAGAGGAGCAGGGGGGGCATGGGGGGGATACTGTGGTGTCCAGATCACAAGGGGGGGGGGAGGACAGAAGAGGGCCAGAAGGCTGAGTGTAAGGGGTGTGTGTGTGTGTGGTGTGTCATTTGTTCCATCATCATCATCATCATCCTCCACCCCCCAGCAGCTGGGAAGAGGGGTGTTCTTCCTGCGGTTCAAGACAGCAGGTTGGGGGGCTGGGATCACAGGGAGGGGCTCTGACTGAGCCCCCTCCCCTCCCCGCCTTCCCCATGCGCTGCTGCCACGGAATGTGTGGGTGGCCTTGGGGGGAGGAAAGGGAGGCAGGGCCCCTGGGGCCAAAGGGGGGCCAAAGGGGAGACTGGCCCTGATGATGGATCTGGTGCTTGAAAGGAGGGGGGGGAGGCCTGTGCCCCCAGACCCAAGGATCCTGTTGTAGCCCCTTGCGAGAGAGGGGAGAGCTAGCCTACCTGGCCTGGCTTGCCCTGGGGGGCTCATAGGAGCCTCCCCCCTCCCCAGAAGGCCTGTCCCCCCAGACCACCAGCTGCCCCCCCCCCCAAGACTCTCTGGGCCGGCTGGGGACCCTCCGCCCGGAGCAGGACCAGCAGCCGCTTCACCAGTTCATGATGCAGTTCCTGTTCAGGGTCATGAAGTAGACCTGGCTGCTGCCCCCGGAGCGCACCGAGGCGAAGAACACCTGCAGGGGGGGAATGGGGGGGCAGAAGGTGGGTCGGGGGAGGGCCAGCAAGAGCCCCTTCCCCACCCCCACCCGGCGTCAGGCTTTGCCACCCCCCTCCAGCCCGGCTGGGCGCCCAGAGGGACCCACCTTGTCATTGCGCTCGCACAGGAACTTCAGCCGCTGGGCCCGCTTGTGCATGAAGACGCCATCCAGGTGCCCCGTCTCCACCGAGCGGATTTCGATGGCCTTCTCGCCCCAGCCCATGATCTGATTGGAGCAGATGTACGCTGGGGGGAAGGGGAGAGGGCCGGAGGTGGGTGGGGGGCTCCTTGCTGAGCAACTCCCCTCCGGCTCGGACTCTGTGGCTTGAATCCCTGGCCAAAGCAAAGAAACTGGACCCCCCCCCGAAAAGACGCAGGCCTCCCTGTGCCCTCCCCAGGCCCTGCCCCAGAGGAGGGGGGGCTCTTCAACCTCTGGCAGGCAGAAGGCAGTCCTGACCGAGGGGGGGGGGTAAGGCTCCCTGCTGAGGCTGGGGGAGGGGGGCTTCCCCAGCCTTGGGAAGGGAGGTGCGGACTTTGGGCAAAAGCATCCCGGTTAGCAAGAAAGATTTCCTGCCGGGCCCTGAACCGGAAGGAGACCCCAAAACGTTAAAACCCGTCTCAGAGGAGGGGGTCTCAGGTAAGCAGCCCACAGAGGGAGGATGGATTAAACGTAATAAATCTTGTAAGAAATTCCCACCGTGTGGCCAGGTGGAGAGTCTGTTAGATGTTTTTGTGCCAGCCCATGGCAGTTCCCCAAATAGGTCATCAGATGGGGGCAAAGAGGCTTCTTTGCTCCCACTGGTGGGTCAGGGGTCCCCGGCCCCTGCAGCCCCATTGGCGAGAGTATTTTATGGTTAGGGAGGGGCTGAGACCCCCCATAAATACCTCTGCTCAGGGGCTGCTCTTCGTTCGTCTTTTCTTTCTCTCTTGCATGCATTCTTTCTCTATCATACAAGCATGGATGCCTCCATGCCATATAGCTCTTTCTATATAATCTATCGATGAATAAAGCTTCATAATGATTGCATCTCTGCATCCTGCCTCTTTTACTTGGAAGCACCTTAACGATCCATCGATCTCTCGTGAGTTCATCTCACAAGTTGGTAGCAGAGAGGATGGCTTAAGGCAACGCTTTCAAGCTTGCAGATAGCAGTAAGATGCCTAGATTTGAAACTGAAACGGATGACAGGAGATCTCCGATTGTGACCAGAAGTCTTCAATCAAGATCAGCAGCTCTGCTTCCAGCCCCTGACGCAAGCTCAACGCCAGGAACACCTTTACAAGTCTCCCTACAACTGCACGCCACAGAGGGAAGCATGGAAGGTGTACAGTCCGCCCAAGACTGTCCAGATGCAGCAGAAGCGGTCCGGGCCCAACACAGGCACCGCGTGGACCAAATGACTACACAGGAATGCAAGGAGCTGCTCCTAAAATTCCTTGCAGTACAAAAGACGCCACAAGCCTCTCCACGGGGGACCCCAGCGCAGAGGGACTCTGAACGCCGGGTAAGTCCTCCATCCATGAGGCCCCCCAACATGGCGCCCGCCACCCTGAGTGACCCCGGGACCCCAGAGCTTTCGGCGCGAAATTTCCCACCAAACTGTGACCTACAGCTTCCTGGGGCAACCGGAAGCAAGATGGCGGCCCCCAGGAAGACCACATGGCCTGATACCGGAAACAAGATGGCGGCCCCCAGTAACCCCCACATGTTCTAATAAAGATAGGCCTCAACTAAGCCTGGAGGCCCAGCAATCCGTGGCATCCAGCCGTAGCAACATGCAAACCCCTGGGTCCTCCCCACCAGAAACCCTCAAGACCTATGATGGCAGTAAAGCCTGTCCAGCCGAGGCTGATACAGCAGGGCTTGAAGCAGCCATCCAGGTCCTGGTTACGGCCCTGGAAGCCAAAAAGACAGCAGCTCCAACATCGGGGGTAGCCAGCCTCCCTCGTTACCCTCCAAGGCCCCCGACCCTCTCCCCGGGGCCCCCAACTTTCCTTTCGCCACCCAGATGCTCTCCTTACCAGATGGCCTTCGGGGGGGGGGGTTGGCCCCCTCCTCCAGCATCGGCTTTAGCCATCCCCAAGGTTTTCAGGACCAGCGATGGGCTTCTCAAGGCAATCCACAGCATCTCTGGGGCATCCCTGCCCCATCTTGCAATCCAGTGCTGGGGGGGGGGCTCCAGGAAGAATCTCCAGAGCTTTTATTTCAAACCCAAATGCCGGCTGGCAATCTTGGGCAACGCCCACCCCCGGATCACATGATTTCCAGACATGCCCAGACGGGGCCATCCGAAAATCAGAGAAAAATACCACCAACGACCACTAGAGGGGTCCCTTTACCTTTCATCTCAATGGAAAGCTCTCAGATGTTTTCAAACCAAGAAAGAACAAACAAGAATTCATTTGTACCTGCGTCTCCCCTACCACATGACTTTGAAAAGCTCAAACATGGGGGGGAGAACTACCACAGTTGGAATAGAAATGTGCAGGTATGTCTATTAAAGGATGGGACTCTTGAGATGGTTCTGAATCCACCACCTCTCCCGTGGGGATCCCGAGAAGAGTGGCGTCACAGACAAGCTTACACCACTCTGTTGAGCTCACTGGATGACAACTTGTTCCCTAGCATTCCAGATGGGCTCACAGCTAGCGCAGTTTGGCGGCTATTATACAATTTATTCAACAGCAACAGCATTGGTTCCCTCACTAGACTCACAACTGAGTTTTACAACACAAGACTCAGGTTTGGGGCCAGCATGGAAGAACATCTCGGAAAATTAAAATCGCTCAGGGCAGAACTGATGTCCAGAAACTACCGTGTACCTGAGGAGAACATGGTAACTGTCATTCTGGCTTCCCTGGACAAAAATTGGAGCAATTTTATTATTTCACTGGAGGGGGCCAGGAATGAAGCCATGACTCTGTCCTACCTCGAAGGCAGACTCATTGAGGAAGATAGAAGACGAAGAGATGCAGGAGAATACACCAGAGTCACCACCCAGCCAGCCAGCAGACGACACCGCAACTCAGAGCAGGTTAATGCTCTACTCAAGTGTTTCATCTGTGGCTCTGAGGGGCACCTCAAGAAGGACTGCCCCCATTATCAACAAGGCCCCAAGTGTGGTCCCAATCAAGGAAGGGGCAAGGGACAAGGAAGGGGGCGTGGCGGGGGCAAAAATACTGCCAAAGGCAATTTTGTGTCTACTTGTACTCTCACCCCCACCACAAAGGCTGATAGCCCCACTGACTTATGGTTACTGGACTCTGGAGCTTCATATTGCCTTTGGCAGTATTTTTGCCCCCGCCACACCCCCTTCCTTGTCCCTTGCCCCTTCCTTGATTGGGACCATGCTTGGGGCCTTGTTGATAATGGGGGCAGTCCTTCTTGAGGTGCCCCTCAGAGCCACAGATGAAACATGCCTCCTTAAGTAACACCAGCTGCCTGCAATTAGTGCAGGTTCGCATCCCACCAGGCTCAAGGTTGACTCAGCCTCCCATCCTTCCGAGGTAGGTAAAATGAGGACCCAGATTGTTGGGGGCAATTAAGTTGACTTTGTAATAATGCCGCTTGGGGGGGGTGAAAGCCCTAATAAGCAGGCATATACATAGAATGAAGGCTACTGCTAAGCTTGTAAGCCGCCCTGAGTCTTCGGAGAAGGGCGGGATATAAATGGAATTAAAATAAAATAAATAAATAAATCTCACATTACCAACATGAAACAAGGTTTTAAAAAGTTAAAGAAAATTAACTCATCTGTCAAGGTGGCAAACGGTGATAAGGCTTTGGTTGTTGGGGAGGGCACTGTTTCTGTACCCAGGCTTGGAAATGTTGAAGGGGTATTACATGCTCCCTCCATTGCCAACAACCTATTAAGCATTATCAAATTATGTGACGATGACAGGGTGGAAGTTTTATTTCGCAAAGGGGGAGGTCATGTCACCCGGAACCAGAGGGTCATTGGAAGTATTGCCATCATAAATGGTTTGCCATACTTCTCCCCTGAGAACCCAACCACTTCAGAAGGGGCCTGCGCACAGAATGATAGAAAGCCCACTCAGCCAGCCCCAGGGATTTCCAAAGGTGGTGTGGATGAAAAATCCGAACCTCAGCTGTCACCTGAAGCACCGCTCAAGGCAACCAATGCCAAGAGGGTGTCAGTGGGGAAGCCACTCCATGATAAGTGCCCATCTCTTACACCGAAGATTAGGTCATGCGAGCTTCCCTGTGGTTAAAAAGATGGGAGAGTTTGCTGAGGGAGTCCAGCTCAAAGATTGTGAGGTGTTCCTGGACTGTGCCATCTGTAAGAGGTCAAAGAGGAAGGCTGCGCCCACCCCTAGGGTGTCACTGCGTAAGGCCCAATACCCGTACCAACTAGTACATGTTGATTTGGTTGGGCCTTTCACACCATCCCTAGGAAAAGTCAGTATTTTCTCACTGCCGTTGATTTTTCACGGTACGGCCACGTGTATATCCTCACAGAAAAATCCGAAGCCTTTGACGCCATAAAATCACTCTACAACTTTGTAGAGACCCAGTGTAAGACCATGATCGCACAACTGCAGAGCGACCGCGGGGCTGAGTTCATGTCCCGAAAATTCCAGGACTGGGTAAGGCGTAAGGGCATCCGCCATTTTCTTACCGCGCCTTTCACTCCAGCTCAAAATGGCGTGGCAGAGAAAAGAAATGGAATCCTACAAACTATGATGCGTAGTCTGATTGCAGACGCTGGGGTCGCAGAATCATACTGGGCAGAGGCGGTGAAATACGCCAATTACACCTTAAACCGCACCTGGAGCAGTGTTGTGAACCAGACCCCATATTTCCTAGTTCACGGTAGGAAACCAAATCTGGGACATTTACGTGTGTTTGGGTCCTACGCATGGGTCCACATCCCCAAGCAGCTGCGGAAGAAGGGGAGATCTGTCTCCCAGAGACTGAGGCTCTTGGGCTACGCTCCTGGCTCCAAGGCCTACCGTTTTCTGGGAGAAGGGGGCAGGATTGTGACTTCCCAATCTGCCTCCTTCGAAGAGGACTCCAATTGGGCCTAGATTCACTCCAATGATCTGAGCCCATATATCAACCGTCCCAGCAAGGGCACACCGACTACGACATCACCTGAGACGTCCACATACCCTGCCACCGACAAAAGTGTGGAACAAGACAAAGATGTCATCCCACCTGGTTCAGATGGGGAGGATGAGCCGTCCAGTTCCCCAGCGACACCTCAGAAACCCGCGGAAGAAAAGGGCGGTGAGTGGCAGAAGGTCAGGAGATCAAAGCGGTCCAACAAAGGGATCCCGCCAAAGAGAATTGACATTGGGCACATCGCGTCTGTCAACAGCATTGTGGTCACCCCAAAATCTTTCTCTGACATCCAGGAGCTACCCATCGAAGAACAGGAGAAATGGCAGCTCGCGATGGAGAAGGAAATGCAGAGCCTGAAACAACTCAAGGTCTTCACCCCCCAGCAACCTCCAAAGGAGAGGAAAGTCATTGGCACAAGGTGGGTTTACAAGGCAAAACCACTTGCCAATGGCCTCTACCTGTATAAGGCCCGTTTGGTAGCTCAGGGATTTGCCCAACGCTACATGGAGGACTATGGGGAGACCTACTCTCCAACTGTCCGGGCAGAGAGCGTCAAGACCGCCCTCGTGACTGCAGCCGCTCTGGGGGAGGAAGTCTTCCAATTCGACATCCAGACGGCTTACCTCCACGTCAACTTGGACCGGCAGATCTACGTGAGGGCCCCTCCTGGCTACCAGCAAGAAGGGGGAAATACATGGTTGCTCCACAAAGGGTTATATGGCCTCAAGCAGTCGGGGAAACTATGGTATGACTGCCTTAGAAAAAGTTTAGAACGAGTTGGTTTCACTGCATCGCATGCAGATGAATGTGTTTTCACACGCAACTCCAAGGGTACCACAGAACGGGTGTTAGTTTATGTGGACGACCTACTATATGTAGGGCCTGACAAGGAAGGGTGTGATGAATTTGCCAAGGCCCTGGAAGAAAAGTTTACTCTGAAATCTTTGGGGCGGGTTGACAAGTACTTGGGTGTGCACATCTTGGCCACTAAGGGGGCGTTCGCTCTATCTCAGAAAGAAAAGATAGAGGAGTTATTGGCCAAATGCAAAATGGCAGAATCTAATCCAACGCATAGCCCGATGCAAAGTGACTACTACAATCACACTCACAAGGATGGTCCTGAGTTCACAGATAATAAGCTTTACAGATCTGTGATTGGCTCCTTGCTATATATCAGCAATTGGAGCAGGCCTGACATAGCTTTAGCTGTGAATCTATTGTCCAGGCATGTGGAACACCCAAAGGAATTCCACTGGACTGCTGTTAAGAGGGTACTTAGGTACCTCAGGGGCACGACCGATGCTCTCCTTGTGCTGGAACGAGAGAAGACGGCCCAGCTCTCCGCTTACTCAGACGCAGACTGGGCTGGCGACACCAAAAGTAGACGGAGCACCTTTGGTTTCCTCATATTGCTAAATGGCTGCCCTGTCCATTGGCATGTTAGGCAGCAAAAATTTGTTTCTTGCTCCACGGCCGAGGCTGAATATGCCAGCCTGTCAGACACGGCCAATGATTTGATTTGGTTCAATGATCTGATAACGAGCATCTGGGCATCTCCTCCTCTGCCCATCCAAATTCAAGAGGATAATACGGCTGCAATTGCAATCTCGGGGGCATATGCAGTGGGCTCTAGGTCCCACCACATAGACATACGCTATAAAAATGTCAGGCAGCTTGCCAAAGAGGGTTTTATACGTGTTGAGCATTGTAACACAACTGACCAGATAGCTGATCTGTTCACCAAACCTGTTCCCATTGATCGGCACAACCTTCTGTGTAAGCGTTTGTGTTTGGTCTTCTGAATGTGTATATGCATGTCTATGACACCTGCTCGCCCCCTCACATACACTCACTGGTCCCTGTCATTGGCTGGCAAGAAGGGGAATTGTTAGATGTTTTTGTGCCAGCCCATGGCAGTTCCCCAAATAGGTCATCAGATGGGGGCAAAGAGGCTTCTTTGCTCCCACTGGTGGGTCAGGGGTCCCCGGCCCCTGCAGCCCCATTGGCGAGAGTATTTTATGGTTAGGGAGGGGCTGAGACCCCCCATAAATACCTCTGCTCAGGGGCTGCTCTTTGTTCGTCTTTTCTTTATCTCTTGCATGCATTCTCTCTCTATCATACAAGCATGGATGCCTCCATGCCATATAGCTCTTTCTATATAATCTATCGATGAATAAAGCTTCATAATGATTGCATCTCTGCATCCTGCCTCTTTTACTTGGAAGCACCTTAACGATCCATCGATCTCTCTTGAGTTCATCTCACAGAGTCAGCCGAGGGGGGCAAGTAATCAATGGGGCTGCATTTGGGGGGAATCTGGAGAGCCAACGGGACCGAAGAACTCTGCAATGGGGTGATGGGGTTAAATGGCTGCTGCCGGGGGGGGGGATGCAGAGTGGGTCAGAAAGGGGGGGGAAGGAGGGGCAAAAAAAGCCCTTTTGTGCCAAACACCCCGATCACGATCCTGTGCCCCTCCAGGGACCACCGTCCATTCAGCCCTGTCGCCACTCCAGTCACTGAGCGAACGGCCGTAAAGCGAGGTCTGCCTGCATTTTAACAAACTTCCCGGGCTGGGGTGGGCGGCCTGGGGGGCCCTGGTGTCCAAAGGCATCCAGGGCATTTGTGCTGGGCTTTTCTGCGTCACCATCCTCCCGCTCTGGGCTCTGATGCAGGCAAACCCCCCCCGGCGTCCAAGGGCTTCTGGACGGCTGCCTTGGGGCTGAGAAACCCCCCCCCAGACTCACCGACGGAGGTGGGCATCTCCCCCCACTGCAGGACCACGTCCTTGATGATGCGCCCGTAGGTGTTGACGTAGACGCCCTCGTCCTCGTAGCAGAGCAGCATCTCCATCCCGTCCGTGTTGGGCAGGAAGACAATGGCGTGTGGGGTGATCTGTGACTGGATCTGGGGGCCCAGAAGGAGCGGCGGTCAGCCCCACCAGGCCCCGGGCAGGTCAGCATCAGGGGGGGGGGAAGATGGGCTCCAGATAGGCTCCCTCCCCCACTCACATGGACCGGGATGTAGATGTCGTAGTTGTTTCCGGAGTCCACATCAATGGCGTGGAAACCGGCACACGAGCCGTAGATGACCTTTAGGCGCTGCCCTTCCTCCACCGTCAGCTCCACCAGCAGCGGCCGGTGCGGCAGGTCGGCAAAGGACTGCAGGGGGGGAAGGGAGTGAAATTACCACCACCTCCAGGGGGTGGGGGCAGGCAGAGGACCCCACCCCACCCCACAGCCCCTCTGTCCGTCACCCCGTACCTTGAAGGCCATGAACTTGTGGTAGGGCTTGGGGGCCCAGGCGTAGACCTCCACTGAGCTCTTCAGCGCGATCACCAGGAACTTGATCCGCTCGTACTTCACTGTGGGCGACAGGGACCCCCATCAGGGCCAGGTCCTCAGAGACCCCAGGAGGGCAGCAGCGCTGCCCCCCCAGCCCCACCTCCCTGGGGAACTCCCGTTGCTCAGGGGAGGCCAGAGGACTCCCTGGCGCCCCCCCTTGGGTCCTCCCGCCGCCCGGCCCCTGCTCACCCACGCGGTAGTGGAGGCAGCCCTCCAGGTCCCCCACGGTGGTCCAGCCCTGCTTCTTCTCCACTTCTGGATCGTTGTGCAAGATCTTGTTGCGCAGCCAGGAGAGGTAATAGACCCGCAGCTTGTTCCTCTTTCCTGCAAATGCAGGGCAGGGGGTCACAGAGTTGCCACAAGGCAGGCTAGGAGGGAGCACAGGGCCCAAGGGGAGGGGCCGGCCTCGGGGTCCCCCACCTCCGGCGCCCGGCAGCCCCTAACCTGAGATGGTGGTCAGCAGGTTCAGACCCTCCAGGACATCCATCTGCTGGAAGCGCCGGCGGTTGATGAGGCCGTAGACCTTGCCCTGCCCGCTGCGGTCCAGCAGCATCAGCCCGTTCTCAGTGCCCACCAGCAGGTTGACCCCTGTGTATGTGTGTGGGGAAAGCGGGGGGTGAGAAGCGGCGTCCTGCCACCCAGGGCCCTCCTTTCCCACCTCCCCTTCCAGTTCTCTCACCCCAGAGGGCTGCGCAGAGGATCTCCGAGCCGAAGCGCTTCTTGTACTTGCGGATCTCTGGGGCGTCGCTGTGGGGCCGCGTGTTGGCGGGGTTCACGTTGACCACGGAGCCCTTCCTGGCCTCCAGCTGCAGCTGCTCCAGCCGCCCAGGGTCAAAGGCTGCCAGGCGGGGAGGCCAAGGGGGAGGGTCAGCGGGTGCAGGGAGCCAGAGGGCAGACGGCCCTGGAAACCTCACCCGTGGCCGGGACGCCCCTTCAGCCGGACAGAGACGGGGGGGGGGGAGGAAACTGCCTCCGGGGGAGCCTTGGGCCTCTCGCAGCGTTCACCCACCGGCAGGCCCGGCAAGAGTCCCTGGGCAGCCTGGCCCCCTTGGCACCAAGGCCGGGCCTGGCTCTGAAACTGCGGTCCAGCCTGGCCACGTGGGCGCCCCTCTCCTCCTGCCAAACAAGCCCCCCCCACTCACCCGTGATGGGGATGGTGTCTCCTCCCCCAGGGGAGCTTTGATAGATGCCCAGATCCACAAACATGGTGAAGGAGCTCTTGCCCGGAGCCTTGACCAGCCCCCGCGACTGGTACTGCAGGCAGCAGAGGGAGGGGGGAAGAGGAAGGTCAGCCCGGGGCTGTTCCTGGAGGGCAGAGCAGTTCCCATGCCCTGCAGAGTCTCGCCCAAGCGAGCGGCCAATGCCCTGGCAGGTGAACCCTGGCTCTGCCCCAGGGCCTCCTTCCCACCCCCGGGGACCCCCCCACACTCACGTCAGAGGCCACCTCCTTGGTGGGAGAGGAGGAACCGTTGCTGCTTTTGGCTTCCGTGGGAGAGTGGCTGGGCTGAACCACGTCAGGCAAGTTGGTGTAGCCGTTGCTGTCACTGTGCAGGAGGCCACGCTCCTCCTCGGGGGTCTGGAGGGGGCAAACAGAGGGCTGAAGGCCGGGTCAGGCCAAAGACGGGTAGCCCCTCCCTCCGCTTACACTGCAGCCCACCGGACCCCCGTAAGGGGAAACTGGGTTTCAAGAAGGGGAAGAAGCCTTGCTTGTCTGTAGGAAACGGTGTGTGTGTATGTGTGTGTGTGTGTGTGTGTGTATGTGCTGCTGCCCAGCGACATGAGATGAAAGGGCGAGAGCTGCAGCTGAAGGCCGGGAAGAGGGCGCCGCTTCGAGAGTCACCCTCACTGCCCAGGCGGGAAAAAGAGGCGGTGGGGGGCCGGCACCTCCAGGCTGGTGAGATTCCCTCCCTGGGAGGCTGCTCACCCGCTGCACCAGCATGGTGCCCTCGCCGTAGGAGCTCTCGGAGCCCCCGCTGCCGCCCGTCAGGTCCTCCACGTCGTGCACCACCATGGTGCTCACCGAGTCCGTGTCGCCGTCCCTGCAGCCGGAGGAAGCGGGCAGAGCGTCAGGGGCCGGAGGAGGCCGTGTGCCCCGGGAGGGCGGCAGAAGAGAGGTGGAGCGGCCCCCTGCCTCCTCACCTGGCCCCGGGGGTGTTCGTGCCAGGCTCCGAGTGCTCCCCCTCGCCCGGCTCTTCCTCCTCTTCCTCCTCCTCCTCTTCCTCGCTGGAGTCGACCTCTTCGCTGGAGGATGAGTAGTCCAGGGCCTTCTTGAGCGGCTTGGGGGCCGCCTCCTCCGGGCGCTCCTTGAGCAGGACGAAATTCTACGGGGGGGGGAGCGAAGAGGGCCCAGACATTGATAAAGCGCCAAACCATTGGGGGTCTGTGGGGGGGGGGCAATTCCTCCCCTGCCCCAGGAACCTCCACCCGGCTGCCAAGAACCTTGCTGGGGGAGCAGAGCGGGCAGCCCGAGGGCACAACCACCCTACGTTGCTGACAGGAACGGGGGCACGGCTGATCCCCCCCCCGGGCACCTTCCCCATACGAAGGGCTCAGCGCAGGGACTGGCAGGCCAGGCTGGAAGCGACATAGGAAAAAGAAAGGGGGGGCAGCAGGTGCCCGCAGCCCCCGAAGGTTTGCCAGGGGCAGGAAAGGCAGGGGGCGTGTGTGGGGTGGCACTGACCTCACCAATTGCCCGCTTATAGCTCTGAGTCGTGCAAAGGAAAAAGAAAGAAAGGGGGAGGAAAAGGTTAGGCTGCCCCTCGGCCCCCGTCCTCCCCCCAGCCAGCAACCAAGGCTGCTGCCTCCCTTTGCAGCACCAGGGGCAAGAGACGTGGGGGGGCTTCCTCTCTCTTCTCCCCCCCCCAAAGCCTCCTCCTGCATTTCCACCCCTGCTTGGCCAACCCCCAAATTCCTCTATGCTGGTCCCTGGTGCCCCAGCCCCCCCCTCCGCCGGGAGTGCCTTGTCCGGCTTTCTTGTCCCCCCCCCCGCCCCAGCACTTCAGCAGGAGCCTCCCTCGAGCCTCACGGCTTCCTACTCACGGCTGGTCTCCCCGGCCGCGAGCGATGGTCGTCCGCCTTGGCCTTCCTGCCTTGGGACAGGACGGGGGAGTCCTGCAGCTTCAGGGGAACTGCAGGAGAGGCGGGGGGGGGAGGGAGGCCAAGTTGGGCACAAGCAGAAACTTTGCTGCCCGCTTTGGTCGTCCTCCCGGCCAGGGAGCGCCAAGGGGGAAGCCCTGCAGGCTTCAAGAGCTCAAAATGGGGTTCTGACTCATCTGGAAGCAGGCCTGGAGGAATTGCCCATCGCTCCTGCAGACCTCTATCCCCCCCCTTCCACGAAAGACCCCGAGTCCCGCCTCACCTGCCACGCGGTTGCGCTCCAGGGAGCCCGCCTGGGGCAGGTTGGCAGCCCCCGACTGCAGCAGGCTGTCCCCGCGCTCCCAGCCGGGGTCACTCCTGCGGAGGTCCGGGTTGCTGCCGGGAAGGAGGGAGACGCTGGGCTCAGACTGCCCGCCCCCTCGACCCCCCAGCAGTGGCAGCAGAAGCAGCGGCGTCACCCAAGCCCCCCCCCCAGGCAGGAGAAACAGCAGCAAGGCTAGCAGCAGCCCCGGCAGGAGCAGTGGATCCATTACCTACTGCTGTTTGGCCCGGAAGGGGTCCGGCCAGCAAGTGGGGGGAGAGGAGGGGCTGGCAAAGGGGTCCCCCCCTGGGGCCCCTTCTCCAGCCGGCTCTGCATGTGGATGTGCCACGCAGACTTGCTACGGGGTCTGTGGAGGGGAGCACAAGCACGTCACGGGACTGCCAGGATGGGGGGCGGGATCCAGAGGCTCCCCTCCCCGGCCAGGACTGAGGGTGCGCCTCCTGTGCCCCACAGCCCTCCAGCCCCCCCACCCCCTAGGGGGCTTTCCCTTCTCCGAAGCTGGGTCACCTGCCGCCTCCCACCGAGGAGCCCCAGTTCTGCCACGGTATGGCGCCAGACTTCCTCCCACATCCTGTCCAGGGTGGGCATCACAAGGCTTGCTGGCAGGGAGGATTCCAAACAAGGCAGCGGCACAGACAGTGGAGAACAAGGGTCTTCCGCTCTCCTCTCCCACTCCGCAAAATAGGCAGCTGCCAGGTAGGAGGACCCACCTGGCTCGGACAGCGTGGACCGGCCGCGTGCTGCTGCTGCTACTGGTCACTCCACTAGTGTTGAGGGCGGTTGCTATGGAGGACGTCCGCTGGGGCACCTGAGGGGGGGGAAGGAGAGGGTGAGGAGTTCCCTGCCCAACACCCCCCCCTTGGCCAAGGATTTGAGGGGAACCGTCAGGAAAGCGCTCCCCTTACGGAAACGGCCTGCCTCTCTCCACCTGCCCCTTCGTGCTGCAACAACCAGGGCTCAGAGGAAACCCCGGCCGGGCACCAGGAAGAGGAGGGGGGGGTCTGGGTGACCCATGGCGGGCTGTCTCGCTCTCGGCCCGGCTCAGCCCACCCGGACGCACTGGGGCCAGCCGCCCCTCCTCCCGTTCCCCCCCAATGGATTACCTGGGGGGGCCCATCGGGGTCCATTTTGACCCAAGGTCCTCTCTGGTCAGCAGTCGGCCGGGAAGGCTGTGGGGCAGGCCCCTCAGAAGTGGGGTCAGAGTTCTGCCGGATCATGCCCCCGCGAGGAGGGGGCGGGGCGGAGGAGGAGGCGGAGGCGGAGTCATGGACAGGGAAGGCAGCCATGTTCTTGCTGGGCTGGTCCTGTAGCGACTGGGAGCGGGGGACGGGGGCAGCGTATGGTTTGAGCGGGACGCGATGGGCCAGGTGGCTCTGTGGAGGGAGAGGCCGTGCGCAAGGGGTCACGGAGGGGGCCCTGCTTCCCGGGAGGAGGGGGGCACGCCTGGCACCCCAGCCCCTCCCTTGGTTCAGCCCCCCAGCCTCTCTCGGGGCTGAGGAGTCTCCTTGGGCCCTTCACCTGGGAAGGCCCTGCCGAACGCCCGGCTCTCCTCCAGGGACACGGGGGTCCGTAGCCTCCTGCTCCGGCCACTGGCAGGGGTGAAGGGGGGGCAGAGGGCAGCTGATGGGAGAAGCAGCCGATGGCAAGAAGCAGCTGGGATGGGGGAGGAGGAGAGGGCGGGAGCAGAGGGGGGAGAGGGGGGAAGGGCGCCCACCTTGTGCTGCCCCTCCTGGGGCTCGACAGGGCGCTGCATGGGGGGCGTCTGAGAGGACGAGGCCAGGGACCCCGACTCGGCACAGGGTTGGGCTGCAGCGTCTTGCCCGGCACCCCCCAGCTTGGCCTTGGCAGCCAGCGAGGGCGAGTTCTCCCTGTTGACGCAGCTGCGCTCTTCCACCTGCGGGCGACACGGAGCTGGCCCACTGCCCCTCTGCCACCCTCGGCCCCTCCCTGCCACCCGCCCGGGCAGGCCCCTTTGGGGAAGGGCTCCTGGGGTACCTCGCGGGCCCAGGGGGGCTTCTCGGGGGCGGCCGCGCTGCTGCGGTTGTGGTGGTAGAGAGGCTTCTGCTGCTGCTGCTGCTGCTGCTGCTGCAGGGACTTGAGGTAGGCGTGCTCCTGCTGGAGCTGCCTCTGCAACCGCTCCGACTGCCGCTGCTCCTCCAGCTGCTTCCGCTTGTACTCCTGCAGGGGCGCAGAGGGGAGGCTGGCAGGAAGGGGGGAGAAGCGGCAGCCCCCGCCCAGCAGGCAACCCCCCCCCAGCCGGCCCCACCTGCCTTACCAGCAGCAGGGCCTGTTCCTGCAGGAGCTGCTGCTGCAGGATCTCCAGCTGCCTCTGCTCCTCCTCCAGCTTGTGCCGAATGTACTCCTGGGGGGGGGAGGCGGAAGAGGGGGCGGAGCAGCCGGTGAGGAAGGGGCAGCTGGACCCCCTCCCAAGAGCAGCAGCACCTGGCCTGCCAGCTCGCCTCAAGCAGGGAGGCCCCATCGGTGGTCCCCCCTCCAACGCCGACACCCCACCTGCTCCCGCTCGGCCTGCCGGCGCTCCTCTTCCCGGCGCATGACTTGCAGGTCCTCCAGGCGCCGCTGGTGCTCCTTGCCCTGCAGCTTCCGCTGCTCCCGCTCTCGGCGCTGCTGCTGTGGGTAGACAAAGGGGCAGCGGGCAGCTGAGTGGGCACGGAGGGCCAGGGGGGCGCTGGCCACCACCACTGAGAGAGCAGGGGCTGGGGGAGACTGCCAGGCCACGAGCCCCTGGCCCACCTCCTCAACTCGCCGGCGCTCCTCCTTCTGCTCCTCGATGCGACGCTGGCGCTGGTGCAGCAGGTGCTTGATGTGGGCCTCGGAGTCGCGGTGCTGGGCGGCCAGCTGCTGCTGCAGCTTCAGGGCCTCCGAGTTGCTCTTGTTCTCCTGCTGCAGGCGGAGGAACTCCCTCCGCAGGGTGGACTCCCCGGGGACGTTCATGATGGAGCTGGGGGGGGGGCAGAGGGAGGAGGGGGCCAGTCAGCTGCCATAGTGCCAAGCCTGGCACTCCTTCCCCGGAGGGGGCCAGAAGGAGCAGACCCCGCCTCTCTGCCCTCCGTACCTCGGCTCTCCTTCCTCACCGCGCCCATCATCCTCTTCCTCACTGCCGCTGTACTCGTACTCCGTCTCGTCTGCCGAGGGAACAGCAAGAGGCAGCTCAGTATAGGGCAGAACCCAGATCCCCCACAACACCCATCCCGGAGCTAGCGCCCCCCGCCCCACTCACCCTTCTCCCCCCTCTTCTTGCGGGTGCGGTCGATGTGGTCCTTGAGCTGGATGCGAACCTGCCGCTCAGTGGGCTGGTCGCGGATGAAGGGGAACTTGAGCAGCTGCTCCGTGGGGGGCCGGTTGGGGTAGGCTTTGATCAGGCAGTTGTCAATGAAGTCAATGAACTTCTTGGACCTGCCCCCGAGGAGGAGGAAGGGGCTGCGGTTACCCTGCTCCCCACCCCCTCCACGCCCCGAGGGGCAGGCCCCAGGGAAGGGAGGCTAGCATGCCGGTCACCCGCGAGCCCCGCTCGGGTTCTCCCAGAGCCAGGCAGTGTGGGGCAGCCCTGCTGGAAGATTTCATCAGGCATGGTGACCTCGGCCAGATCCTGTGATGGCAGCAGCCCCGGGTGAGGTCTCCCCTTGGCTGGCATGCTCCCCCATCCCTTCAGAAGGAAGGAAAGACTTGCCCCCCTGCCCCCTGCCATCCCTCGTTGCCTCTTCGCTGCCCACGGGGAGCACGTACCATTTCTTGGACTTTAGCTTGGGTGGGGGATTGCGCGGGATCAGGAAGAGCGCACGCATGGGATGCATGTCGCACAAGGCTGCAAGAGGAGAAGAGGTGAGCAGAGCAGCGTCAGGGCTGACGGGCCCTCCCTAGAGAAGCGAGTGCCCCAGGACGCTGCCCCAGACACTCACGAGGGGCTCCTTCGGCCATCTCAATGGCAGTGATCCCCAGGGACCAGATGTCGCTCTGCGGAGGAAGGGAGGGAGGGTGGGTGTCAGACTCCATTTGTAGTGAAAGGTACACTTTACTAAAAGCCAAGTGGATTACGATAAAGCAAATTCACTCGCCAAACTTTCCTGGATTCCCTGTCCAGTTCCTCTCCTCCCTTGGTCCCTTATTGTCCAATTATCTTTGAATAAATTGTTGACAGGCTGGCTGGCGAGTCCCAGGCCTCGACCTTGAGATCTGGTCCCTGGAAGGAACGATGAGCCTGCAGCCGTGCAAAGCTCGAGCCTCGGATGGCAGTTCTGACGGAGGGAAGTGTGTGGCCGACTCACGGCCCAGCCAGCCATCTCTCCTGCCCACTCGCACTCCCCTTTGCCCTCACCAGCTCCTCCTAGGTCTCACTCCTCCCCCGGGCCGCTCTGACACACAAGATGACCACCCCCCAGGCAGCTTCACCCGAGACCTACTCTGTAGTCGTACGTGGCATCAGGGTTTTCATCACAGGCGATCACCTCCGGTGCCATCCAGTAAGGGGTACCGATGAACGTGTTCCGACGCCCCACCGTGCGGTCCAACTGGGCACTGACCCCAAAGTCGACTGCAGAAGCAGAGAGAACGAGAGCAGCTTCATCCAAGGTGCCATTTCTGGGGTGACAGGACCCGACTACAATTCACAGGCTGCCGTCTGGAGCCAGAGCGGTGCACAGCCCCCCCTGTCTGAATTCCGGCCCCTGCGGCACCTCTGTGAGGAGGGGGGAGCAGCTTGATCCGGGAGCCAAGTGCTTCTCCCACAGCTGAGGGAGACCCCTTGCTGCTTCAGAGCAGGAGACCTCCCCCCCTCTTATTCACTGAGCCAGTCCCGGGAGGTTTCTTGGAAGGGGGAGGGCGTCTACACGGTGCCAGATGAGCCAAGCAGAGATGAACCTGCCCCAGGACGGAGAGCCTTGCGGCCAGTCAGCCCAATCCAGTGGCATCAGCTCTGGCACTTATTTAGGATCTCTCGTTGGAGGGAGTGGATTGGGGCCCTGTTAGTTTTTGGATTCCGAAATTGCTGAAGGTCTGGGTTTTATGTTCCACGTGGGGCTCCTTTGGGGAAAACCCCGGAAGCTTCAGCAGGTGTGAAAGTCAAAGGGGGGGGGGGATGGCACAGAATGCCCCCAAAGGCCAGAGGAATACCTGGGTTTCCGGGCCCACCTGTGCTTTTTACTTTACACCCTCTGCAGCATAGCCACAGGAGCCCCCATTGCCAGGGACGTCTGGGAAACCAAGTTGCTCCTTGAGAAGGGGGTCTGTTGCAATACACACACACAGACAGACACAGGCACCTGCGACCTACCTGGGGCAGAGGCCTTCCCGGGAGCACGCCCCAGTCAGGCAGCCCTTTCCCACAGGCGCGCCCAGCCCTCCCTCCCTGTTGCTCCAGAGCTCCCTCGAAGCAAAGCAGCAGCCCACCTACCCAGCTTCACCTCCGCGTTCTCCGTGAGCAGCACGTTCTGCCCCTTGATGTCCCGGTGGATCACCTTGTGCGCGTGGAGGTGAGCCAGTCCCTGGTGGGGGGCAAGAGGCGGGAGGTCAGGCCTTGCGCAGAGGAGGGGGCTGCAGGGCTGGCCCTGCCTGCCAGAGACCCCCGCCCGTCTGCAGGAACCCTCACCCGGAGGATCTCCCGGCAGACGTAAGCGATGCAGTCTTCCTTCAGCGCGTTGCCCTTAGTGTTCTTCACCAGGTCTGTCACGGAGCCGGCACCGCAGAACTCCATCACCAGCTGGGGGAAAGGGGGGCAGGGGAGGTCAAGGGGGGCAATGTCGGAGCCCGGCCGGCCGGCCAGCCTGCTGCTCTTGGGGACCCTCCCCTCCCGCCTCACCCAGAGCTGGTCGTCATTCCCGGGGGGGCTCTTCTTGACGAAGGCCCCGTAGTAGGTGGCAATGTTGCGGTGATGGGAGTACTTCTTGAGCATGTTGATCTCCTGCTTGATCTCCTCCTCTTCATCCTTTTTGGAGAGAGGGGGACCAAGTTGGGGGAGGGGCATTGCCCCTGCCCCACAGAAGTGCACAGCCACCCTCCGACGCACGGCCAGGAGCCCCCGGCCTTCTGGCCCCAGGGGGAGGGAAGGGTGACATACCTCGGTGACATCCATGACTTTGATGGCAGCCAACTGCCCCGTCTTGACATGGCGGCCCTGGCAAAGGAGAAAGCAGGGGAAGAGGGGGTCAGCCCCTTCCAGACAGGGAGGACAATTAACCAATGGAACTGCCTGCCACCAGGAATCGTGGGCACTCCATCCCTGGGGGTTTTTAAGAGGCCAGACGGTCCCTTGTCTTGGATGGCGTAGGTCTTCCTGCTTGAGCCGGGGGCTGGACTAGAAGACCTCTAAGCTCCCTTCCAGCTCTATTGTATTCAGACGGCTGGTGGCCCCCTGCCCCACCCAGCCCCCCTTCCGCTGCCAAGGTCAAGTCTGGGGCTGGCCCAGAAGCCTTAGGAAAAGTGCGGCTGCCTCCTTCCCGAGGGGGCCTCTGTGTCCCCCCCGGCACCCGATGAGCCGGCTCGATTTCGGAGGGTGCTGCTTCCAGCACCCAGGCCTGCCTCAGGGCCCCTCCCCTCAAAGGGCTCTTGGAGCAGGAACTGCTCTGGGCAACATGGGGCTGGCGAGGGAAGAGCCGGCCTCTGTTTGGGGGCTCCTGGTGCCAGCAGAGGGAGCCCAGGAGTCATCCCGGCCTGGCTCTCCCGCTCGTGCCACCTTCCAGGGCTGCCCATCGCCATCTGGGGGGGGGTCATTCAGCCGGGGGGGGGGAAAACAGCTGCTTCCCACCTGGCCTCTTTCACTGTGGAAGAGATCGGCCGGAGCAGCACTGGGACAGGAAAGGAGGGAGGCTGGCGGGTGGGACTCCAAAACATGCCCCCGGGTTCCTGTTTGTTTTTAAGCCCCCCCCCTCCATGGGCACTCCTGCTGGCCCCCGGGGGTCAAGCTCAGACGACCGAGGGAGGGACCCAGCATGCTGGGTGGGGAGAGCACCAAGGGTAGGCCAAGCGCAGCCTTTTTTTCTCTCCCTTCACGGGGGTGGGGGGGAAGAGGGTCTGAGCCCCCAGGCTCTCGTCTGCACCCCTCTTCGCAGCCAGGCTGCCCTGGACTCAGCTGCTGCCCAGCAAGGGCAGCCATCGCTGCAGAAAGGGGGAGACGCCCCCCCCAGCTCTGCACCGCTGGGCAGCAGCCTCAGTCCTGCTCAGACCCCAACCGGCTGGGCCCACTGTGGGAGGAGGAGGAGGAGGAGGAGGAGAGCCACGGGGCGATTTTCCAGAGCCCCCCTGCCCTCAGCCGTGTGTTGGCATTGTCTTCTCTGCCACGTAGCCTGGCGTGGGCAGCCGTTGCTTGGCAACCGCCTTCCGCTTCCTTTCAAGGGGACCAGTGCTGAAAAGCCCCCCCCCTCCCCTGAAGTGTGAAGAGAACGATCTGGTGCACCTCCTCCCTGCCCCCGCCCCACCAGGGAAGGGGGAAGGGAGGGCTGCAGCCCCTCCCCCCACCGTTAAGGCCATGGGCAGCACCCACAGACGAGAAAAGGTCCCAAGACACCCCCCCCCGAGAGCTGCAGGGGGGCCAGCAAAGCCTCCGAGCAGGGAGCCCCCCCTCCCCACAGGGCGGGACGTCTGAGCACAAGGAAGCCGAGGCCGGCCTGGCCCCCTTCCATCTTCCTTGCCAGAACCTCCGAGGGTCCAGGAGCAGCTAAGGGAGGGACCTGCCGGTGTCCCCCCATCACGGGGGTCCTGAAAGACCCAGCCTTCCCCCAAGGGGGCACCAAGGAGAGAAGAGGGTTTCTCTCAAACCTGGGTCCCTGCCCCCTGCAGGGAAGTGGGGCACGAATTAATATTTGCATCAGACCTTTAATAATCAGGACGATGAAACGTCCCAGTTGAGAAAACTGCTAACCCCCCCAACACCCCCCCCCAGTCACTCACCTTGTAGACCTGCCCGTAGGTCCCATTGCCAACCACTTCCACCAGCTCAAATATGCCGGCAGGGTCCTGCGGAGGGAAGAAGGTGCCGGATGAGACCCTGGCAGCTGCCCGGAGGCCAAGGGCACCTCCTGCCCATCAAGGCCTCGGCCAACGCGGGCCTGGCTCTGCCGCAGGTGACCTGTCTCTGGGCCAGGGGAGGGACCACCGCTGAGCCCCACGGGACGGTCTGGCTCTGCCGAAGCTCCCCGCTCAGGAAACTGCAAAGCGGTGCTCAGGGACACCCCCCCCAACACACACACACTATAAAATGCCAGTGTGGCATCCCAACATAACAGATTTGTGTCTGTGCGGGGGGGTACAAGAAATCTCTGAGCTCCCTACGCCAAGCCTAAGAAGCTAGTCCGTGCCCCCTTGCCCATGCCCCCCCAGGCTACATGCGGAGCCCCATCCACGTGGCAGCCTCTTGTGTGGAGCGAGAGCCAGGGCGGGCAGTGCCAGGGGGCAGAGAGGATGGCTTGGCCAGAAAAGGCCAGGAGCCTGGTGCTAAAGATGCGGGTTGCCCCAGAGTGGAGGCCGCCCTCTGCCCTGGCCTCAGCCCCCAAAGCCATCCTGCCCAGGGCACCTCTTGCCAGGGTCTCCCTCTCCTGCCCCACCTGGGCACCCGGAGGAGAGTGCCCCTTGCCCGAGGGCAACCAGGGAGGGCCCAGCAGGGCTCAGCCCCGGCCCCAATTCGCCTCCTGCTGCACCTCGGGCCCGTTTCCTCCAGGCTCTGCTTCCCCTCCCCCAGCCCCCCAGCTGCCCCACTTTCGTGCTTGTCCCTGGCGGAGCTCTGCCTAAAATCTAGGGTAACGGCCGCCTGTGCTGGTGGGCCAGATCCCCCAGGACGGGTATTAATAGCTCCTGCACAGGAAGAAGGAGCTGGGCTGGGCCAGGCGGGGCGAATCCAGGCCGGGCTCCTCTGAGGCTCCCCGAAAAGGTGGGCCGGACCTGGCCCAGAATCGCCCAGAGAAGCCCAAGGCCGCAACGGCCCCCACCACGTTCCTCTCCAGGACCCTCGGCCCAGGAAGGCGGGTGGTGCTGCCCCATGGGCCCTGCGCCTGGGGGGGGCACCCCAAAGCCCGGGCATCACAGCCGAGCAGGTAGCCTGGGCAGCGGTTGAGAAGGGGAGGCACAACAGCGAGCGGAGGATTCCGTGGCTGCTGGCCGTGGACTCTGGGCCTGCTCCTGCCCCACAGGTCTGCGCTGAGCCCAGGAGCCCCAGCCTTGGCCAGAGGGCCCCTCTCTTCTTGCTTCCCCCATCCCAGCCTGTGGACCCTCCCCCCAAGTACACAGGCATGATGGGGGCTGCCCCCCTCTTCCGAAGACAGGAAAGCGCTCGGGAAGCACTTTTGGGGGGTGCAACGGCCAGCGTGCCATCCCAGAAAGCAGCCAAAGCACCCTAAACTCACAAGGCCAGCAGAGCCCTCTCAGCGCCCCATCTCTCCTGGGGGGCTGCTTTTCGCTCCTTCGACATGTGGCTGCTCTTGGGCACCAGCCCCCCGCATAGGGACCCAGGCCCCGAGAAGAAAGAGGCTTTCTGACACCCCAGTTCCCTGGCCCCTCCCCTCCTGAGCCCCCCAAAGGGGAAAGAGCAAGAAAGATCAAGCAAACGGGGGGGGGGAAGCTGAAGGCTACTTTGGGGGTGGGGGGAAGGGAAGGGGGGGTCAGTCCCTTGCAGCATCCGTTCAAAGGTGGAGGATGGGGAGCCAGCTCAACCCTCTCACATGGGGGGGGGGTGTTTGGGGGCGGCTGTGAGTCAGCAGAAAGACCTCTGCTAACAGCTGCCCACCCCACGGCTCCCCCCTCCCCAAGCACAGCCCACGCCAGGCAAAGGCGGGGGGGGGGAGATGGAATCTGCCGGAGACAGTCAGAGACGCCTGTTCACCTGCAGTCAGCCGAACCAGCGGCCCCCCTGCACCACGGCGGGGATCCATCTGGGCCTCTTGCAGCCCCCCCCACTTGCATGCAAAGAAGGTCTTCCACAGCAGAGGAGGGAAGCTGCGTCCTTCTTCCATGTCAGCCCCAAGCGGGGCCCAATGCCAGGCCTTGGGGGGGGTGCGAGAGAGGGACCCCCTCGGCCTTCCCCGCAGATGCCGGGATGAGGAATGGCGCCTGCAGCGTGGAAGGCAACCTTTGGTCCAGAGAGCGGGCAAGGCCGGCTCCCCATCCCTACCCAGTTCTGCGGAGGGCAGGCGGCCGTGCCAAGCCTGGGCAGGCTCTTCCGGGCTGCCACCTCCTCCCTCCCGGGGTCCAGAGCAGGGAAGGACCGGGGAGCCGTCTTCCCAGGCTCCCACCCCCAGGCCCCCTCAAGGGAAGGGGCTGTGCTGCCACTCCTCACCCAGAGGTGGGCTCCCCCAAGGCCCAGCCGGGGGCCCTGCAGGCCGCCTGCCTTTTCGGAGAGACTGCAAATGGTGCGGGCGGGGGAGGAAGCCTGCCTGCCTGCACCCCCACTGAGGCTGCCTCCATCTCCATGGCAGCCTTCTTGGGGGGGGCAGCTCTGGCTCAGCTCAGCACCGGGGCCAGGACTGCCTGTCCCCGGATGGCCAGGGGGCTGCAGCAGGGAAATTTTGGGGTGGGGGGAGCAGCCGTGGCACAAGAGCTTCCACCTCCCATCAGGAAGGCTGGACTGGAGGACGGGGGGGGGGGGAGATGAAGGGGTTTACATCCCCCTGCCCCACCAGCACCACTTCCCCTTTGGGACCCTCAGGAATTTCAGCCCAGTCTTCCCCCCCCCTGCCATAAAACTAACCAGATGCTGGCTCTTTTCCCAGTGACCCCCTCCCGCCCCCTCCCTGCAATTAAGGCCCCACCTCTCCTCCCTGGCTGAGGGGGGCAGCTCCGCGCCTGGCATGCCCCACTGCCTCTTCCCTGACCTCCTCTGACCTTCCCAAGGCCTGGGCAGGGGGGAGGCTTGGGGCATGTCATCCTGCCCAACGCGGAGCCACAGGTTCTGCTGCTGGCCAACGGCCTCCCCAGGAGGTGCCAGGCCAGCCCTTGGGCAAGACGGGGGCGGCAGGCCCACCGGCCGGCCTTCTTCCCCAGCCACGCAGATGCCGCAGTGCAAACGACCACCTGCGGCTGGCGGCCACAGTGCTGAGCAGGCCACCGTGGCCCCTTTAACCTGCGCAAGGCCTGCCAAGCATGGGGGGGGGGTTGGGTGGCTGTACCCATCCGGGGTGGGTTGGGAAGCTCTGGGCCTGCTGCTGGCAGTGCCCAGAGGCATCGGGTAGCCTGTCTTGCCTTCCCACACACCAGGGGCGAAGTCCTGCCAAGGTCAGAGGTTGGAGGAAGAAATACACCGGGAGCAAGGCCGGAGGCTGGGGTCCAGCCTGTATCAGGGGCCTCCTGTTCGCCCCCCCCCCCCCGAACAATTTCAGAAGGACCAAAAAAGGGCTTTTTAAGGCTCTGCGAAGGGAAACGCTCTAACCAAGTAGGCTGCGAGGGAGGGAGGGGAGGCTTCCTACGCTCTGTGGGGACAAAGCAGCGGCCTGGTCAATGGGCCTTCAGCCAGAGCGAAGGCCCTGGACCAGGCTCCTGCTGCAGGGGAGGGCCAGTTCCCCGGGATTCGAGGGCCTCTTCGTAGCCTGGCCCAGGACTGCCTCCCCACCCACCCCCTGCAGACAGTTCCTCCCACAAGGTGCTTATTCACCCACCAGGCCGAGACAGACGGAAAAGCCGGTCTGGGCAGGTCCACCCTCCAGAAAGAAAGTTGCCCCACCCTCCACACCTCCTGCCAGCTGAGCGGGCAGCCGGCCAGCCTGCCCCACCTCTGGCAACCGCCTCGGAGGGAGCAGGCGCCCCTGGGCTTCCCAGAGGGCCTCGGAGCCCCCGACCGGCTCCCCTGCTGCTGCCGACGGGCCGGTGGGCCCCAGCAGAAGGCGGGGGCCCTCGGAGCACCACTGGGCTCTCCCAAGGCCTGCTGCAGGAGTGCCCCCCCCAAGTGGCCCAGCGGAGAAGCCTGGTCCCCACGGTGGGAGAGCCCCTCCCCCTCCCGGCTGCAGGACACGGGCTGCGGGGCACCCTTCCCCCGCTCTGGGCTTGGCGGTGAGCCCTCCGGGAGGGCAGCCGCCTGGGCAGCACGGCTGGGCACGCGGCAGGGCCTGCCGGATCCAGGGGAGAGGCGCTCGCAGCGTAGGCAAGCGTGGAAGGGGGGATTGTGATTCAATTAAGGCCAACATGCTGCAGTCAACAAGTTCTCCCTAGCAACAAGCAGGCATGGTGGTGGCGCTAACCAGCCCAGCACCCAGATCCCTTTCCAGACTGGCTGGGAGGCTGGGCAAAAGAGAGCAGCCGGGCCCTCCCAAAGCCTGAGCCACCGAGGAGGGACAAGAAAGCACAGCGGAGGGGAAGGGAGCAGCCCGCCCGCCCCCACGCCAGGGCTGGAAAGATACAGCGGCTCCTCTCCCCCCCAAAGCAGAAGCGCCTCCCTCTCCTCCCCCCCCAGCTTCAATCAGAGAGCAGGTGCACCGCAAAATCTGCATCCCCCAAGTGTTCCTAATTAATAGGCTGGGAAATTTCCATCCGCGGCCATTTAATCAGGCCAGGAGCCCAAGACAAGTGCCGGTGCCCCCTTGGGAGAGGGAGGCAGAGGGAGGGAGGGAGGGAGGACAGGGGAAGCTCAGCCCCTCCACAGCAGGGATCCAGGTAGGCACCCCTCCTCCAGGGGTGGGGGCTGCCCTGGACTACCTGGTGGGTCAGAAAGGGCAGCAGACCAGGCCTCTCGGCCTGCGACAGCAGAGCAAGGCTCTCCCACGGGGATGCCAGTCGCCCTAAAGGACGCCCCACTCCCAAGTGTGTGTGTGTGTGTGTGTGTGTGTGTGTGTGTGTAAATGCTCTGGGACCTCTAAGGCAAGGGCCCCCAGATCAATACTCGTGGCTCCCCCAACCTCCTTCTAAGCCAAACAGTTCCAAGTAGGGCTCGGCTACCCAACTCGCTACGGTGGGGGATGGGATGGGGGGTGTTAACAGAACAGCCCCCCTTTCCCTACTCTGAAGAGCCACAACCTGACCCCGGACCGGCACACGAAGCCTCCTCAGGCTTGCCCTGACGGCCTCTCTCTCTCCCCTCCGGCACAGCAGGGCCTCTCCGGGCGGGCAACCAGGGCCCCACAAGGGAAGGACAGCCAAAGGAGCCCCTCTCCCCGGGCCTCCAAGCACCCTCTCTTCCCACCCCGGAGGAGGAGGAGGAGGCCCGGCCCCTCTGCCCTCCGCCACCCACCTGGGGGAGGCCGGGGGCCCTGCCGCTTCCCTTCCCCCAGGCTCCGGGCGTGCAGCCGCCACACCTGCCCGGCTCTCCCCCAGCCCCGCCGCCCCGCCGCCGCCTTTCCACCGGGCGCCTCTCCCTCCCGGGGCAGGACCCCCACGGCGGGGGTGGCGGCGGAACGCCCGGAGCCCGCTCTCTCCCCGCAGAGGCCGCCCGCCAGGCTCGCCTCCGCCTTCCCGCTCGCCTCCGCTCTGCCCGGGTGCGGAAGCCCGCCCGGCAGGAGCCCCCGCTGCAGGCGGCCGGAGGGAAGGGCCCGGGGCTGCCCGGGGGCCGAGCCGGCCTCTCCCAGCCTGAACCGGGCGGGGGGGGCGCTCCGGCTGGGATCGGCTACTCGCTGCTCCTCCCGGGGACGGGGCGCGGCGCTCTGGGGCGGCCGGAGGAGCAAGCGGGGCGGGGGGGGTCGACGGCTGCCCCCCTCCCCGCCCGACCCCCCGCGTCTCCTCCGGCCAGCCCCCCACCCCCGCCGGGCCGGGCTGCGGGGTCCCGGGAGCGGCGGGCCGGCTGGGCCTCTCCCCTCGGGGGCGGGCGGGGGAGGCGGGGGGCGCCCCACTCACCCGGAGGGCGGAGAGGTCGATGTCGTCGAGGCTGCGGGCGGGGGCCGGGTCGGCCATGGCGGCGGCGTCCTCCTCCTCCTCCTCCTCCTCCTTCCCCGCGCTCGGCTACGGGCCCATCGCGCCGTCCAGCCAGCGACCCTCCGAGCCACCCGCCGCCCGCCGCGCTCCGACTCAGCGGCGCCCTGAGGAGCGGGCCGCCGCACCGCGCACGCGCGGGGCCTGGGGGCGGGGCCTCCGCGGCGGCGCTCCGCCCTCCCTTGCAGGGAGGGGGAGGTCGAGGAGGATCGCGCGCGAGCGAGCGTGCGTGGAATCGCTGGTCGCTCGGCGGCGGCGGACGGAGCGGCTCTCGGGCACTTCCGGCGGAAGACGGTCATGGGGGAAGAGGCGCGGCGGCCCACATTTCCCCCCCCATATATCACCCCCCCCCAGGAAAGCAGACGCGGGACAAGGACGCGCAGGCGGAATGCGTGTTTATTGAACGTGTGGAAATGCAGAAAAACCGCAGCCGGCGATTGAAGAGCGCGCGACCCCCCCCCGCTTGGGCGCCGCCTCTGGGGCCGTGCGGGGATCCCCCTCGACCCGGCAGCCGCGGCCCCCGGTCCCCGCGCGGCCCCGCCCAGGCAGCCGGGCCGAGCCCCCTTCCAAGCGGCCTCCCCGCGCTCACGTCCACACCTCGGTGGGGATCATGCCCTCCTTGCAGTTGAGGGGCGGCAGGAGGTGCTCCTCGGCCAGGAAGTCCAGCGGGAAGCCGACCAGGAGCCCCCGCAGCGCCCGCAGCCGCTCCCGCGCCCGGGCCGGGTGGAGCGAGGCCAGGCTCTCCAGCGCCACGTGCTCGCGCAGCGCCCGGTGCGACTTCACGGCGTCGGTGGGGAGGCAGCGGAAGACCTGCGCGGGGCGGGGGCGGGGTGGAGGGGGAGCAGGGTCAGCGCCCCGGCCGGAAAGAAGGGACCCAGGTGCCCCCCCTCCGTCTCTCTCTCTCACACACGCACGCACGCACGCACGCACCCCTCTTCCTCCGAGCCTGCAGCCAGTAACACTGGCTGGGACAGTAGCAGGCAGGGAACTGAAACCTCTGCATGGTATCCCCACCCCACCCCAAATCCACAGGGCTGGAGACTGATTTGCAAATCGGAGTAAGAAGGATCCAAATGGCATCCATCCACCCCAGATCCTAGGCACCTACCTCCTCATAAATACTGGTATTGGCTAAGGCTCGGGCACACCAGATGCCAAAGAAGAAGCGGTCGCTGATGGGATCTTGAATGTCAACATCGTCCTCTGGAGCGACCCCCAAGATGCACCTGCCAGGGAGTTTTCAAGGCTGGGGATCTCAGGGGGTCCCCAGCTCTGTCTTCCGGCCGGGCAACAGGAAAGGGGGTTCTTTTGGCAGCTGGCTGGGCAAAATGCACCGGCAGAGAACAGGACTCCCCCCCCCGCCCTGGGCTACCTGGGTGGGGGCAGCTGGAGGGCAAGGATCCCGCTGCCTGGCATCTACCGGCCCCCCCGTCAGCTGCCTGTGGCCCCCGCGGGCTCTCTTCTGCCCCATCCACACACACCCATCTCTGGGCTCTGGGTTTTGGGGGGCAAAGGGGGGTTGCCCTTTCTGCCCCCGCAGCACTCACCTGAAGCACTCGAGGCGCAGGCTCAGCGAGAACTTCCCTGCCGCGTACTCCTGACCACCCATGGTGGACGGCACCAGCTCAGTGTCCTCCACCAGCACGGCCAGCTCACTGTCACGCTTCCCCAGCAGGCTGCGGTCGTTGATGTTGGCAGAACCTTTGGGCGGAAGGCTGTGAAGTGAACCCTGGGGCTTGGGTGTCCCTGCCCCCCCCCAAGCCTCCCCACTCACCAATGATGATGAGCCGGTCATCTGCAATGAGCATCTTGCTGTGGATGTAGACCAGCTCTGTGAGAAGGGTGCCCCGCAGCTCCCCATGGGTCCGAAGGCCGCAGAAAGAGATGTAGTCCCTCCAGCCCTCCCCCACTTTTGAGGTGGGAGGGAGAGAAGAAGGGAGACATCAGCCTTGAGCCCCCCCCATCTATCAAGGCAGGGAGACTCTTCACCTCCCCCAGCAGAGACCCAGGCCTCACTCCTGGGGTGGCGGTCATGAGGGGCTGGAGGGTGAACTTTGCTCCGGCCCTTCCCCCCCCCCCAGTACTCACTGACTGCCTGGAGGCGACTAAGGATGGACGACTCCCCACGGCAGAGAGTCCTGCAATGCGGAAAGGGCATCTGAGTGCTCCTCTCCCTCCCTCCCTCCCCATGGCCAGCCACAGTGGGCCTCCGGCCCCAGGGCCAAACTCACCGGTAGGTGTAGTGAAGAATGGCTTGGGTGGAGTTGCTGCCTCCCTGCGCGATGTCCCCCTCGAAGCCAGGCAAGAGGGGCAGAAGCACGTACACCCTGAACTGCTTCTTCTCACTGCAGTGGGGGAGACCCCCCACCCGGGCGTCAGATGATAGGACAACGGGGGACGTTTCTCCCTGCCCCCAACTCTCCCCCGTGTGGTTCCCGCAGCACTCTTGGCACTGAGAGAAAATGGCCTCTTTTCAACTGAGGCCTTTGATTCAGAGGCTTTTCTGAGCAGGGATGGGGGGGAAACGGGGGGGGGGGCCTGGGCTCCTGGTGGGTTCACACTGAGAGCCGGTTTGGTCTCGTGAAGGCACCGGGCTAGAAAGCGGGAGACGGTGGGCTCCAGTTCCCCCTTGGGCATGGAAGCTGGCTGGGTGACCTTGGGCCAGTCATTCTCGGCCCGGCCCACCTCACGGGGCTGTTGTGGGGGGGGGAAGGAAGATGTGTTTGCCATCTTGAGATTTGTAAAAATAAAGATGGGAAATAATAAATAAGGGAGAACTAGTGGGCAAAGAGAGGTTAGTTACGCAGGTGCAGCTCGATGCTTGCAAGTGCCAATTCACCCCCGTGGCTCCCTGGGGGCCTCTGCAGCTCACAAAGCCTTCTGCCCCCCCCCCTCAAAAGAAAAGGGGCTGACACGGCTCCTAGCCCGGCTCTCCCTGTCATGGCTGCCGGCCTTGGGTCTCCTCTCTCATCCTGGACGCAGAGCAGCAGGAACTGAAGGCAGCCCAGCTGTTCTGCAACCACCTCAACAGCCAAGCACCCCCCTTTGCCTGCTGGGGGGCGGGGTGGGGGGCTCTCCAAGGCAGCAGGGTCGAAACAGGAACTGCCAGGCCCGCTTCAGGAGGCCGATCTAGGGCGCCGCCGTCTGGGCTCCTGGGGCGGCAGGGGGGCACGGCCTCGGCAGGGGGGGCGGCTGGATGCCGCCAAGGGAGTGGTGGGGCAAAAGGCAGCTGAGCCCGCAGCAAGAGGGGCTTCCCTGGTGGCCAGGCTGCAAAGGGGAGGGGGGTGGGGCAGGAGAAGTGCTTCCCTACTTGCCAGATTCTGTTAAGGTAACTTGCCATTAAGTGTTAATTAGCTTGTCTGCCCTGCTTTTCTGTCTGGTTTCTCTGCACAAGAACCTGGCAGTACTTTTCCAGATGGTCATAGCAGTCTGAGCATGTGCAAAGAGGCTCCCTCCACAAGATACACGGCATAGCTCTTGAAAACTGGATGTGTTAGCCTCCCCCCCCAATTTGCCAAACCCACCTGTGGGCAAGCAGGATCCGCTGCACGACCGCGTCTCCTACGGTGTTGAGCACCGAGCGCCCGTCTGTGCAGCTGATGAAGAACTGGTTCTGCCAGGGGAAAGGACAGAGGGCTCCCTTGGCAAAGGCGGACGGGGGGGGGCTCCCCGCTTTCTGGTTTGTGCTGTTCCCCAAAGGCCTCGGGAGCCTCCTCTGATTCGAGCTGCCTGGCCCTCCTCCTCTGTCCTACCTCGATGTACAGGTAATGCTGGCTGCTCCTGATGGCCTCCAGGTAGGCGTTGTAGATGGAGCATTCCTGCAGGCCGGCCGACCATCGGTCCACGGAGCGCAGCACCTGAGGGCGCAGCCAGCGGTTTTCTGGGTCAAAAGGGGTGGGCTGGGACTCTGAGCCCACCCACTGCCCCCCCCGTCTCCTGGGAGCCCTTGGATATGCTGGGGCTGGGGGCTCCCCTGCTTCCCCTTCAAAAGGTCCTGACCTTTTGAGCACCAAAAGCCAGAATGGGCGGCGGTGTGTGTGCAGAAGTAGCCTCTTCAGCCAGACCCCTGAGTGCTGCAACTTGTTCTCAAGCAAGGCCCCCGATGTGGCCCCCTCAGAAGCCCCCAAAACCTGCCCCTTCCCAGCCACCGGCCTGACCCCGCTCCCTCACCTGGACGTCGGCCACCTGGGCACCGGGCACGAGAAAGGGGAGCCTTGGGGGGACGTGGGGGGACTTGGGCAGCAGGTAGGGGTACTCTGAGCCTTTGTACTTCGCCTTGATGGTCTGAGGAGTAGAAACGGGGGTCAGCGGCCCCAGATCCCCAGCCCCTTTTCTCAGCTGCTTGTTCAGCATGCAAAAAATAGGGCGAACGTGCAGTGATGCAACCACTCACATGTGCCTCCAAGCCAATCTCTAATGTTTAATCGCTCTCTGAGTAGTGACAAGTCAGGAAATGGATATTGACAGCTATCAATAAAGAGCCCATGCCAGCCGTGCAGCTGAAGGATGGAAGGCATTCCTAAACCACGCGACAAACTTATTAAGCAAGAGACGAGACAAAATTGGGCACGGGGCGCTCCCTGCCCCCAACAGCTCTGCGATCAGCCTGGCAGGAGACAACTCACTGCCCTCCCCCGGGAACCAGAAGAGGAGGGGGAAGTTGGAGAGCCAGGGGGTGGGTGGGCTTAATCTGCCTCAGGCTGCTGCTCCCGGTTTAATTGAAGCTGCGCAGGAGTGGGGGGGCTGACCATCAAAGCCATGGGGTGGATGCAGTAGTTTGGGGATCTGCCATCTTTAATTTTCAATGGGGTAGACCCCCCCCCCAGCTCCCTTGGTCCTGAAGAGCGGCTCTTATGTGTCGGGGAAGGCGGGCAGGGACGTCCAAAACTGAACGTAAACATTAGGAGGACTTTTCCAGCTCTGCAAGCCAAGCCGTCGGCTGCTGGCTCCCACGTGAAGTGGGGACTCCTGTTTTCCTTTGGGGACTTCCCAAAGAAATGCTCTGCAAGGGGGGGAGACCAGGGGTCCCCCAAGGTCCCTTCCAGCTCCTTGAGTCTTGTTTGGCCAAGAACCACGTTGGGGGTATCCTACAAGGACCCTCCAGGAAGATTTAACCTTCAGCATTTAAGAACCTTCGGATTCTTAGGTAGGTAAAATGAGGACCCAGATTGTTGGGGGCAATAAGCTGACTTTGTAATAATGCCGCTTGGGGTGTGTGTGTGAAAGCCCTAATAAGCAGGCGTACACATAGAATGAAGGCTACTGCTAAGCTTGTAAGCCGCCCTGAGTCTTCGGAGAAGGGCGGGATATAAATGGAATTAAAATTAAAAAAAAATTCTACCAATTTCTTTAGCCAGGACCGAAGGGGGGCAATCTCTCCCCCCCCCCCCGCTATCAGTATCATCAAGTATGCTTCTTTAGTGATATTTTTACGGTAATTTGGCTTTAGTTACTGATTACTAACAATCACTGTTACTGAAAAGCTACTCTCTTTTTTTGTTAATTATTTCCCAAACAGCTGGAAAATTCTACCCAGTTGAGTGTCAGAGCTGAACTGTGCTTGCAGCTTTTGGGCCGGGCCAAACCCAGCTCTGCCCCCCCCAGCCAGGCTGCCCACAGCCCCGCTGCCCACCCACCTTGGTGAAGTTCCAGCGCTGGATAAAGTGCCTGGCCACGTCCCGCGCGGCCACGCCATGAACGGCCACCCCCACATCCCGCCACGGCATCCGAGGGGTCTGGAATCTATCAATGAAATCTGGACCAGAGCAGGAGGTGAGGTCACTGCGCAGCGGGGGGGGGGCAGATTCCCCCAGCACAGGCCAGCCTCCCTCCAACAGGCAGCCCACCCCCCATGGCGAGGGGAAGAAGGTGGTTCTGGTCTGAACCTGGGAGGGGCTTCGTGGGCTGCCCTTGGCAGCTGGACTGCCACTGGCTGGGGAGGTTCAGACAGGCTCCTCTGAGCGGGGGGGGGGCAGGCTAGAACACTTCTGTGCAGCGTGCGCATGGCAGCATCGAGTGAGGGTATATTTGCCCCTCGTGTGAGTGGGGGTGGGGGGCTGGGGCAGCATCAGGACCGCAAGCTCTCAGGCAAATCGCACCCGCAACCCAAGGGCTCTCGGGCTGCCCATCCTTGTCCACCCCGCACCTTCAAAGGGCCTGTCCAGCTTTATCCAGTCCTTGGCAATGAGGTTGCCGTAGTCCTTGCCCAGCCAGAGCAGCCGGTTGGTGGCCAGGTCCACGGGTGCCTCCTCTCCCGGCCCTGAAGGGAGGGCCCCCCCCTGAGCGAAAGAGAGGGTCAGGGGGAGGCCTGGTGGGGGAGGGGCCGGGGGCCAGCAGCAGAGGGGAGAAGAGAGAGCAGGTCAGAGCAGACAGAGGAGGGGAGACAGTCACCCCAGGGGCAGCCACCTGAGCTGCGGGGAAGGAAGGGGAAAGAGGGAGGGAGGGAGGGAGGGAGGGAGGAATAAAAGGAAGGAAGGAAGGAAGGAAGGAAGGAAGGAAGGAAGGAAGGAAGGAAGGAAGGAAGGAAGGAAGGAGCAGCAGAGCCAGGAGGCGGCTTCTGGGGCAGCTCAGGCACCAGCTCACCTTGGCACCCTGGATGTTCTCACCCTCCAGGTCTGTCAGGCGGTACTCCGAGGTGTCCCAGCGCCCGTAGGCCAGATCCAGCCCTCCCAGGAAAGCCACAGACTGGTCCACCACCACCAGCTTCTCGTGGTGAGCCCACAGGAAGACGATGGAGGAGACGTGGTCCGGATGGCGCATCACCTGGCAGGGAGAGGAAGCCGGGGGATCCCACAGCGAGGGGAGCCAGGCGGGACGGAGGTCTCTCCAGAAGCCCTGGAGCTCAGAAAAGGGTCCCCCGCCCACGTCCTGCTTGTTCCGGATGCCAGACGGGAGGTGGCTGAAGCAGGAGGCCGGGGGGGGGGGGAGGGTTGTTAGGGCCCAGGAACTGGGGAGACGGATGAGAAAGGTGCAGCCCCCCACCCAAATTCCGGGACTGCCCAATGGAGGGGGCGCACTTACCTTGATGTTGGGGTGCAGCAGCATCAGGACCCTCTTGCTGTAGTCGCTGTTGAGCCCCAGGGCCAGGCCCACCTCCTTGAAGAGCAGGACGCAGACACGCACCCCCTGTTCCTGAAAGGGGGGCCATTCAGGGCGGGGTCACCTGCTGGCCAGGAAAGCCAGCCAGCCCCCCCCTCCGGCCTGCGGGGGCCACTCACCGCTTTGTGCTTCAGGATGAGGTCCAGTCTCCACTTGTCCGACTGAGCAGGGCGCTTCATGTAGATCTCGGGGCTGAGCCTGGAAGGGGGGGAGGGAATGCTTTCTCGTGGGGGGGCAGGAAGAGGGCTTGGTGGGGGCCGCTGACTTTCAGGGGAGACCTGCTCCCCTCTCCCCCCCCCACAGAACTGGCTGCTGGCAACTTCCTCCTGGAGATGCAATCTCCCCTGTCCCTGGTAGCCCTTCCGGTCTGGGCAAGGCTCCTGGGCTGAAGCCCCCCCTGCTCACCAGCAGCAGGGACTGGGCTCTGCTGGCCGCCAGATGCCCCAGCCTCCCCACCAGGGAGAGGGGGGCCCCACAACAAGCCGGCCGGACCCCTTTGTGCCAAGCGGGGCCACGCCAGGCTTACCACCAGTCCGTGATGAAGATCTCCTCCCGGGCCTGCACCAGCGCATCCGCCACGGCCGCAAAATATCCCTCTCCGTTGAGGAACCTGCCGAGGCAGAGCACACGGTGAGAGTGGGCCAGCCCCGCCCCCGGTTGCCCCCGGCTCCTTGAGCAGCAGCAGGCGGGGGTCTCTGCTCACCAGCGGGCGGGGGTCCCCTCGCGGACAGGCGCAAACCCCTCGTGGCGGTGGTGCCGTAGGTGCTCCTGGCCTTTGCTGGCAGCCAGCTCCGTGATCTGCTGCCCCCACCAGCGGGCCTGCCGGTAGCTGCTGCACTTCAGGACGAGGGACCTGCAGGACGGGAGGGGCACAGACCTCTCCCAGCGGCTGCCAACGGGCGCCCTGGGCTGCGGGGCCCCCGGGCTGCCTGCCCTCGCCTCTGCCCGCCTCTCAGGGCAGAAAGAGACCCACCGGCTGGTCGGGTGAGGCACCCACCTGGAGGGAGGGAGCAGGCCGTGTGCCCCCCGGCTGCCCCCCTCGGGCCTCGGCTCAAATGCGGGCTGCATCCGGCTGAAAGGCCCAGGTCAGCGGTCCTGTGCTCTGCCCCCCCCCCCCCCGTATCCCCCTCAGACAGACCTGCAGCTGTTGTCCACACGGACCCCGTACTTGCTCTCTGTGGGTTTCTTGCCCACTTGGACCCTGAAGGCCGGGTCGAAGAGCAGCACACAGGAGATCTCGCCCGACTCCGGCTTCAGGTAGAGCAGGAAGGCCTCCTTCACCACCAGCCACCTGCAGAGGGAGGGGGGAGGGGCTAAAGTAAAAGCAAACTCCCCCCCCCGTCCCTCCCCCTATGGCACCTGGGATTGACCTCTTGGACCAGCGATAGCAGATCTGGTGATGCCCGGCACAGTTCAGCCCCTGGATGCGGTGGCCCCCGGACCGCTTCAGGATCATGCCTTCTCTGGAGGGGGGGGAGGAGGAGGCGCAGGTCAGGCATCAGCCCCTGGCCCAGCCCCCCACCCCACCAATGCGAAAGGGCAGAGGTCTTGCTCACAAGCCTTTGGGGCCGAGTTCCGGAAGGAAGGAGAGCCGGCTGACGTCCAGGAACTCCGCCTGTGGAGCAAGGAGCAGAGGGTACCCTGGAGGGCCAGGCCAGACCCGGCCACCGCCCACCCGCCCCTGAGCCAAGGGAGGGGGAGGGGCCGTACCATGGCATGGTAGTCCCGGTAAGCACTCATCTCCAGCAAGGTGTTCAGGTAACCTTCCAGCTGTTTCTGTGGGGAAGGAGGAGCCGAGAGGAGGGCTGCAGGGGGCTCTCGGCTCTCCCCCACCCTGTCAGCAACTGCCACCCCCTCCCCAGATACCTGGATACCCCACTCATCCCCGGCTTCCTTTCCCACCAGCAGCGTCCTCCCCATCACGGGAGGTGGCCGAGAGGTCCTTCTGCACTTCCCTGGGGCTGGGCGGGGGGCAGCTGTGCCGACCCAGCTCTCTGCTGCCTCACCTGCTTGCTGGACGGGCGCCGGGAGACCTCGCCACCCCCGTGTGGCAAGGCGGGCAGCTCCAGGGAGTTTCCGACTGGCCACGAGCCCTGCAGGACGAATCTGCGGGGAGAAAGTCTCACCAGCCCAGCCTCTCCCTGCCCAGAGGGAGAACCCTGGCAGAGCCCCCCCCCAAAAAAAGCTGGGAACAGGCTCTCCTTGCCAAATGGTGGGGGGGGGCTGAGGCCAAGGCAGAGCTGAGCCAGGCTTGGGAGTTGGAGCGCCCCCGGGAGTGAAGTGCCAGCAGCTCCCTGGAGTGGCCTTTGAGGGCCGGTGGGTCTCCTCAAAAGACAAATGGGAAGGAGGGGGCCATGGGGGAGTTTGGCCATACCTTTAAGCAAGGCTGATAAAGAATCGGAGGTTGCCTACACAAGGCGTCTCTCTCTCTCTCTCTCTCTCTCTCTCTCTCTCTCTCTCTCTCTCTCTCTGTGTGTGTGTGTGTGTGTGAGTGTGTGTGGCCATTTGGGTGAAGGGACAGGATAAACAGAACAGATTCAGCAAGCGGGTTACATTTGTGTGTGTGAACTCAGCTTGAAGGCCAACGACTCAGCCCCAGACATGAACAACAACGAAACAGGAAAGTCCGAAGAATGATGGGAGCTGGGGAGCTTCTCCTCTGCGGGGAGAAGGGCCCCCCTCATCACCCCCCATTCCTGGAAACAAGTTAGGCAGGGGTACAAGGCGCCTGTTAACCTGTGGAACTCCCTGCCCACGGAAACAAGGGGGCCCCCTTGCTACCCTCCCACTCATTTTCATCCCCTGGACTTTTGAACAGACATTGATTCCTAAATCACTATCAATACCTCGTGATTTATCAATTCAAGAGTGCTTAAGGGGAATAATTAAAATAAATCTATTAATTCAAGATACCAAAGAGTTAAAAATTGTGAAAAAGTAACAATGAAAAAAGGATTGCCGGGGTGAAGGCTGTTCATGGCTTGTAAAACTGCTGGCAAATTCTGCTGATAATCATGTAAAGCAATTTAGCCTATTCCTGCCAAGGGCTGGATTCCTGTACCAGGCTGGGGGTGCAAATAGGATCTGCTTGTGATCACATGAAGGATCATGTGTGCAGCTGCGCAGGGAAAGAAGAAACTTGCACAAAAGAGAAAGACGGATTGTGCAGAGAACAGCAGGACAGTTCTGTCAACCAGCCAACTGAGAGACACAGAGAGAGAGAGAGAGAGAGAGACAGAACGAGAGAGACAGAGACGGAGATTCAAATTTGGTACATAGCTGATCCCAAAGTCCCTCTGAACTGGGACCCTTCAGGCACTACAACTCCCATCTCTACATATGCTCACATGCCTGAAGGAGTGTCGGGTAGAAGGCTGTGCCTAGATGGCACCAAAATCAGCCAAAGGATGCCAGAGGACCTGACCTTGGCCAGGCACCATGGCAGGCTGGCAATCAACGGAAAAGAAACCACGTTGGCACCAATCCAAGGTTTACAACAGGGATGTCCAACCTTGGCCACGTTAAGAACTGTGGACTTCAGCTCCCAGAAGTCCCCAGCCACCATGGGGGCTTAACGTGGCCAAGGCTGGACACCTCTGGCTTGCTGCCTGCTCAGCTCCCCTTGTAGGAGGCCCCGCCTGGCTACGGCAGCCCCTGAATCTCACCGGGGCAGCGGGAGCAGGCTGAGGAGCAGGCGGTGCTTCATCAGGTCCCTGTGGAGCTCCTGGAAGTGCCGGAAGAGCTTCTTCATGCTCCAGGTGAACTGGCCGTGGCTGAGCTGCAAGGCGTAGACGGTGCTGGGCCGCACCTGCGGGGGGGGGGGGAGAGAGCTGGACAGGGACCACCAAGGCCTTCTTGCACCAACCTCCCTTCCCCCCGTTAGCCCTGGGGGGTCACCAGCAGGGGTGTCCTGTGCAGCACTGGGCAGGGGCCGTTGGGCTGCTTTGTTCTGGAGGGAGGGGTGCCAGGGGGCCCCTCTCGAGGGACCCAGGGTTGAGTTTAAGAGAGGGGCCCTCTGGCTTTGGGGTTGTGCTGAGGGATGGAGGGAAGGGGCTGAAACGGAGCCGCCCCTTCCCTCCCCTGGCTGTCGGGCTGAATCCCTCCCGCCCTGAGTGGCAGCTGGGCTCCTGTCTCCCTTGCAGCTGTTTGTTGTTGTTAGTTGCGAAGTCGTGTCCGACCCATCGCGACCCTATGGACAATGTTCCTCCAGGCCTTCCTGTCCTCTACCATCTTCTGGAGTCCATTTACGCTCACGCCTACTGCTTCAGTGACTCCATCCAGCCACCTCATTCTCTGTCGTCCCCTTCTTCTCTTGCCCTCAATCTTTCCCAGGCAGCTGTTTAGTAGAGCAATAATTATATCCTGCAACTGGAAAATAAACACCTGCCTTCTTGGCCCCACTTTGGCTTGCAGTTGAGGGAAATTTCCTCTGTCACCTCTCTGCTTCAAAGCAACCTGCATTCAGCTGCCCCCCCCCCCCGACTGAGAGCCCCACCCAGAATTCCTGGCCGTTCGCTCGCACTGGCTGGGAATTCTGGGAAGCTTGCAGACTGGGCCAACGACTGCCTTGGCGGAGAGCCCCTTAGGGCCTTCTCAGGAGCAAAATGATTTGGGACTCCAGTTTACCCAACGTGGAATGTCAATCAACTATTTCTCAGTCTGGCATGCACAATGCAGGCCGTCCTTGACTTACAACAGTTCGTTTAGTGACCGTTCAGAGTTACGACGGCACTGACCCTTTTTCACGCTTACGACCCTTGCAGCATTCCCCCCCCGGTCACGTGATCAAAATTCAGGCATTTGGCAACCGACTCATATTTACGACGGTTGCCGTGTGCTGGGGGGGTGTCACGTGATCCCTTTTGTGACCTTCAGAGAAGCAAAGTCAATGGGGGAAGCTTAGCAACTAATGTGTGGCTAATGTAACAACTGCAGTGATTCACTTAACAACTGTAGCAAGAAAGGCTGCAAAATGGGGCAAAACTCACTTAACAAACGTTTCACTTAACAACAGAAATTTTGGGCTCAGTTGTGGTCGTAAGCCGAGGACCGCCTGTAAAGATGAATTTCCTTGCACAAAACGTAACTATTTCTCAGTTCGTGTCTTGGCAAAGTGAAACGGCAAAAAAAACCTGCCTGTGTTTCCAACGGGCAGTTTGCTCAAAATTCCCTCCTTTCTCCCAGGCCGCTTAATCTCTCAGTCTTCTACCGACAAGGACAAGTTCCTAGTCCTCCTGGCGAACAGGCTCAGCTGCCCCCAGGACACCCCGAGTCCCCCGGTCAGCTCTTTCCCGCATGGCTGCTGGGCGCAACAGGAGGCCGTGAGGAAGAGGCCCAGGAGGACTGGCTGGTCAAACGGGGACCTCTGGGGAAGTGCCGGGCTTTGTGCCTGAGGCCGGTCCTGGGGGGGGGGGCTGCAGGGGGTTCGAGGCTGGCAGGTGGGTGCCTGTAAAGGGTCCGACAGCCCCCACTCACCTTAGAGCCCCAGGTGTACCGCTCTGTGCTGTCCACCCGTGCCACGACGGGCACCCCGTCCAGGAAAAGGGGGGCCTGGGAGTGCAGCGGCCTGGGCTCGTAGACCGCCATGGGGAAAGAGCATGGCTGACCTGGGAAGGAAGGAGGAGCTCAGCCCGAGACCCCGTGGAGGGCCAGCGGCACCCCCCCCCAAATCCCCACCCGCCTGCCCCGCTCAGCCTGACCTGCAGCCGCTGGGCCTCGGAGGGCGTCGTTCTCATCAGGCTCTCCCGGCTGCATTGGGCTTTCCAAGGTCTCCCCAGCAGGGCCAGATGTGGCCTGCCAGCCCTGGAAAGGAAGAAGGTGGTCCTGGGCCCAGGCAAGCCTCCCCATTGTCATCCTCTGCCTGGAAGCCCCTCCCCAGGCAGCAAGTGCCCCCCCTTGCCTTGCGAAGCCTGGCTCCTTCGGAGGAGAAAAGGCAGCTGCTTGAAGCCCCCCCCCCCTCCCGCAGGCAGACACGTTGGGCAGAAGGGCTGGTCAAGGGAGGGACACACACACACACACACACACACACACACACACACACAGACAGGGACCTCTGACCCCAGGGCAGCCTTGGCTGGATGGAGCTCTAGTTAGCTCTTGCAGCCGCTGCATTCACCTGGACACCCCCCAGCCCCACGTGGGCAGCTCCTCCCTGAGGGGAATGGTGTGCCGCCCCCTGGACTGGCTGGGGTTGGGCTATGGGCACTCTACCCACCCCCCAGGACCTTGGGAGCTTCACTTGACCTCTTCAGTGCAAACTCTGGCACAATCTAGGAACCCGCAGGGCGGCCTGCAAGTCGAAAAAAGGCCACCCCACCTTCCCAGGGCGCTTCTGCTGTGCTTTGTGCGGAGACGCTCCTGGGGTTCCTGGCACGATCTTGCTGCAGGCCAGGAAGGGCTCCAAGCGCTACCCAGGAGCAATTAAGCTGGGATTTCCTTAAGTTTCTGGGCGGGCAGGAAACCTTGAATCATCACCCTCTTTGCACAGGCTGAGACAAAGGCAGCCGCCTCGCTTCAGTTTGCCTAACTGGGCTGCAGCCCGGCCCGTTCTGCCCCCCGGCCGGCTCAGCTACCCGGGAGCGCGGACGGACGCTGCTTCTTCAGACGCGGCTCGGGGATTCCTCCGGATCAGTTCGCGGAGGCGCAGCGCCAGCGGGCGCGCAGGGATGGCCCCGGGCAGTCTAGCCCTCTGGCCGCGGCTCAGCGCAGCGCTCTCCCTCTGCCCGGCCGAATGCGGGGCCAGCCGGGAGTCTGCCCGTCCCTCGCGCCCGCCCTGCCCGTCCTGCGTGCTGCCTCCCCGCGGGGCGGCCCCCCGGCAGCGGAGTCCTGCGGGCGGCTCGGAGGGGTCGAGTCATCCGCCGCCGCCAGGAGGGAGCTGGGATTCTGGCCGCAGCGGGCGGACCGGGGACGCGCCGCCCGGGGCGCAGCGGCGGAGAGCGCGGGGAGGGGGCGCTAAGGACTACCTGCCGACGGCGGGAACGGCGTGTCCGCGAAGCAGCGGCGGGAGGAGCGGAGGAGGGAGCTGCCCCGCCGGGATAATCAAAAAGGGAAGGAAGGGCCCGAGAGGAAAGGGCTGGGCTCCCGTCCCGGGAAGGAGGGCCGTTCTCGCTTTGGGAGAGAGCGCGGCGCCGCCCCGCTGACGCAGGAGCCCCGGGGCATGTGCAGAGCGCCGCCCCTCTCTCGGCTGGGCGGGCGGCTCGCAATTCTCGGTCCGGGCCGCTTCGGCGACAGAGAAAGTCACGAGAAGCCAGCCGACTGGAGAGAGTGCGCGACTAGTCCCGGGTGGGTCCGCCGGGGGCCGGGCTGGCAGGAGCGCCTTGCGCCGCAGCCTCGGCCTCCGGGCGGCCGTTCTTGAAGGGGACCCGGTTCCCCACCCGCCCCCGAGAGGCATCGCCCAACTAATCCCCCCTTGCCCCAACCCGGGGGTGGGGGTGCGGGCGGAGAGCGGCAGCCCTCAACTTTCCAAGCGCGAGATTTTCCCGCCCCTTTCTCGGGGGAGCCGCTGAGCCCGGGACTCTTCGGCCGGATCTCCTGCTCGGGTCGGTGGGTCCCTCCGCCCGCCGGGGATGCAGCCTTGCTCAGCTCGGAACCACCCCCGTGGGTGGGATCCCTGGCGGGGGAGGATGGGCGCTGTGGTTCGCTCCCCCTTTGGCTCCCTTCAAAACCGCCGGGATGGAGCGGGCGAAGGGGGAGGCGGCGGCGTCCCGTCCGTTCCCCGAAGGGGGCGGCTGGGAAGTCTTCGGCCAGGTCGGACCGGCTCCACCCGAGCTAGGAGCAGCCCCAAAGGTCGCGCGAATTGTGCCACGCGTGCGGGAAACCAGACATAAACACCCTTCGGTCGCAGGTGGCGGGGAGCGGGCGGGCGGCCCGTCTTCTCCGGGGGCCATGCCCCTCCCTGGCGCCGCAGCCGCTCTGGGACAGCCCCCCCCCCTCCGCCCGCCCTCTCCCTGTAATTGCAAGGTCTCGGCTCCTCCGCTCCTCGCCCCAAACGGGAAGGGATAAGAAGGAGGCCGCTTGGAACGGCAGCGCCCGGACCTCTTCTGCCCCGCTGGCGCCTCCCTCTCCGTCCGGACCCTCCAGGATGGGCTCCAGGCTCCCCAGCTGCTTTCCACGCGCGAGACGCGGACGGTCGCGGCGGGCCGGCAAGACGGGCCAGGGAGAGAGCCCGGAAGGTATGGTGGCCGGGCGACGCCCTCCCTCCAGCCGGTCAAGCAGAGGCGGCGGGGGGGGGGCAAGCCTTCACTTCTCTCTCCCGCCCCCCCCCAGCAGCCTCTGCCGATGATGGTCCCGACGTCGCGGCAGGCCGTGCAAGGTCCACCCCGTCCACCATCAGCGAGGGTGACCCGCAGAGCGGCCGGGCGTACTTCAGCGGCAAAGCCCGGGTCTCCTTCCGTCACCAGCTCAACTCCGAGAGGGACTCCACCAGCTGATCCTCCCGAGCAGTTGGGCAGACCCAGGAATAAAAGGCACAGCCCTGACAGCCTCTTTTTTCTGTACTGCGCCCCAGGGGAGAATTGCTTCTGCAGGTCTCCTCCAGCCCTCCTGGCAGCAAGACCAGCAAGGCCCCCAAACCAAGCTCAGGGGGATGCACTCTGGCTCTCAAGGAAGGGGGGGGAAGGGGGAGAACAGGGAACAACTCCTATTCAGAGCTGCCAAGGAAAAGGCTACCTGGTGCAGAGCCAGCCCCCACCCCTCCTGCTGCAGGAGCAGTGGAAAACACAGCCCCTCCCGGGAAAGGCTCCTGCCGTTGGGCCTCACCTCCTGGTCTCTGCCAGAACAGGGTGGAGCTGCATGAACCCCAAGGAGTGTGCCCCCCCCATCTCAATGTAATCACAGCTGGGCGGCAATCAGGGCAACACAAGGAGGAGTAGGCAGAGCCCGCCTGGGGAGGGGGCCCACCCTCTGCTGGCAGTGCAGACAGGCAAGCAGTATTCACCTGACCCTTCCCCCCCCCATTAAGCCTATTTTCTGATTTTGCAAAACAGGACCGGCAGAGCCTGATTAAGCCCCTTTAACCTTTAACCCCTTGGAAGGGGCTTGGCTGCTCCTGACTTAATGCCTTGTGTGAAAAACGCCATTTTCTGCCATGGAGAATGAAGACTAACCTCACTAGGGAGCTGTAGCAGAAGAACTGCTATTCCTACCCTGCAAGTCACAGGTGACCACCCCTCTCTGTCCATGTCCCCCCACCACAAGGACCAAGAGAAACCAGCAACCACACTCGATGGAGACTTTCTGCCTTTAATACCCACCAAAAACGCACAAAGACAAAATACATTCCCATCCCCAAGAGATGGAAGCAGGTCTGGATGTGGGGGGGGGGGAAGAGAAACACTGCCTCCCACCCACCCATCTCAGACGGAGGAAAACCGGGGTAGTTCGTTGCCAAGAATGACCTTGCGCTCCACACCGTCCTTGGTGATGGCAGCCAAACGGATCACCCCGCCACTCGAGCCATCGCGATCCATGGCCAGGGCAAGTGCTGCAAGGAGAGAAGGCAGGCAGAAGCAGTCACCCCCTTCCTCAGAAATAGGGGGCTCCCCTTTGGCGCTGGGGTCGGGGGCTCCTTACCATTGGCTGTGAAAGTCAGGCACTCCTCCTTACTCATTCCAGGCTTGTAAGAAACATCCACAAAGCCGTATATGTAGGAACTGCCAGAGCCCCCGATGGAAAAGGGCTGGCGAACCATCATGCCCCCCATGGGGACAGAATACACCTGGAGGGGGTGGGAGGAAAGGTGCTGAGAGAGACCTTCTGCAGGGCAGCAGGAGGGCTGCTGGTCTGCCAGTATACACCCCGGGTCAACCCAGGGCAGCAGCTGGGTCCAGACGAACGCCCATCCACCCAGACAGGGCATCCTCCGGATAGGCGGGGGGGCATCCAACATGCAGAGGCAAGGCTCAGCCCCCTCTGAGGCCAGGAAGCACATCGCTGCCCCTCACCTGTCCACCCTTGAGCCGGTCCCAGCCGGCCACCAGGATCCCGGCTGTCAGGTCCTCACGGTACCGATAACACATCTCCTTGAAAAGGTTGGCCGCCGTGTGCACCAGGGGCTGCTGGTCCAGCTCGATGCTGCAGGGAGAGGCGAGGGAGGATCACAGGCAGCCCCAGCGCCCCTTTCCATCCCCGGGACGTTCCTCCCCGCCCAGGCAGGGGCTCCTCCGCCAGACCGGGGGGGGGGAGGCTTCCCCCGGGTGGTCCTGCCTCCCCCGTCGCGGAGCCCGCAGCGCCCCCCCCACACACACACCGCCCCACCTGTGGAAGCCCAGCTGGTAGGCGACGGCGTCGGCGATGGCCTGGGTGTCGGCGGCGGAGCCGGAGCGGCAGCAGAAGATGCGGTCGTGGATCTGGGTCAGCTTGTCCGTGACGCGGTTGGCGATGTAGGACCTGCGGGCGGCACAGCCGTCACCCCCGCCCGGGACCCCCGCCCGGGACCCCCGCCCGGCGCCCCCCGCCCGGCCACTCACCCGGTGGTGGTGCGGGAGTCCGCCCCGATGACCACGCCGCCCTCGAACTCCACGGCCATGATGGTGGTCTAGGGAGAGCCAGAGGGAGGAGGAGGAGGAGGGTCAGAGGGGGACCCGGCTGGGAAGGGGCTCCCCGGGCAGGACGCGCCCCCCCCGCCCTCACCCCGGTGCTCTCCGCCTGGTGGGTCCAGTCCGGGCAGCCGCCCGCCAGCCCCAGGCTCGGACCCGCCGTCCGCCCAGTCATCGCCATCGCCATCGCCATCTTCCACCGAGCGCGACACTGGCGCAAAAACGCCGACGCTTTACGGCACGGCGCTTTACGGCACGCCGCCTGGAGAGAGGCCGAGCGGCGGTGCCCGGCAGGTCCTCTGGGCGGCGCTGGTGCGTTTGGTCGGGCTGCCGGGCCCGCCTCCCGCTCTGGCCTCTGCCGTTTCTATCTCTTTGGCCGATAGAGTCTCTGGAGGTATCCAGAGCGGCACCTTTTGGCTCGGGTCCTAAGACTTCCGGAGGCTCCTTGCACGGAAGCAGCGGAAGCGCGTCGTCGCCCACGCCTTCCCTGCAGTTCCGACCGCGGCGTCCCTGCGAGCGGGTCTCGCGTAACGTGGGAACGGTCCGGAGTTCGGCGACACGCAAAACTGTCCGTGGGCGGTGTGTTTGCCACTCAGGATTAGAAGCCCTCTAAAAGGCAACCCCGCCGCGAGAGGAAGAGGCTGCTTTGGGGAGAACTGGCCGCTGTCTGCATCCCCAGCGCAACCAGGGAATCCTCGGGTGCAAGGGACCCTCGAGGTCATCTAGTCCACCACCAACCCCCGCCCAGGTTAGGGAGCCTCGGACGGCTGCCCAGACTTTGCCTGAAGGCCTTGAGCGGTGCGGGAAGAGTGGGGGATCTGCCCGAGCGCCTTCGGGTTCCTCCTCCCGCCTGGCCTCCAGGAGAGCCGGCACTGCCAAGGCAGCCTGGAGCAGGGCCGTCCCGGTGCGTCCGTCGGTTGATGCAGCCGCCGCAGCCCGAGATCGCCGCGACACACACACACACACACACAAACACAAAGACACACACACACACAAACACAAAGACACACACACAAACACAAAGACACACACACAGAGACACACACACACAAAGACACACACACACACACAGACACAGACACACCCGCCCCTCTCCTCTTTCCCTTCTGCTTTTCCTGCCCTTGATTGCGGAATCCGGCATTTCCCACCACCGCCGAGTGACGTTTTGCTGGATTGGGTAATCTGGTAATCGCCCTATTCATCGGGTTTCAGACCCGCTGCGCGGTTTCCTTGTCTGGGATTTGAGTCGGGCTGTTTGGCCTGAAGTCCCCCCCCCCGGCCCTCTCCGTTTCTTCTTACCTGTTAGAGCCGTGTCGTCTGTGCTCCAGTCTTCTGGCGCTTTCCCTGACTGCAGCATTTCTGAAAGGTTTCAGTCCGTGGTTGCGAGGCGACATCTGCCCCCTTAATTCACTTAAAGCTCCTAGTATTCTGTCCCTTTTGACCTGAATGTCTTGTCTGCTCCCCGCAGAGCCACTTTGGGTAAGTTGGGGCTGCCGGTTCCTTTCATGAAAGAAGAGCAGAACAGGAACTACACAGGTTGGCTTTCTCGCCATCTTTTCTAACCAGTGGTGGGTGGGCTTCCTTGATGGTCTTTCTGCTCCAAGAAGCCTTTTCTTACTTTTGCCATCGGTAGCAAGCCTCCTCTCGTGCTGAGCCTTCGCTTTCCTGATCCCAGCCTTGCAGATTCAGCCTGTTCCCTGATGTGCTGCATTTGTTATCTGTCCGTTTTCGATGATTGTTCTTTTTGTTTGTTTTTCACAGCAACCGCCTGGTCTTATCAGGCATCTCCCTTCAGTAATAATTCTGTTTGGGCCTCAGTTATCTGGGAGGAGGTTTTGAAGTATTTATACCAGGACTACCCGATTCTTTAATAGCTTTGTTCCCTAGGCCATCCGCCTAGTAAACTCGCAAGATTCGCTTTTCTCGCCATGCACACGTATACATAACCCAAACTAGACTGTATATATGTGGGTATATGCATAATTCTGTATGTATTTATTTACATCATATTTATGTAGTGTATATCGGAGGCGGTGACCCATTGAGAGCTGAATGCAATGAAATTTCATTTTAATGTATGCCGATTAGTTTACGTTTAAAGTGACAATAAAGTTATTATTCTATCTATTCTATTCTTCTGAACTATTTTTCTCTTGAGGGTTTCCACCTGCGGAATCCTTCCTACTTTTATTTTAAGCTGGTTGAAGTTGGCCCTCTTGAAATCCGATTTATGGCCAGGGGCCCAGCTGAAGCCTGAATATGGTGTGTGAACCCTGCCTCCAACCTCAACCCCGTCCCTCTATGCCGGAGGCCTCCCAGCACCTAAGTTGGACGTTGAAAGTAGCGATTGCAAGAACCAGTCGGTCCAGCAACCAGACAGACACCCCAAGGAAAAGCCAGCTGGCAAGAGGGCTGTCTCTGCCTGGGTCAGAGAGCACTGCTCGGTTCCCTGCACACACAGCCCAGCCCCTGCATCCTGCCCTTTCCCAGCCTGGGGGGCAAGCGGCGTCCAGATGCAGCCCAGCCCAGTGGGGGGCTCTCCAACCCATCCATGGGGTGCACGGCATGCAGGGTGCTTCCACTTGCTGTACAGATGTCAAAGGCCTGGGTTGGGCCAGCAGAGGGCAGTCACCAGGCATACTTAGTGCTCGGTTCCTGGGTGGGTAAATTCTCCCAAGTTCGTTTATTAACATCTCCCCCTCCCCAGAACGATCTTCCGTTGGGTCCCCCCAGGCACAAAAGGCTGCTGTCTGGGTGGTCCATGGGGCAGGAACAGCCCCCTCCAAGCCACTTTCTGCCCGGGAGAGCAGATCTCATCGGTCCTGGCAGGGGGGCAGCCTTTCCCTAGGGCAGCTCCAGCATCCCATGGGCAGAGTAGACGTCCTGGGTGACGTTGTAGACCCGGCCCAGGCTCTTCACCGTGGTCAGGACAACGGCGCCAGTGGCCGGCTTCTCCTGCGCGATGATGTGGTAGAGCTCCTGGCGGGAGGGCATAGCCAGGAAGGCCAGGGCGACGGCCTGCTGCACCCACCAGCTGTGATACGGGGCGAGGGCCACCTGGTATGCCTCCGCACACATCCGGGAAGATTTCTCGTCCTTCTGGCTGGTCCCCAGTTTGTGCAGGAAAAGCTCCAGCCACTTCAGGGCGCGATGGAGGCGCAGCAGCGTCCGGCACCCCGAGGGAGGCTGATGGGCCGGCAAGGACTGGAAGCCCACCAAGCCGGAGGCCAGCTCAAAGTCCACCATAGACTGCAGGGAGCGGTAGTGGAGGCCGTGGGGCCCCTCCTGATGCCGCTGCAGGATGCTGATCTTGGACTCCGTCTCCCGGGAGATCAGCCCAAACGCTCTGCCCAGCACATCCAGGAACCTGCAAAGGACAGCAGTGGCTGCAGCTGGGGACACCCCTCCGCCCACCCCCCGGCCGGCTGAAGTCCACAGGCTTCCCCTCCCAGTGCTGCCAGCCCTGCAGAGAAAGAGGGGCCGGCGACTCTCAACCCAGATGGCAGGCTCCTGGCCGGAGTGGGCCAAGGATGCTGCTGAGGCACACAGCTGGAGGGAGCCATGCGAGGGGGAGAGCCGAGAGGGAAGGCCCCCAGACAACCCCCTTCTCTTTCAGGAAGGAGATGAGAAGAAGGAACGCCAGAGATAAAGCGTGGGTGCTGGTGGTGGTGTGTGTGTGTGTGTGTCCAGCCAGGTTCGGATTGCTGAGGCTCTCTTGCCTTGGCCAAGGAGGCCCCCTGGCATCCAGCACGGCTTCTGCGGGCGCCCTCAGAGGGAGAAGCCACTTTTGGGGTGGGCAGTTGGCAGAAAGGGTGCCGCTGGCCTTGGGCGCTCCCCAGCTCTCCCCGTGTCCTGCCTTTTGGGTCCAGACCTCCCGGGACCCCCCGTTGTTGCGCAAGAGGTAAATGCCGCCCCCCCCTTTGCCGTCCTCACTTGAGCAGCTCTCTCCATCCCTGCAGGTATTCTTGGAGGAGGATTTCGCCCCGGGGGGAGAGGCTGGCCGAGAAAGCCCTTTGCAGGTGCCTGATGTCAAACTCTTCGCCCTGGAGAGGGAGGGGGGGTGTTGGGGTCCGGGCAGGCGCAGGTGCAGGTGCAGGCGCAGGGCCGGGCTGCAAGAAGACAAACAAGGAAGTGCTGGGGGTGGGTGGGGCGGTGCGGGAGTGAAAGGATTAAGCTCCCCCTCAGAGATCCATATCACTTAACCCCCCTTCCTGTGGTTTTAAATTCCATTCCTCCCCCGCCCCCCACTTACCAGTTGGGAAACCCACAGTCCCAAATACCGTCCGGGCCATTTCCTGTTCCAGCTGACCCTCCATATGGAGGGCAGTTCGGATTTCCCACCATCTGTCCATCAACTTTAATCCAACCTTGGTGGGATTTCAACGGCAGTGAGGGGGGGGAAATTCCAGGGGGAATTGGCCCTCCCACCCCCCAATTATTGGGCCTGATGGTCCCTCAACTGCAGCAAGACTCCAGAGGGACTTTAGCCACCCTCCCAGCCAAGGGGGAAGAAGATACAGCCCCCCCCCCGTGAACTGACAAGGCCATCAAAGCTGCCCTGCTCTTCCTCTCACCTCTTCCTCCTCCTCCTCCTCCTCCTCCTTGGGCAGCGTCTCCCCGGGCCACGGGCACCGATGCCCCCCCCGGACACAGGCAGCCAGAGAGAGCTTTGCTGCGGGACGAGACACACAGGGCGGGTGAGCTGCAGCCTGGACACTCCCTGCCCAGCCCCCCCCCCCCGCCCAGTTCCAGACTTACGGAGGTGCCAGCCGGAGAGGTAGACCAGGAGGAGGAGGAGGAAGAGGCCCAGGAGGAGCAGCAGCTGGCAGGAGCGCAGGGGAGCCCCAGCGAGAGCCCCCATTCCCAGCCTCTTGCCTCCTCCGGGCGGGACCAGCCCGGCCTTTGCACCCTGCCCTCCGCCCTCTCTTCCAGCCGAGATAAGGAGGGTGACTAAGGGGGGGGCGAGGGAGGGCCGAGCTGGGCGGCTCCGAGGGGGCCCCTCAGCAGGGCACTCAGCCTTCCTTGGGCTGGCTGGGAACTGGCGGGCAGAGGGCCGGTGGCCCCCCAGGCATCTGGAAGGGCTGCTGGGACTCTTCAGGGGGAGGGGCTGGGGGAGGGCCAGGGGGTCAGGGCTGACCCTCAGAAGGGAGGTGTTGGGCAGGGAACCCAAGTGGGGTGGTCCAATTGGAACCCATGGCCCCTGGAAAAGGGGCTGCCGGAACCTCTGGATTTGGGGGAAATGGGGCTGTGATCACGGACCGAGCCCTGGACAGGAGGGGGCTTTGCTGGACCAGTGCCAGTCTCTCCGGGCCACCCACCCCTTTTTGACCCCCTTTGTGGGAGCAGGGCACCAAACGAGGCCCACTGAGTCCCATTTGAGGCTTCCAGACCTTCCTGGCGTAACCACCTCCTTTTCACCCCCCCCAGCTGATTGGGCTGGCCAAGCTGGGCGTAGGAGACAGTGCCCAGCAGGCCTCAGAAATGGCACTTTGATGGCCACTTCCCCCCCCCCACCCACCCCTGGACTGAAACGGGCTGCTTCCCTCCCTGGAGTCTCTGGAGTTGGACGCTGCCTCTGCTTTAGTTCATCATTTTATTTGGGGTGTGTGTGTGTGTGTGTGTGTGTGTGTGTGTTGGCTGAGCAGCACTTCTGATTTTTAGCTGCCAGAGTGCTCGGGAGGGGTGGCATAGAAATCAAGCACTCCCCGTGGCTCTGGCACACCTGCCAGGAGAGCCAGGCAGAGCGATGGGGGCCGGCAGCCCCACAGGCCCAGGGGGTGCTCTCCGCCTGGGGAGCCCTTCAGCGGCGCCCGGCTCGGCCACAGAGCAGAGGTGGAGCTGAGGGAAGGAGAGGCTGGGCCACACGTGCAAAGGGCGTGAGAGCAGCCCCAGGACTGGCCGGGAAGGCCCTGGCAGCCCGGCTCAGCCAGGTGGGCCGGGGACGAGGGGCCAGACGGGGCCACAGACGGGGCCACACTGGATCTGAGGCTGCCCTGGGCAGGGCTGGGGTGGGGAGGGGGCTGAAGAAGGGAAGCATCCCAGGAGGCGATTGGGGGGGGGGGAGGCACCATGATGTCGCCTGCCTGGAAGTTGAGCTGCAGAACCTCCGGGGAGCTGCTGCCCCTGGAAAGAGCCGGAAACGGGTTTGTGCCAGGACGGAAGGGAAGGGAGGGGCACCTGATGGGGCACCCGACATTTCAAAGCACGGACTTTAGCAATGGACACCCCCCCGGAGCCCCACCAGGGAGGAGAAAGACGGGCTGTCACACTCCGCTGGGGGGAGATGTAGTTCCCCACCTCGGTGGGCCAAGATCCGACCCACCACTCATGCGCCCTCGCAAGACGTTCCTACTTGACGATGCATCAGGACTTGGAGGTGGACCCCCCACCCCACCCCCGTGATGGCCATGCCCCCTTCTGGCACCGGGAGGTTCCTGAATGAGACCAGTGGGAGGGAATCCTCCGAGGACCCCCGAGGTCCCCACTGCGGCTTCTCTCCCACCAGTGACTCCAGAGCGCCCGGAAGTGGTCATCAGGGCCACTGGCCCATCCCCCGCCACCTGCAGCCTTGGGGCACAAGCTGGGAAGCAGCCCAGGGGGGTCAAGGTGTGCTCAGAAAGGCTGGGCAGCTGGAGGGGCCCAGGGTGGGGCGGGGGCTTCTGCTCTAACCCAGCTCCTGGCCGGGAGAAACAGCTGGAAGCCCCCCTGAGGTGTCTCAGGGTCTCTGAATTGGCTGAGCCCAGCCCGTGTTGGCTGGCAGGGGTCTCCTCCCTGGGAGGGGGGCAGCCTTTGTGGTCTGCAAAACATTGGCCCGCCTTAGGGGGGGAGGGCAGGGCGCCCTCGGGCAGTTATTTTGATTTTGATTTGATTTGATTTGATTTGATTAAATTTATATGCCGCCCTTCTCCCTGAAGACTCAGGGCGTCTCACAATAATAATTAAAAATATAAGAGTAAAAAATTTAAAAGAGAATTAAACAATAAATGCAAAATTACAAGACAATTTAACCCAGTAAAAAGCCTAATTAAAAACCGTAGTCCGTCCAGGCCCCCTTGTTGCTTATGATGCCACCCCTCCCTCATTTGAAACCCACCATAAACATTACCCCCGCCTCAGGGAGAACTTGGCCTGTCCAGCCCATTGTAGCATTTAGGCGTTTTTAGCTCCTCAGTGTGTAGGATAAAATGGGAGGGGCTGTAGCCCTCCCCCCTCCGGACTCAGCCCCTCCCCCTCCCCCTCCCCGGTGTTTTTACCCAATCCCTCTTAAAACCATCCAAACCGCCAGTTGCCGCCTGATTCGAGGGTAGCCATTGGGCAGGTATTTTGGTGCCCACCTGCTTTCCAGAGCCTGATCGTCATGGGGTGGGGTGGGGGGTCCCAAGTCCCAGCATTGGCAGAGAGAGAGGGACACACACACACACACACACACCCCTGGCCAGGTGAGAGTCCAAACAGCTCCATTTGCTCCCTTGGGTCTGAGCTGACTTTCCTGTCAGGGCCCCCCAGAGCCCCCAGCCCCTTGCAGGGCCTTTGGCCGCCCCTCTGGGACCTGCCCACCCAGGCCGGCGAGATGGCTGGGCCAGGAAAGGCGGGGGCTTCCCAGGCCCCAGTGGGCCTCCTGCCAATCCGGCCTTTGTCTCCTTCCTGGCAAAGGGTTCAAGAGGTGGGGTTGGGTTCCTGCACCTGTTTTGTTCTGCCTAATCCTAACCGGTTGAACCTGTCCCCTTCGGCAGCCCAGGTGGGGTCTCGGAGGCCACTTGATCCTGACCGCCCACCCACCCACCCCTTTTTGGCAAGAGGCTATAAAAGCAGAGCAAGGGCACCCCCAGGCAGATGCCGCTGGTCACCATGGCTGCTCTCAGGCTGTGGCTCTTGGCGGCAGCCCTGGCGGGGACTGGCGCTGTCCCAGAAAGCTGGCCTGCCATTGGGGTGTCCAACGGTGGTCCCTGGGGTCCTTGGGCCTGGCAGGAAATGTGCCCCCGAGGGACCTATGCCACGGGATTCAGCCTCAAGGTACTCTCCCCTCTTCTGCCCCTCCTCTGCCCCTGGATTGGGGGCCAGTCCCAGGTCCTGCTTGAAGAGGGGGGGGTGAGCCCAGGGGAAGAAGCATGGAGGGAGGGGGGGAAGGGGGTCATTCCAGGGAATGCAGACCGACCAGGCGAGGGGAGGCACCGCTGAACGCTCCGAGCACCTACAGAGCAATTTCTTAGTTGCCACCCACCCTCAGGTTATCAGCCCCTTCCCCATTTTCCTGACTTGGCAAGCGGCTTGCGTACAACCTGCTTCTTGACCCCGACTCGCCTGACCCCCGGCCTCCCCCCTCAAGTGGCCATTCCCTGGAAGTCCCTCGTGGCTGGAGCGTCCCTCCTCCGTCTCTCTTGCTGTCCAGGTGGAGCCTTATCAAGGGAAGGCGAAAGACGACACGGCCCTGAACGGCATCCGGCTGCACTGCGTGGGTGGCAGTCACGGTGCGAAGCCTGAGGCCAAAACGGTGGAGTCCCAGAGCAACGTGTGAGTCAGTCCCCCCCTTTCCCGGCCCTTTCACTGCCCTTCTCCTCCTTGCTCCTCGGCCCCAGGGCAGGCAGAGTGGATCTCGCCTCCTGACTGGCTGTGTTAATCCCTGGCCCCAGCTTTACATCAGTGTGTGTGTGTCTGTGTGTGTGCGCGCGTGTGCGCACCCGCCCAGGAGAATTTCCTGCACTCAGAAAAGGCGCATGCAATCAGCAGAGCTCCAGGATGCCCAGGCAAGGCCACTCCTGGGACTGGGGGGTGGGCAAGTGGGCCTCTTCCATGGGAAGCCCGGCAGCGCGAGAGAGGAGGTGGCGCAAGGTGGCAGGAGGGTTGCCACAATTTAGTCCTTCTCGCCTCTGCCTCCCCTCAGGTGGGGCCACTGGAATGCCCCGCTCTGGTGCCCCCCGGGCAGCTACCTGACCGGCTTCTCCCTGCGGGTGGAGCGTGTCCGGCGTGGCGTCAGCGACTACATGGGCGCCACCAACATCCGCTTCCTCTGCTCGGACGGGAGGGTCCTGGAGGGGCAAGGCCTGCCCTGGGGGGAGTACGGAGCCTGGAGCCCCTCCTGCCGCAAGGGCCTCTGTGGGATCCAGACCAAGCAGGAAGCCATCCGGGGCGCCCTGAGGGATGACTCTGCCCTCAACGACGTCCGGTTCCTCTGCTGCACCGAGTGAGTGGACGGAGGCCTCGGCCAGATCCCCAGCAGCAGCGGGTGAGTGGTCAGCGTGGTCTGGCTCAAACATGCACCCCCCGTGGCCCCCTCTGGCCCCACTTTGCTCCAGCCCCTCCTCTGCAGGGACAGGAAGCAGGACAGGAGCCCACAGAGGCCCCGGGGAGGGGGGCTCCTCCCCCTCCTCCCCCTTTCCAGGCCTCCACACAGCCACAAGAAAGGCCACAGCAGTTCCACCGTCCAGCAGCCCCCCCTGCCCCCTCCTTCCCTTCACTGGGGAGAGTGGGAGCCACCGCTTTTGGAAAAAAAAAACCCAGAGCTCCCCTTTCCCTGCCGCAGAGGGGCTCTGCCCCGGAGCGCCCAGCAGGTCCTTTCCGCCCCCCCCCCCTCCAGACCAGATGCCCTCAGCTCAGCGACCGGCTGCTGCTTCTGGCCCCAGGAGACCCTGGGGGTCCCTCAGCCCTACAAGGAAGAGGGTCTCTCTGCCCCCGCCTGGGCCCCTCCCAGCCCCTCCTCCGCTCACCATCGGCCTTTTCTCCACAGGTCCCACCGCCCACCGCCCCCAAGGCCCCCCCTCTTCTGCCCAAGAAGCTTCGGAGTGGCTGCAGCAGAGAGACTTTTATTTCGGGGTCTTCCAATAAACCTTCACGATTGCACCCCTGCTGGCTGAGAGACTGGGGAGGGGGCGAGTGGGTGGAGGAGTGGATGTTGGCGCTCCCGTCAGTCAGCGGGTCGGTCGGTCGGTGGGCCGGTGGGTCTCACAGGCCTTCCCCCTGCCAGGGGAGCCAAAAGGCAGTGCCAGTTACAGGGGTGGCAAAGAAGGGCGGAGAGTCTCATGCAGGGAGAGCCTCCCCCCCAGACGCTTGCAAGCCCCCCACGCAAGTCAGCAAGCGGGGTGGGGGCTGCCTGGGGCTTTGTTCCCAGGGAGTCCGCCTCACTCCCCCCCATCTCCTGACCCCCAGCCCCTCCCTCCTGCCCACCCCCCAGGCCCCTCCTTCGCCGCCCACTTACGGCTCGGTCGTCGTCTTTGCGGCAGTCGCCACAGACGGTGCCCAGGAGGCCGTTGACCACTTGGATGCCGCACAGCACCATCTCCAGCAGGCTCAGCCCAAGCAGGATGGAGAAGAGCACGATGTGCCAGAGTACGATGGAGGGGGGGTTCAGGCACACCTCCCACATCGTCTTGTTTTGAAGATAGTTGTCACTGTGGGGGAGGGGAGAGCTCAGATCCGGAAGGCTGCCCCCCAGGGCACAGACTGGCCCACGGCTCAGCCTTGGCAGAAGCCTCGCCAGCCGTGGGTCGGGTGGGCCGGGGGGGGCTTCCTGTCCCCCAGCCAGCCCGCTCACCTGAGACCCTTGAAGGGGGATTCCCACTTCTGGAGAGCCGTCTCACACAGGGGCCCGTCAGCCAGTGCGGTGGAGGAGACCACCAGGCAGTAGAAGGCGCCCAGCCCCCCGAAGATGGAGCAGAAGACGGAGCGCAGCATCTGCCGTGGGACAGGGACAGGGGGTGAGGGAGGGCTCGCCCCTCTGGCTCTCCCCTCTCGCACCGCACCCTCCGGCCCTCCCTGGCAGCCCTGGGCCCTGAGCCAAGGGGGGCAGGCCGGGGGCACCCAGCCGCCAGCTTTGCCAGGCAGAGCAATGGGAAACCAGGCGAGCCGATTCCGCTCTGGGGAAGGCTCCGGTAACAGAACACGGCACGTCTGAAATTGAAAACTTTCCTCTGCTTTACCACCTGAGACACTTGGGGGGGGGTGTCCCTTCTGAGCCCCTTCCTCCACCCCTTGGGTGGCTGTGGGGCTTTGCCCTCTCCTATCTGGGCAGACCCCAGGGAGCAGCTCCGCACCCCCTCTGGAAGATGCTTCCCATGCGCCTTTGCCTAGCCTGCCCCCCCCATCCGTCTCGTGTTGCCGGCAGCTGCTTTTGCCTGGTAGGCTTTGAAGGCCGCCCCACACAGAAGAGGGGGGGCCCTGGGCAGGATTCTCATAAGCTGTGACATCCCTGCCAGCCAGCACCCCATTTTCCAGATGAGCCGAGGTGGCTTGGCTGAGCCCCCCGTGCCCCAGGAATAGCCAATTCCTACCTGTGTTAGCCCACCTGGCTTCGGCATGAACTCCCCAGGACCCCACCAATGGCAAGCCCACCTTGGGGCCGAGCCTGGCCAAAGCCCGGCCCACTTTGGGGTTCGGCGTCACAGGGACCCAGGGAATTCTACCTACCCGGCAGCGGTTCCCGCAGCATCCGTAGCCGCAGCATCCCTTCCCGCCGGCCCGCACGGAGGAGCAGCCGGTGCAGAGGACCTGCGGAGAGGGAAGGTGGCTGGCCTGGAGACGCCCCTCTGCCCCGACACCCCCTCGAGGAAGGCTGAAGCCAGGCCTCCATGGCACGCAGCACTCCCCACTCTCCCGGGAGTGTCACCGGCTGGCACCGAGGGCCGAGCCCAGCGCCTGGCTCAAAGTCCAGAAGGAGCAGAGCTGAGCTGTGGGGAGAACCGGCCGGGCCAGCACAGCCCTTTTGGCTGAGGGAGGGGGCGGGGGGTCAGAGTCACGCCCTTGTGGGCTTTCTCCCAGCAAAGGGTGTAGAGGCAGATGGGGTAGCGGTCTCCCTCCCCCCCAAGGCTCCCCCTTGCCCTGGCAATCCAGGAAATGTCTTGCCCCACCCTGGAGCATCAGCCTGGCGCGCTCCGTGCCCCTCTGAACTCTCCCCTGCTCTTTGCTTCCCAGCTCAAGTAAGCGAGCCATCCTTTGCCCCTCCTCGCCCTGCTCTCCGCCCATGGCAGCTCCTGAGAGGCCAGGAAGACCCCTGGACGAAGCACCCGCCCCATCCGGGCCACTCACCATCAGCCCCCCGCCGATGACGCCCCCCATGAGCCAGGCCTGCTTGGTGATGTGGTCCGGCGTCCACTCCCTCTGAGCGTTGGGGAAGAGCAGCAGCAGGTTGGCCGCAATGCAGCCCAGGGCCGCAGCCACCAGGGTGAGGCCCAGCAGGCGGGAGCATTTCCCGGTGCACATGGTGCGCAGCGCCCGGGGCAGAGCGAGAGAGCGAGAGAGAGCTTGTTTGCTCAGATCGCTCGGCCAAAGGGCTCCTCTGCGTGCGGCACTCCACCCACCGGAGTCTGGCCGCTTCTTCCTCTTCCACGCCAGGTGGCCCCAAGCGCTGGGAGGGGCCTGAGGGCCCCACAGCAGCCCTTCCAGATTCAGGGTTGGCATCTGCCCTGTTCGGGGCAGTCTGTGCCAGCCCAGGAGTGCCAAGGGGAGCCGTAGCGCTGCAGCTTTCAAGAATCTGGAGCCCTGCTGGGTGGCTCGGGGGCAGGAGGGGGGTCTGGCTGGGACTTCCTTTGGTCAGTGAGACCAGGACATCCTCGGTCCTTCTGGAGAAGAGGGTCTCCGGTCAGCGTCTTCGGGCCGTCTGCTCACCACAGCCCCCTCCACGCCCCCTTCGATGCCACTGAGACCCTCTCGGCTTCCCCAGGTCTCCCACCCCATTTTCAAGAGCCGGTCGGGGTGTGTGTGTGTGTGGGTGGCATGTTTGGGCATCGGTTGTTCACCCTCCGCTGGGCAAATGCCAGGACCTCCCTCGAGGGCCGTGGTGGGTCTAAGGAGGGGGAGGTGATGAGAGTCCAGGCCTCCCGTCTGAGCTGGGAGGGGGACCGTGTGGCCCTTTCCCTGCTTTGGGGTCTCAGCCAGTGGAGGGCCCCATTTCATGCAGGGGGGCACGTTCCCTTCTGTCGGGGGGGTTCTGATGCACTCTGCCTGTGGCCGACAGAGGAGAGGGATGGCCTGTTCCTTCCCTGGGGAGACACTGGCCGAGGGGGGGCTGCTGGGCCACGAAAGACCTGCCTGGGGCCTGCCTGGGGCCTCAAATCCCATCCATCAAGCAGGAGCCCCCGGGGCCCCAGGGGAGGAAGACCCATGCCACCCCTACCCCCATTGCTCTCCATGGTTTCCCAGGCCGGCTGGGGACGATCCCCGACAAGCAACCCAATACTGGGGGAGCAGGGAGAGCCCCCTTCTTGGGCCCAGAAGAGGGGCAGGGACCGGGTCCGAAGAGAAGGGCTGAGCACCAGGTGGCTCTGGCGCAAGGGCCGTGGGCCTGCCTCGCCAGTCTAGACCGGCCTCTGCCCCCGATCCCTGGGGGCACTGGGGTGCCTGGGAGAGACAGACCGGAGTGGTGGGGAGGGGACTAGCAGAGGTGGGGGGAGGGCCCCGAGGAGGGGTGTGCAGCATCGGCAAAGGGAGGGTGGACGTCAGTCTTGCTCCGGCCTGAGCAGAGGCCAGCAAGACCCTGGCGCCCAGGCTTCATTGGTGCCCAAGGCGCCTGCTGCTTTGGACCACGAGGGACGCTGCCCTCCGGGGCCCTCGGCTGTCCTGGGCTGTGCTCTGCTCCTGCTTCGCCCTGGGGGGTGTCTGTGGGCACACACTGGGCACAGGTTGCCAGCAGGAGCCAGGGTAGGCATTCCCATAGGCCAAAGAAACTGGCATCTGTGGGGCTGCCAGCCAACCTAGAGAGCACCGAATTCCAGGGCTGGAAGGGACCACAGAGGCCATCTAGTTGAACCCTCTGCTCAAGGCGTGGACCAGCACAGAGTCTCGGTGTGTCCATCATTGCTTTATTTCCTCTGCTCCCCCCCATCACTTGCGCCGGCGTCCTGCTGCTCGGATCTGCCGCTTGTCCTTGCGCCGGGTGCGGGCCGGCTCGGGCGGCTCCAGGTTCCCGCTGGCCAGGAGCGGCTGTGGAGGGGGCGCCGAGCTCTGCCGGTGGTTGCTGGCCGAGGCCTTGTAGATCAGGTGGAAGATGAAGGCGTTGCAGTACCTGCCAGGGAGGAGGCGGGGAGGGTGGCAAACACCGGGCCAGGAGGGCACCGCCACAAATGCCCCGAGGAGGGCCCCTCTGCCCCACGGGCCTGTGTGCCGGCGGGAAGGAAATTACACAACTGCCCGTCACGGAGGAGGGCGCCGGAGCCTGCCTCGTACCCACCAGGGCATGGCGTTGTCAATGCCTGCTTGTCGGAAGGGTGAACGGAAGGGATTGACCTGGGCGGGGCTGGCACTACCCCCCGTGGCCATGGAGACCGCGGCCTCGTCCACGGCGCAGCTGTAGGCGCTGCATTCGGTGAAGTAGGCCGGCACCCGGAGGGACTGTGGGTCAGAGAAGCATCGTCATTGCCGAGGGTGGTGGGGGGTGGAGGTCCAGGCTGGACCAAGCTGGTCATCGCTGCCAAGGGAAGGGGCTGAGAAGCCACTGCCGGGCGCCCCTCCCCTCCGGCAGGGGCTGCTGAGATGGCCTCCTCGCCCTGTGTGCCCGGGCCGGGCGGGCAGCACCTCACCTGCAGTCGCGGCAAAGCACTCAGCCAGGTCTCCTTCAGGGCAAAGCCGGCGTTGAACCCTGAGCAAAAGTAGGGGCCCAATGGGGCCCGTCTTAGATGCAGAGGCGGGACCCCTCCCAACCCCCAGCCTCCCCCTCCCTCGTTGTCCTCTCACCAATCACCAGGTCCGGCTTGGCAGCCTGCAGGAGGTGGTAGGGTCGGGCGCTGAAGCCCAGCTGCAGCTCCCGGCGGCCTCCTCTGGCCCTGGGGCCCAAGCCGGACTGGACGGAGACCCCCTGCTCTTCCTGAAAGGAGGAGGCGGGGGGAGGGGAGGAAGGTCAAAGGCAGCCAGAGAGTAGGACGTCCATCACGCCTGGCCAAATCAGCCAGAAGATCCCTCAAGATCCCTCAAGATCCCTGTGCCAGGATTGCCCCCCCTCTCTGGTGGTGAAAAGGGGGGGCAGAAAGAAAGACACCTTCCCCCCCCAGGTATAAACAGAGGGAGGCAGACTCACATCTCTCTGCAAAAGAAACTGCTGGCCGTCCAACTCGGGGGGCAACGTGTCCCCCACAAAGAGCAGCTCCAGAGAAACGTGAGGGAGCAACACTGACAGCTCCTGCAACAGGGGAAGGCAGGGAGGGAGGGAGGGAAGAAAGAAGGAAAGGGAGGGAGGGAGGGAGGGAGGGAAGAAAGAAGGAAAGGAAAGGGAGGAAGGAGAGGATTGCAAATCGGGGCAGGCAACAGCTCCCGTCTCTTCCAGGCTGCCCTGCTCCAGCTCAGTCTGCCCCAGTGGCCCCCTTGCCCTCTCCCCCCCCCCGGTCCCCAGAGACACTTCCCTACCCAGAACACCATCAGCACGCCAAACTCCTTGCCGGCCTCCACCACGTGGATCTTGAGGGACTGTTTGTTCAAAATGTTTAGCTCTGGAACTGGAAGAGGGGGGTGGGGTGGGGAATCAGGGACCCCCGTTCAGAAGCCTCAAAGCCTTGGAGGCAGGACGGCTGCCCTGAAGTGGGAGCACCTGGGGGTGGCTCTTCTGCATGGACACCCCCACCCTCAGGGTAGGCACCGTCCTCAGCCCCCCCCCCCGGGAAGCAGACGTGGCAGTCCGCTCCCTTTAGCCGAGCACTGGGCCACGGAGGGTGGTCCCGGCCTTGCACCCGTGGCCACCTGAGGCTCCTGCAGGCACGCCCAGGTTCTGGTTCCTGGCCACTGGTTTCAAGCCGATGAGCCCCCAAGGCCCGTCTCCCCTCCTCTGCTGCTGAGGGACCCCCACTCACAGTGCTGGGGGGCCAGCTGAGTGATGATGTAGTAGGCCGTGAGGGGATAGGTCAGCAGCACGGCCAGGGGGGCCCCCAGAGGCAGCCCCCGCCACTGGTAGTACTCTTTCCAGGATGCTGGAGGAAAAGGGTGGGGGCGGGGGGAGAGAAACAAGGATCAGATGAGGGTCTGTGGAAGAGCAGCGGAGGGGAAAGGGGCCGTGCTCCCCCCTCACCAAAGAATGTCCGGGGCGTTGGGGGCTCTGGGGGGGCTGGCGGGAGCGCCGCCCCTCCTTCCGGTCTGAGTGCCTCAAAGGGGTTTCCTGCAGAGAGAGAAGGTAAAGGTAAAGGTAAAGGTTCCCCCGCACATGCGTGCTAGTCGTTTCCGACTCTAGGGGCCGGTGCTCATCTCCGTTTCAAAGCCGAAGAGCCAGCGCTTGTCCGAGGACGTCTCCGTGGTCATGTGGCCGGCATGACTAGACGCCAAAGGCGCACGGAACGCTGTTACCTTCCCACCGGAGTGGTCCCTATTTTTCTACTTGCATTTTTACGTGCTTTCGAACTGCTAGGTTGGCAGAAGCTGGGACGAGTAACAGGCGCTCACTCTGTTACGCGGCACTCGGGATTCGACCCGCCAAACTGCCGACCTTCTGATCGACAAGCTCAGCGTCCTAACCCACTGAGCCACCGCGTCCCTATTGCAGAGAGAGAAAGCCCCCCCCAATTGTGTGCGATGTGGAGGCCAGGAAGACCCCTGTCTTTGGCACCTCCCCTCCCCCCCCCGAGTGTCCTGAGAGAGTGTCTGGGAGAGGGCCGAAAGAGCCCCCCCAAAATCTGGCAAAGGTGGGGAGATAGTTTTGCCACTCTTGGTGGGCCAGACTGTGCCCTTTAATCCCTATCCACTGGAGGGGGGGCCTCCACGGCCTCCCCCACCCAATTTATTCACTCCTTCATATAGGCCTGTAAATTAGGGCTCTCCAAACTTGGCAACTTTAAAACTCGGTGGCCTTCAGCCAGCACAATTTGCTGAGGACGTCTGGGAGTTGAAGTCCACAGATCTTAAAGTTGTCAAGTTTGGAGACCCCCAATGGGCTAGTTTGCCATCAGCTGCCGTTGGCTCTGTCCTAAAGACTGGAAGGAGACCCGGCTCGGAGGGCAGCTTTGCCTGATCGAGGCGGCCTGAGGGGTGCCAGCTCTGGCACGCTGGATCGGATGGGCAGCAGCCGTGGGTGGCCCTCCAAGGTAACCAAGAACTTCAGAGGAGACAACCAGCACCTTGAATTGTAGCCTAAAATGTACAAGGCGCAGTTTGTGACGGAATGGTGTTGGGCGGGCCTGGTGCCAGACGGAGACCGTCTCAGTCGGGAGGAGGGGTCAAGCAGGCTATTGGAAGTGTGGAAGTGCCGCGTAGACGGGAAAGGGCAGGGCTACGGCTGCCCTGGAATGCCACTGAGGCTTCTCTAGACTTTCTCAGGGGAAAAGTGCCAGTCCGGGGAGATTCCCGTGAAACAGGCATAAGCAATAAAGTAGCTATTTCGTGTGTGGGCTATTTGCGCCTGGCACATACCCGCCACACCCACAGCTGCCCACATGCCTGCTGCGTCTGCCAAGCCCCACTCACCGCTCTGGAGGAAGGGCACGGGGGTCTTGGCACAGCCCTTCTGCAGCCCCAGGCCATAGTCGGGGGCCCTCACCAGCATGCTCTCTGCAATCCAGTATCCCCGGGTCAGCCCTCGCGCCAGCAGGAAGCCCTCCTTGTTGAAGGTGTCGCTGGTCACCTCTGGGGAGGGAAGGCAAGGTGAGACCCACAGCTTAGCGCCAGCCTTCCCCTCTCTGGGACAGGGGTGCCGTGGGGGTCCTACCGGCAGTAAAGGTGAAGGGGAGGTTGGCGAGCTCTCTGGCATGGCTCATGTACCCAGCCATGCGCTGGCACCAAAACTGGTGCCCGATGTCCTCGGGGCTGCGGCTCCAGTCCAGCTTCCGGCACTTCTCCGAGCAATAGAAGACGGCGCGGCAGTGCTGGCTGGGGGAGAAAGAGAGCTGGGCACAGGGGCACAAGACAGGCCAAGTGGCATGGGAGGGGCGGCGCAAGCTTTCCAGAATAACAGTAAGAGAGTTGGAAGGGACCTTGGAGGTCCTCTAGTCCAACCCGCTGCTCAAGCAGGAAACCATTTGAGACAAAAGGCTGTCCAGTCTCTTCTTAAAACCCCCGGTGCCCCCGAGGCTGCCATCAAGGGCTCCAGAAGCATCTCCAAGCCTTGGGGCAGACCTGCGGATGTGCAGCTGCGCCCAAACCTTGGGGATCTGGAAAGGGGAGCCCCCCCCAGCTCAGGCAGAGGGGGGGTGCGATTACATCCGCTCTGCACTCACCAGGCTGAGATTTGGCCCTCAAAGCTGTGTCGCTTGCACACGTGGCACGCCCGCACTCGTGTGGTAGGGAAGGAGAAGCTGGGCTTGGGGCCCCAGCCCCGCATCGGGCCTTTGCTCATTTTGATGCCCAGGCGAGCGAGCAGGGGCTCCAGGGACCTGCCAGGGTGGGAGTGGAAGAGAGTCGGGTGGGGGGAGAAGAAGCCTTGCCCCCCCAGCACCCTCCGCCCACTCACTTGTGCAAAGTGGGGTCTCCCACAGTCAGCAGCTTCGGCCGGCGGGGCTCCCCAGCACCCAGGGGGCAGAACATGCTGTAGCAGAGCAAGGCGAGGGCCCGGGGCTCCAGGGGCTCCTGCCCAGCCGTCCCCAGAGCGCCCCCCAGCAGGAAGTCAAAGCCCAGAATGGTGCCGTATTCGTCAGTCACCAGTAGGAGGTGCTCAACGCGCCACAGGGGCTGCCCTGCAGAGCAGAAAGTGGGAGGGGAGGTTGGGAGGGAGGGGGAGATTGGGGCTCACTGCAGAACTCAGAATACTTCCCCCTCCCGCAGAGTCGCCAACAGCCGCTTCCAAACGAGACAGGCAGCAAATAAATCTAACAAACAAACAAAGGTCCCCTAGAGAACCTGGTGTTTCCCTGGTAGAACCCAAAGGTAGAAGCGCCGGACAGAGGAGGGGCAGCCGGTGGGACGGGGCGGGAGGTGTCTGTGGGTCTCCAAGCTCCTTGGGAGGGAACCCAGGCGCCCCACAGTGTCTGGGGCACAGCACGGGCAGGACCGGGCAAAGCCACTAGGGACAAGGTTTCAGCAGCCGCGGACAGCAAGAGAAGGCGGCTTGATGGTGGTTACATCATGGCTAAGACTTTGGTGTGAGCTCAAGGAACAAAGGATAAGAGACTAGCTGAACCATCGATAGGATAGGCTAGGATAAGGCAGGGCGGGGTAGGCTTGTTAGCGGTAAGGTAGGAAATAAGTAAAAGTGGGGTTTAAGCTATTATTATTATTATTTTTTAACAAAAGTCTTCCTGAGGAAACAGATGAGGAATTGGGGCTGCTGGAACCAAAACATCCCCGGGGGCCCTTCTCCCAGCTTGCAAGACCCCAACTGCCCCCACCCCCGCCTGGCCCGGGGGGAGTCTAAGTGAAGGTCAAAGGTTGCGGGGTCTGCCCATCCCAGCAGGTTCTGCCGCAGGCCCGAGTCCTCCTTGGGGGCCGGTTGCCCCAGCCACAAACCTGGCTCCGTGGCGGCGGCCTCTTCCTCCTCCTCCTCCTCCTCCTCTTCCTCCCGCCCTGCCCCCACGAAGGTGATGAAGCGCTCGAGGTCCGGCAGCGCCAGCGCCTCCTCGCTGTAGAAGCGGCCGCCCAGCTGCTGCCCGGGGTCGGCCACCGCGAAGGCCAGGCGGCGGTTGGGCAGCAGGTGCAGGATCCACAGGGCCGGGTCAGGCGGCAGGCGGCGGATGGCGCTCTCCTGCCTCTTGCGCCGCTCGCTGCCCCGGCGGCAGGCCGCGTCCAGCAGGAAGCGCTGGTACCAGCCGAAGAGCAGCTCGGCAAAGTCCAGGATCTCGGCCCGGTAGCCCGTCACAAACTCCATGCCTGCGGAGGGAGGCCGCCCCGTGAGGGGCAAAGCGGGGGCCCCTCCGCCCCCCCTGCAGGGCCCCAAAGCTGCCCAGGGGAGAGGGGGCAGGAGGGGGGCCAGACCAGCCAGGCCCGGGGCCCCGCTTTCCCCGAGGGCCCCAAGCGCCCCCTTCCCCAGGGTGTGAGCTGTGGCAGTCCTTGATGGCCTTTGGCCCATTCCCCCACAGAGGCCCAGGACGGCTCCCCCCACTTCTGCCCCACCCCTGGGGGCAGGCCACCCCCCCCGCCCTCCTGGCCCAGCCTGCCTGCCATCTTACCTGAAGCGAGTACCGCCACCTGTTCAAAGGTAAATAGCCGGGGGTTTCCCTGGTTGCGCTGCCAGCTCAGGGGTTCCGGAACCCGCCTGCCCTCTCCCCTGCCCGCCCCTCCCGCTGCATCGGGACGGCTGATCCCGGCGGGCTGCTCTGGGGTCTCGAGGGCCCCCCAGAAGCAAAGGTCTTTCCAGGCAGATAGCAAACTCAGCCAGATGAGCCAATTCCACTTTATTGAAAGGCTGCCTGATCTTCTTGGATGCTGAAAAAGCCTTTGATCAATTGGATTGGCAATTTCTGATGAAAGTATTAGAGAAAATGGAATTTGGGGATAAATGTCTACAACCAATCAGGGCAATATATCAAAAGCAAACAGCCCGCATAATAGTTAATAATAGTCTGACTGAAGTATGTAATATTGAAAAAGGCACAAGGCAGGGGTGCCCGTTGTCACCTCTATTATTTGTTTTAACATTGGAAATATTACTGATTAAAATACGTGATTCGGATAAAATTAAGGGAATTCGAATTAGAGACCAGGATTATAGATTGAGGGCATTCGCAGATGATCTGGTTGTTACAGTGACTCAGCCTGATTATTCAGTTGTAGAATTGATGGAGATAATAATGCAATATGGGAAAGTTTCTGGATTTAAGATCAATATACAAAAAACTAAAATGTTGTCTAAAAACATGACAGTATCACAAAAGGCTGTTTTAGAAGAGCTAACGGGATTTGAAATTGTTAAAAGGGTTAAATATTTAAAAGGATATATCTTGCATTGATAGAAATTGATTCAGAGACGGAACTTGTCAAAGACTGTATGATAAAATGGGCTCAGAATTTTCAGGAGGTTATAACAATGGATACCTGGGAAAAGATCTGGGTGAGAAATGTAAAATTTACACAGGCCCAAAATTTAAGAGAGAACTTTTATAAAATGTTTTATAGGTGGCATTTAGATCCTAAAAAATTAGCAAGCATGTATCCGAACTGCCAGCCCAAATGTTGGAGGTGTGGCTGTGAGGATGCAACGTATTTTCATATATGGTGGACTTGTAAAAGGGTTAAAGCATTTTGGATTAAAATTTGGTGGAATATGCAAAAAATATTCAAGAAAAGGATAAAGTTTTGTCTGCAATTGTTTTTACTGGGCATTATCACAGATACTACCGTTGTGGACACTAAGCTGATGTTGAATTTAATTACGGCAGCGAGACTTTTAGTAGCGCAATATTGGAAGAAGGAAGAACTGCCGACTATAGAAGAATGGACTTTAAAAGTTTCCAATTTGGCGGAAATGGCAAAGATTTCAGCGTATTTGAAAGACCAATCGCAACAGAGATATATTGTGGAGTGGAGAAGATGGATTGATTATATCCAGAATAAATATGGGACGAAAAAGTTTCACTTAGCATTTGAATAAGTAGTGGATTTATATGATGTATAACTAGCTTGTAGTTATTTTATTAAGAGTTAAAGTGCAATAGAATTTAATATTTTATTGTTGTTTGCATATTTTAGATTATGTTTGTATTTTTATACCCTGTATTTAGCTCTGGGAAGTCGGGGAGGGGAGGGGAGAGTTGGGGAGGTTTGGGGAGAGGGGAGGGGGAGGGGAGGGGTTTTGTATTTAAAAATGTATTGTAAAACTTTTCAATAAAAAAAAGAAAGGCTGCCAATGCTGCCAACATTGACATGTTTTTGCGCTGACAAAATAAGAGGCAGCCTTTTGCTTTAACTGTTTGGGTTTTGAATCACAGGAACACGGGTGGAACTAACCAGATGTTTTGACAAGATAAGGGATAGCCGCTTCAGAAGGGAAGGTGAAACTTTTTTTGTGTGTTAAATTGGTAAATGTGATTCATGACGTGTAAATAAGGGAGTGAAATTCTGTACTGATGTGGTGTGTCAAGGGGAGGAGAATTCAGATTCTGGCATTCATCCATGAGTGCCGATGCCGTTTCTGCTCATTATAGAGTTTTTAGAATAAATAATCACGCAAAACTCTTTGATGTGTCTTTTTAATCGGAACCATGACAAAGGCATTAACAGAATTGTGCAAATCCCTTTTACAGCCTGAACAGTTGGGTGTGTGTGTCCCCTCTGAGCTTCTTTCTCTGCCCGTTAGCCCCGTGGGCTGCCCCTCCTCTTTCTGATGCTGTTCCCCACCCCCCAACTCCGTTCCCACATAGGATTGCAGGCCTTCACCTGCCGTGAGCCTCCTCTCTTGTGTTACGGCATCCTCAAGTGGGAAGGGCTCCTGGAGGCCATCTAGTCCCCCCCGGGGCCTCCGTGTCCCACCCAGCCGGCCAGCCCAGCCCACTTTCTGACCACAGGGCCCCACCTGGCACCTGTGCTGGAGCTCCCGCAGTGGGCTTCCTGGTGTCCTGGGATTTCAGGGTGCTCAGCCTCAGGTTCCCTCCAGATCGAGAGATGGGGGGGCAGTTGCTTCCCCCCTTCCTTTGCCCGCCTCCATAGTTGGGGAAGATTAAGGACATCCATTTTTGAGGGCGACTCCCTGGGGCAGCCGGCCCATCTAAAGGCAGGCTCTCCACCACACGGCCATTGGTCATGGCACGGAGCTGGCCACACGTGTGCCAGAGCCCCGCGTGGGTCTCATCTGCCACCTCCGCTTGGCTCCCTCTGGGCTTGGTCTGAGGTCCCTCGCCTGGCCCAGCAGAGCCCCCCCCCCGGCTTCTTCCTGCTGCTGCTGGACCTTGGGGTGCCGGGAATGGGTTGCCCCCCTCCCCCAAGCCAGGCTGACCCCAGGCCAGGCAACTTCTTTCCTCACAGCTGGACTGGGGGGGGGAAGAGGTACTTGCCAGCTCTCGGGACCCACTTTGACCACTTCTGGTGTTGTGAGGAAAAAGACCAAAATGAGGCCCCACCACAACCCCCCCCAGCTCCACCGTCGAGACGCTCTATGCCGCCCTGGCAGAACCAAGAGGCCTCTGAGCCTGCGGAGAACCTTGCCACGTGCTCAGCTGCAGCTGGGGGGGTGCGTGCATGGGGGACGGGGTCATCCAGGACAGAAGGGATCCCTACTTCTCACCTTGACTTCAGCTTCCTGCCCTTGCCCGGCCTCTTGGGGAGAGTCTGCCCCTCCCCTTCCTCTGCGCCACTGGCGAGGGGTCCTCCCCCTCTTCCACTGGCTTTGGGGGCTTCTGCCCTACCCCACACGAGCAGAAAGCCAGGCGTATACAAGAATATTTATTGAAGCACCAAGCCAAGCTGAGGGAACGCCCCACATCGCTTGGGATCCTTGGGTCTCTCTGCGCCGTGGCCCCGCCTCGCTCGCTGCCCCTCAGCCCAGGCCCCAAAGCAGCACCACCAGGGTGGGAGAGCAGAGCACAAGTGGGAGGGCCACGGGGCCCCCGCCGCTGTCCACGTCAGCCCAGAGTTGGTCCTGCTTCTCGTGCTGCGGGGAGGTGCTGGCGGGGATCTGGGGCACGCGGAAGGGGTGCCCGTCGTGCGCCGAGGTCTGCTCCAGCCAGGAGTGGTAGTTGGAGACCCGTGTGTAGACGCCTGGGCTGCGCGGGGCTGCGCAGCTGCGACCCCAACTCACAATGCCCACTTGGTACCAGCGCCGGGGACTGCCGTGGCCGCTGTGGCTGGGCGGGAGACACATCAGGGGTCCCCCGCTGTCCCCCTGCAGAGGCGAGAGAGGCAGGGAATCGGGTAGGGGCTAGGACACAGGTGGGGAAGAAGGAGGGCAGGCAGTCCAGTGGGGCAGGATTGGACAGGAATGCCCCCCCGTGTACTGAGCAGGGGTCCCCTTGACTCTTGCACTGAGGCCAGCAGCCCTGGGGGGGGTAGATGAGGCTGCTGAGGGGGAAAGCAAGCAGGAGCCTCTGGGGGCGATGGGGGGGCTGGGCCGGTGCGTGGGGCTGCCCCATGCATCAACTGGTCCAGGCGCTGGTCAACCGTCCTGTGAATCAGCTTCGTTTCCTTGGCAAGAATCTGGCCTGGCATTGGGCGGCTGGCTTTTGGACCCCCAGCCTGCCCAGCTCTGCCCCCGCAGACCTCAGGGTCCCTCTGAGCTGCTGCTGCTCCTCTGAGGCTACGACTGGCTCCGGCCTTGGCTGGGCAGGTGGGCGGGGGGGGAGCCAAGGGGGTTCCTACCTGGCAGGCATCCCGGCCGCCCTCCTCATAGCCGGCGCACACCATGTTCCTGGTGATGGACTGCAGCCACCGCAGGCACAGGATCCAGTCCACCAGGCCCACCTGAATGTCCAGCAGCTCAAGGGAGCCGTACTCTGAGCCTAGAGGGGGTCAAGCAGGGGGAAGAGACGGTGGCAAGTGGCCTAGGTCTCAGCCCCAGAGATTCTCCCCTGGGCAGATCTGACTCAGGGGGAGGACAGGAGCCAGGAAATGGGTCTCCGATCCCTTCTGGACGCTCCCTACCAGCTCTATGCTGGCTTAGAGATCAGAGGCACGGGGAGCCACTTTTAAGGGGGGGGACGTGCATTTGTGCTGAGCAGAGCGGAGCAGGTTGAGAGGAACAAATTTCCCTTTTAAAAAAGGAGACGAGCCGGAGCAAAACAGCGGACTTCCTGCTCTATGGCGGTGTCACAGCTGAACCGAAAATGCACAAGGAGACGCAACCAGTTGCGGCTCTTTGCCACCAGCAGGCTGCGGTGACAACAGCCCCTTCCCCAGGGAAGGCCTGGAGGAGAGCAGGCAAGCCGGAGGGTCGCAAGGGACAGGACAGGACAGCAGTAAAGCGTCTCCCAGCAATGGAGGACGAGGCACCAGGCAAGGACAGGCAGAGGGCACCCCGCTTGCGGGATCCAACCCCTCTGTATGCCACGAAGATTGACCAGGGAAGGCAGAGAAAGGCTGGCATGGGGCAGCCTGCTGGAGGGCAGAATCAAAGGGCTGAAGGGGGCCGGAGGGAAATTCAAGTCAGAAAATGAGTTTCTGGTTTGCAGTACAATTGGCGCCTTCCCTCGGACACACCCACCTGTGTGGGGTGCTCTGGTGAGCAGCGGCTTGGGCTAGATGACTCTGGATGCCTCCCCTGGGGTTCCACGAGAGGGTCTTCCACCCTTCCTCTCTGAGGACCCTCGGAAGCCCACAGCCAGCCCCATCTTTGAGGCAGTAATTCTCTGAGGAAGGCTGGGCCAGAGCAGCCCCACAGAGCAGCCCTGTGAGGCGCATCGAAGGCGGGCAGAGCACCCGGTGCGCCAGTCTTTGGGCCAGGAGCCCCAGCTGTGAGTGCCAGCTATGGACAGGGAAGGCCGCCCAGAATGGGAAGGGCTTGGCAGGGTGGAGCAAGGCCCCCTGGCTCACTGCTGGGGGTGTGTATGCAAAGAGGCGGGGCCCCTGCTGAGGGGCATCTGGCTCACCGGCTTTGGTGAGGCCCCAGCCGGCGACAAAGCAGCTGTCCCACATGTTGTCGTCCGGGACGATGGTGTTGTCCGGCAGGCAGAGAGCGGTGTGGAACCAGCTGTGGGGGATGGGCTTGTGCAGCAGCAGCAGCGCCAGGTCGTTGTCGTAGGTCTTGGGGTTGTAGAGCGGGTGCAGGTGGATCTTGCGCACCCAGCGTGTCACGTTGTTCCTGCCCAGGTAGTTGCTTCCTGCCGCCACCCTGATGCCTTCCCTGTATGGGGGGGGGGGCAGGGCAGTGGGTGCTCAGTTGGGGGGCAGAGCAGCAAAGTCTCTGTGTGAGCAGATGGAGGGGGACTGCCAGCCGGACCCCGATCCTTCCTGGCCCCCAAGAGCCCCAGAAGCCCCTCTCCTGCCAGGGGTGGCTCTTCCCCCATGGGCAGGGCAGACTGGCAAGGAGGGCGTGAAGCATCTGCAGCCAAGGGGGTGCAGTGCAGGGCAGCCTCCGGTCACCGCCGGGCCTTTGCTGCCTCCACGCAGAGGGCTTCCTAGGAACGAGGGCGACTGCTGAAGGAGGCAGGGCTGGTCCCTGCCCCCCTTCACATCCCCCCCAGATGCCCTCCAACCAGTTACCTTCTCTCTGTGAAGCAGTGAGCGGCTGACAGCACCCACCAGGGGTGCACGATGCTCCCCCCGCAGAAGTGGTAGGTGCTGGTCTGAATGCTGACCAGCCAGGGCCATTTCCCAGCAGGAGCCTTCGTGCCCCCCACGATGCGGGCATTGCCCAAAAGGGAGCCATGGGGCGCATCAAAGTCTGGTCGGTAGCCACAGCCTAAGAGAGAAAAAGAGACTGCCTGTTAGGTGGCCACTGCGGTCCCCCCCACCAGTCCGTCTCATGGAGACCCCCGCTCTTTGGGGGAATCGGAGCCCCATGCAGCTCCTCCGGACCTTTGAAGGCCCTTTTGACTTGGCAGCCCAACCAAGGGGCTCACGGCCCGCCTGGGGTCTCCCGCGGAAGAGCTAGGCATCCCGGCCCTGCTGGGCTGGGTCTGCATCTCCTTGGGGGGCACTATTCTGAAGGCCTGGGGGCCACATGGAGCCCAGTGCAGCCTCCAGTGGTCCCACCTTCCGCCTTCGCTGCCCCTGACACCACAAGTCTGCTGGGACCTCCCTCCGGCTGCTCTGCCCAGGACGGGGCGCTTCTGCCTGCAGCCCCCCCCCCCCCGCGAAAGGCCCCCTTGGCACCTTGTGCCCGAGCCCCGGTGCCTTCCAGCAGCAGCTGGAGGAGGAGCCACACCAGCAGCACCAGGGAGTCCATGGGGCACCCACAGCCGGTGGGCGTGTCCTTTGCGTGTGGGTGGGGCTCTGGCCACACCCCGTGGCATCACAGAGCTCCAGGTGTTGACCTCACCGGTGCAGAGCCGCCGCCCTCCTTCCGGCCCTTCCACCGGTGGGGACGGGGCCTCTAAGCCGAGAAACTGCGCCTTCATGGCTCCCTTGAGGCCCTTCCTGCCAGCGGCGGGCAGCTCCAACCAGGGCAGCCAAGCAGAGCCCTTCCGCGGCGCCCACGATAAACCCTGACGGGGCGGCTGGGGACGTCCGCTCCCCGTGCCGAGCCAGAGCGCCGCAGCCGAGTCGGCTCACCCTAGTTAAGCAGGCAACGCTGGGTCGGCCCTGCCCCCCTGCCCGCGGTTGGAAGGCCGGGGCCGGGCACCGGCCGCCCCGCCGCCGCCCCCTCGCGCCTGCGACAGTTCCGGAGGCCTTGGAAAGCCCCGCGCGGCTTCCCCGGCCGGGCGCCTTTCGCTTTCGGCCTCGGGGAGAGGAGGACGCGGGGGAATGGCGGCGGGCGAGCGTCGCGGGGGCTCCGACTCCCGCCTCACGTTCGCCCTGAGGCGCAGCCCGCTGGTGCTGCTGTTGGCGCTGCTGCTGCCCGCCCGGCCAGGTGAGGGGCGCCGGCCGCGCTCTCGGGAGCCCCGGGCCGGGGGAGGCGTCCCCGTCCCCTCCTGACCGCCGCTCTCTCTGCCGCAGCCCTGGGCAACGAGGGGGCGGCCGCCGGGAGCTGCCGGTGTGTGAAGTACCGCGCCGAGCCGCCGCTGGTCAAGCTGTTCCCCCACCGCCTGGTGCGCTGGGAGCGCTGCAGGGACCAGATCAGGTGAGCCCAATCCCATAATAGCCCTCCTTTGCTCGCCGGGAGCCGAGCCTGGCTGCCAGCTGCCCCCTTTGCCCTCTCTTTGGCAGATTCGTATTTCCCAAGAATATGGTGTGTGGCTTGGACGGCGCGCCCTGGGTGCTCGGGCTCATCGCTCTGCAGGGGGAGAAGGGTGAGTGTGCCCGAGGGGAGGGGAGGGGCAGGGGCGGAGAGCCCCCTTCCGCCTTGCCGGGGGTCTGTCACAGAGGGACAAAGAAAATGTTAAAAACTGAATGTAAACTTTAAAAGTTTGAAAAAGAGGAAAGCTACTTAGAATCTGACACTACAAGTTAAAGAAAGGGTGTTGGGGGGGGAAGGGCCTTCAGGGGCTGCCAGCCCCACAGCTTCTTTGAGTCCCAGGCAAGATGGCAGAGCCAGTTCTTGAGATGTTTCTGGAAGGACAGGAGACTTGGGGGATGAATGTTCCCCAGTGCAGGAAGGCTCTCTCCCCCGCCCTCCCTGGGACTCATTCTGCCAGCGCCAGCGGCATCCCTGCCCTGCCTGACCCTGTCTGCTTTCCTTCTCAAAAGGGAAGGGGGCTGCCAAGGTCAGCTACAATAAGGGTTGTTGCCAACCCAGCCCCACCAGCCCTGCCCCGCTTCAGCCTCTGAGCTCCGTGCGGTCAACCCTAGAGGTGCTGAGGGAGACTCCACCATCGCAGCAGCTGGCGAGGGAGACTCCACCATCGCAGCAGCTGCCGGCTTTGACCACCACAACGGCCGCCCTAGCCCTAGAGAGTGTCCGGAGCGTTGTGCTGCCCAGGAATGGTAAGCCCGGGGGCGAAGGGGGCCTGGGGAGGGGCTTATGGGAAGGGCACTCACTCCTGGTCTGATGGCAGGTGCCTTTGCTGAGGTCAGCCCCACCCAATTTGTACAAGAGGAGGGTGTGCTAGGGTGGCACTACCAGACCACTGTCCTCTCTGCACTGGGCATCGTCCTGCTTGTGATCGCTGGCCTGCTGTGCTGGTGGAGGTCCCCCAGAAGACGCCGCCAGGCAGCCCTGTTCTCCGAGCAACAGGTGGGCTCTCCCCACCTGGCCCCTGGGACCAGTGGGTGGCAGAAGCGCTCCGGAGGGCACTCAGACCCAGGGGGCTGGACAGGGTTTCAAGGAGGGAAGACAGGGAATTTCAAGAATTCCAGCTGTGGCCCCCCAGCCCCCTCCCCCTAGTCCCTAATGCTTCAGTCCATTGGAGCTAATTCCGATTCTCCCTTCCAGGTGTGCATGCTGCAGAGAGCGGGAGAGGGGGTCACCTGCAGCCACGGAGCACCTGCGGCCGCTGCCTCAGGGTGGGGTGGGGGCTGAGACGAGGGAAGGGCGCAGAAGGAAGCCTTGTCTTATGGATTCAGGAATGTGCGACTGTGGCTGTTTTCCTGGCTCTGTTCTTATGGACCTTTCAGGGTTTTTCCTGAAAAATAAAAGTAAATTTTTGTAGAAAAAGCAGCTTCCGCTGGTGATGCCTGGTAGTGGCAGCCGTGATTGAGCAGAAGCAGTTCCTTGAATGCTGAAACAGGGACGAGTGGCCAACCAATCACCCCCCTCTTCCCCCCCCCCAGAAAATAGAAGTGGAACTCCACTTTCAGTACCAGGGAGACAAACAGCCTTTTCTGCATGACTCACGTCTGGCTGAGGCTTCCTTCCGCATTTCTGCTAGCATGTCTGACCTTCAAGGGGTTTTCTCGCTGAGGTTGGAACAAGCTGAACTGGGGGTGTGGGGGGGGGGGTTTGACATCATTTCTCCCTACCTCCAACAGGGTCAGGAGCTGCACAGATGGCAGAGCAACCTCTTTGTATGGCACAAAGCTCTTATTTTGGTTACTGGCTGGACGAGCGACGGGGTGCGAAGATGATTCTTATTTATTAAACTTATTTATTACATTGATATGCTGCCCATCTCAAAGCCACCCATAGTAACAAGTAGGCACGGAAAGCGCCCTCCGCAGGCTGCTGAGTGCAAAGCAGCCTGTGCTGAACTGGTTTGAGAAGTGACGGGAAACCTACAACAAATATTTGCAGAGGATAACTGACGTAGCAGCTTTAGAGAATGGCTAAATGGTGGGGGTGGTCTGGGGAGGAAGGGCGGGGCACAAATAGCAAATCCGTGATTGGAAATGCCTTTTGTTGTTGTTGTTGTTAGTTGTGAAGTCGTGTCCGACCCATTGCGACCCTATGGACAACGTTCCTCCAGGCCTTCCTGTCCTCTATCATCTTCTGGAGTCCATTTAAGCTCACGCCTACTGCTTCAGTGACTCCATCCAGCCACCTCATTCTCTGTCGTCCCCTTCTTCTATTGCCCTCAATCTTTCCCAGCATTAGGCTCTTCTCCAGTGAGTCCTTCCTCCTCATTAGGTGGCCAAAGTATTTGAGTTTTAGCTTCAGGATCTGGCCTTCTAAAGAGCAGTCAGGGTTGATCTCCTCTAGGACTGACCGGTTTGATTGCCTTGCAGTCAAAGGGACTCGCAGGAGTCTTCTCCAGCACCAGAGTTCAAAGGCCTCAATTCTTTTGCGCTCAGCCTTTCTTATGGTCCAACTTTCACTGCCATACATTGCAACTGGGAAGACCATAGCCTTGACTATACGCACTTTTGTTGACAGGGTGATGTCTCTGCTTTTTAGTGTGCTGTCTAGATTTACCATGGCTTTCCTCCCGAGGAGCAAGCGTCTTTTAATTTCTTGACTACAGTCCCCATCTGCAGTGATCTTGGAGCCCAGGAAAATAAAATCTGTCACTACCTCCATTTCTTCCCCATCTATTTGCCAGGAATTGAGAGGGCCGGATGCCATGATCTTGGTTTTCTTAATGTTGAGTTTCAACCCAACTTTTGCACTCTCCTTCTTCACTCGCAACAAGAGACTCTTCAGTTCCTCTTCACTTTCTGCCATTAGAGTGGTATCATCTGCATATCTTAGGTTGTTGATATTTCTTCCAGCTGGAAATGCCTAACATCGAGCAAAAACACCTTTACTGCTCAGAACTTTGGGCAAGTTTACAATATAAAATTAAGACCTCCGGGGTTCAGAGACCAGTCAACGCAGGGTGTCCCAAATATGTCTGTCTTCCTACACAGAGTTTATTGTATTTATACAGTTTTAACAAGCAGGAAACTACACACAGCAAAAGCATTGTTTATTGGTGTACTCCCTAGTCAATCTTAGAGAACATCCGAACATCCCAAGCCAGGGCAGAGTCTTCCTTATCTAGCTGGTTCCTTGCAGTCCTTGGCAAGGCTAATTGGAATGAGCTCATAGACATGTGGATAACAGGATACTGAGGCAGGCAATTGGCTGTGCATGGTCCCTTCATATCCTTGACCTCCATCTCTACAGAGACCTGCATGTTAAATGTATGGCCTTGAGGGTTGAAAGTAGGAGCCATTCTGCACCCACCGGGAGCAGCATTTGGGGGCCACAAGGTCCCTCCCCTGCCCTGGTGTACCAATGTCTGGACACATGCCAAAAATTGTTATCTGCCACGATACCCATTGCTCTACAGCTGGGTGCGGAGCCGTGCTGGAGGTGGTGGTGGGCCTGGAGAGGCCCTGGCTCCCCCTCCCCCAACAGACTGGACTTTTGGGCCTGAAAGCCACAGGCATCCAGGACAAGGGCCCCACTTGGCCCCTTCTTGTTTCTGCACAAAAGAGGCAGGCGTGTGTCTGTGTGTGAGCCATCACATCTTTGTGTAAGCAGGGCCCTGCAAAGAGAAGCTCTGGGTCTCTGGCTGGCCGTCTCTGCTCAGCTGCGCTGCAGTGGCACAGAGCCTGGGACGCTTCCCCTGCCCGCCTCGTTTCCTTCCCTGCCCCTCAGGGCTGCCCAGCCTTTGTCTGGAATTTCCCAGGGGATCCTGGGCACATCCTGTTCGGGAGCAATGCTGGAGATGGAGGGCCTGGAGAGCCCCCCCTCCCGGAGGATCCTGCCCAAGATGGGAGGGGGGGAGGACTGGAGAAAAGGAAGGGTGGAAGGAGGCTGCCTGTTTTCAAGGGTTGCACCCACCCACCCCTTGTGCTGGGCAGCATCTTCCAACTAGGAAGGAAGGAGGAAAAACTTTATTTGGGGGGCTTCAAACCACACAGTCGCTTCTCTACCACGAGGAGTCCGAGAAACAAGGCCAGGTTGATGGGGCGTCGGAAGGCTTCCCACACGCGTCCAGAAACCAACCGGGGCCTGCGAAAGGAGGGCCGACTTCTGCGCCCACCGCCCGGAACTTCCGGGGAGCTCCAGCCACCCGCCGGCTCTTCTAGGGGCGCTGCCCGCGGGAAGCAGCCGCTCCAGGCCGGGGTCCGCGCGGGGTCTCGGAAGCGGGGCGTCGGCGAGGGTCCCTGGGGCGGCCCGGGCCCGGCGCTACTGTTCCAGCATCAGCTCGCAGGCGCGGCCCAGCTCGGCCAGCTTCAGACGGGCGAAGTCGACGCGCTTCAGGGCCATCTGGCAGTCCTTGCGCGCCGCGTAGCTCGAGCCCTCGTGCGGCTGCCGGGTGGCCACCTGCGGGGGGGGAGGGAGGGGGGTCAGCCGGGCCGCGGAGGGCCCCGCCGCCCCGCCCGCGCCTGCTCACCTGCGTCAGGTAGCGGATCTGGCCCGAGAGCTCCGCCTCCACCTTCTGCACCGAGGCCCCGAACTGCGCCGCCTGCCGGTCCAGCAGCCGCTCGCTCGGCTTCTCCTTGGACAGCTCCAGGATCACCGTCCCTGCCGGGGGGGGGGAGGTCAGCGGGAGGGAGGGAGGGAGGGAGGGAGGGGACGCCCTCCCCCCTGCGCCCCCTCCCCAGCCGGGCCCCACCTGCGCTCTGCAGCGCCGCGCCGATCTCGCGCTCCAGCTCCTCCAACAGCCGCAGCCGCTCGTTGGCCAAACCCAGGCTGTACGCGCCCGCCGCCGCCGCCATCCTCTCTGCGCCTGCGCCTTTCGCGGGTTAGAAAAGCACGGACTGCAAGTCCCGGCGGGCCGTGCGGCGGGCGGGCGGGCATGCGGCGCGGGGGCTGGCGGGAGCACGTGCGGGCGGAGCTGCAGGCGCGGGAGGGGCGCTGGCGCGGGCTGCGGCGGCTGCTGGAGCGACGTGAGCGGGGGCGGGGCTGCGGAGAGGGGCGGGGCTGCGGAGAGGGGCGGGGCGGGGCTGCGGGGTCCGCGGAACGCGCCGCCACCGGAGCGGGACTTGAGTTTCCGCTTCGCTCCGCAGACGAGCAGCTCCGGGAACGGCTGGAAGCGCAAAGGTCGGGCGGAGGCGCCTCGGGGTGAGCGGGGCCGCGGGCCGGGCCGGGCGCGGGGAGGTGGGCTGGCCGAGGCCGCGGCTGATACACCCCCTCGGCGCTGTCTCGCAGGCCCCCCGTGGAACCGGCCGTCCTCCAGGTGAAGCTGCGGCGCGAGGAAGGCGAGGTGAGGGCCGGGCGGGGAGGGGAGGTCTCCGCGGGGACCGAGGGGCGCCCCCGTCCCACCGACGCGCTCCCGTTTTCTCCGCCGCAGTTACGGCAGGAGGTCGCCCTCCTGGCGGATCTTCTGCGGAGCGCCGAGGCCGAGAGCCGCGAGCAGCGCGCCAGGTAGTCCTTCTCCGGGGGGGGGGACGCGGACCCCGACCCTGCTGCGGGGGGCGGGACTGTACCGTCAGCCACGCCGTGGGGGGGGGGCGGGCTCGCGCGGGACGAATTGCCAGTGGTGCAAAACGAGCCTCGCCTGGGTCTCCGCTGGGGGGCGCGCGCAATGAAGATTGGCCCTTTGCCCCCACCCCAAGAGCCCCCATGGCTGTTGCAAACATCAGGCCGCGGCTTAGGGGCTCCCGATCCTCCCGCAGGACCCCCTCCCCCTTTGCAGGACGCCCAATTGCAGAACTCGCCCCCCCCCGTGCCCCTGGAACTGGAAAGGGCCCCTCGGGGTGCAGGATGTGTCCCCGTGGGGCGATCGGCAAAAGGGGGGCCGCCCTCGGTGTGGTCGAGGAAGACCCTTGGCGTGGCTCCCAAAAAGCGGAGCGGGGGCACTGAGCTCGCCTGTCCTGCCAGGATGGGTTGCCTGGCCCGGGACCTAGCGGCACTCACCCGCCAGCACCAGGAGGCAGAGAGCCGCGCCTGGAGGTTCGCCCAGGAGAACGAAGCGCTGCGCACGGAGCTGGCCCAGGCACGGACGCTTCTGCAGGAGGCCCAGGCAGGAAGGCTGACCCTGGAGGCCCGCTGGCTGAGGGAGAAGGCGCTGGAGGCCACGCGGGTCAACTGGGCCAATGAGCAGGAGGAGAAGTGAGTAGGGAAGTGTGGGCAGAGCGCCCCCCCCTCGCAGAGGTGGAGCCCCCCAATCCACCTCCCCCCTACAGGTACCGGAGGAACGTGACCCGGCTGCAGGAGAGGCTGGCCAAGGCCAGGGACCAGGCTGGGCGGTGAGTTTCCTTTCGTGGCAGCCCCCCCCACTCCCGGGCCACCAGGTGTGCAAAGCGCCCCTCCCTCCCCACAGCTGCCCCTCCAAGCCCTGCTTGGGGGGGGGAGATGCTTGCACAGGCCTTTCCCCACCTAAGTCTCCTCCTCTGCCCTCAAGGTAAGGAGGCTGTTGGGAAACCCCGCAGGAAGCCTTTGCACAGGCTGGGGGGGGGGGTAGCAGTGGGCAGCTTTTGAACCACCTGTCCTTCCCCCGTCCCCCTTTTGCCCTCAGGCCTGCTGTGGATCTGGATGGAGGGGTGGCCCGCAGCTTCAGCACCTCCTCCGAGGAAGCCGAGTGGGTAGGCAGGCAGAGCCCAGCTGGGCAGGGGGGGGTGCCTGCTCTTCCTCCCTTTGGGTGGGGGGTGGCTCTGGAGCTCACCTGCCTGGGGGAGGGGAGTGTGTGCGTGGAAGAGGACACTGTGGCTGTTTCTCCGCTAGGTGGCTGGAGCTGGGAGCCAGCGGGCAGCCCGACCCGATCCTGTTCCCTGGGAAGGCAGGTAGGCGGCTGCTGGCTTGTGTGTGTGTGTTGGAGGGGGTGTCTCGGGGACCCACACGCCACTTCCATTTCTGCCGTTTGCTGAAGGGCTCATCTTGAAGAGGGGCAGCTGTTGGGAGCCGCCTGAGTGACCGAAGAGGCACCCAGAAAGGCCTGCAGCAAGACCCCAAGAGCTGCTCCTGCTGGTTTGGGATCCAAGTGCTGGGAGGCCTTGGAGACCCAGCCTGGTGAGACCCCCCCCCAAGGGGGCTATGTGCAACCGCTACAGCCAAGATGGGGTTTTTTTGTGATCTGCCCTTTGGAGTCTGCTGCCCGAATGCCCATCTGCTCTGCAGAAATGGGGAGTTGAGCCAACCGGAACCACCCTCCTCGCCCCCCCCCCACATGGTGTTTGCTCTCCCTCCCCCCTTTAATGCCTGGGAAATGAATAAAAAGCTCTTTCAGTTCACTTGTTTTATTCACTTGCTCTTTGCTCAGGCAGGGCAACGAGCGGAGAGTCCTTGTGCCTCTCTGAGGGCAGGTTCACGTCTGGGGCGGGGGACTTGGCCAAATGCGCCCCCCCAAAGAGGCTGGAACAGCCAGCCTGCCCTGAGCAGAACACATCCAAAGCCTTTGTCCCTTTCCAAGTGGGCCCAATTCTACTGGCGGTATCTTCTGAAGCATTTAAAATAGTAGATACAAAATAGAGGAGTTGGGGAGGGGGAGACAACAGCAAAGTGGTACTTGAGGACGGGACCACCTGACATTAATGCCCAATAAATGACTCCAGTGCGCGAGACGGAGGGGGTGGCGGGTGGGGGGAGCTCGTTATATACATCAAAATCCTCTTGGAAAGTAGCAGGGGAACAGGAGAAAAGCCGGGAGGACCCCCTCCCCAATTTTAGTCACACGAAAACCCCACCCCGCACTACAGCAACAGGACAAGGTGGGGAAGGTGGTAGTCGGAGAGGATGCTTGCCGGGGGGGGGGGCTGCTGTCCCAAGGGCCCCTAGCAGAAGTAATCTGCCTCCTCCTCGTCTTTCGTGCCCTTCAGGCGCAGCCGGGCAAAGTCCTCGAAGACGATGTCGTCATCCTGCCCGTAACTGGGGGGGGGGACAAAGGGGAGCAGATTCAGTGGTGAGGGTAGGCTCTGTTTCCCCCCCCCCCCAAGCACGTGCTTGTGCAGAGGCCCAGCTGCGGATTGGTGCTCAGAGCTCCAGGGCCTCCAGGGCCTCGGGAGGTGGGGCAGATGGGATGCACTTCTGCCAGAGGTTTTAGCACCCCCCCCATGGGAAGTTTCAGAGGTCCACACATCCTGCGAGCAGAACCAAGTGAAGTACGTGATTGGTCTGCATTGGAGCGTCTGCTGGGCTGTTTATACTCGGCAGCTTCCGGATCCAGGGCAACTGGGAGGGGCAAAACCGCCGATCCCTTTCAGGACTGGGATGCCCCTGTCCGAAGCCCCCCTGCAGATTCAGCCTCCTGGGGGCCGAGGAAGCTGCTCCAGCGTTTCCTGTCCGTGGGAAGATCGGAGGCATGCCACGGGCACCTTGGACAAGGGGAGGCCGAGGCTATTTTTTTCTGGGCTAGAAATGTTTTTTACGGAAGAGCGGGGCGGGGAGTGCTGAAGCAGGAACAGGACAACTCCTGCCCGGGGGGGGGTTTCTGTCAAAGGGCCCATCAGAGAGAACGTGGTGGAGTTGTGGAGGATCAAATTCGTGGCACGGCTGCCTTCCGGTCTCTGGAAGACGCAAACGAAGGCGGCCTCTGCTCAGGCAGGGAGAGGCCCAAACGATGCTCTGATCCGCAGCTGCCCCATTATCTCCCTCCCCCATCTACCAGGAGAGCCCCCTCCCCATGCCTCTTACTTGGGTTCAAACTCAATCAGGTTGGCATCAATCGGCAGGTCCGATTCTGGCACGTCTGGGGAGGAACAAGAGGGGAGTGTGAAGCGGTTGCAGGGAGCTGGAATGGGGGAGGAAAGGGGGGAGGGGCAGGGCCTCACCTGCTGGGGGCTGCGTCGGGGAGAGCTGCTCGGGCGGCTTCGGGTGCATCAGGACAAAGGGCAGCTCCACCGCCACATCCCTGGCAGGGAGAGAAGCAGCCTTTGGTCACTCAGCACCAGGCGGGGGACAAAGACCGGAGGGCCCCCGCCCAAGACTTACCCTCCCCGCGAGACCACCAGCTTCACTTTGACCCTGTAGGAGACCAGGATGCCCAGGACCTCCTTGTTGATGCCCTCCGTCACGCTGCAGAGCAAGAGAGAGGAGAGCTGGGGGGGGGAGACACACAAACCATCCCCCACGTGGAAGGACAGCTCCCCGGCTCTTGAGCAGCGTCCCCGCAAGCCCAGAGCCTGCAGGGCCGGGCCTGTCTGGGGCCATTCTGCGTGGCCAGACACACACACACAGACACACACACACCCCGCCAAGGAGCCCTGGGACAGGCTGGCTCACATGGTGGAGGAGGCCAGGTTGGTGTCCTCGTGCTTCAGCTTCCCGTCCAGGGCCAGCCCACGCTTTTCCCGGTTGTTGCTCAGCTGCGGTGTGAGCGTGTAAACCTTGCAGAAAGTGGAGCTGGGGGCCACCTGGTCTCTGGCAGGGGGAGGAGCGAGACTGGTCAGACACGCTGCTCCCCAACCCTCCCCCCCCAATTTTCTGAGTAGAGCTGGGAACCTCGAGGCTTCAAAGAGAGGCTTTTAATAACAAGACAGCCCCACACAGGGCTCCGGAAGGGAATATTTGCTTGCTGCGGGGGGGGGCATAGGGGGAATACTCACTCCTGCTCAATCTGGGCCACGGGACACTTGTACTGGGCGGTGCTGAAGAGGCAGATGTCCGCGTACTGCCGCACTGCCGGAAGGGAAGGCGGGTCAGTCGGGGAGCCCCTCCCTTTCTTAACCCGGGGAGGGGCTGAGGAACACCTCTCCCCCACCCCACCCATCAGGTACTCAGGGTGGGGGCCCCCCGCCCAAGGCCAGGCTTCCAGACATTGGGCCCCTCCCTACCGGCCACTTTCACTTTCTTGACGCTTTTGCTGGAGTTGTTGGTCACGTGAACATTGACGCTGATTGGCTCACCGTGATAATAAAGCTAGGAAGGAAACCAGACAGGCATGTCAAACCACCCCCCATTCCTGCTTGCCAGGTGCCCCCAGCCCCCCCCCAGTCCGGACAACCAGCTCTCAGTCGGGAAGGGCTGCTCTGCTGAGGGAGGAACAGCTCACTTCTGACCAGGCCTAGAGAAGTCTAAACACCCACGGAAACACTCCTGGACAAATGGGAAGAAGCAAACAGAATAAATCCAGCTCCCAGAGCGTTTATGCTTCCTGAAAACGGAATCAGAATCAAAACGAAGATGCAAGGGACCTTGGAGGTCTTCTAGTCCGGGACCTTGCTCAGGCAGGGTGATCTTACACAGTTTCAGACAAGTGACCGTCCGGCCTCTTCTTAAAAACCTCCAGCGATGAAGCACCCACAATTTCTGGAGGGAAGCCATCCCACTGGTTAAGTCTCCTCACTGTCAGGAAGTTTCTTCTTAGATCCAAGTTTGCTTCCCTCCTTGATTAGTTTCCACCCGTTGCTTCTTGTCCTGCCTTCAGGTGCTTTGCAAAATAATTTGACCCCCTCCTCTTCTTTGGGCCAGCCCCTCAAATGCTGGGGTACTGCTATCATGTCCCCCCTAGTCCTTATTTTCACCAGACCAGCCAAACGGGAAGAACTTTTTTTGAAAATAATCTTGTGGACCATGGCAGCTCGTGGTTGACAAATCCACCAAGCGTGGTTTTCCAGTTTCCTGTCCAAACTGTGGCAGAAGTCATGTTGCTTCCTGTTGAGGTCTCCGAAGGGTAAATTAACTTTCCAGCCAGGCGCAAAGCACTCTCCCCACTGGGCAGGGTGGTCCGTCCCCCCCCGTGGCTTTGGCAAGGGTCTCCCGTGCAGCAGGCCGAGCGCCGCTCAGCGCCTCCCTTACCTCCTTGTCGAGGGAAGCTTCCAGGTGTAAAGACCGGTCGGACATCAGGAAGTGGCGGGTGGTCTCGGCCATGGGCTGCGGGCCAGGCTTCTCGGGGGCATACTGGACTTTCCGGATAATCAGGCGGACGGAGTTCCTGGGAGGGGGGACAGCAGGAGACAATCAGGAGGGGCAGAGACCAAGCCAGCGGGGGGGGGGGGAAGCAGAGCTGGGGGCAGCTTTCCAGGCGGGGTGGGGAGATGCCAGGAGACGCACAGCTGAGAGGCCTCTGCCGGGCAGGGCTTCAGGGAGGGGGCGGCCACTGCTGGGTCTGCTCTCACCCACCTTTTGTGAATCTTCTCCTCCAGGTTTTTGGCACAAAATGCCCGAATCTCAAAGTCCACGCCACAAGCCTGCAAGGGAAAGGGCCGTTCTCAGGGCCGGGGCTGCCAATCCTATGGCTTCACACACCCCTTCCTCCCGCCAGAATCGCCCCTCCCCCTCCCCGAGACCCACCTTCCCTGTGTCCTCTGGGCCCGGCTGCAACGTCACCGAACACGGCAGGTTCTGGGGGATCTGCGGAGGAGACAGAAAGGTGTGTTGAGGGGGGGGGTCTTCACAGGGAGGAGCTCCTGCTCTGCCTGGGACGAAGAGCAGGCCCACTCTGGGGGCAATAGGGGCTGTTGGGGACCGGCCGGCTTACCATGAAGCTGAAGGGGTGGGCGTTGGCACCCAGTTTGCGCAGCAGCCGCTCCTGCAAGCGGGTGAGTTGCTCAGGGGAGCCCTCGGCAGGGGGGAAGGCCTGCCAGGAGGCCAGGAAGAGATCCTTGCGGAAGGAGAGGCCCAGAACATCCAGATCCTCACGGCCATAGCGGAAGGCACACGTCAGCGTCACAAAAACTGGCCGGGAGGGAGGGAGGCTACGTTAGAGGGACCTTCTTCCAGCCCCCCAAGACTCGGAGGGAAAGACGAGGGAAGCCGGAAAAGGCCACTCCCGCTTCCGTAGGCCAGGATGGTTGAGAGCCGTTTCCCGGGTCCCCCACCTACCCAATAGCCAGTCTGAAGCAGAGCGTGTGGCCGTTCCTTGTTTGTAATCAGCGTCGCTTCTGGCTCAAGGTCCCCCCTCCCCCTTTTTTCAATTTAACCTAATTCTGCTCTGTGGTCATTGCAGATGAGGCACCGTTGGTCATCTAAGGCTGGCCGGCTGCTTCCCACAAAGGCCAAAGCCGGCTGCCACAGCTGTCTCTGCATTGAGGCCTTTTGAGGCTCCGTCTCGGACAGAAGGAAAGCAGCAGAGATCGGTGGAAATCAACCAACCGATTTCTCTGGCAGACTCCCTAAATCTCGCTTTCCTCGCATCTTCCATGCCAAGCACAGCGCTCCCCTACCCCCCAGGAAGATTCTGCCAAGATCCCCTCTTCCGATTTGACGCCAGGCTCACCTTTCCGATCCTTGAGATATTCCGGGTCAACAAGAACAACGCCGTCTGACACGGAGGAAGGAGGAAACGGGAGGGGGTGTCAAGAGAGAAGGAGCCCCAACCCAGGGCAAACTCCTAGCTCCATCGTCTCTCGCCACTGGCTCTGATCATGGGGCAGAGCCCCTCACCCAAGTGACCCACCAGGCCCTGCCTGATGGCAGCAGCTGGCCTGGCCTTTGGCAGCCACAGAATCCCGTGGCAATTCATTGAGTTCAGCCCCCCCCCACCTGACAGTTTTAGTATGAAGGTTTCTAGGCTGAACCCTTAGAATAAGTTCTGCATCTCCCTCCTCCTTGGGACCTTGCAGGCAACTCGGCTGATGCACTAACAACAACACCTGAACGTGGCACCCTTCCTCAGGTGAACAAAACACAGCTGGAGCCCACCCTGTCCCCAGCTGCACTCCTGTTTTTGCAAAGGAAACCCCCGGGGGACGGGCCAATCGTACGTGGCTGGCTTGCTTACCAACGGGGTCAACCCTGTCCAGGTGATCCACAAAGTCACGCTTTCCCAGGTAAACAGTGAGCTGGTAGAGACAAAGGGGAGGGAATCGTGAACCTCTCCTGACGACCTTGAAAGGCGGACCCCTCCCCTCCGATTTGGGGCTACCTTTGCAACATGCAGCTGCCCAGTTGCTTCTGATACAGCTTGCAGCTGGCTGACAACTGGCATCGGATCTGGTCCAGCTCCAGAGGCTCCCATCCTATTCCTCCCTCTAGCTGCCAGGGCAGCCCCCTCCCCATCACGCGGAGGCTTGCCTGCACCTGTTGCTGGGCAGCGCCTCCCTCCTCCCCACAGCCTCGTTCCTCGCCTCCCTGGGGGCAGCAGCCACCAGCCTGGCCCAGGAGCATCGCCAGGGAGATGCTGGGCATCAACAAGCCTCCAGCACCGCAGCTGCCACCCCCCCCGGCCAGGCAGCCTGTTTCCCAGTAACCGACCTGCTCCCTGCGGAGGACACCCCACCTGCCTCCCATCCCTACCCTGCCGTCATGGCCTGGCCCTCCGTGGACAAGAGGCCTGCCACTCCTCAGGTGGATGGGGCCTGCCGGTCACCCAGCAGCACAGCCCTGCGGCTAAAGGCCCCTGCCTGCTCCCCTGGCAGAGATGGGCCTGCACCCCCCCCCCCCGAAGATGGGGCTGAAGCTAATTGCACAGCTTTCTTCCTGTCCCGTGTAAGTCTCAGGCAGGGGGGAGAGGCCCCGGCAGCGGGCAGCTCTCAGCCAGGCAGGTTGCGCTGCGAGAGGAAGGAAGCGGCCCAGGCGGGGGAGGAAGGAGGGCAGGAAGCCCGCCACGGGGGAGACGGGTGGGGCAGCCTCGCCAGTGGCCCTCCGACAGGCAGCTCCGGCTCAGGGGCCAGCTGAGGAGTCGGGCGAGGGCCAAAGACATGGGGACTGCCAAAGCCCCCCCCCCCCGGGTCTGCCTGCGCCCCACGGCCACCAGAAGGCCCACAGGGGAGGGCGTCGGAAAGAGGTTGGCCCTTCGGCTCGGTAGAGTCCCGCTTCTTCCTCCAAAACGCAGGAAAGAAAAACAAGAACCGCAGCCAAAGACTTACTTTGCAGTTGGGGCTGGACTTTTTGAAAACTCTGCGACAGAAAAAGGAAGGAAAAAGAGGATGTGGCCAGGCGGAACTCGCGTCCCTCAACCCGCCCCAACAGCCAGAGCCCCCCAGCACTCGGGGGACCGGGAGGCCCTCCGGGAGGGGGCCGGGTGCGCTGCCGGGAACGGCCGGCAGCAGGTGCGACGCCCGCCGCCAAGGGCAACGGGGCGGGGGGGGCGCTGCCGGGGGGCCGCGAGGGGCGGGGGCTGCTCCTCGGACCCCTCGGACACGCGCCCCCTCCCCGTTTGCCACCCGCCCCCCCTCCCGAGCCGCCCGTCCCCGGGCGCGGCGGGCATCCGGACCGGGCGCCGGTGGGAGCGGGGCGGCCGTGCGCCGTTCCCGGGTGCGCGCGGGGAGAAGGGCCGCCCCCACCCCGCAGACCCCCGAGGCCCACCTGGTGCCCGCTTTCTCCCCCATGCCGGCGGGGTTCGGCTGCCTGCTCGCCCGCTCGGCTGCGCTGCCGCGGCTGCTACTGTCGGGGCGGCTCTGGAGGCGCGGCGCGGCGGGAGGGCGGCGCGGACCGCAGGGAAGCCATGCCCGGTCCGGGCACCGTCACGTGGTCTGCGAGGCGGCCAATCGCGGCCTCGGCGCCGCCCTCGCTCCCCTCCCCCCCCCGGCCGGCCTCCCCACCTGCCGCCACCCGGGCCGCCAGAGGCTCGGCGGGGGCGGGGCTCGGCGGGGGTCCCCGCTCGGGGGGGAGGGGCTCCGGGCCTGGCGGGGGGCGGCGCGGCCTCCCCTCGCTCCGGGCGGGGCGGCATTCGGGACCCTCTTCCCGGCATGCCCCGCGCTGGAGGGCGGCCCCGTGCGCAGGCGCGGTCGGCCCCGGAGGCTGGCGGAGCACGCGATGGCGGCGGCGGCGGCGGCGGCGGGCGGGCGGCGCGGCTCCTCCTCGTCCTCGTCTCCCGGCGGCGGCGGCGGCGGCGGCGGCGGCTCTTCCTCGTCCCCCGGCGCCGCCTCGCCCTCGCCGCCCTTCGCGCCGTCCTCGGGGCTGGCGCTGGCGGCGCTGGCGGGGCTGCTGCTGCCTGGCCGGGGACCCCCCGCGGGCGCCGATGGGCTCTCGCCGCCGCCGCCGCCGCCGGGGTTGGCCGGGCTGGTGCGCTGCGCGCGGGACTGCGGGGGCCAGGCGCAGGTGAGCGGGCGGGCGGGGCGGGCGGGCAGCCCCTGGGCGCGTGCAGAGCGCCGCCTTCCCTTCCCGGCGGACGCGGCCTGACCTCTCTCCCGCCCCAGGCGTCGCCGTCGCTGAGCAGCCTGCTGGTCCTCAGCAGCGCCCGGATGGGCTCCGTGAAGACGCGGTGAGTCTGCCCCCCCTTCCCCCCCAGGAGGCGGTGGGGCTGCCGGTCCTTCCGAGGCCGGGCGGGCTGACGCTGCTCTCCGGGCAGGTTCGAGGGTCTCTGCCTGCTGTCGCTGCTGGTGACGGAGAGCGGCTCGGAGACCTTCGCGCAGAACTGCCTGGCCTGGCTGCGGAGCCTCCAGCACTTGCTGCAGGTGAGTCCCCGGGGGGGGGGCTTTGTCCTGGGTAGCCATTGCCCCCCTCGTGTTTCAGCCCTGCCCCACCCGCTGCCTTTCTCCCCGCCCAGTCCCAGGATCCCCCTGCCACCATGGAGCTGGCCGTCCTGGTTCTCCGTGACCTCTTGCAGTACTCTGCCCAGCTGCCTGAACTGGCCCGAGACATCGGCACCAACCACATTCCTGGACTCCTTACCTCTTTGCTGGCCCTCAAACCGGAGGTGAGACCCCCTCCCCCAATCGGGCGCCCCTCCTAGAAGGCCCGTCTCGGCTGACCCCTTCCTTTCCTCCCCTTTGCTCAGTGCCAGCTCCCCGTCCTGGAAGGATGCCGGGCGTGCATGACGTTTTACCCCCGAGCCTGTGGCTCCCTGCGAGTAAGTAGTAGATGCGTAGTAGAACCTGGGTAGCCGCTGCTCCAGCCTCCCTGCTGACTGCCTGCCACCTTTTTCACCCCAGGGCAAACTGGCCACCTATTTCCTGTCCTGCATGGATGCGGAAACGCCTCACCTGCAGCAGGTAAAAAAAAAACTCTGTGGGGCCTGTTTGGTATTTGCTGCGGGTTCATTGTGGCAGATGCGGTGATTGTATTTGTGCCGCTGCTTGCGCTGCTTGCGTCAGAAGTGAAAACGAAGCATTTCTGTTTGCTCGAATTCCCATTCCTGGATCCTCCAGGTCCTGTGACTGGTGTGTGGGGCAAGCAGTATGGCTGGTGTGGGCGTTCAGGGGAGGACCCAAGCTAGCAAGTCACCTCGCCAGAAATGCTTCCTGGCAAAACGTGCTGCACGATAGCATCAAGCCCTTGGACGCAATCATTGTGAGGGCTTGTAGGGTTCTCTCTCTGACCTGAGCTCAGCGTTCAATGCTTCTCTCCGTTTCTCATTTCTTGTTTCTTGTGTGATCCATGCAAAGTACCGGAAGATGATGGTTTCCTTTGAACCAAATGTAGTTTTCTGGAATCACCCTTGCTTTTTTTTTTGCAATTGTTTTCAGTTTGCTGGCCAGCTGTGCTGTTGCTCAGTGGGGGCATGTGCTGATGTTCCCACCTGATTCTGGGAAGTGCTGTGGGAGGAGGCCTTGTGGCCCCCTGTCTGGCCTCTCCTCCAGTGAAGGAGGCGGCCCAGTGTCTCTCTGGCTTCTCCATTCCTCGTCCAGCTGTCCTTGTCTTGAAAAGTCGGGGTGGCGCTTCCCCTCAGCTGCTTACGTCACCCCCTGCTGCCCTCCTTTTCCCCCAGCTGGCCTGCGAGTGCTATGCGCTCCTGCCTTCTCTGGGCGCAGGTTTCGCACAAGGCCTCAAGTACCGCGAGTCCTGGGAGCAGCAAGTGCATTGTCTGGTGGCCACGCTACACCGCCTCCTGGGCACGCTGTACGAGGGGGCCGAGGCAGGTGAGTGGGCACCGGTGACTTCTGCCCTCCGAGGCAGAGACGGCCCTCTGGCCATTTCCTCCCCAGCAGCAGCTGGTCAGCCTCCGCTTGAGCAGGAGGTCCGCCGGAGGGGAGCCCCCGTATCTCCGGGCGCCCGATGGAGGCCAAAGTGCTTCCTTTGAAGCCAGGTGTATTCCCATCCGGGGCCAGCCAGGGCAGCCGATGGCCCAGAACCAGAAAAAGCATAAAGCGCTGAAACTTTACGCTCTGCTCTTCTCTTCAGAACCGCTGCACTACGACGGCCCCGGAGAGGAGCTGCTGCTGCCACAGGACGAAGAAGCTACCTCCCTCCTCCTCCTCCTGGCAAAACGACGGTTTGCGGGCTTGGCCAAATGCCTCTGCCGGATGCTAAGGTCCGCCCTTGATTCGGTGCCCCTTCCTCTCTGGCTGCCCCTGCCACGCTGTGGGCCCCGTCTCAACCCACCTGCCTCCCTGGCTGTTTCAGGAATGATTTTGGGGCTCCCGTCACGGTTCCTGGCCAAGCTGTCCTCGACCTCGTTTGCCGAGCCCTCGACGTCTCTGTGAAGAACGTGGTGAGTGCGCCTGGGTGCCGTTTGCTCGTGCCGTAGCTTCACTGACTTTCAGAAAAAGCAAAAAAGGCAAAGGAAGGGTTCAGGGCCAGAGCAACTCGGGAAAGGAGGGATGGGTGGGGCCTTAATGCAGGCAGGCCCACCCTCTTGTGAGGGCCGCTCGGTGGTCTGGGGAGGGAGTGGGCAGCGCTGGGATTACCCAGAGAGGGACTCCTTCACAATTTGGGGAGGGGGACTTAAACAGTTTTTGCAAGGCTTTGCAGAGCTAGGCGTGTCTGTTCTGTGCAAATCAGACCCCCTGGAAGCACTGAGGGAGGGGCAGCTCCCCCCAGGAGAGGGTGTTGGCTGACCCTCCCCCTGCTTTCAGAGCTGGTTTGGCGATGGGCCCCTCCGGATGCTGCTGCTCCCCTCGATCCACCTGGAGGCCCTGGACCTCTTGGCTGCCCTCATCTTGGCGTAAGTGGGAGGGGTGGGTGTAGAAGGGGGCCGGGGGCCTGTAGGCTTGTGCCAGATCCTCAAAGCAGGTGGTCTCTCCTCCCTCCTCTGCAGGTGCGGTCCTCGCTTGGTGCGGTTTGGGGGAGCCCTCTGCCGCCTCTTCCCCCAGGTGCTGAACGTGTGGCAGGCTGGCCAGGATCTGCCCTCCCCTGGGCTACAGCGGCCTTACAGGTCGGTGGTGGAAGTCCTCTGGGGCTGGCAGTCGGTACATTCCCCCCCCATGGCCTACCTCACAGCGGTTACCAATGGCCCTTTTACTTGGGCCCTGAGCTCCCGCTATCCCAGCTGGTCTGCTGTGGCCGCAGGGCGTGGCTTGAGAAGGCCGGTTGGCCACCCTTGCTTGGCCTTTTGTTCTGTGCCTGGGTAGGGCAGCAGAGAACCTGTCCCCCCCCCCTCCCTCGGTCTGATCCTTCGGCTACAACTGCTGCCAGGGACACGTCCACCCTGGGGAGGGAGCATGATGAGGAATTCCCCCCGTGCCCTCTGTCTCCTCAGTGCGGTTCGGGCTCGGCTGTACCAAGTCCTGGATCTGTGGGTGCAAGTGGCCGGAGCAGCCTCCGGGGTCCTGCTGGGGCACAGCAGCCAAAGTGAGGCCTTGCTGGGACACTTGATCAATGACATCACCCCCCCAAGTGACACCCTAAAGGTGAGAGACCCCCCCTCGCCTTCTCCATTGGGGGTGAGCCAGGAGGCAAGGGCTGCGCTCCTTCACCCGTTTTGCCCCCCAGATCCAGCCGAGTGCAGACTCAGAGGGGAAGCCCAGCGCTGCGAAGAAGCCCCGGCTGTCCACGGTGGGCGGCCTCGCGTGCCCCTTCCGCAAGCATGACCCTCAGGCCAACAGCGACGTGTGCCTGGCAGCCTTGCAAGGTGACTTGTCCGCCAGGCGGCTCTTGCTGGCGCTGGGAACGCGGAGTCCTTCCTTAGTAGGCCCAGAGCTTGACAGTGTTGTGTGTGGGGGGGGGGGCAGACAGGGCTCACCCCCCTCTTCCCAGTCACTTTTTTGCCTTCCTAAAAGGGGTGGGCAGTCAGCCCACATCTGGGCGGCCCCAGCAAGGCTTCTCTCTTTTCCAGGCCTGAGCAGGGCTCTCCTCCTCTCTGGCAGCCTCATGAAGGAGCAGCTCCACACGGTGAGCCAGCCAATTCCTGTGGCTGCGGGGGTCACAGCCTCAGTTGTGCCAAGATGGGGCGTTTGGGAGGGCAGCACAGGCTGTGTGGAGAAGGCAGACCTGGGAAGGAGCGGGAGGCCCTCTGCACGTGCTCAGAGACCCCTGCCACTCGGGTCTTCCAAGCACGTGGAGCAACTCAGCATTGCTGGACTTTGGGAATAGTGTCTCTCCCCTCTCCCCCCCCCCTCCGGCACTGCTGCTGCTGAGGGGCCGTCGCCCTGATCCTTCCTCCCCAGAGATTGCAGGAACTGGTGATCCCGCTGCTGATCCGGCTGGGCCAGGCGGAGCTGCCCCCAGGATCCCCCTACGCCAGGGCCAACTGCCGCCGTGAACTCTACCGCCTCCTGCTGGCCTTGAGCCTGGCTCCCGCCCCTGCCTGCCCCCCGCCTCTGCATTGCGCCCTCCGGCTGCTGAGCCAGGGGCGCACGGACCCCAACCTTCAGGTGAGTCGCCTTCCTCTCCCAGAGGGAAACGGAGGGTCCCTGGCTGAAGGAGGGACTGGGGCCCCAGGACCCTCCTCTTCCTCCGGCTTCAGCCCGTCTTTGCGTCCCTGGGGGTTTGGGGAGGCCCGGAATTGGTGGCTCTTTCCTGGGGCTTCCGAGTGGGGTGTTCCTTTCCCCCTGCCGAGCATGCTGCGTCTTCCTCCTGCAGGTCTCCTCCTTCTGCACGGAGGCTGCCATCATCTGCAACGCCCTCCTTCACCCTCGGGTGCCATCCCTGCAGCTCCCGCTGGTTGCCCCTTCCGCCCACCTGCCCGGCTCCTCGGAGGTCTCCCCTGCTGCGGCAGCTGCGGCTGCCACACTGTCTCCCTTCCGCCCGGCTGTCCCGGTGCCCTTCCCGGCCCCCCGGCCCCTCCCTCCAGCCCCTGGGCCTCTCCCTGCCAACTCGCTGGGCCTGCCCCTGCCTGGGCTCGCGGCCCCTCAGCTGCCCCCTCGCCTCATCCCTGAGGAGCCCGTTCCCCCTCCCTCCCCGGGTACCGCAGAGGCGGCTGCTCTGGCCACCGGGGCCAAGTGGCGGCGCTCCGTGTTCGTCCATTACGACAAGGAGGAAGAGGACGACGTTGAGATCTCTCTGGAGAGCGACTCGGATGACAGCGTGGTCATCGTGCCCAAGGGGCAGCTGGGGAAGGCGACCAGCACCCTTAACTCTGCTCCAGTCCCTGCAGCTGCTCCAGCCCCCCCGCCCCTGCCCATCCCTCCCGCTGCCCTTCCGCTCCCCACCTCCCCTTTGGTGGCCTGCGAGGAGGCCCCCTTGGAGAGCCCAGCGCCCCTTGCCCTGGCGATCCCACCGCCTGCCTCGGCAGCGCCGGTGCGGCCATCTTCCCCGGTCGCAGCAGCTGCCGAAGCGCCCCTGCCTGCTCTGCTGGAGGAGGACCCCACAGTCATCAACATCAACAGCAGCGAGGAGGAGGAGGAGGAGGAAGAGGACTTCCCCGAGGACGAGGAATACCTGGACGAGGAAGAGGAGGAGGTGAGGACTGGGTGGGGGCGGCAGTGGTGATCCTGGCCTCAAAACCCCTGCTGCAGCAGGGGGGGGAAGGTTTCGAGCACCCCTCGGGGAAGTAGGGTGACGGCGGAGCCTACGGGGAGCGTGGCTGGCCTCTGTTCCTCGGCAGGCCCTTCGTGGTTGCCCAGAGCAGCTGCTGGGGGGAGTGTCAGGAGCTTCTGTCCCTCGGCTGGCCAGGAGGAAGAGTTTGATGAAGAGGAGGGGGAGTTTGAGATGGATGAGGAGGAGGACGACTTTGATGAGGACGAGGAGGGCCTGACGGAGGAGGAAGAGGAGGAGGACGGCCTGACGGAGGAGGAGGAGGAAGAGGAGGGCCTGCCTCCTCTGCCTCGAAGGAACGAAGAGGAACCTCCGGCGCTTCTGCCTGCGGTGAAAGACGGGCCGCTCAAGCTGGCGGAGGATGAGGAGGACGGGGGAGCTGGGCTGCTGATGGAGGTCGAAGAGGAAGCCTTCCACCCCCCTGAGGAGGAGGAGGAGAAGGAGGGAGAGCAGACGGCGGGGGCCCTGCTGCTGCTGAAGGCGGAGGAGGAGGAGGAGGAGGAGGAGGACACGGCCTTGCCTCTGCTCCCGGGGGCCCAGCCCCTCCCTCTGCCTGCCCTGCAGGAGGGGCCCACCCCGCCGGGGGCCCTCATGGACCAGGAGGGCCACTCTGAGCCAAAGGAGGGCGCCTTGGGGGCAGCCTCGGCAGCATCTCTACAGCCGGAGGAGGCCGTCCACGCAGGCTCCAGTGGGGACGGGGCGGAGGCCGGTCCGGACTCCGGGGCTGGGCAGGGGGAGCCGGAGAAGCTGCTGCAGCCGGATGAAGAGGTGCTGGAAGTGAAGGAGGAAGAGGTGAGACCCGGACCCAGGGAGGGGAGCCCCTGAAGGAGGGGCACGGGGGCCAGTGGCCCTCCTGGAACGGAGGGCCCAGGGCGAGGCTTGGAACATGCTCTGCTCCTGGGTTTGGAGTTGTGTTCGATTGCAGAGGGGTGCCCTCCCCTGTTGCTCGGAAACCCCCCCCCTTGGGTGATCTGCCTGGCTGCACTAAGGCCTAGGGCTAGGGTGGCATTACTGGTCTCGGTGGGAACTTAAAAGCAATGCACGAGCTGGGACTGCTGGGTAAGTTCATGAGGACACCTGGGTGAAGGTCTCGGCAACGCTGGCTGAGTGAACTGCCCTCTCTTTCTGTCGAGCTTCTGGGCTTGGCTTGCTGAGCCCTCTGTGCTGGGGGGGGGGGCGTTGGGGGTCTGCAGTCCAAGCAGCACTTTTGTTACAATGGGCTCCGGCCGGACGGGTTCACAGGGCAGTTCGGGGTACGTTCCACATGGGGCAGGAGGGGAGCTTTCCTCTTCCTGGGCAGTCTGCCCCCCCCTTTTCAGAGTAATGCCAGCTGCTCAGCCCCACCCGCTTCCCTTGGGGGGGGTTCCCTGATCCAGTGGGGGAGGGGGGGCTCTGGCTCTGCACGGAGCAGCTGTTCTTATGTTGGGGGTAATTTGCACAAATTTGTAATTGCTGTGTAAAATCAGTTTTTGGAGATCGCAACGGCATTACTGGAGACCAGGATCAGAATAGCTGCCCTCTTGGGGACAGTCCCACCCCCCTCTCCCCACGGATTTGCTCCGGGGGCCCTTATGCGGGGCCGGCCGCTTATGCTGCACGCCTGGAAGGTGCTTTGACCCAGCAGGGCCCGCTGACGGTGGCTCTTTCCCCCCCTCAGGGCGGCAGACCCGCGCTGGACGAGACGGAGGCCATGCTGGCAGACTTCGTGGACTGCCCGCCGGACGAGGAGAGAGACCCCGGCCAGCCATGCTCCTGAGGGGGGGGAGGGGAGCGGCTGCCCCGAGCAGCCTTTGGCTCTCCCTGTTCGCTTCCACTTTTCAATAAAGTTCTCTCGTGTTGCACGTGAACCGCCTCGGGTTGCCGTGAGCGGGGCGGGAAGGGCGGCTCCGGGGCGGCGCTTCGAGGGAGGGGGCTGCCTCCTCGCGGGGGGGGACGCGTCGGGGCTTTCCGCCGATCTCGAACCGGTGGCTTTTGCGGAGAGGACCGTTCCACGCGACACCAGCAGGGGGAGCTACCTCCTCCTTCTCCCGGCCTGAGCCGCGCTCCCCGAGCGCGCCCTCTTCTGGCCAGCCCGCGCGCGCGCGCTCTACCCCCGCCCGTCTGAGTGGGGCGCTCCGCGGCGCAGCGGCCAATGCGCGTCTCCGCTGCGCTGGTGCCCCGCCTCCTCGAGCTCATCCATCGCTTCCCGGCGCAGGGGAGGCCGGCGAGGTTGCGGCGTCCCCTGCTCCCTGGCGCGAGTGGTGGCGCTCCCCTGGTGACCTGCCGAGGGCGGCCGGCGGCGGCGGAGTCTGCGGGGGGCGCTCGGTCGGTCGCGGGCTTCGTGGTTCCGCCGGGCCATGGCTTCGCTGCTGTGCTGCGGGCCGAAGATGGCCGCCTGCGGGATCGTCCTGAGCGTCTGGGGGGTCATCATGCTGGTAAGACGCGCGCCGGCCACCCTGCCCGCCCGGTGCCGGGCCCCTCCGGGAGCGCGGAGCTCCTGCCCGCTGCCCCGGAAGCCGCCCTCGCGGTGCCCGCCGGGGCGCAGGCTCGGCGCCCGAGGGGGTCGGGGTCGGTGGGCGCAGAGCCCCGCGCCCCTTGCAGCTGCTGCGATGCGGGCCCGGCAGGATGACCTTCGGGTGGACTTGCGACCCTCCTGCTGGGGGCTCCTGCCATTCCCCGCCGACCCTCCCCTGCTCCCCCTTGCAGGTGCTCCTGGGCCTCTTTTTCAACGTCCACTCCGCCGTCCTGATTGAAGACATTCCAGCCAGCGAGGCAGATTTCACGTGAGTTTGCCCCCCCCCCCAGCGAAGCAAGGCGGCAGCTCGCTCTTCTCCTGGGAACCTGGGCCTTCCCGGGTCAACGGCGGGGGGGGGGTGGTAGAAGCCGGGGGAGAGGAGCTGGGGATCCCGGGGAAGGCCTGTGTTTGTGCGTGCGGGGGGGGGGGCGGCAGAAAGCCCCTTTCCGCAATGAGCCATCCTTCGTCTCCCCCTCTTTGCCGCAGGTCCGGGGTATCCAAGATCTACGCGCTCTATGACCAAGTCAGCTACAACTGCTTCATTGCCGCCGGCCTTTACTTCGTCCTGGGGGGCTTCTGCTTTTGCCAAGTGCGCCTCAACAAACGGAAGGAGTACCTGGTCCGCTAATGCCCCCCTGCTGTGCTGGAGTCCCCCCTGCAGGAAAGTGTTCCTGTCGGGCACCGAGGAAGAGAAGGGGGGGTCTCCTGGCACTGTGTGTGGAGCCCCTTTTCTCACTTGGTCAACAGCATGGGGACCTCCGGCCCCCTCCCCCTCCGCTCTGCCCTTGATTCCCTTTATTTAAACCCGAGGAAGAGGTCAGTGGGCACCGCCCTTCCTCTTTTGTCCTGTGGCTGACCAAAAGAGAACTTCCATGTTGTGTAAATAGCAGAGGTGTGCTCCGCCTCAGCCCCCCCCCCCCCGCACTTTCCTGCCTCCAAGCTTGGGCCTCGATTCAGCCGTGTTTGTGCGAGTGGCCGCCTGTTTTGTCTTGATCGTAACGCCGCTTTGGCCAGGTCCCTCCCCAGGAGCTGGAAGGCGCCGCCCCCTCCCTGACCCGGGCGCCCCACTTCGTGCCTCCGCCCCGGGGAAGGGTCAGAGGGGCCCTGCCCCATAGCATCCCCCCCTCCCGTTGCCGGGGACCGAAAGAGTCGTTCGTGCAATAAACAATGTTGGATCTGGCTTCTTTGCTCTTCTTTCCGAAGGGGGGGACCGGGTCTTTCGGCGTGGGGAGGGGGGCTGCTGGAGCCGAGGGAGGGAGGGGGCGCCGGGGGGGGTCTTCCTGGCAGAATTGCTCTCTGCTGCAGGGGGGAGGGGGGAAGAGGCGCGGGCCGGGGCCGCCCCCGGCGGAATTCAGCGGATCGGTGGGCCCGGTTGCCGCTCGCAGGGCCGACCGGCCGCCGGTCCCCGTCGTCGCGCAGAGCCCCCCCCCGCGCGACGCCTCGCACCATAGAGCTTCCGGAAGGAGCGGCCCAGAGGAACGGCGCATGCGCGCGGGCGCACCAGAGGGAGCCGCCGCCATGACCTCCGCCTCCACCAAGGTACCGGCCGGCCGGGGCGAGGGCGCCTCTGAAGGCACGCAGAGCGCCCGCGCCCCCGCCTGACCGCCTTTCCCCACCGCAGGTGGGCGAGATCTTCTCCGCGGCCGGCGCCGCCTTCACCAAGCTGGGCGAACTGACGATGCAGCTGCACCCGGTGGCCGACTCCTCCCCGGCCGGGTGAGCGGGGGTCCCGGGGGGGGCGGGGGGGCGCAGAGGGCGGCCGGGGCGCTGACTGTCCGCGTCCCGCAGGGCCAAGTGGACGGACGCCGAGATCGCCCTCCTGCGGGCCTCCGTGCAGCGCTTCGGCGACGACCTGCACCGCATCAGCGCCCTCATCAAGGACCGGACCGTGTAAGCCGCCGCCCCTCCCCCCCTCCCGCCCCTCCCCCCGCCCGCTGACCGCCTTCTCCCCGCAGGGCGCAGCTCAAGGCGGCCGCCAAGCGCAAGGCCTACGAGGACTCCGGGCTGCCGCCGCCGCCCCCCGCCGACTCCCCGAAGAAGCCCGCCGGCCGGAAGCCGCCCCCGGGGGGCCCCGCGCCCCCCGAGCCGCCCGCGCCCAAGAAGCCCAGGGCGGACGTGACCCTGAGCGCCCTGAACGACGCGGAGGCGCCCCGGGAGCTGGTGGGCGAGGCGCCCCCGCCGGCCAAGAAGCTCAGCTTCGACCAGGGTAAGGGCGGGCGGGCGGCGGGGGGGGGGGTGTTGGCAAGTGGGGGTCCCGCTGGCCCCGCGCTGTCCCCCCCTTCTCTCTCTCTCTCTCTCTCTCTCTCTTGCAGACAGCCTGAACCTGGAGCCCGGATTCCTCCTGACGCCCGGCAGCACCGACCTGCCGCTGCTCTCCCGCTGAGTCTCCGTCCTCCGGAGGCCCCCCCCCGGGCTTCTGCTCCCCCCCTCCCGGGCAGGGCCTGGGGTGGGCGGTGGCGCCCCTCCCCCGTGTCGCCAGAGGCGTCTGTGCCTCTTCTTGTCCTGGAGCCCAATAAAGGTTGCTGCGTCTCTGGCTTGGCTCTCCTTTCTGCGTTTGTTGCGGCCCACGAGGGTGGGGGTGCCTCCCTGACCTCAGGCGCAGGGCCCCCCTCACTGCAGCAGCACAAGGAACACTGGCCGCGAGCAGCAGCAGTGCCAGTATTGAGGTGCTGCTAGAGCTGGGCTGGCAGAGCGGGTGGGGGTGGCCCCGAAGGGAGTCCTTCCCGCCCCCGCCGTGTTCCTGTGGAGGCGTGGGAGCCTCTGCCTGGCTGCGGGTCGAAGACGTCCTGGCCGCTCGCGTTAGCACCACAAAATGGGTTGTGGATTCCTGATTGCCAACAAACCATGTTGTGCTGCTGCTGCGTACGCCAGCTTCGGTGGCTTGGAGAGGTTTTTGCGGGGGGGGGGGCAACTTGACCCTTGCAGCAAGAAGCAGTCTCCCACCTACCCTTCGGAGCCCCTCCCCTGCATTTATTTTCCCAATGGAGAGATTTCCCAGCAGTTCTCAGGAGGGAGAAGAGGGGCTGCCTCTTATGCAATTTTCCCCAGGATCTGTCACCCAAGGTGGGGAGACCCTTGCTTCCCTCCCACTGGCCCTGAACCCAAGGGATATGGGGCGGAGGGGGGGTCACGAGAGCAGGCAGGGGGTGGGGGTGGACATCAGGACAGCCAGTTCTCCAACCGTGGGGATGCCGAAGCGGGCCAGAAGCACCCCCGCTTCCCCAGAGGAGTGAGGGGGACCCACTTTCTGCTGAACAGAGAATAGAGACGGGTGACAACGCCCAAGCTGGCTGGACTGACACCCTCCCCCCCAGCACAGCACAGCTTAAGGTCCTCCTTCCCCTGCAAGCCTGCAGTTGCGCAGTCCAGGGAGCAGACTGCGGCCTGGTGCCCCCTCGCCCAGGGTTTTGCTCCCAAACGCAGAGGGTGAGGAAGCGTCACACATTTTGCAGAAGAGGACAAGTCACCACCCAAGACCTGTGTCCCCCCCCCCCAACACACGTCTGGTCCAGGAGAGGACTGCTCGGCTGCTCCTGATGGGTGGGGCTCGCCTGCCTGCACTATTGCCACGTACATGGCTGAAGGGGACCACTTTGCCTTTCTCCCTGCCACCCCCACCCCCGCCAGAGGTACGCAGTTCTGGCAGTGCAAATGTCTCCCCAGGTGACATTTGCAGCCATGGGCCCCATTTGGATGTAAACAGAAGCGGCTGGTTCTCTGCTGTGGGGCCTGGGGGGGGGAGAGGGGAGCCCCTTGCTGGGGGCAGGGAAGGAAGAGCAGTAGGACCTGTACTGGTGTGGGACCACTTTGGGGGGGGAGAAAAGCAGTGTGTGGGGGGCTGCAACCAGCCCACAATCTGCTAAGTCACAAGATTTGGGAGAAAGCTTTTGGACACACCTGGAGTTTTTGGTTAAATGAGGGCAGGTATCATTCAGACCCCCAAATAGGAGGAGCCAATCGAACTGTAGGCCATGGCAAAAATCTGGGCCCCCTCTGCTATCTTGCATTTTACCTCCGAAGCCGCCCCTCAGTCACCCTGGCAACCTCGTACCAGCCCCCCCATGTCCCTGGCTTCTTGAATGGGGGTGCAGGAAACACAGGGGAACACTTCTGCCATTGGGTGGGGGGGCCCTGCTGCCCCCCACCTTGAACTGGGGGCATTTGCATCAGTTGCCGCAAGGTTTGGGGAGACCTTGGAGGGGCTGATGGGCTTACAAGAAAGATCAAAACGGGGGGGGGGGGTAGGGTGGAGGGGGCACTGATTTTCTGGGTGGTAGAAGAAAGGGCACCCCCAGATCAGGAGATTAGTTCTGAGGAGGGAGACCAATTTAGGCCAAATCTTTGGGACAAACCCCATAAACAAATTTGGTGGGCTGAGAAGGGGCCCTATTTTTATTTTTGAGTACCGCACTCGACAGCAGGGGGAGAAAGGCTGAAGTCTCCACTGTTTCGGGGCCTGACCTCCCCGATCCTCTTGCAGCCCCCATTTCAAACCTGGGGGTTCCTTGGCAGGGTGGGAGCTCCCTCAACCCCTTCATTCGGCAGCCCCTATGCCTCCCTGCCCCACCCCACCCCTGGAAACGTGCACCTCTCTTGCACGGAGTGGCTTCTTCTTGGAGCTGGGCCAGTTGGCTGGGGGACACGCCTTCCCTGGGGTTGTGGGGTGGCAAGGGGAACTGGGGGGGGGCACGCCAGCTTCCCTCCCCAAAATCCAGCCTCGCTTTCTTTTGGCCCCCTTTTCACTCTGGGTGAGATTAGGCTGTTTTTGTAAGACTGCTTCCACCCACGTCTTTTCCATCCGTTGACTCCCTCTGGTATTTGGGGGGAACATTATGGCAATTTGGGGGCTCCTGCAAGGGGCCGTGCCCCCCATTTTATAACTAGGGCCCGTTAGCCTTTCCTGTACAGTCAGAGTGCCATTTTAGGCATCGAGCGCAGAGCCCTGCCTGCCTCTGGCCTACCACCATCTTGTGAGCCAAAGCCACGCCACCCCCCCATCCCTGTACGCCTCCCCCCCCAGCTTACCTGCTTTGCAGACCCTTGCCCACTCCAGATGATCAGGGATCCTGTTTTCCAGAAGTCTTAAGTTTAGCTCTTTAAAAAGCATTTTGCAACCATGGCAAGCCAAGACTAGGCTGAGCCCTTTTGCCACCCGATCTTGGCATTCGGCCCTCTCTGGATCCATGGCCGGCCGGTCCCCCACCCCAAAAAAGGGAGCATTTGTCCCTCTTCCTGCTCCAACTAGGGAAGTTGGGGAGCTCCTTCCAGTTCGCCCCAAATATTTGCCACCGTTTTCCTGGGATTCCAGAAGTGTAAAAAAATAAGGAAAATCAGAGGGTGCCCCCGCTTCCCCCCCCCGAGCCGCCAGCCCCTTCCGTGCTACGATTGGGGAAGGCAACGAGAAAGAGAGAAAGAAAAAAAAACAGGGCATCTGAGAAAAGCCTGGTCCTTTTTCCCCCTACGCAACTTTCTACACTTGAATAAACCCCTTTGGGGTGGTGGAAAAAATCTGCAAAAAATTCAGAGGGGAGGCCAGGCGCCCCCCCGGGCGTGTGTGAAATTTGGAGCGGATCCAGACAGCCGTTACCCAGCAAAAAATTAGCTTTCGAACAGCTCTCTCTCCCGCCAGCTTTAACGTCCCCAGCTGACTTTGTCGCGGTGCCAACTTGTGCGACTGGCTTGGCAGCCCCCCAGCGTTTCAAACGGTCCCTTTGCCTCTGTGAGCAGCGCCCAGAAGCCCCGGCTGGCGCAGGGCTCACCCGTGGCCCTGGACCCCCACGGCCCCCACCCCCGGCTCCCGCCTGGGGAGGGCGCTGGATGGCCCTTTTCTTAACACACAAGGCCGCGGTGGTGTTGAAACGTGTGGGGTGTGAGTGTGTTTGTGTGCCTGAGCGCGCTCCTGTATGCTACTTCCCCTCACGAATCTGCTGATGTGAAATCAGAGCCTGGTTTACTAGCTGCCCTGGAGCAGCAGCAGCTCCCGGCGCCTGACCTGTCCAGCCAAGCAGACTCCTGGGACAGGCCTCCCCATGGAAGGGAGCCCCCCACACAAGGAGCCCCATTCCCCCCCCCCCCCGTTTCTCACCCTGGCCTGGCCTTCTCCCAGCAGCAGGCAGAAGTCAGAGGGCAGCAACCCTGGCTTGACCCCAGGGCCAGAGCAGCCACGGAGGGACCTTCCACGTGGGGCTTTGGGCTGGGCGACACCAGGCGGCCTTGGAGGGCAGGCAGAGGCCCGTGGCAGAGTGTCCAAGCACCTTTCCTTTCCCCTCAGACTCATAGATTCAGGGGCTCTGTGGAAAGGATGTGGGGTGGGGAGAAGAGAAGCAAAGCCCAGTGTTGTGGTGGGGACAAAAGGGGGAGCCGAGCCCCAGAGTTGCTTGGTGACCCCTATCTGCACAGGAACCGCCCCACCTCCCTCACCCCCAAGGCAGGGTTCTGGAAGAGGCACTTGGACCCCCTCCCCCCACTATGGGTGTATAGAGAAGGTGCTTGTCTTTCACATATGTTTAATACAGAGATGCCCAAAAGGGGGGGGGGGACTTTGGCTTTCCCAAGAGATATGTACAAAACATATCAAAGAAAAATAATCCTACAAGTGCCCCCCCCCCCCCCCCGCGCCCCAAATAGAGTTACCAGCAATCTATGATTCTCAGGTGGAGGGAGAGATTCTGGCCCTTTTGGAGCAATGACCCAGTCAGGCCTGTTGTTCAGAGACTGATTGTGCAGGTTCAGTGCCAGGACTTAAGACTAACCTCCCTGCCACCCCCCAACCCCCCTTTTCTTTCCGTTTGGGGAAAGGGCTCCCCAATGTCCTCAATGAGCCCCTCCAGAGAGACCCTCTTTTCCTCTGGACCCTCCCAAGAAGCAACCTTGCGAGTGACGAGAGGAGGGGGGGCGGGGGGGCTTCACCAGGGCAGGGACTTTCCAGTGACCTCCTCCTCCCCCCGCAGGAGGCCCCCCTCGTGACCTGCCTCTGGCACAGACCGGCAGAGGGGGCGGTGCTTCTCCCCAGCCCAGATCTGGGCCCCGGCCCCCATTTACGCCGCAGTGGTGGGTGAGCCCTGGCGAGCCGAGTTTTTGAAGCAGGGAGCCCATTCATTGCCCTCCGGCCAAGGGCGGGGGGCGCTTGGGGACGCCCGCTACAAGGCGCTTTCCGGGAATCCCGGACTCCCGTCCCCGTAAGGAGCAGCAACCGAGGCGGGAGCGAGCGAGGCACCGCGCTCTCCCGGCAGGAAGCTTGGGTCGTATTTTGGCAGAACTCCGCCCCCCCCTCTCCCAAGTTGCTCATCTCTTCCAACTCCTCGCTGACGCCCATTCTTTCTCCCGGGTCTCTCCGCTGCCCCTTTTGCGAGAGATGTTTGCGGACGGGGAGCACGCTAAGGCCCTTCCCCCGCAATCTTGGTCGCTCCAGCTTTGCAGAGGCCAAGACTTCGTCTCCTCGCAGAACGGGACAGAGAGAGCGAGAAGGGGTACGCCTGCCCCAACCCATGGAGGCTTGCGGGCGGGGCTCCTGCCTTGAGGCCGGCTGAGGGCGCAGGACAAGCGGAAGCTTCAGCTACGATCCAGCATCCCCGGGAGCGCAAGAGGGCTTTGGCGCAGCCTGGCCGTCCCAGGGGGCGGAGGGGCCTGCAGCTGCTCCGGAGGGCCGTAGGAGAGGGAAGGGGAGTTGCAATAAAGGCTCCCCCTTTCGCCTCGGGAGCAAAACAGACGCCGTCGGAGCCCCGAGGAGTTTGCGCTTCATCTGCGGCCGCTTCGTGCGCCTCCTCCCCGCAGCCCGGGCTTAGAGCAGAATTCCTAGCAAGCCCGGGGGCGGTGCGGGGGGGGGGGAGAGAGAGCCAGTCGCCCGCCTCCCCAGCCCTCCACCGGTCACGCAATGAACTGCACGTGGCGAAGGATGCGCCGGCCCCTTCCTCCTCGCTCGCCCCCCGCCCAGAAAGGAGCACGCCGCCTCTTCAGGCCGGGTAGCGGCCCCCTGCGGAACCTGCGAGGGCTCTGTGGAGCCCCGGGCGCCGCAGCCCACGGCGGCCTCCTCGTTCCGCCTCGGGAGGAGGAGGAGCGCCCTCTCTCGCTCTCCGCCCGTAGCCTCGGCGGGAGGGTCTCCTCTGCGCTCCAGCCGCCCAGCCCCTTCCCTTCCCTTCCCTCCGCCCAGCCAGGCAGAGACCAGTGCTCGGGATCCAGAACTTTATTGGGGTAAAACACAGGGGAATGCTCCGCGCGCGGCGGTCAGGCATGCGGGAGGCCGGCGGGTCCCGAGGCCCGGAGTCCGGGGGAGGGAGGCCTGCGGTTAGCCCCGGGCGGGAAGGCGTCTGGGATCGGCGGGGAGGGAGTCGACCAGAAGAAAGCAGAAGGCAGGGGGTCGCCTGTGGCAGCATCTGCTGCAGCTCTGCTTCTATGTACAGTTCAAATATAGATATAATTATATGTATATATATATATATAGCTATATATTTACCACATTTCCTCTTTAAATAAATATTGTATACAAATCCCTGCTGAGTGGGCAGGCTCAGGGCACAGGATGGGGAGGGCTTGGGGGCCGGTGGGAGGGGCGATCGGACTGGTGGTGACCTTCCCCAAGGAGCAGTAGATCAACTTGCTGCTGGGGGGTGGGGGGATTGGCGCTGGACTCCTCCGGGAGCTTTTGGACCAAGAGGCAAACCGGCTTCTTGACGGCGAGGTTGGGGGGGCGTCTGGGGGGGGCAATGCCAGCTCCTCCCATTACAGCTCCGAGCAGCGGTCCTGTTTGTTGTAATGGTCGAACTGGCTCTTCCAGTGCATCATGTAGGCGCTCCAGAGATGGAATTCGAGTTTCCACTGCCGCTCGGCCTCCTCGATGTTGTCTGGGGGGGGGCAGAGAGAGAAAAGGGGGGGGGAGAAGAACATCCACGGACATGGGGGGGAGGGAGAGAGGGGTTAAGGAAAGGCCATCCAGTGAGGAGGGGTTTCTGCAGGGGGCAGGCTGAAGGGTCAGCTGGGGGGCAGCATCAGAGCACCCGGTTTCTCTGGGGGAGGGCTGGTTCTTGGCAATGGGAGGGGGGCTCCTGGCTTGGCTGGCCTTGTGATTCTGGGAAGGAGACCAGAAAGGGCACGGGGGTGTGTGTCTCCCTGCTCCGAGTGCCAGGGGCAGGTGGCGGGAGGGCCTGTCTTTGCACAGGAGGCACTGCCAGGGAAGGCTCTGGGACGGGCACTTCGCTTTTGGAAGAGAAAATGGGGAGGGGGGCAGGTTGGGCCTGGGAGCTGGCAGACTCCGCCCTTGTTTTACAAAGCAGCTTGGGGAGCAGCGGAGCCCCCGAGAATTGAGGGGGGAGAAGTCTCAGGAAGGGGCATGGAGGACTAGGAGAATTTTGGATGCAAAGATCCTCCTGGACCCCCCCCTTCTCTTTTTGCTCTCTACCAGCAGCCCCTTCCTGACCAGGAGCAACACAGGAGGCCTGGGGCAGTTTCCTCCCTCCCCCCCCCAGCTGCTCATTTCCCAGTTCAGCAGATTCCCGGCCTGAAGCGTCTGGGGCCTTCTTGCCATGGGCCCCATAACCATGGAGGTTGGGGTTGGGAGGGCAGGGTGCGCTGAACAGCACCCAGCTCGCTTGCCAGAGGGTCCAAGAGATGCCCTCAAAAATGCCAGGGGGGCGAGCTGAGGCCGCTCCCTGCGGCCCATAACCATGGAGGTCGGGGTTGGGAGGGCAGGGCGCGCTGAACAGCACCCAGCTCGCTTGCCAGAGGGTCCAAGAGATGCCCTCAAAAATGCCGGGGGGGGGGAGCTGAGGCCGCTCCCTGCTGGGACCGAGGCAGCCCTTCTCTTCCTCCCTCCCCCACGGTCCATCCGCCAGGCTTGAGCCGCCTCTTGTCCCAGCCAAGCAGCAGCGCAAGATGGGCAGGTATTTTCCCCCCCTTCGCCCTTTGGGGAGGGAGGGGGTCCAGTACCTGCTGAAACCTTGCCACCCTCAGGAGCTGAAGGAACATAGCCAAGTGCATGGGTGGGCTTGGGTGCTTATTCTGCACCCCCACTTTGTCCTCTCCCTCCCACCTCCCTCACTGCCCGATGTGCCCCCTCCAGGACCTAGCCTGGCTTTGAGCCTGAGGTGAAAGAAGCAACCGGAGCAAGAAAGGCAGCCCCCCCCCCCCCGCTGCTCAGAAGTTGCCCCCTGCCTCCTGTGTTTGCTTGTCTGTGCCAGTCCTGGCAGACTGATCTTGCTCAGGGGGAGGGGCTGGTCTGGCTGTTCAGCTGTTCTGGGACCCAGGACCCCCTCCCTGCTCTCTCCGCAGGGGCCCCCCAGGATTCCTGGCTGCCGTCCTCGTGTTCTTGCACGGGTGCCCTGTCCGGCATTCCTCCCACTGGGCTCTCTTTCCCGGCAGCACCGCTTCCCTCTACCCACCCCAGGCCTTGGGGGGGCAAAGCGGGGGCCCCAGGTGGGAACCGTTGCGAAAGCTGGTAAACACGACAAGGGAGAAGAGAAGGGGGCGCTAAAGCCCGACCTGCCAGGGAGAGATCTGGTGAGGCCCGTTGCTGGCCAGAGCAGCCCAAGGGATGTTAACTGAGCGGAGCCAACATTGGCTTCTTCGTCCACGGCTGTGGAAGGGTGTCGGGGGGGGGGGAGGTAATGGGCTGCAGTTTGGGGAGACTGAGAGGGGCAGAAGGCCTGCTGGGCTGGAGAAGGAGGGAGCTGCCACGGCTGGTTGAGTGGGTGACTGCAGCCGAGAGGAAGGCTAAAGGTTAGGTCTGCTTTGGACCCTCTCTCCCCACCTTCAACTAGGTCAGATGCCACCTGTTTCCAGCCCCCCCCCCATTATTGCACCCCTCCCTCCACCGCCCCAGGGCTCACCCGTCACATTCAGCAGTTTGGGGAGGAAGTGGTTCCAAAAAGCGCAGATCTGGGCACGCAGGCTGCGGTCAGTGGCCAGTGGCTGCGTGTTGAGCCGGACGTACTGCTGTTGGGAGGCGGTGTAGGTGGGCCAGGCACCGTCCTCCTCGGCGGGGTCAGTGGGGCTCCTGTGTCGAGACAGAACGGGGACCTGCTGTTTCAGATGGGCCTCCTGCAACCTGTAGGCAGTGGGACCGCCCCCCCCTTCACGCTTTGCCTTTCCTACTTTCCCACCTCCCGGCCTGTCCCTTCCCCCCAATCAGTGTTGCTGTCGAGGGTCTCTCGTCTCCAAATGCACCCAGAGACGCTTCCTCAGCCTGCCCGCATTTCTGTCTCCAATCTAGGACCAGATGTCCGATATAAGGGCTGCCTGAGCAGGGGGTTGGACTAGAAGACCTCCAAGGTCCCTTCCAATGCTGTTATTCTATATTCATGCAGATCTGTGGGGACAAGCCTTCCAGGGAGGTCTCATTTTAAAAGCAAATTTTAAAAGTCCCTTTTCCTGGTCTGGCTGCTAAAGCTAGCCTGGCAATGGGGTGAACTGGCACCCGATCTGACGTCATTTAAGCTTGAAGCCTGAAGATCTGCACAGAAGTTTTCTTGCCGCGAACATTCAGCTGTTTCCTGCGTTCCTGGTCCCGCTTCCCTGCACGTCCTCGCGGCTTCTGTCTCCTCCCCCTTCCTTGACCAGTGGCACACTCTGCAGTGCCAGGACGTGCTGGCCGCTTCTCCCTGCCCTGCCCACCCCAGTTACCCTGTCCGGGCGAAGTTGACCCAGTAGCGCATCATCCTGCGGCTCAGCTCCTTCTCCTGGGGCGTGTAGTTCAGGCTGTCGTTGAGGGGCAGTCCAAAGACAAACTCAATCTCGTAGCCGTGGGGGACCCCCATCCACAGGGGCCAGATGAGGTTGGAGGCCCGGTGGTCAAACAGATAGGCGTACACCTTGTTGCCACGCTCTGCGTAGCGGGTGGCAAAGTGCACGACTGGGCAGATGATGTTGTGGTCCCCAACGATGTCGTCCATGGCCTCCCGGTTCTTCTCCCGGTTGTCCTCATCCTGCCAGTCGGTGTACTGCAGCACGACGGCCTCAGTGGCGATGTCGTTGGCGTGTGGCACGCCCATCCGCACCCCCTCCAGGAAGTCCTGCCGGCTGATCAGGCTGTCGTTGTCCTTGCTGAAGCCGGGCACCCCGTAGATCAGGAAGTAGGAGCCCTCGTCCTTCACCACCCCTAGCAGCACCTGGGTCTCCTTGAAGTTGCCCGTGCCAAGCATGGCCTCGGGGGTGTCTGGAAAGAAGTCCCCATCGATGACCGGCACGAAGGGGAAGCGGAAGATGCTCTTGTAGGGCAGGACGGACCACTCCTCGTCAATCAGCTGTTGGGGGCTTTTAGAGCGCAAGCAACTGACCAGCTCGGAGTCGTTGGTGAAGTGGCAGCCCACCTGCTTCCCCAGGAGGGTTGCACGGCGCCGACTCTCTGCGGGCGTGACGGTGGCCCACGGCGCATTGGGCGCCCCGCTCTGCAGAATGGCCCGCTGGAAGAGGGCGCGGCTCTGGGAGGAAAGCAGGTGCATGCCCACTGAGGCGGCCCCGGCACTCTCCCCAAAAATGGTGACCGCTTTGGGATTGCCCCCAAAGTGCTGGATGTTGTTCTGGATCCACTGCAAGGCCAAGCGCTGGTCCAGCAGCCCCATGTTTCCCGGCGCCTCCTGACTCCCCAAGAGACCCAAGAAGCCAAAGGCCCCCACGCGGTAGCTGAGGGAGACCAGGATGACGTTCTGCGTGTAGGTCAGGAAGCGGCCGTCGTAGACGTCCAGGGACGCAGAGCCGCTGTAGAAGCCCCCTCCATAGATCCAGACAAGGACGGAGACGTTCTTCGGGCGTGGGGAGGGCACCCAGATGTTGAGGTATAGGCAGTCTTCACTCATTTCCCGGTTGGGGTTCCACATCTCCGTGCCGTGGAATCCCGGGTAGGTATTGTCCACCATCTGGTAGCAGGCATGCTGGTAGGATGTGGCGTCGAGAACATGCTGCCAGGGCTTGACAGGCTCAGGGCGCAGGAAGCGCAGGCGACCCACAGGGGGCTCCGCAAAGGGGATGCCCAGGAAGGCCGAGACGTGGCCGTTGAGAACCGGCGTCCGCAGCCCACGCACCCAGCCAGTCTGGGTGGCCACTTTGAGCTCATCTGTCTGGCCAGGCAAGACCGCTACGTAAGAAGGGATGCAAAGGAGGACCAGGAAGCACTGGAGCCACCGCGGCTGTGGCGCAAGCATCCGGCCAGACCGGCAGGAGGGCATCTGTGGGGGAGGGGGCACAGTGAGAAAAGCACCTCCCCAGCCTGGCCCTCTGTGCCACCCGATAAAGACCCCCCCCTCGCCTATCAGCTCAGCCCAAGCCAGCAGCTGAGCTCCTCCAGGCAGATAGCAGCGGCTGTGGGAGGAGCCAGGAGCAGCTGCCCCCCCCCACCTCCCCCAAGAGGGTCTGACTGTTAAGGGGGAGGCCCTGATCCAGGCAGCTGAGAGCATCACAAGGCTGCTTTTCCCAAAATGAAAACTAAATGTCCCATCCCCAGCCTTTTGTAGGGGGAGGGGGAACTTAATGTTTTTTTTCTTTTTGTCCTTAAGCAGGAAGAGGTGATAAGCCGGCCCAATCAGCACATAGGAAAAGCTTCTTTTTGTCTGTTGGTTCCGAGCTGAGTGGCTTTGTTAAGCAGAAATGGCACCTGCCACCTGCTCAGGGAGGCCTGGGCACCGAGGGGGTGGGCGGAGCCTGGCGCTTCGGAAGGCTTTTCGGAAGGGGGAAGGTTAGTGATCAGGCAAGAGGCCTTTAACGTGTCACTATCCATAGGGAAGATGTATGAGGGATGTGGCTCTTAATGCGTGGTTTGTACTGTTGTGCGTTCCCACGATTGGCTCCTGGCAAGGAATGCTATTCAGAATTGTATAGAAGGGGTTCCCCTCCATGATGGAGGGTGCCCAATTGGGACTTGCTTCTGAGTAACCCATTTCTTTGCAAGGGAATGTTTTCCTTCCCACCTACCTGGTGAGGATCCTTGGGCCCACATGCCAGGTCAAAGGACCAGAGCTTTCCAAGGGCAATGGAGGGGGGGGGCGTGTCTTGTGCTAAGATAGACCAGGTATTCACTACCTGTATCTAAGCACACCTGTATCTTTCTATCGTCAAAGCATTTCATCCAGTCCACCTGGTTAATTGTGTTCCTTGGTGGCTCTTGGGGCACAGAGCCCCAACTGACTGGATTGGAGGCCCCCATTCGGGTCAAAGGATGCTCCCTCCCCCCGTGTCCCATGAGCCTCTGCTTCCCTGGCAGGGCACGGCAAGGCTCTGCTGCCTCCCTGGCACCTGTCCCTTTCGCCAGCAGGCCGCAGAGGGCGTGGCTTGGACCCTGTCCCCCGTGGAGGTGGAGGCTTTGGGGTGCTGCTGGCCCTTGGTTGTGGCAGTGGAGGGGCTCACCTTTCATCTGCTCAGAACGTTTGGTTGGTGGACTGGCTGGGCATGCTCTGCCCCTTCAGAGGGGCACGTATGAGTGGTCTGCTTTAATCCAAGGCTGCTTCAGAATGGCACCCCTGCGCGCGCGCACACACACACACACACACAGACGGCAACCATTCACCCTTGGCTTAGGCCGCCCGGTCCCAGAAGAGGCCTTGGTTTCTCATGGATTTTGGGAGGGAGGGAGGGAGGGGAAGTAAGTAAGTTCTTGGATCCCACCAGAATAAAGCAGAGTTTCTGCAGTCCTTTGGAGCCAGCCTACCGTGAATGGCTGAGAGTCTGTCTGCAGTTCGGAGACGGTTGGCTGTTGCAGGGGGTCCCCTCTGCGTATTCCTCCACAGGCCTCTCCCTGGAGGTCCTCTGTAGCCAGACTGCTAGAAAACGGGCATTTAAACCAATTGGCGTCTCTCTGAGGAGGGCATCCCAAAGGGTGCTTGCAAAGAATCCTCCACACCGGTTGAGATTCCGCCTGCTCTTGGCAGGCTTGGGGAGGCCGGGGTGAAGAGGGCTGCCCCGTGGGGCCCAGGAATCAGGCCTGCTGTGGGGCGGGGCTGCTTTGGGGAGGGCCCAGCCGCGTCACTGTGCCTTCAGGTGAGCCAGAACAACGGGGTGGGGGTGGGGCTTTTAAGACTGCTGCTTGACAGGCCCCCTCACAAGGATCAGCCAAAATGGCGAGCAACGGAGACACCTCCGAAGGACAGGCCGGAATCTGGGATTCCAGGCAGAACCACCGTTGGGGTGAGGGCGGGGGGAGGGGGCTGCAGGGGGAGGGGCATAATTCTTGCATGCAGTTGGATACAAGGAAGGGCGGCTCCAGCCAGAGGTTGGGGGCAAACCGTCTTCAAGGCCACTCGGACAAAGGTACCCAGGTACAGCTTTGTGCTGCATGTGTTCAAGGGGGCTCTGCCGGGGACGATGGGGACTGGATTCCTGCACGGAGCAGGGCTGAACTAGATGGGTCTGCAAGTCGAGGCCTCTGCCTGCCGAACATCCTGTTACTTCCACATTCTCCCGCAGGGTTCTCTCCTGGGAGAACTTAGCTGCAGGAGGGCCGGGAAAGGACAGGAGACCTCCAAGCAGCCGGATTTGGACCCCCCCACCCCCGTTTCCATTCCAGGCCAGTTGCCCAGCAGCTGTTGGGCTATTTAAAGAACTTGGGTCTGAAATAAGCCAGCCGAGTTTTCTATGCCTGTGTGGGAGTGCCAGCAAGCAAGGCAATACGATATACAGTGTGTGTGTGTGTGTGTGTGTGTGTGTGTGTGCATGTGTGTGTGTGTGTGTGTATGTGCTGGAACATTTGCAGTGGGCTTCTAGCATGTGCAAGAGAAGTGCCCCCTCATGGCCAGGGACAGTCTTTAAAGGGAGAATGCCAGGGTAGCCACTTGAGGCCCCCGGGCGTCTCTGCCCAGGCTGGGGGTCAAAGTAGCCATTTCTCGGGCAGGGCTGGGGCGGGGGAGCAGCTGCAGAGGCTAGGCAGGAAGATGGCTCCGTCAGCAGCATCGCTGTCATCACGGACCTGTCAGGGGAGCCTTCATCCGGAACTTGCCCCTCCCCCACCATGGATTAGCGGCTGAAAACTGACCCGGCCTTGGCAGCCAGGACATCCGAATGTGTTTGTCTCGTGGGCTGGCAACAGCCCCGAGTCCCTCCAGAAGGGAGCAGCGGGGCTGCCTTGCCCACTGCTGGCTTGACCCCTGGGTGCCTGGCACTCTTGCCCCAAAGGCGTTTTCCACCTCACAGGCCGTGGGTCTGCTGGCCGGCACTGGCCCTGGAAATGACCATTCCTTTGCAGCCTGGCTTGTGGCTCAGCCCCCTCCCTCCTGCCCATCTTGATCTTGGGCCGCAAAGTGGCACGCCTGCCCACGGCCCGAGTCTTCCCTGGCTCCCCCCTAGTTGTGATCTGATCAAACCCACACTCTTTATGTTGATCAGGCTGGTGACCACCATGGAGGAGCCCAGGGGCCTCTCTCAGCCTCACCTGGGGAGCTGAAACGGATGACCCCGACAGATGCCTACAACCTGCAGGGGACTTACCCACGGCTCATGGGGCACCCCTCCTCATTCGGGCCGTCTGCAGAAAGGGGGCAAGCTCAGGGAAGGACGGAGTTTGGTCCCTCGGTTGGCCGAAACGTTTGAAGTGAAGCTCTCAAGTGTGGGAGCAGAGCAAGGACCGGTCAGCCTTGGCCCTTTGGTGGACACTTGGCAGCTGCAGCCTGAGCCACATCAGCAAGTGAGGCCCCACCCAGCTGGGCAGGTCCGGGCCTGAAAGGTGTCCCACTTCCGTCTCTTTGGCGTCAGCCGCTAAGAGAAGCCTCCAGCCCCCTCTCACCACCCCCACCCCCCACCCCCGTCACTGGGAGAAGCTGACGAGCCACAGATCTGACTTGGTTCCTTCCCCCCCCCCCGGCTTTTGGGCAGAGAGGCCACGTCTACTGCACGCCCCCCATTCCTCCTTTGCAGAAGCTGGAGACAGGGGCCGCCTGTGCTTGGGGCAAGTGAGTGGGGGGCTCCCCCACCCCTCAGAATTCCAATGGAAAGATGACTGAAGCTCCCAAGGAAGAGGGGCCACAATACCACGTCCTGCAGGGGAGGGGGCAACCCATGCATGGGGGGGCAGTTAAGGAAAGAGGAGGGGGCTTTGGTTCATGCACTGGAACATTCAAGCATTATTTGGGCACTGTGAGGTTTCTTTAACGGCTGATTGGCAAGTAATTTCCACTTGCAGAAGGACAACATCCTTAATGGCTGTGTGTGTGTGTGTGTGTGTGTGTGTGTAAAAACAGCTTGATGTCAACTGCAAAGGGAGCCCAGCTGCCCAGGGGCAAGTCTCTCGGTTGCATCACAAGACAAAGGGCAACCTTGGAGCTCCAGAGCAAAGCACCGAACAGCCGGCCAGGCTGGAAAGCGGAGCAGGGCCTGCCAGCCACTCCGGCTGGGATGGAGATGGCCGATGGCCGGGGTGTCCTAGTACTCTGGGCTGGGCCGTCCCCATACAAGAAGGGAGCCGCTTCCAACAGTGCATTTTCTCCTGCAGCCCACAGCTCTCTTTCAGCCAAGGCCCCCTTGCCTTGCAGGAGGAGAGTCGCCTCCCCCCCCCCCGCAGTGGACCTGCCATCCTTTGCCTGGCAGCACCGACTCGCCTAGAGCTGCAAGCATCGGAGAAGCCCCCGACCCGCTTTTGCCTTCCCCACATGCTCTCAGCGAGGGAGAAGGGGGGACTTGGCCGCTCGGGGGAGGGGATGCCTGGGAGAACCCCTCGGGGCGCCGAGCAGCTGCACGTGTCCAGCGAGAGCATGCGTGGAAGGGCTGGGGGAGGGGGCCAGCTAGTCTCGGCGCTTCTGGAAGTCTCTCCCTCCCCTTGCCCGACCGCAGGCGGTCCAGGTTTTTAATAGACCTGTCACCCCCAGCTCCCCCCCCCCGCAGCTTCCTGCAGCTGCTCTGTTGGCCGTGGGAACAGCCTCGCAGCTGTGGGGGCATAAAGCCGACCCCCCACCCCGCCGTCCCAGGCACGCAAGCTGCGCACGGCTAGATAGCTAGGTGGCTGCCGGTCCCGGTGGTTCCGGTCAGGGCTCCCTTTGCCCCTCCCTCCAGCACGGGAGACCCCAGCCTCGGCTCCTCGTCTCTCCCCGCCTGCTTTCAGAGGACGCGACGCCTCCCCCCAGTCCTTCCATTCGACCAGCTCCAGGGAAAGGATGGGTGGGGGTAGAGAAATAACCAGGGGCGCCGTGGCACTCTGCAGGTTCCCAGAAAAAGCAGAGGGAAGCTAGGCCCCTCCTCTCTCGAACTCCGTGGGGAGCCTCCGGGCGGGGGGGGGAGAGCCCAGGCTTCCTCATTACTTCGGGGGAGAATCAAAGCAGCCCCTTTGCCCTCGCTGGTTGCGAGAGGGAGACGGCCCCAGGACGGGGGTCTTGCTCTAGGAGGCGAGGCCCCGGGCAAACGCCCAGGGAAGGGGCGAGAGCTGGGCCATCATTAACGCGGCCGCTCTCCGGCAGGTAACCATTCCCCCCCCCACAGGCGCTTACCTTGGAGGAGGAGGAGGGCGCCTCTGCTTCTGCCACTGCCGCGGGCTGGGCTGCGTCTGCGACGCCGGGCGGGCGGTGGCAGCGGCGCCCCCCAGACCAGCCGGCCCAGCCCTGCCTCCCGCGGCCGCGGCCACGTCTCGCGAGCCTTGCCCCTTCCTCCACCGGGGCGGGAGGGGGAGGAGAAGTCGGCCAGCCGTGGCCCCTTAGCCGGTGGAGGGGCTGGTCTTCGCCCCTTCCTTCCGGGAGACCAGACCGGGGATCCCCGACGGTCTGCAGGGCCCGAGGCGGGTCCAGATGTGGGACTCCTGGAAGAAGACCCGCTTCCTCCTGGTTCGCTCCCACTTACCGCAAATTGGGTGGACGAAGCGCGTTTCCTTCAGAAAGTCTACAACGGCCGGCTCACCTGCGGGACTTCCAAGGCCGCTGAAACGGCAGAAAGACGGCGTGGGGTGGCGTGGGGGCCTCAGTCCGACGAATTCTGGACAGGGGCGACTCTCCCCTTTCAAACATTCTCAGCCTCGCAGGACGCCCGTTCCGCTCTTCTCCCCGCCCCCGTTGGGAGCGATCCCGAGGCCAAGTGCCACCCTCGGTTCTGCTCCACGGCGCAGCTGTGGCTCAGTACCACCGTGGCAGGGGCAGCCCTGGGCAATCCGGCCTCTCTCAATCGGGAAACGAAGCGAATGGTAATGTGAGAATGGCATTTCACGTGTGTAGGTAGCTTCCCCCCACCCCTCGCAAAGAGGCGAGAAGTGGTCAGATCCAGAGAAGGACCACAAGCCGCCCCCTACCCCGCATTTCTAGTCTTTTGTGCCCAAAGATCTGAAGTTCTTGGAAACAAGGGCATTGGATCCCTCCCTCATCCCGAGGGGCCCTCGCGGAAGGAATGGCGCGCTGCCTCTGAGCGCGTGCAGAGGGCTTCCAGGAGGACGGGAAGCCCGCGCTCGCCTTGGCTGTCGCTCCAGCACCTCCGCGGTGGACAGCTCTGCAGCCAGGCTGAAGCCTTGGCCCAGCTCCGCCTCCCCTGCGGGAGGAGCCCAGCCGCCGCCGAGGGAGGGTCGGCGAGGGGCCAATGCAAGCCCGGGGATGGAGAGCGGCGAATGTGTATTTTGGGAGACGACGCCAAGAATCCTCCGGGTAGATCCGGCTACAAGGGAGGGGATCAGGGACGGGGGAGGGGTGACTGCCGCGGGAAAAGCCCCCGAGCCAGCTAAAGCGCTCCTCCGTGCTCGGGCCGCGCAGCCCACCTGTCATCCCCCCAGTCGCCACGGGGAGGCGCCCGCGCCTCCTTTCCAGGTTCCGCCTTCCCTCCGGCGCGTCTTTCGGAAGGCCGGGGAGGCCCGCCTCTTACCCCGGGCGGGGGGGGGGGGTAAAAGAACGCCGCCCCCGACAGAGACCCGCGTCTGAGCGTGCAGTTCCTGGGCCAGGCGGGGCAGAGCCCGACGGGGCGCCCCACGAACGTTCCTGCTCACCAGCTCAGCCCGAAAAGGCTCCCCGGCCCTGCCGCTTCTCTCCCCGCCCCTCCAGCCGAGCTCAGAGGCGGCTTGAAAGTCTTGGGGGCGAGGGGGTGTTGGCTCGGAGTCCCTCTTCGGCAAGAAAAGTAGCCCTCGACTTACAACAGTTCATTTAGTGACCGCGGGAAGTTAAAAATGACACCCGAAAAAGTGACTTATGAGACCATTGCAGCATCCCTGTGGTCACACGATCAAAATTTGGACACTTGGCGACTGACCCATATTTATGAAGGTCCAGGGGTCACGTGATCCCCTTTTGCAACCTGACAAGCAGAGTCAATGGGGAAGCCGGATTCACTTAACAACCGTGTTACTCATTTAACGACTGCAGTGATTCATTTGAGAACTGTGGTAAAAAAGGTCATAAAATGGGACAAAACTCACTTAACTGTCTCACTTAGCAACAGAAAGTTTGGACTCAGTTGTGGTTGTAGTCAAAGACTGCCTGTAGCTTGCTTCACTTTTGTGGGCTGCTGGGAACAGGGAGAGGAAAGATAAAGAATGAGGGGGGAGGGGCGTTTCCAATCCGGGAGGGGAGGAGGTGGGTTCCATTTCAACCTGGTCAAAAGAAGTGACCCTGACCCCCCCCCTTCCCTGGTGACCTCAGCAGATCTTCCCGGGGTGGAGGGGATTAAGGCTGCCAGAAAGGCCCAAAGGGAGGGGGAGGGGCTGCTGCCACCTACGTAGCAGAGAATTAAATATGAGCCAGCTTGTGAAGCAACCAACAAAAGGGCCGATGCAATCCTAAATTGCATCACATGAGGTACTAATACCACTCTGCAAAGCCTTAGTAAGACCACACCTAGGATATTGCAAGTAGTTTTGGTCTCCACTATAAAAAAGATGTTGAGACTCTAGAAAACGTGCACACAGGAGCAACAAAGAGGATTAGGGGACTGGAGGCTAAAACATAGGAAGAAGGGTTGCTGGAACTGGCTAGTCTAGTGAAGAGAAGGCCAGACAAGGAATAATGGATGGAAACTGATCAAGAAGAGGTTCAACCTAGAAATAAGGAGAAATTTTCTGACAATGAGAACAACCAGTGGAACAGCTTGCCACCAGAAGTTGTGAGAGATTCATCACTGGAAGCTTTCAAGCAGACTGGACAGCCATCTGTCAAAAATGGTATAGGGTTTCCTGGTTAAGCAGGGGGTTGGACTAGATGACCTCCAAGGTCCCTTCCAGATTCTCTTCTCTTCTCTTCTCTTCTCTTCTCTTCTCTTCTCTTCTCTTCTCTTCTCTTCTCTTCTCTTCTCTTCTCTTCTTTTCTTTTCTTTTCTTTTCTTTTTTTTTCTTTTCTTTTCTTTTCTTTTCTTTTCTTTTCTTTTCTTTTCTTTTCTTTTCTTTTCTTCTATTCTATTCTATTCTATTCTATTCTATTCTATTATTTCTATTTCTATTATTTCTATTTCTATTTCTATTTCTATTTCTATTTCTATTTCTATTTCTATTTCTATTTCTATTCTATTCTACAATTTGTTCTGTCCTGTTCTGTTCTGTTCTCTTTTATTTCCTATCCCATCCTATCCTATCCTATCCTATCCTATATTCTATCCTATTCCCTCTCTGCTCACAGGAATGATAATAATAATGGCTACCAGAACTCTTCTTAGGCTCCTGGTTAGAACCAAATTACTGGAAAATATCCTGTCTAAAAGGCCGTGATTTTTCTGAGATGAATTGACAGTAAATAAATGCAAAGAAATTAATATCCGCTGGAGAAGACTCGGGGTGGCGTCCAGGGTTAAAAACATCACAAACTGCAAAATCTCTTATTGTGTTGGGTCAGCAGGACCAGCCGTTCTCTGGCCTGTCTTTAGCCCAGCTTTTCTGAAGGGGGGTGGGGAAATGACCTTCCAGGGGAAGGATCAGCCACAGAGAAGGACCCCACTGCCGAGACACAACCCCGGCCTTGTCTGGCAGAAGGGAGGCGGGGGCATTTCTGGCTCCTTGGCCAGTTTCCCCCCCTTGAAGCCCCCCACCCCGCCCAACTCCCTGCAAGCAGTGTTCTGCTCAGCCTGGGACCTTCGTGGGCTCCAGCCTGGCAAAGTTGCTCTCCTAGCAGGGGGCCTGTGAGGCAGCCTGGGAAGCACCTGCTCTTCTTCGGTCACAGTGGATCCAATAGGAGACACTGCAGCCCGAAGCCCCCCCCCCCTTTGTAGCTTTGGCACGAGGCCCTGGGGTATACCCTGTGAGAGAGGGGGCCACCCATTCTTCACACTTTCATTTTCTCCCCTTCCCATCTGTGCCACCTGCAGGAACTGCAATGACGGCAAAAGCAGAGTCACAAAGACGCCACGCTTTCTTTCTTGCGTACTTGGGTTTGGCCCTGGAGCCAGGACTTCAGTCACGGCCTGTGCCATCATGACACATTCTTTGTCAGTGCCCATCCTGCCCCCCCCGTGGCTGCTCCCCCCCCCAGGATCGACACTTTGCTTCCTCTTTAGACCCGTGAGTGTTTGCCTCTTCCTCTCCAGGCTGGGCCCACGGTCAGCAATGTGGAATCCAGGCAAACCTGTTTGCAATTTTATCTTGGGTGGCACAGCGGAGTGCCCGATGGCAGAACCAGCTTCCATCATTTAGAACAACAGAGTGGGAAGGGACTTTGGAGGTCTTCCACTCCAACCCCCTCCTCAAACAGTACCTTTTCAGACCAATGGCTGCCCAGTCTCTTCTCGAAAACCTCCACTCATGGAACGACCACACCTTCTGGTGGCCAGCTGTTCCACTGGTTAATTGTTCTGCTAGGAAGTTTCTCCTTAATTCCAGGTTGCTTCTTTCCTTGATTAGTTCCCATCCGTTGCTTCTTGTCCTGCCTTCTGGTCCTTTGGAAAATAAGTTGACCCCCCCACTTTTCTTTGCAGCAGCCCCACATTCCTCCACCCACCCGCCCCATTTCTGGTTTGATTTGGGTTCAGACGGTCTTGAGCCAAAAGTCCCTTTTCTCTGTGGACCAGGAGGGGGTTGGGTTGTGGGTGGCTTCTGGGCAGGTGGCCTCAGGCGTCCTGAAAGGCACAAATTCTCCCACCCAGCCTGACCGGAGCCCCCAGAGGTCTCCTCCAGGCCATGGGAGAGTGTGTGAAGGTGCCCAGTGAGGCATGCAAAAGGGGGATGGGCAGTGGGCATGAGGCGGCTCAGATGGGCAAAAATGGCTTTGGGGGAGAATTGGGCAGATGTGGGGAGGCTGAGCTGAACAGGGAAAACACCAGGCTGAAAAGAAAACATCTGGGTGGAAGTCTTGGGGGAAGCACATCTGCAGTTCAGAGGGAGGGTCAGGCGGGCCACAGACGCCACCCCCCCTTTAAGGGTGGAAGGAGAGCCCTGGTTCAGGCCTTCCTGGCAAAGCAGACCCTAACCCTCAGTTGGGCCCCTCCCCCTCCCTTTCTTTTGTGGCTTCCTCTGCAGATTCCCCCCCCTTGGCCCAAAGTGGCTGAGACGAGGGCTGGGGAGGGAGGGCAAGGGTGTTTTGACCCCTCTGGGGCTGCCCTAGTTTGCAGCGCTTGGGGCCCTGCCTGGCCACCAGCCCCTCCCCCGTCAGGTTGGAGCCTCCCAAGGAGGTGGCCAGGGCAGCGCGAAAGCATCCCGGCATCCTGGCGGAGAGCGACTTTTAGCCCGGCGGCTGCCCTGAGGCCGGAGCTCCTAGGGCTTCCTCTGCCCTTTCCTCCGGAGCCAGCAAGGGAGGCGGAGGCACCCCTGCCCTTCCCACCTCCCTGAGAGTGAGAAGCGTGAAAGGGCCGCTTCCATAACATGTGGGTGCTCCATCACTGGAGGCCTTCAAGAAGGGGCTGTCTGGAACGGTGCAAAGTCTCCTGCTCAGGCAGGTGGCTGGCCTAGATTGGCCTCCCAGGACCCTCCCAGTCCCAGGACTCTACGTTCCGTGCCCACCGGCCTGCAAAGCGCCCTGGCTGGGGCTCCTCCTCAGAGGCCTGGAGGTTGGGGCAAGCTTTTGCTTTCCCTTCTCCTGGCTTTCGTTTCTGAGGACCCGCCTGTCCTGGGGGGGGGCTTGCTCTCCTCTAACCCGCATCCCCACCTCTTTGTTCCTTCTCTGCTTCGCCCGGGTTTCTGGGAGTGCCCAGCTGGGCTTACAGGTGTACGTGCAAATATTTGCCCAGTGCCCTTTGTAGAGGTTATTTACCCTGGGCGGGCTGGCTCTTGGCACATGCCCATCAGGAGCCACTGACCCTCTGCCTTTGCCCCGTGATTCCTTGACCAGACCGGCCTCCCCCAAGCCCAGCCCACCACTTGCTCGGACTCCCCTGCGTGGCAGGACTGGCATCGATGCTGCCCTCTGAGTGTGCCAAGCCTCGCCCCCTCAGCATCCTCTCGAAGGCTGCGGTGGCATTGCTAGGTGCCACCACTCCCACTGGCAATCTTTGTTTGGCATTCTGGGCTTCAAATCCTGCCTGGTGCTGAGCAGCAACAGAGGCTGTGCCTGTTCCTTGGTCGGGAAGTGCCTGTTCCTGCCCTCTGCCCGTGGCTCTCGCTCTGGACGGGCCGATGCCAGGAGAATGGGGGCGCATCCGGCAGTCTTCTGCTTCTGGGGGACACTGCTCCTGATCAGCACTGCGAGTAAGGATTTGGGGACGGGGGAGAACCAGTTTGCTGGCTCTCTGGAGGTGCCCAGGCCGCCCTGCTGCTCCCTGCCCTGAAGGAGAGCTGCCCGTTCATTAAAACCATTCTGGGGTCTGCTTGTCCCCTCCTCTCATTCACATCGGGGTGTGTGTGTGTGTGTGTGTGTGTGAGCTACCTCCACTGGCCATTGAGGAGGAGGAGGAGGAGGAGAGTTGCCTCGAAGCCAGGCTGCTTGCTCTACCCCTGGGAGGGGGTAGAGCAGCCGGTCCGTGGGGAGGGTCTTTCCCTGGACTTCAGCCCAGCTGGCATGCTTGGTGGCCCTCTGGCCCTCCCTCCCTCCCTCCCTCCCTCCGGCATGCCAGCCGGGCTTCCCGCTGAAGTCCAGGGAAAGACCCTCCCCACGGACCGGCTGCTCTACCCCTCCCAGGGGAGGGATGCTTGGCAAAGGGAGCTGACCGCCTGGCATGAAAAGTCTTTCAAAGCAGACACCAAAAATCAGAGGGAGGCCGTCCGCCCCTCCCCCACTAACGCCTTCCATCAAAAGGCAGAAGCGGCTCTCTGCTCTCTGGGTGGGATTCCAAAAGTCTTTGCCTTTGAATGAAGAGTTTTACTGGAAGGTGGGCTGCCGGCTCCTGGCGCTTTGTCCCCGGCGAGTACCGTGGGCTCTCCTGCTACCAGGCCAGAGGCCGATTCCCTCTTCTGCCGGGGGCCAGCCAGGTCTTTGGGAGAGTCAGAAGGGCAGACCCTTCCCCACCCTGGCATTCCTGCCAAGGGCCTCCCACCCCCGCCCGGCACAATGAAAGGGCACCTCCTGGGAAAGCCGCCTTCTCTGCCAGCCCTTCGCCTTTACATTTTAGGAACAGAGAAAAGTGACGGCAGAAAAAGACCCCGAGGCCCATCGAGTCTGCCCTTGGAGGCTTTTGTATGTTTTTGTTTCGTTTGTTTATTATTTTTAATAATTATAGCTATTTATATTAATTTTTATTTTTGTTGGATGATAGACGTGTCTTTATCCCAAGCACGTATCCTCCTGCCAGTTTCAGGTTATGCCCCGTATTCTGTTGCTGTTGATTTTTGCTTAATATTGAAAATACTGCAATCTACCAGGAAGCTGGTGGCCCTTTGACTTGTGGGGAAGTCAATGACAAGTCTTGTGGCTTGAGAGAAACCACTTTCTGTTTCCCCCCCTCCCCATCATCAAGACACACACACACACACACACACAAAGTTCATTCAAGGCTTACGTTTGGCAGAGAAAGCAGTCAGCAGTTTGCCGTCTTTCCCTGTTTCTGCTTATTTCTAAGAGGAAGCCCGACTGGGTCTGCAGAAGAGACACTGGTGAATTTTCAGGTGAAACTGACACTGTTTGGTACCCATCCAGGCATTACAGAAAGAAAATTAAAAAACCTGGTCTGCCTTGAGTTGGACAGAGGCAGACCAGACTGAAGTGGGGGAGAGGTTCCTTTGGGCTTGGAGACCCTCAGGAGAGCGTGCAGAGGCTTCTTTGGGAGGGAAGGGCCCAGACTCAAGAGTGGGTGGCTCCTTTGGACTCCCCCCCCTGTCGATAGGTTGACAGAGAGTGAAAGGGCTCCTGGAGACACGGGATCCAGCCCTTTGCCAAGAGCCAAACACATCCCTCTTCTGCCCCCTTAAACCCATTTGCGGAGGGAGCCTCAGAATCTGGGGGTCCTTGGCCTCCCTGCCAAGCTGTGCTCACTGTTCAGGAATTCTTCTAACGTGGCCTAGGAATTACCCTCCAGGGGTTTACCCCGGGGATCCAGACCTAAAACTGCTGGACTGTTCAAGACTGTTTTGGGAGGTCATGTTGCCAAGCCAGGAACCCGCCCACCCGACAGCTTGGCATTTATTTCCTCTCCCCCATTTTAAAGCAAAATCTATTTATGTGAGATCTTACTATAGCCTCTTTCTCATGCATTAACTACAAGACTTGGTAAGTGTTCCCTCCATCCCTGTCATTCAGGAAATGTGGGAAAACCTAGAACCATTGATGGTGTCCTGGGGATGACTTTCCAGTCCGGCTGTAGTGAGGAGGCAGGGCTGAGGATGGTCTTCACCAGGCAGGAGAAGGCGATGGGGGCACCTGCAGGGCTCCCGTAAGGAACCTCTCTGGGTGCCATGCCAGCTGCACCTGGCCAAAGGCTCAGGCTGGAATTCCGACTATCCCAAAAGATACCTCCTGACAGCCCTTGCTCCAGGCTGGGATTAGAACAAATCTACCCTCAGGAACACCCCTTTACACAATGTTGCACAACGACTTTACTTGACAAATCCACCATTTGAGGCATTTCAGAAAAGGCTTAAGAAGGTGGTTTAAAAGAATTAATTACATTTTCATATATTTCCAAAATCTTCTGATTCATCTACTGCTGACACTAAAACATGGTTTACATTCATTACAGAGAGTTACAGCACCACTGACTCACCGAGTCCTTCAACAATGAACAAAAGCACAAAAAACAATTCAACCCCTTCCACTACATCCACAAGGAAGACATCAAGGGAGGGAACATTCCAATCAACAACTCTGAGTACCAGTGCAGAAACATCAAGTGTCCTGCATAGTAGCCTCTCTTCCAGCACGGCCAATCTTCAGAGCAGCTTGCCCTCCACCATTTCCTCCGCCAAAACCCACAGCTCCAGCCACACAACTGGCCAAACAACGTCCAGTCCCAGCAAACCCAAGGGGACTTCCACTCAGTCAGAACTCACATCTCCTTCTCCTGCTCCTACCTCGGAACGGTCGCACAGCATGGTTGTGCCCTCTCACTCAACCTTATCTGTGTCTTCCAGTCGGAGCCCAAGTCCAAGCCAGGAGTCCTCGCTTCCTGTGACATCCGGCGCCCCTAGCACTTCTGCACCGGAATCTCTGAGGACAACTACAGCGTCCATTACTTCTTCAACAACTGCTGTCCCTGTAGTTTCTTCCAGCAGCCCTGGCTCACTGAGTACGTCTTCTGTGAATACTGAGCAGCCAAGCACAAAACACACTTCAACCTCTTCTCTTTCTTCCGGAACGACCACCGCCCACGAGCGCACATTGCAATCAACAACTCTGAGTACCAGTGCGGAAACATCAAGTGTCCTCCATAGTAGCCTCTCTTCCAGCACGGCCAATCTTCAGAGCAGCTTGCCCTCCACCATTTCCTCCGCCAAAACCCACAGCTCCAGCCACACGACTGGCCAAACAACGTCCAGTCCCAGCACACCCAAGGGGACTTCCACTCAGTCAGAACTCACATCTCCTTCTCCTGCTCCTACCTCGGAACGGTCGCACAGCACGGTTGTGCCCTCTCACTCAACCTTATCTGTGTCTTCCAGTCGGAGCCCAAGTCCAAGCCAGGAGTCCTCGCTTCCTGTGACATCCGGCGCCCCTAGCACTTCTGCACCGGAATCTCTGAGGACAACTACAGCGTCCATTACTTCTTCAATAACTGCTGTCCCTGTAGTTTCTTCCAGCAGCCCTGGCTTACTGAGTCCTTCTTCTGTGAATACTGAGCAGCCAAGCACAAAACACGCTTCAACCTCTTCTCTTTCTTCTGGAACGACCACCGCTCAGGAGCGCACATTGCAATCAACAACTCTGAGTACCAGTGCGGAAACATCAAGTGTCCTGCATAGTAGCCTCTCTTCCAGCATGGCCAATCTTCAGAGCAGCTTGCCCTCCACCATTTCCTCCGCCAAAACCCACAGCTCCAGCCACACGACTGGCCAAACAACGTCCAGTCCCAGCACACCCAAGGGGACTTCCACTCAGTCAGAACTCACATCTCCTTCTCCTGCTCCTACCTCGGAACGGTCGCACAGCACGGTTGTGCCCTCTCACTCAACCTTATCTGTGTCTTCCAGTCGGAGCCCAAGTCCAAGCCAGGAGTCCTCGCTTCCTGTGACATCCGGCGCCCCTAGCACTTCTGCACCGGAATCTCTGAGGACAACTACAGCGTCCATTACTTCTTCAATAACTGCTGTCCCTGTAGTTTCTTCCAGCAGCCCTGGCTCACTGAGTCCTTCTTCTGTGAATACTGAGCAGCCAAGCACAAAACACGCTTCAACCTCTTCTCTTTCTTCCGGAACTACCACCGCCCTCGAGCGCACATTGCAATCAACAACTCTGAGTACCAGTGCGGAAACATCAAGTGTCGTGCATAGTAGCCTCTCTTCCAGCACGGCCAATCTTCAGAGCAGCTTGCCCTCCACCATTTCCTCCGCCAAAACCCACAGCTCCAGCCACACGACTGGCCAAACAACGTCCAGTCCCAGCACACCCAAGGGGACTTCCACTCAGTCAGAACTCACATCTCCTTCTCCTGCTCCTACCTCGGAACGGTCGCACAGCACGGTTGTGCCCTCTCACTCAACCTTATCTGTGTCTTCCAGTCGGAGCCCAAGTCCAAGCCAGGAGTCCTCGCTTCCTGTGACATCCGGCGCCCCTAGCACTTCTGCACCGGAATCTCTGAGGACAACTACAGCGTCCATTACTTCTTCAATAACTGCTGTCCCTGTAGTTTCTTCCAGCAGCCCTGGCTCACTGAGTACTTCTTCTGTGAATACTGAGCAGCCAAGCACAAAACACGCTTCAACCTCTTCTCTTTCTTCCGGAACGACCACCGCCCACGAGCGCACATTGCAATCAACAACTCTGAGTACCAGTGCGGAAACATCAAGTGTCCTCCATAGTAGCCTCTCTTCCAGCACGGCCAATCTTCAGAGCAGCTTGCCCTCCACCATTTCCTCCGCCAAAACCCACAGCTCCAGCCACACGACTGGCCAAACAACGTCCAGTCCCAGCACACCCAAGGGGACTTCCACTCAGTCAGAACTCACATCTCCTTCTCCTGCTCCTACCTCGGAACGGTCGCACAGCTCAACCTTATCTGTGTCTTCCAGTCGGAGCCCAAGTCCAAGCCAGGAGTCCTCGCTTCCTGTGACATCCGGCGCCCCTAGCACTTCTGCACCGGAATCTCTGAGGACAACTACAGCGTCCATTACTTCTTCAATAACTGCTGTCCCTGTAGTTTCTTCCAGCAGCCCTGGCTCACTGAGTCCTTCTTCTGTGAATACTGAGCAGCCAAGCACAAAACACGCTTCAACCTCTTCTCTTTCTTCCGGAACGACCACCGCCCACGAGCGCACATTGCAATCAACAACTCTGAGTACCAGTGCGGAAACATCAAGTGTCGTGCATAGTAGCCTCTCTTCCAGCACGGCCAATCTTCAGAGCAGCTTGCCCTCCACCATTTCCTCCGCCAAAACCCACAGCTCCAGCCACACGACTGGCCAAACTACGTCCAGTCCCAGCACACCCAAGGGGACTTCCACTCAGTTAGAACTCACATCTCCTTCTCCTGCTCCTACCTCGGAACGGTCGCACAGCACGGTTGTGCCCTCTCACTCAACCTTATCTGTGTCTTCCAGTCGGAGCCCAAGTCCAAGCCAGGAGTCCTCGCTTCCTGTGACATCCGGCGCCCCTAGCACTTCTGCACCGGAATCTCTGAGGACAACTACAGCGTCCATTACTTCTTCAATAACTGCTGTCCCTGTAGTTTCTTCCAGCAGCCCTGGCTCACTGAGTCCTTCTTCTGTGAATACTGAGCAGCCAAGCACAAAACACGCTTCAACCTCTTCTCTTTCTTCCGGAACGACCACCGCTCAGGAGCGCACATTGCAATCAACAACTCTGAGTACCAGTGCGGAAACATCAAGTGTCCTGCATAGTAACCTCTCTTCCAGCACGGCCAATCTTCAGAGCAGCTTGCCCTCCACCATTTCCTCCGCCAAAACCCACAGCTCCAGCCACATGACTGGCCAAACAACGTCCAGTCCCAGCACACCCAAGGGGACTTCCACTCAGTCAGAACTCACATCTCCTTCTCCTGCTCCTACCTCGGAATGGTCGCACAGCACGGTTGTGCCCTCTCACTCAACCTTATCTGTGTCTTCCAGTCGGAGCCCAAGTCCAAGCCAGGAGTCCTCGCTTCCTGTGACATCCGGCGCCCCTAGCACTTCTGCACCGGAATCTCTGAGGACAACTACAGCGTCCATTACTTCTTCAATAACTGCTGTCCCTGTAGTTTCTTCCAGCAGCCCTGGCTCACTGAGTCCTTCTTCTGTGAATACTGAGCAGCCAAGCACAAAACACGCTTCAACCTCTTCTCTTTCTTCCGGAACGACCACCGCCCTCGAGCGCACATTGCAATCAACAACTCTGAGTACCAGTGCGGAAACATCAAGTGTCGTGCATAGTAGCCTCTCTTCCAGCACGGCCAATCTTCAGAGCAGCTTGCCCTCCACCATTTCCTCCGCCAAAACCCACAGCTCCAGCCACACGACTGGCCAAACAACGTCCAGTCCCAGCACACCCAAGGGGACTTCCACTCAGTCAGAACTCACATCTCCTTCTCCTGCTCCTACCTCGGAACGGTCGCACAGCACGGTTGTGCCCTCTCACTCAACCTTATCTGTGTCTTCCAGTCGGAGCCCAAGTCCAAGCCAGGAGTCCTCGCTTCCTGTGACATCCGGTGCCCCTAGCACTTCTGCACCGGAATCTCTGAGGACAACTACAGCGTCCATTACTTCTTCAATAACTGCTGTCCCTGTAGTTTCTTCCAGCAGCCCTGGCTCACTGAGTCCTTCTTCTGTGAATACTGAGCAGCCAAGCACAAAACACGCTTCAACCTCTTCTCTTTCTTCCGGAACGACCACCGCTCAGGAGCGCACATTTCAATCAACAACTCTGAGTACCAGTGCGAAAACATCAAGTGTCCTGCATAGTAGCCTCTCTTCCAGCACGGCCAATCTTCAGAGCAGCTTGCCCTCCACCATTTCCTCCGCCAAAACCCACAGCTCCAGCCACACGACTGGCCAAACAACGTCCAGTCCCAGCACACCCAAGGGGACTTCCACTCAGTCAGAACTCACATCTCCTTCTCCTGCTCCTACCTCGGAACGGTCGCACAGCACGGTTGTGCCCTCTCACTCAACCTTATCTGTGTCTTCCAGTCGGAGCCCAAGTCCAAGCCAGGAGTCCTCGCTTCCTGTGACATCCGGCGCCCCTAGCACTTCTGCACCGGAATCTCTGAGGACAACTACAGCGTCCATTACCTCTTCAATAACTGCTGTCCCTGTAGTTTCTTCCAGCAGCCCTGGCTCACTGAGTCCTTCTTCTGTGAATACTGAGCAGCCAAGCACAAAACACGCTTCAACCTCTTCTCTTTCTTCCGGAACGACCACCGCCCTCGAGCGCACATTGCAATCAACAACTCTGAGTACCAGTGCGGAAACATCAAGTGTCATGCATAGTAGCCTCTCTTCCAGCACGGCCAATCTTCAGAGCAGCTTGCCCTCCATCATTTCCTCCGCCAAAACCCACAGCTCCAGCCACACGACTGGCCAAACAACGTCCAGTCCCAGCACACCCAAGGGGACTTCCACTCAGTCAGAACTCACATCTCCTTCTCCTGCTCCTACCTCGGAACGGTCGCACAGCACGGTTGTGCCCTCTCACTCAACCTTATCTGTGTCTTCCAGTCGGAGCCCAAGTCCAAGCCAGGAGTCCTCGCTTCCTGTGACATCCGGCGCCCCTAGCACTTCTGCACCGGAATCTCTGAGGACAACTACAGCGTCCATTACTTCTTCAATAACTGCTGTCCCTGTAGTTTCTTCCAGCAGCCCTGGCTCACTGAGTACTTCTTCTGTGAATACTGAGCAGCCAAGCACAAAACACGCTTCAACCTCTTCTCTTTCTTCCGGAACGACCACCGCCCACGAGCGCACATTGCAATCAACAACTCTGAGTACCAGTGCGGAAACATCAAGTGTCCTCCATAGTAGCCTCTCTTCCAGCACGGCCAATCTTCAGAGCAGCTTGCCCTCCACCATTTCCTCCGCCAAAACCCACAGCTCCAGCCACACGACTGGCCAAACAACGTCCAGTCCCAGCACACCCAAGGGGACTTCCACTCAGTCAGAACTCACATCTCCTTCTCCTGCTCCTACCTCGGAACGGTCGCACAGCTCAACCTTATCTGTGTCTTCCAGTCGGAGCCCAAGTCCAAGCCAGGAGTCCTCGCTTCCTGTGACATCCGGCGCCCCTAGCACTTCTGCACCGGAATCTCTGAGGACAACTACAGCGTCCATTACTTCTTCAATAACTGCTGTCCCTGTAGTTTCTTCCAGCAGCCCTGGCTCACTGAGTCCTTCTTCTGTGAATACTGAGCAGCCAAGCACAAAACACGCTTCAACCTCTTCTCTTTCTTCCGGAACGACCACCGCTCAGGAGCGCACATTGCAATCAACAACTCTGAGTACCAGTGCGGAAACATCAAGTGTCCTGCATAGTAGCCTCTCTTCCAGCACGGCCAATCTTCAGAGCAGCTTGCCCTCCACCATTTCCTCCGCCAAAACCCACAGCTCCAGCCACACGACTGGCCAAACAACGTCCAGTCCCAGCACACCCAAGGGGACTTCCACTCAGTCAGAACTCACATCTCCTTCTCCTGCTCCTACCTCGGAACGGTCGCACAGCACGGTTGTGCCCTCTCACTCAACCTTATCTGTGTCTTCCAGTCGGAGCCCAAGTCCAAGCCAGGAGTCCTCGCTTCCTGTGACATCCGGCGCCCCTAGCACTTCTGCACCGGAATCTCTGAGGACAACTACAGCGTCCATTACTTCTTCAATAACTGCTGTCCCTGTAGTTTCTTCCAGCAGCCCTGGCTCACTGAGTCCTTCTTCTGTGAATACTGAGCAGCCAAGCACAAAACACGCTTCAACCTCTTCTCTTTCTTCCGGAACAACCACCGCTCAGGAGCGCACATTGCAATCAACAACTCTGAGTACCAGTGCGGAAACATCAAGTGTCCTGCATAGTAGCCTCTCTTCCAGCACGGCCAATCTTCAGAGCAGCTTGCCCTCCACCATTTCCTCCGCCAAAACCCACAGCTCCAGCCACACGACTGGCCAAACAACGTCCAGTCCCAGCACACCCAAGGGGACTTCCACTCAGTCAGAACTCACATCTCCTTCTCCTGCTCCTACCTCGGAACGGTCGCACAGCACGGTTGTGCCCTCTCACTCAACCTTATCTGTGTCTTCCAGTCGGAGCCCAAGTCCAAGCCAGGAGTCCTCGCTTCCTGTGACATCCGGCGCCCCTAGCACTTCTGCACCGGAATCTCTGAGGACAACTACAGCGTCCATTACTTCTTCAATAACTGCTGTCCCTGTAGTTTCTTCCAGCAGCCCTGGCTCACTGAGTCCTTCTTCTGTGAATACTGAGCAGCCAAGCACAAAACACGCTTCAACCTCTTCTCTTTCTTCCGGAACGACCACCGCCCTCGAGCGCACATTGCAATCAACAACTCTGAGTACCAGTGCGGAAACATCAAGTGTCGTGCATAGTAGCCTCTCTTCCAGCACGGCCAATCTTCAGAGCAGCTTGCCCTCCACCATTTCCTCCGCCAAAACCCACAGCTCCAGCCACACGACTGGCCAAACAACGTCCAGTCCCAGCACACCCAAGGGGACTTCCACTCAGTCAGAACTCACATCTCCTTCTCCTGCTCCTACCTCGGAACGGTCGCACAGCACGGTTGTGCCCTCTCACTCAACCTTATCTGTGTCTTCCAGTCGGAGCCCAAGTCCAAGCCAGGAGTCCTCGCTTCCTGTGACATCCGGCGCCCCTAGCACTTCTGCACCGGAATCTCTGAGGACAACTACAGCGTCCATTACTTCTTCAATAACTGCTGTCCCTGTAGTTTCTTCCAGCAGCCCTGGCTCACTGAGTCCTTCTTCTGTGAATACTGAGCAGCCAAGCACAAAACACGCTTCAACCTCTTCTCTTTCTTCCGGAACGACCACCGCTCAGGAGCGCACATTTCAATCAACAACTCTGAGTACCAGTGCGGAAACATCAAGTGTCCTGCATAGTAGCCTCTCTTCCAGCACGGCCAATCTTCAGAGCAGCTTGCCCTCCACCATTTCCTCCGCCAAAACCCACAGCTCCAGCCACACGACTGGCCAAACAACGTCCAGTCCCAGCACACCCAAGGGGACTTCCACTCAGTCAGAACTCACATCTCCTTCTCCTGCTCCTACCTCGGAACGGTCGCACAGCTCAACCTTATCTGTGTCTTCCAGTCGGAGCCCAAGTCCAAGCCAGGAGTCCTCGCTTCCTGTGACATCCGGCGCCCCTAGCACTTCTGCACCGGAATCTCTGAGGACAACTACAGCGTCCATTACTTCTTCAATAACTGCTGTCCCTGTAGTTTCTTCCAGCAGCCCTGGCTCACTGAGTCCTTCTTCTGTGAATACTGAGCAGCCAAGCACAAAACACGCTTCAACCTCTTCTCTTTCTTCCGGAACGACCACCGCTCAGGAGCGCACATTGCAATCAACAACTCTGAGTACCAGTGCGGAAACATCAAGTGTCCTGCATAGTAGCCTCTCTTCCAGCACGGCCAATCTTCAGAGCAGCTTGCCCTCCACCATTTCCTCCGCCAAAACCCACAGCTCCAGCCACACGACTGGCCAAACAACGTCCAGTCCCAGCACACCCAAGGGGACTTCCACTCAGTCAGAACTCACATCTCCTTCTCCTGCTCCTACCTCGGAACGGTCGCACAGCACGGTTGTGCCCTCTCACTCAACCTTATCTGTGTCTTCCAGTCGGAGCCCAAGTCCAAGCCAGGAGTCCTCGCTTCCTGTGACATCCGGCGCCCCTAGCACTTCTGCACCGGAATCTCTGAGGACAACTACAGCGTCCATTACTTCTTCAATAACTGCTGTCCCTGTAGTTTCTTCCAGCAGCCCTGGCTCACTGAGTCCTTCTTCTGTGAATACTGAGCAGCCAAGCACAAAACACGCTTCAACCTCTTCTCTTTCTTCCGGAACAACCACCGCTCAGGAGCGCACATTGCAATCAACAACTCTGAGTACCAGTGCGGAAACATCAAGTGTCCTGCATAGTAGCCTCTCTTCCAGCACGGCCAATCTTCAGAGCAGCTTGCCCTCCACCATTTCCTCCGCCAAAACCCACAGCTCCAGCCACACGACTGGCCAAACAACGTCCAGTCCCAGCACACCCAAGGGGACTTCCACTCAGTCAGAACTCACATCTCCTTCTCCTGCTCCTACCTCGGAACGGTCGCACAGCACGGTTGTGCCCTCTCACTCAACCTTATCTGTGTCTTCCAGTCGGAGCCCAAGTCCAAGCCAGGAGTCCTCGCTTCCTGTGACATCCGGCGCCCCTAGCACTTCTGCACCGGAATCTCTGAGGACAACTACAGCGTCCATTACTTCTTCAATAACTGCTGTCCCTGTAGTTTCTTCCAGCAGCCCTGGCTCACTGAGTCCTTCTTCTGTGAATACTGAGCAGCCAAGCACAAAACACGCTTCAACCTCTTCTCTTTCTTCCGGAACGACCACCGCCCTCGAGCGCACATTGCAATCAACAACTCTGAGTACCAGTGCGGAAACATCAAGTGTCCTCCATAGTAGCCTCTCTTCCAGCACGGCCAATCTTCAGAGCAGCTTGCCCTCCACCATTTCCTCCGCCAAAACCCACAGCTCCAGCCACACGACTGGCCAAACAACGTCCAGTCCCAGCACACCCAAGGGGACTTCCACTCAGTCAGAACTCACATCTCCTTCTCCTGCTCCTACCTCGGAACGGTCGCACAGCACGGTTGTGCCCTCTCACTCAACCTTATCTGTGTCTTCCAGTCGGAGCCCAAGTCCAAGCCAGGAGTCCTCGCTTCCTGTGACATCCGGCGCCCCTAGCACTTCTGCACCGGAATCTCTGAGGACAACTACAGCGTCCATTACTTCTTCAATAACTGCTGTCCCTGTAGTTTCTTCCAGCAGCCCTGGCTCACTGAGTCCTTCTTCTGTGAATACTGAGCAGCCAAGCACAAAACACGCTTCAACCTCTTCTCTTTCTTCCGGAACGACCACCGCTCAGGAGCGCACATTTCAATCAACAACTCTGAGTACCAGTGCGGAAACATCAAGTGTCCTGCATAGTAGCCTCTCTTCCAGCACGGCCAATCTTCAGAGCAGCTTGCCCTCCACCATTTCCTCCGCCAAAACCCACAGCTCCAGCCACACGACTGGCCAAACAACGTCCAGTCCCAGCACACCCAAGGGGACTTCCACTCAGTCAGAACTCACATCTCCTTCTCCTGCTCCTACCTCGGAACGGTCGCACAGCACGGTTGTGCCCTCTCACTCAACCTTATCTGTGTCTTCCAGTCGGAGCCCAGGTCCAAGCCAGGAGTCCTCGCTTCCTGTGACATCCGGCGCCCCTAGCACTTCTGCACCGGAATCTCTGAGGACAACTACAGCGTCCATTACTTCTTCAATAACTGCTGTCCCTGTAGTTTCTTCCAGCAGCCCTGGCTCACTGAGTCCTTCTTCTGTGAATACTGAGCAGCCAAGCACAAAACACGCTTCAACCTCTTCTCTTTCTTCCGGAACGACCACCGCCCTCGAGCGCACATTGCAATCAACAACTCTGAGTACCAGTGCGGAAACATCAAGTGTCATGCATAGTAGCCTCTCTTCCAGCACGGCCAATCTTCAGAGCAGCTTGCCCTCCATCATTTCCTCCGCCAAAACCCACAGCTCCAGCCACACGACTGGCCAAACAACGTCCAGTCCCAGCACACCCAAGGGGACTTCCACTCAGTCAGAACTCACATCTCCTTCTCCTGCTCCTACCTCGGAACGGTCGCACAGCACGGTTGTGCCCTCTCACTCAACCTTATCTGTGTCTTCCAGTCGGAGCCCAAGTCCAAGCCAGGAGTCCTCGCTTCCTGTGACATCCGGCGCCCCTAGCACTTCTGCACCGGAATCTCTGAGGACAACTACAGCGTCCATTACTTCTTCAATAACTGCTGTCCCTGTAGTTTCTTCCAGCAGCCCTGGCTCACTGAGTACTTCTTCTGTGAATACTGAGCAGCCAAGCACAAAACACGCTTCAACCTCTTCTCTTTCTTCCGGAACGACCACCGCCCACGAGCGCACATTGCAATCAACAACTCTGAGTACCAGTGCGGAAACATCAAGTGTCCTCCATAGTAGCCTCTCTTCCAGCACGGCCAATCTTCAGAGCAGCTTGCCCTCCACCATTTCCTCCGCCAAAACCCACAGCTCCAGCCACACGACTGGCCAAACAACGTCCAGTCCCAGCACACCCAAGGGGACTTCCACTCAGTCAGAACTCACATCTCCTTCTCCTGCTCCTACCTCGGAACGGTCGCACAGCTCAACCTTATCTGTGTCTTCCAGTCGGAGCCCAAGTCCAAGCCAGGAGTCCTCGCTTCCTGTGACATCCGGCGCCCCTAGCACTTCTGCACCGGAATCTCTGAGGACAACTACAGCGTCCATTACTTCTTCAATAACTGCTGTCCCTGTAGTTTCTTCCAGCAGCCCTGGCTCACTGAGTCCTTCTTCTGTGAATACTGAGCAGCCAAGCACAAAACACGCTTCAACCTCTTCTCTTTCTTCCGGAACGACCACCGCTCAGGAGCGCACATTGCAATCAACAACTCTGAGTACCAGTGCGGAAACATCAAGTGTCCTGCATAGTAGCCTCTCTTCCAGCACGGCCAATCTTCAGAGCAGCTTGCCCTCCACCATTTCCTCCGCCAAAACCCACAGCTCCAGCCACACGACTGGCCAAACAACGTCCAGTCCCAGCACACCCAAGGGGACTTCCACTCAGTCAGAACTCACATCTCCTTCTCCTGCTCCTACCTCGGAACGGTCGCACAGCACGGTTGTGCCCTCTCACTCAACCTTATCTGTGTCTTCCAGTCGGAGCCCAAGTCCAAGCCAGGAGTCCTCGCTTCCTGTGACATCCGGCGCCCCTAGCACTTCTGCACCGGAATCTCTGAGGACAACTACAGCGTCCATTACTTCTTCAATAACTGCTGTCCCTGTAGTTTCTTCCAGCAGCCCTGGCTCACTGAGTCCTTCTTCTGTGAATACTGAGCAGCCAAGCACAAAACACGCTTCAACCTCTTCTCTTTCTTCCGGAACAACCACCGCTCAGGAGCGCACATTGCAATCAACAACTCTGAGTACCAGTGCGGAAACATCAAGTGTCCTGCATAGTAGCCTCTCTTCCAGCACGGCCAATCTTCAGAGCAGCTTGCCCTCCACCATTTCCTCCGCCAAAACCCACAGCTCCAGCCACACGACTGGCCAAACAACGTCCAGTCCCAGCACACCCAAGGGGACTTCCACTCAGTCAGAACTCACATCTCCTTCTCCTGCTCCTACCTCGGAACGGTCGCACAGCACGGTTGTGCCCTCTCACTCAACCTTATCTGTGTCTTCCAGTCGGAGCCCAAGTCCAAGCCAGGAGTCCTCGCTTCCTGTGACATCCGGCGCCCCTAGCACTTCTGCACCGGAATCTCTGAGGACAACTACAGCGTCCATTACTTCTTCAATAACTGCTGTCCCTGTAGTTTCTTCCAGCAGCCCTGGCTCACTGAGTCCTTCTTCTGTGAATACTGAGCAGCCAAGCACAAAACACGCTTCAACCTCTTCTCTTTCTTCCGGAACGACCACCGCCCTCGAGCGCACATTGCAATCAACAACTCTGAGTACCAGTGCGGAAACATCAAGTGTCCTGCATAGTAGCCTCTCTTCCAGCACGGCCAATCTTCAGAGCAGCTTGCCCTCCACCATTTCCTCCGCCAAAACCCACAGCTCCAGCCACACGACTGGCCAAACAACGTCCAGTCCCAGCACACCCAAGGGGACTTCCACTCAGTCAGAACTCACATCTCCTTCTCCTGCTCCTACCTCGGAACGGTCGCACAGCACGGTTGTGCCCTCTCACTCAACCTTATCTGTGTCTTCCAGTCGGAGCCCAAGTCCAAGCCAGGAGTCCTCGCTTCCTGTGACATCCGGCGCCCCTAGCACTTCTGCACCGGAATCTCTGAGGACAACTACAGCGTCCATTACTTCTTCAATAACTGCTGTCCCTGTAGTTTCTTCCAGCAGCCCTGGATCACTGAGTCCTTCTTCTGTGAATACTGAGCAGCCAAGCACAAAACACGCTTCAACCTCTTCTCTTTCTTCCGGAACGACCACCGCTCAGGAGCGCACATTTCAATCAACAACTCTGAGTACCAGTGCGGAAACATCAAGTGTCCTGCATAGTAGCCTCTCTTCCAGCACGGCCAATCTTCAGAGCAGCTTGCCCTCCACCATTTCCTCCGCCAATACCCACAGCTCCAGCCACACGACTGGCCAAACAACGTCCAGTCCCAGCACACCCAAGGGGACTTCCACTCAGTCAGAACTCACATCTCCTTCTCCTGCTCCTACCTCGGAACGGTCGCACAGCACGGTTGTGCCCTCTCACTCAACCTTATCTGTGTCTTCCAGTCGGAGCCCAAGTCCAAGCCAGGAGTCCTCGCTTCCTGTGACATCCGGCGCCCCTAGCACTTCTGCACCGGAATCTCTGAGGACAACTACAGCGTCCATTACTTCTTCAATAACTGCTGTCCCTGTAGTTTCTTCCAGCAGCCCTGGCTCACTGAGTCCTTCTTCTGTGAATACTGAGCAGCCAAGCACAAAACACGCTTCAACCTCTTCTCTTTCTTCCGGAACAACCACCGCTCAGGAGCGCACATTGCAATCAACAACTCTGAGTACCAGTGCGGAAACATCAAGTGTCCTGCATAGTAGCCTCTCTTCCAGCACGGCCAATCTTCAGAGCAGCTTGCCCTCCACCATTTCCTCCGCCAAAACCCACAGCTCCAGCCACACGACTGGCCAAACAACGTCCAGTCCCAGCACACCCAAGGGGACTTCCACTCAGTCAGAACTCACATCTCCTTCTCCTGCTCCTACCTCGGAACGGTCGCACAGCACGGTTGTGCCCTCTCACTCAACCTTATCTGTGTCTTCCAGTCGGAGCCCAAGTCCAAGCCAGGAGTCCTCGCTTCCTGTGACATCCGGCGCCCCTAGCACTTCTGCACCGGAATCTCTGAGGACAACTACAGCGTCCATTACTTCTTCAATAACTGCTGTCCCTGTAGTTTCTTCCAGCAGCCCTGGCTCACTGAGTCCTTCTTCTGTGAATACTGAGCAGCCAAGCACAAAACACGCTTCAACCTCTTCTCTTTCTTCCGGAACGACCACCGCCCTCGAGCGCACATTGCAATCAACAACTCTGAGTACCAGTGCGGAAACATCAAGTGTCATGCATAGTAGCCTCTCTTCCAGCACGGCCAATCTTCAGAGCAGCTTGCCCTCCATCATTTCCTCCGCCAAAACCCACAGCTCCAGCCACACGACTGGCCAAACAACGTCCAGTCCCAGCACACCCAAGGGGACTTCCACTCAGTCAGAACTCACATCTCCTTCTCCTGCTCCTACCTCGGAACGGTCGCACAGCACGGTTGTGCCCTCTCACTCAACCTTATCTGTGTCTTCCAGTCGGAGCCCAAGTCCAAGCCAGGAGTCCTCGCTTCCTGTGACATCCGGCGCCCCTAGCACTTCTGCACCGGAATCTCTGAGGACAACTACAGCGTCCATTACTTCTTCAATAAATGCTGTCCCTGTAGTTTCTTCCAGCAGCCCTGGCTCACTGAGTCCTTCTTCTGTGAATACTGAGCAGCCAAGCACAAAACACGCTTCAACCTCTTCTCTTTCTTCCGGAACGACCACCGCCCACGAGCGCACATTGCAATCAACAACTCTGAGTACCAGTGCGGAAACATCAAGTGTCCTCCATAGTAGCCTCTCTTCCAGCACGGCCAATCTTCAGAGCAGCTTGCCCTCCACCATTTCCTCCGCCAAAACCCACAGCTCCAGCCACACGACTGGCCAAACAACGTCCAGTCCCAGCACACCCAAGGGGACTTCCACTCAGTCAGAACTCACATCTCCTTCTCCTGCTCCTACCTCGGAACGGTCGCACAGCACGGTTGTGCCCTCTCACTCAACCTTATCTGTGTCTTCCAGTCGGAGCCCAAGTCCAAGCCAGGAGTCCTCGCTTCCTGTGACATCCGGCGCCCCTAGCACTTCTGCACCGGAATCTCTGAGGACAACTACAGCGTCCATTACTTCTTCAATAACTGCTGTCCCTGTAGTTTCTTCCAGCAGCCCTGGCTCACTGAGTCCTTCTTCTGTGAATACTGAGCAGCCAAGCACAAAACAGGCTTCAACCTCTTCTCTTTCTTCCGGAACGACCACCGCCCTCGAGCGCACATTGCAATCAACAACTCTGAGTACCAGTGCGGAAACATCAAGTGTCGTGCATAGTAGCCTCTCTTCCAGCACGGCCAATCTTCAGAGCAGCTTGCCCTCCACCATTTCCTCCGCCAAAACCCACAGCTCCAGCCACACGACTGGCCAAACAACGTCCAGTCCCAGCACACCCAAGGGGACTTCCACTCAGTCAGAACTCACATCTCCTTCTCCTGCTCCTACCTCGGAACGGTCGCACAGCACGGTTGTGCCCTCTCACTCAACCTTATCTGTGTCTTCCAGTCGGAGCCCAAGTCCAAGCCAGGAGTCCTCGCTTCCTTTGACATCCGGCGCCCCTAGCACTTCTGCACCGGAATCTCTGAGGACAACTACAGCGTCCATTACTTCTTCAATAACTGCTGTCCCTGTAGTTTCTTCCAGCAGCCCTGGCTCACTGAGTACTTCTTCTGTGAATACTGAGCAGCCAAGCACAAAACACGCTTCAACCTCTTCTCTTTCTTCCGGAACGACCACCGCCCACGAGCGCACATTGCAATCAACAACTCTGAGTACCAGTGCGGAAACATCAAGTGTCCTCCATAGTAGCCTCTCTTCCAGCACGGCCAATCTTCAGAGCAGCTTGCCCTCCACCATTTCCTCCGCCAAAACCCACAGCTCCAGCCACACGACTGGCCAAACAACGTCCAGTCCCAGCACACCCAAGGGGACTTCCACTCAGTCAGAACTCACATCTCCTTCTCCTGCTCCTACCTCGGAACGGTCGCACAGCACGGTTGTGCCCTCTCACTCAACCTTATCTGTGTCTTCCAGTCGGAGCCCAAGTCCAAGCCAGGAGTCCTCGCTTCCTGTGACATCCGGCGCCCCTAGCACTTCTGCACCGGAATCTCTGAGGACAACTATAGCGTCCATTACTTCTTCAATAACTGCTGTCCCTGTAGTTTCTTCCAGCAGCCCTGGCTCACTGAGTCCTTCTTCTGTGAATACTGAGCAGCCAAGCACAAAACACGCTTCAACCTCTTCTCTTTCTTCCGGAACGACCACCGCCCTCGAGCGCACATTGCAATCAACAACTCTGAGTACCAGTGCGGAAACATCAAGTGTCCTGCATAGTAGCCTCTCTTCCAGCACGGCCAATCTTCAGAGCAGCTTGCCCTCCACCATTTCCTCCGCCAAAACCCACAGCTCCAGCCACACGACTGGCCAAACAACGTCCAGTCCCAGCACACCCAAGGGGACTTCCACTCAGTCAGAACTCACATCTCCTTCTCCTGCTCCTACCTCGGAACGGTCGCACAGCACGGTTGTGCCCTCTCACTCAACCTTATCTGTGTCTTCCAGTCGGAGCCCAAGTCCAAGCCAGGAGTCCTCGCTTCCTGTGACATCCGGCGCCCCTAGCACTTCTGCACCGGAATCTCTGAGGACAACTACAGCGTCCATTACTTCTTCAATAACTGCTGTCCCTGTAGTTTCTTCCAGCAGCCCTGGCTCACTGAGTCCTTCTTCTGTGAATACTGAGCAGCCAAGCACAAAACACGCTTCAACCTCTTCTCTTTCTTCCGGAACGACCACCGCCCACGAGCGCACATTGCAATCAACAACTCTGAGTACCAGTGCGGAAACATCAAGTGTCCTCCATAGTAGCCTCTCTTCCAGCACGGCCAATCTTCAGAGCAGCTTGCCCTCCACCATTTCCTCTGCCAAAACCCACAGCTCCAGCCACACGACTGGCCAAACAACGTCCAGTTCCAGCACACCCAAGGGGACTTCCACTCAGTCAGAACTCACATCTCCTTCTCCTGCTCCTACCTCGGAACGGTCGCACAGCACGGTTGTGCCCTCTCACTCAACCTTATCTGTGTCTTCCAGTCGGAGCCCAAGTCCAAGCCAGGAGTCCTCGCTTCCTGTGACATCCGGCGCCCCTAGCACTTCTGCACCGGAATCTCTGAGGACAACTACAGCGTCCATTACTTCTTCAATAACTGCTGTCCCTGTAGTTTCTTCCAGCAGCCCTGGCTCACTGAGTACGTCTTCTGTGAATACTGAGCAGCCAAGCACAAAACACGCTTCAACCTCTTCTCTTTCTTCCGGAACGACCACCGCTCAGGAGCGCACATTGCAATCAACAACTCTGAGTACCAGTGCGGAAACATCAAGTGTCCTGCATAGTAGCCTCTCTTCCAGCATGGCCAATCTTCAGAGCAGCTTGCCCTCCACCATTTCCTCCGCCAAAACCCACAGCTCCAGCCACACGACTGGCCAAACAACGTCCAGTCCCAGCACACCCAAGGGGACTTCCACTCAGTCAGAACTCACATCTCCTTCTCCTGCTCCTACCTCGGAACGGTCGCACAGCACGGTTGTGCCCTCTCACTCAACCTTATCTGTGTCTTCCAGTCGGAGCCCAAGTCCAAGCCAGGAGTCCTCGCTTCCTGTGACATCCGGCGCCCCTAGCACTTCTGCACCGGAATCTCTGAGGACAACTACAGCGTCCATTACTTCTTCAATAACTGCTGTCCCTGTAGTTTCTTCCAGCAGCCCTGGCTCACTGAGTCCTTCTTCTGTGAATACTGAGCAGCCAAGCACAAAACACGCTTCAACCTCTTCTCTTTCTTCCGGAACGACCACCGCCCTCGAGCGCACATTGCAATCAACAACTCTGAGTACCAGTGCGGAAACATCAAGTGTCGTGCATAGTAGCCTCTCTTCCAGCACGGCCAATCTTCAGAGCAGCTTGCCCTCCACCATTTCCTCCGCCAAAACCCACAGCTCCAGCCACACGACTGGCCAAACAACGTCCAGTCCCAGCACACCCAAGGGGACTTCCACTCAGTCAGAACTCACATCTCCTTCTCCTGCTCCTACCTCGGAACGGTCGCACAGCACGGTTGTGCCCTCTCACTCAACCTTATCTGTGTCTTCCAGTCGGAGCCCAAGTCCAAGCCAGGAGTCCTCGCTTCCTTTGACATCCGGCGCCCCTAGCACTTCTGCACCGGAATCTCTGAGGTCAACTACAGCGTCCATTACTTCTTCAATAACTGCTGTCCCTGTAGTTTCTTCCAGCAGCCCTGGCTCACTGAGTACTTCTTCTGTGAATACTGAGCAGCCAAGCACAAAACACGCTTCAACCTCTTCTCTTTCTTCCGGAACGACCACCGCTCAGGAGCGCACATTGCAATCAACAACTCTGAGTACCAGTGCGGAAACATCAAGTGTCCTGCATAGTAGCCTCTCTTCCAGCATGGCCAATCTTCAGAGCAGCTTGCCCTCCACCATTTCCTCCGCCAAAACCCACAGCTCCAGCCACACGACTGGCCAAACAACGTCCAGTCCCAGCACACCCAAGGGGACTTCCACTCAGTCAGAACTCACATCTCCTTCTCCTGCTCCTACCTCGGAACGGTCGCACAGCACGGTTGTGCCCTCTCACTCAACCTTATCTGTGTCTTCCAGTCGGAGCCCAAGTCCAAGCCAGGAGTCCTCGCTTCCTGTGACATCCGGCGCCCCTAGCACTTCTGCACCGGAATCTCTGAGGACAACTACAGCGTCCATTACTTCTTCAATAACTGCTGTCCCTGTAGTTTCTTCCAGCAGCCCTGGCTCACTGAGTCCTTCTTCTGTGAATACTGAGCAGCCAAGCACAAAACACGCTTCAACCTCTTCTCTTTCTTCCGGAACGACCACCGCCCACGAGCGTACATTGCAATCAACAACTCTGAGTACCAGTGCGGAAACATCAAGTGTCCTGCATAGTAGCCTCTCTTCCAGCACGGCCAATCTTCAGAGCAGCTTGCCCTCCACCATTTCCTCTGCCAAAACCCACAGCTCCAGCCACACGACTGGCCAAACAACGTCCAGTCCCAGCACACCCAAGGGGACTTCCACTCAGTCAGAACTCACATCTCCTTCTCCTGCTCCTACCTCGGAACGGTCGCACAGCACGGTTGTGCCCTCTCACTCAACCTTATCTGTGTCTTCCAGTCGGAGCCCAAGTCCAAGCCAGGAGTCCTCGCTTCCTGTGACATCCGGCGCCCCTAGCACTTCTGCACCGGAATCTCTGAGGACAACTACAGCGTCCATTACTTCTTCAATAACTGCTGTCCCTGTAGTTTCTTCCAGCAGCCCTGGCTCACTGAGTACGTCTTCTGTGAATACTGAGCAGCCAAGCACAAAACACGCTTCAACCTCTTCTCTTTCTTCCGGAACGACCACCGCCCACGAGCGCACATTGCAATCAACAACTCTGAGTACCAGTGCGGAAACATCAAGTGTCCTCCATAGTAGCCTCTCTTCCAGCACGACCAATCTTCAGAGCAGCTTGCCCTCCACTATTTCCTCCGCCAAAACCCACAGCTCCAGCCACACGACTGGCCAAACAACGTCCAGTCCCAGCACACCCAAGGGGACTTCCACTCAGTCAGAACTCACATCTCCTTCTCCTGCTCCTACCTCGGAACGGTCGCACAGCACGGTTGTGCCCTCTCACTCAACCTTATCTGTGTCTTCCAGTCGGAGCCCAAGTCCAAGCCAGGAGTCCTCGCTTCCTGTGACATCCGGCGCCCCTAGCACTTCTGCACCGGAATCTCTGAGGACAACTACAGCGTCCATTACTTCTTCAATAACTGCTGTCCCTGTAGTTTCTTCCAGCAGCCCTGGCTCACTGAGTCCTTCTTCTGTGAATACTGAGCAGCCAAGCACAAAACACGCTTCAACCTCTTCTCTTTCTTCCGGAACGACCACCGCCCACGAGCGCACATTGCAATCAACAACTCTGAGTACCAGTGCGGAAACATCAAGTGTCGTGCATAGTAGCCTCTCTTCCAGCACGGCCAATCTTCAGAGCAGCTTGCCCTCCACCATTTCCTCCGCCAAAACCCACAGCTCCAGCCACACGACTGGCCAAACTACGTCCAGTCCCAGCACACCCAAGGGGACTTCCACTCAGTCAGAACTCACATCTCCTTCTCCTGCTCCTACCTCGGAACGGTCGCACAGCACGGTTGTGCCCTCTCACTCAACCTTATCTGTGTCTTCCAGTCGGAGCCCAAGTCCAAGCCAGGAGTCCTCGCTTCCTGTGACATCCGGCGCCCCTAGCACTTCTGCACCGGAATCTCTGAGGACAACTACAGCGTCCATTACTTCTTCAATAACTGCTGTCCCTGTAGTTTCTTCCAGCAGCCCTGGCTCACTGAGTCCTTCTTCTGTGAATACTGAGCAGCCAAGCACAAAACACGCTTCAACCTCTTCTCTTTCTTCCGGAACGACCACCGCTCAGGAGCGCACATTGCAATCAACAACTCTGAGTACCAGTGCGGAAACATCAAGTGTCCTGCATAGTAACCTCTCTTCCAGCACGGCCAATCTTCAGAGCAGCTTGCCCTCCACCATTTCCTCCGCCAAAACCCACAGCTCCAGCCACACGACTGGCCAAACAACGTCCAGTCCCAGCACACCCAAGGGGACTTCCACTCAGTCAGAACTCACATCTCCTTCTCCTGCTCCTACCTCGGAATGGTCGCACAGCACGGTTGTGCCCTCTCACTCAACCTTATCTGTGTCTTCCAGTCGGAGCCCAAGTCCAAGCCAGGAGTCCTCGCTTCCTGTGACATCCGGCGCCCCTAGCACTTCTGCACCGGAATCTCTGAGGACAACTACAGCGTCCATTACTTCTTCAATAACTGCTGTCCCTGTAGTTTCTTCCAGCAGCCCTGGCTCACTGAGTCCTTCTTCTGTGAATACTGAGCAGCCAAGCACAAAACACGCTTCAACCTCTTCTCTTTCTTCCGGAACGACCACCGCTCAGGAGCGCACATTGCAATCAACAACTCTGAGTACCAGTGCGGAAACATCAAGTGTCCTGCATAGTAGCCTCTCTTCCAGCACGGCCAATCTTCAGAGCAGCTTGCCCTCCACCATTTCCTCCGCCAAAACCCACAGCTCCAGCCACACGACTGGCCAAACAACGTCCAGTCCCAGCACACCCAAGGGGAGTTCCACTCAGTCAGAACTCACATCTCCTTCTCCTGCTCCTACCTCGGAACGGTCGCACAGCACGGTTGTGCCCTCTCACTCAACCTTATCTGTGTCTTCCAGTCGGAGCCCACGTCCAAGCCAGGAGTCCTCGCTTCCTGTGACATCCGGCGCCCCTAGCACTTCTGCACCGGAATCTCTGAGGACAACTACAGCGTCCATTACTTCTTCAATAACTGCTGTCCCTGTAGTTTCTTCCAGCAGCCCTGGCTCACTGAGTCCTTCTTCTGTGAATACTGAGCAGCCTAGCACAAAACACGCTTCAACCTCTTCTCTTTCTTCCGGAACGACCACCGCCCACGAGCGCACATTGCAATCAACAACTCTGAGTACCAGTGCGGAAACATCAAGTGTCCTCCATAGTAGCCTCTCTTCCAGCACGGCCAATCTTCAGAGCAGCTTGCCCTCCACCATTTCCTCCGCCAAAACCCACAGCTCCAGCCACACGACTGGCCAAACAACGTCCAGTCCCAGCACACCCAAGGGGACTTCCACTCAGTCAGAACTCACATCTCCTTCTCCTGCTCCTAACTCGGAACGGTCGCACAGCACGGTTGTGCCCTCTCACTCAACCTTATCTGTGTCTTCCAGTCGGAGCCCAAGTCCAAGCCAGGAGTCCTCGCTTCCTGTGACATCCGGCGCCCCTAGCACTTCTGCACCGGAATCTCTGAGGACAACTACAGCGTCCATTACTTCTTCAATAACCGCTGGCCCTGTAGTTTCTTACAGCAGCCCTGGCTCACTGAGGCCTCTTCTTACTACTGGGCACCCCAGCATGCAGCCTTCATCCCCTTCTCTTTCTTCCAGAATGACCACATCCCAGGAGAGAACATTGCAATCCACGACCTTGAGTTCAGGTGGACAGTTTGATATTCATACATTACCATTCTGAATAGTCGTGCAAGTTCTGTTTGTGGAAGCCGTGCTATCTTTCTTTTCGCTGCTGCCTCTTCCAACCTGTTTTCCTGTTAGCTGTTCATCTCCTTCTACTCAGCTTCTCTTGGCATCTAGTTCTCCCTTGCTCTCTTCATGTCCTTCCTTATCAATGAGTGTTCATTAAAAATCTTTGCCCCTACTGATGTCATTTGGAAGAAAGTTAGAGCCAGTCCTGTCCTTCCATGTACCCTTTCTCCTCCTGGCATATGTTCCTCTCTGCCATAGATGTTACCTAATGTAGTTTTTTGTATTTTGGGGTGTTAGTAATTCCACATGGGTCACAGTATCAGCAAGTAAGTCAGATGATTTGTTTGGTTTGAGGAGATTTTGTTATTCTTCGTTTGTCAGTCTGTGTACATGAAGTTATTCTAGGCAAGGTGATATAATGTAGACTTTAAAGCAACTTTCTGATGAATCCATCTCTTCTTAGATGTGGTATTTTTTATGTCCCCACTCCGTATGAGTTGCTGATGATGTTACATAATTTACGAATGAAACATTCGCAAGAAAGCAACCCAGTTAGAAGAGCACCAAGTTCTCCATTTTTATATCTTTTGTTTAGGAAACTCCTAATGGGTAAGGCTTTAAAATGATTTCTAGACATTTACCTTCTTTGTTTTCACTAATTTTGTTCTTTTTTGTGTAGCTTCTACAACTAAAACTCTGCCCCCCAAATGTTTCAATGGCGGGGTTCCTCTTGGGAATATCTGTGACTGTCCGTCACCTTTCACTGAGCCATTTTGCAAGGAGGCAAGGAATGAAGTTGTTGTGGGTAAGTTCTTTTTCGTGCCCCTCCTGATTTCTGTGATCACGATGATGGTGACGATGCTGGTGGTGGTGGTGGTGATGATGAGGATGATGGCTGTTGAGTTTTCATGTGGCGTTCAGGACAGTCTCTGCAGGCCCAGCTGGAGCCCCTCCGTGTCTGAAGTGCTTGAGCCTCCTTCCCTCTGGTCTGACGGCACGGACAGGGGCTTCAGCGGCAGGCAGCTGTCTCTGTTGCTCTGGCGGGCCCACGAAATAAGTCGGATAATTATTTAGTTGCGTCTTTATATATTTATATCCTGCTAGAATCCCCAAACCCTGGGTGGTTAACAACTATAAGAACATACAATTAAGATAAAAACAGACATATCAGAATTTATTTTGGCGATATCTAATGATTTTTAAATCCTGTGTGGTCAATTGCTATCTTATTCAGTAGCATGAGGTGCATTTTGAATGATTTGACCTAATTGACATATCTATCAAATGCGCAAAAATGCCTGACACCACCATGACACACACACACACACACACACACACACACACACACACACCGTGGGAGGTCTACACTGTTTCTTCCAGCCTCCTTCAGGGAAAATCTGTGACTCTGGAGGCCGATGGAGATCCAGCTGTCCTTGCAAGCAAGAGGGTGTAAGTTTCCTTCTGGGTGGCCTGGCTGAGTTATAGATCAGGGACAATGTTACCTTCTGTTATTTATCCTGGGTCACCTTCTTTTGTAAACATCGGATGCGGGTCTGATGCTATGGAAAAGGTGGTCTCAGCATCCTTCCGACGGGATCTGGGAAAGACCCTTGATAAGAGTTATTGGCAAGTACTGAGTAGGGGAGAGTTGGAAAAAATTATGCTAATCTATAGGTACTCTAATACTAATAGTCTTCAGAAAATCAATAGTTTTTATCAAATAAATTCAGCTAAGGATTTATTTATTTAAACAGTTTCTATAAAAACTGAGTGGCATACAAAAAAAAAAGATTTCAGTGAAGAAAAATGCAGCTGAAAACACTAATTACTGGATTCCCCAGGGAATTTTGGTTTTTTGAAAGCTGGGTCTTCACATGGGAACGACGATGTGATTTAGGCCTCCCGGCTGGCTGTGTTTTGGCTTTGCTACCTCTGCTTAGATGTTGTCAGAAAGGCCAAGAAGATCTAAAGATGTGAATACAATCTGGAGGAAATACCTAAAACCTGAAACATTATTCTATAAAGAAGTATAAGCCAGAGGAGGGGCAGCAAAAATTATTACTCTTTGGTGTTAGAAAGATCGGCTGGCAGTTTTATGCTCTTGGGTCATCAACAATCCTTTTTTCTTATAAAATATGTAGAAAAAAATGGATCAGATACTCTGTGGCTAAGTTTTAATGATATGTTTAAAAGGTTGAATTAAGAAAAAAAAAGGAGGGGGGAAAAAGAAAAAAATTCAACAAAGGCAAACAAAGGAAAAAACGCACAAGGAAGCAACTAAAATAGAAGAGTCTTTATGGGGCAGAGCTCGGCTGCTCCTTCCTCCTGCCCTTCTCCCCTTCGTTTGAACTTTATCCTTTTTTCTTCCTCTCCCCATTTTGTATATTCAAGCAGCTTAAAAAATAATGCTGTATATTTGTACTCAAAATAAAAAAGTGTACGCAACGTATCAGGAAACCTAGAATAGAATCATAATAATTAGTAAAGACAGATAGTTATTAAAATGCTTAATCACCGGTGGGTTTTTTTTAACTCTTCTGGGTCATTTATTTTTTTCTTCCACCACAAATTTGGAGCTGCTCACCAAAACCCCTATCGGAAACATACGGCATCCCTCTGTGGTAGAAGAGGAGATGCGTAACTCAGGATTCAATTGGGGGGGGCGGGGGGGGCATCCTTGGTGCTCTCTGACCCTGGTGGTTTTCTTGCAGACGTCTCACCACCCAGCTAGGGAGCAACATCAATGCCAGGTGTCATTAATCAGTGATTGTTACATTGATGACGTTGCTTAGCTGAGCCGTGAAACGTCTGCAAGAAAACCACCAGGCTCAGAGAGCCCCAAGGGGACCCCGTTGGCCTCTTCTGCCGGGCTCAGCTCGGAGGGCCTGGGTGGGCTGAAGGTGGGCCCAGCCAGGATGGCGTGGTTTGTCCATCGCAGCTCTCGGCCAGGCAGGTCCGCAGAGTCTCTTCTGGAGATAGCACTGCCCGGGAGGGAGTTCAGGGGGTCCTCCTGGTCTTCTGCTCCCACCACTGTGGAAGGCCCCTCGCCGGTATTGGCTGGCGCAACACTTAGGCCGCTGTTGGGACAGAGAGGCCTTCGCTCCCTCTCGCCTGGACTACTTCAGAGCGCTGTCCAGCGGCCCGCTTCAGACGCCCACCTGGTCCAGAAGGGCTACGGGTGCTCAGGGCTGCCACCCGGCTCTGCAGGTTTTCAGGAGCAAGCGAAAGGGCTGGTTGTCCCCTCCAAGTCAGCTGAGAAGGGAGGGTGGGGAGGGGAGCGGCTTGCCCTGCCTTCTCAGGGAACAGACCCCTCCCACCCGTGGTGATGAACATGCTGTTGTTCAAGGGCGTGTGGGCACAGAAGGTACAAGGGTGTTGACGTGAACATTGTTTTTATGGCCTTATTCTCCAGATGGGTGCACGGGCAGCCAAGGGTGCCAGGGCGTCAGCTGGATTTCTGCTCCTTAATGAGTTAGCAATTCTTTGACTCTAAACCTGTCTTTGAGGAAGTTGGAGGGTCAATAAATAACTGGATAAGTGAATGGGTCCACTTGATTGCCCCCTGAAGGGGAGAGGCGAGGGGCCAGGAGAGGCCTGTGGGCCCTGGCCTAGAGGCTTTCACTACCCTGTGCTTCCTCACAGTGACGATTACGGCTACAATCAACGTCTTCGTAAAAGTGATCCAAAAGAATTTTACAGCAGGGATGGCTACTCCTGGCTCGCCGGCTTTCCGGACTTTTGAGACCCAATTTAAGCAGCAGGTGAAGAGGCTGGCTGGGATGATGGGAAGAGCCCCTCTGTTGGTCCACTAGGCTCCCCTCGTCCTGTCCCGAGAGCTGCGGCCGAGAGCCCGAGGGGTGGGGCTGGTCACGGCCTCAGGCCTCTGCCGCTTAGATGCCACCCGGTCCCCTCTGCCTGGCCGCGGGTGGGAGAGACAGCCGGCTGCCCTCTGATCTTTTCCGGCTATTGACCGGGCTTTGGCGCAGGCAGACCTCCTCCGAACTGGACCCATAGATCTGGCTTTGCCGCTCAGTGCAGGTTTGAGGCTGGCAGGTCCTCATTTGATCTCTACTGCTGATGAGGCTCCTGGGGCTCCGTGATGAGGGTGGAGGCCTGGGCTTGTGCCTACAACCTCTTGCTTAGGGGGAACATTGGAAGGACTGATGCCTGCTTAAAGCCTCCCCCACCCCACCCCAGATCTGGGGTGAAACAGTGCAGTTGAGAAGGCCTCAATGTGCATCCTCAGAGATACTTTGAAAACAATGACCCCCCCATCTCTCTCCCTTCATTTCCCCCCCCAGATGAAAATTTTCTATGCCAACATTTCTGGGTTCCAGGAGGTAACTGTGATCCGTCTGAGGTGAGCTATGGGGGAACCAAGTTGGGGCCCGGTTGAGGGGCAAAAGCCCCACCCGAGGCAGCAGGCACCCCATCCCAGGCGCTCTGTGGGTGGCCCAGTGCCCACAACCAAGGCCACGTCGTCCTGGGGCCCTCGGGGCAGGACTCAGGGCCCAGTGAAGCAGCGTCTTCCTCCCCTTCTCTTCCCACCAGCAACGGCAGCATCAACGTGGAGCACCAGGTGCTCCTGCAGGTGCCTTTCTCTGAATTCAATGCCTCTTACGACACGGCTGTGCGCAAAATCCGGACTCTGCTGCAGAGCAAGGAGGATGTCTGTACCTCCAAGACCAAAGGTGAGGGGGCCTTGGTTGGCTTAGCCCCACCACGGCAGCCCTGGGGGGCGAGGTGAGATGCAATATCCCAGGCCTGGGAAAAGCTCCTTTCCAGAGGCAGCTTCCACTGTTCAGTTCTCCGGGCCCTTTGCCTGCATTGGGGCCCTTGAAAGAGCCCGTTTCCCAGCAGCAATCAGAGCTTTTAATGGCGCGATAACCGGATCTCTTTCAGATAAGCTGTGTTTCAACTCGAGTGACTCTGAGGTGACTCAAGTGGCTCTCAGTCCTCAAGGTGAGAGCCGGTGCATGCAGTGTGCGTGAGCGTACGTGCAAGAGAGTGTGCCAAGGGTAATGCCTGCTCCACAGGTAGCCTTCCCTGGGCACGGAGGGAGCAGGGGAGAAGCAGCCCAAGAGAAAGGGGGCAGGCCCTTCTGCTGGAGGTCTCAGTGGGGCCTGTTTTATCCATGGGAGAATGAAGGAAGCAGGCAAGGGCCAAGACGGGTCCTCCCACGACCCGGAGCTCAGCCTCATCGGGTGACCCCATGGCAGGGGTGGGGGAGGGGCTCCATGCCATTTCTGGGCCAAAAGCAGTGGCAGAGACAGCCTGGAGCCCCGGAAGGCTGCAACGGGGGGGGGGGGTGGATTGCAATAGGGGTGGGAGCCCCAGTCCTTGGCTGACCCGGCTCCTCTCCTCCTGCCTGCTAGACTTGTCTGAGGTCTGCAGACATGCCTCCGTGATCAAGAAAGACATGCAGATGTACTACCTGGCCCGTAACGTTAGCAATCAGCTGCAGTGCGTCTCCAACTGCAGCTTTTCGCACCCGGATCCCTTCCGCTGTGACAAGGGGAGCTGCTACATCCAGACAGATGGGCCGAACTGCTAGTGAGTAGGGTGGGGGGAGGTGCGGGTCAGCAGCAGGTGGGCCTGGCCCCCTCCTCTCGGTCACCAGCTCAACCGACGGGGCTTCCTAGGGAAACCCCAGGGCAACATATCCAGAGCCCCGGGACCTTCCCCCCGAGGGGGTGGCAGAGGGGACTGCAGCCCCGGCTCTTGGACCCTGCCGGGGCTTGGGAGCAGGGATGGCCTGGGGGGTGGGCAGGTCGGGGGCCGGGGGAGAGGAGGAGATGTGCACGAGACCCTGAAGGAGCAGATCAGGAGCGGCTGAGGCTCTGGCCCAAAGCAGCTGCAGAGGGCTCTCCTCGCAGAGCAGCCCCGGGGCCCTTCCCAGGATGGCGCCTTGGGTGCCACAGGAGCACGGCGGGGCCTTCCCCTCAGTCTCGTGGCCATGCGTGCTGCAGGGCATCCGTGGGCCCCCCTTCCCATGCCCCACTCGGCCAGAGTGTGAAAGGTGACGAAGAGGAAACTAAACCCTCCCATGTAGAGAAAGGCTGCCCCCCAGCCCTGGCACTCTGCCCTTCTCTTCCAGCTGCCAACAGTCGGACGCCTACTGGTACAGCGGCCGCCACTGCGACCAGAGCATCAGCAAGGTGGGGGTGGCCGTGGGGGTGGCCCTGGGCCTGGCGGTCCTGCTGCTCCTCATCCTGGTCCTGGCTGCCCTCCTCTGCTGGCGGCGCTGCCACCCACAGAAAGACCACAGGTACATTGGCGGGACGTCCTGGGCTGCCCTGCCTTGCGGGCTCCCTCCGGTTGGAGCTCGGGAAGCCCTTCTCCGGCCTCTCCAGGCTGCCTGGCTAGCCTTCTGCACCGGGCCCTCCTGGTGACGGGCCCAGTTTGCAGGTGCCGTGTTTGTTCTGGGCAGCTACGGGAGGCAACCGCTTCCACGAGGCAATTTGCCAACAGCTTGAAACTGCAGTCCAAACAGAAATGGCAAACAATTGGAAGGTCAAGCCACGGGTGTGAAACTAGCCCAAAGGTTCCCCCTGTAAAACAGGGACCTGTTCAGCAGAGAGCCGTCTACTTAGCCCTTGTTCTGAGCGCCGAGTACATCCCAGGGCAGCCCTTTCCGAAGGGAGACGCCGCAGAAAAGCAGGCACCACGCCTCGCGCGCAGATTTAATTCAGATATTTGAAGGTCCTCGATTAAAACTCCAGACAAGCATCACAGCTGGTCTGCAGGTCCTCGCTTCCTGTTTTCCCCACGAAGTGACCCTGCGAGGCGGGTTGGTCTTGGAGAGAGGGGCCGGCCGAAGTCCCAGCCAGTTTTCATGCCTAAGGCGGTCCCAGACGCCTAGTTTCTAGCGCAGCCCCAAAAGGCTCCCACTTCCTGCCCTCCCCGGAAACGCCAGTGACGTTTAGCGGCCACTGATGACCCAGCGGGGCAAACAGCTTGTCCAGAAGGCGGTTCTGGAGCAGTCCCTGAGAAAGCCACAGTGGACTGGCCTTCTGGAAGGGGGCTGGCACCGCAGTGCCTGGCACCACTTGCCAGGGAACGCTGCTCACTTCCACGGGCGGCTCCGGAGGTGGCTCGCCCAGGGCCAGGGTGGAAGCAGCTGCCCGGGCCTCCTTGCACAATCAGGGCAAAGGAAGGCTCAGCAATAGCTCCCAGCCCTGGCACTGCCAAGCATCCAAGGTGGCCAGGGGAAGCCCTCACCAGGTGGCATCTGTGCCAAGGCAGGCTTTCCTGCGTTTGGGGTCCCGAGTTCAAATGATGCAGCGGCAGAGGCACGGCATTGATTCCCACCTCTCGCGTTGCCTGTTCCCTGTGGGCAGGGGGGGAGCCCATCTTTCTTGGTTGAACATCCGCTTGGGGGAGCAGGCCCAGTCCGGAGTCCTCCTGCTGACCAGTCCTGGGCCAGAGCTCAGGTCTCCCTAACCGCTTTTCCTACTCTCCCCAGGCGGTCGAATTTGAACCCCAATGAGGAGAAATGGTACGAGAATGAGTCGGACTGGGTGCCCAGGCCTCAGGGCCTCCCCCCACAGAGCCCCCGAGCCCAGCAACAGAGGCCAGGTAGGTCTTGCCCGGAGCCTCCCTGGAAGAGGGCACCAAGGGCTCCAGACCTGGGCGGCATCCGAGGAGGGGCAAGGATGTGCCCCACAGCTGGTTGCCTCTCTGGCGGAAGGACCATCGCGTCACTGGCCTCCCTCCGCTCTCTCCCTGCAGCCGCCTCTGCCAGCACCAGCAGGGAGGACGCCGGTCCCGCACCCACACAGGGCAGCTTCCGGCCTCGGCTGGACCAAGTGGACACCTCCCTCCAGGTCCAGAAGGGGGGAGGGGCAGCTGGGTGGTGACCCTTTCTGGGAGACACAGCCTGGGGCAGGGAGGGAGGCACCTTCCCAGGGAACCCAGAGCAAAGCGGCTGGGGGGGGCGGAGGGGGTGGCAGCAAACACCCGTAAGGACAGTTCCTAGAGGGGGAAGAGGGGAGGGCTAACGGCCCCAATACCAGATGGGGCTGCAGATACCAGGACCATCAGGGCTCCTACAGGGTTTCCCTGCACCCTCCCCTGCCCTGGGGGGTGGCGGGGTGGCTTGCCTCTTCTCTGTCCTCCTGGTGCTCCGAAGCCAGCCCCCCCTTTGCCTTTGGCCCTCCTTCTGCAGGCACAGATTGCTCGGCCCCAGATAACCCAGCTCTGAAGAAGCCTCGGAAGCCCAGGCTGGACCAAAGCAGCTTTGCTGGGTTGCTCGTCTCAACGTCCTGGCCCGATCGGGGCATCTGCTATGGCGGTCCTGGGCCCTGCCATCCCCGACCTGGGGGCTGGGATGCCTAGGAGTGGCTCCTGATGCCACGGGAGGAGAAAGAGCCTCAGCGGGACCCGTGGACTTCTGCTAGGCCTGGACGCTGAAGAGCCCCTGTGGCGGAGTTTGCAAAGATATGGGGCCTTGGGGGGGGCAAGAGGCTGCTGACTGCGCTGCCCCCTCGCCCGTGACTCACATGCTGTCTCTGCAGGCAGGGACAGCGACCCCCAGCATATCCCTAATAGCCTCCCAAGGCTGCCCCACCTTCCCTGTCACTTGAGTCTGGGGGCTGCTTGTTCCTGCAATTCATGCCCGGCCTTGCAAGTCTGGCGAATGTGCTCTGGGGGTTGATGAGGGGGTGCATCTTGCCGGCAATTGCTTGGCTCAGTGCTGTGCCACGACCCAGCCACCCCGGCCCCTCCGGCCTTGCACCAGCCCCGGGAGCAGCAGCGCTTTGCCCGACTTTGTGGCTAATAAAAGCAATGAACGCAACGGCCTCGTCTGGGTCTCTTGGGGGCAGGAGGGAGGGCAGCAGCTCGGCCAGCTCTTGTCAGGCCCGCAACTGGTGCTGAGCGCTGAGACCACGAGGTTCTGCACCGAGATCCCCGCTTGGCAAATGGGGGCAACACACACACACACCCGCCTGCTGAGCCCAGCTTGGGCTCCTCCCCACCCCAGAGAAGATGGGCTGCCCAGCAGAGGGGGGGCTGGTCTCCATGGGTGGCTGCTGGTGGGGGTGGGGAGGGGAGGGGGCAGAATCTGAAGCCAGGAGGTCTCTCACCGCAACATCTCCTCTCCCCCTCCCTACATCTGTGGGGTGAGGTCTGCCGGAATCCTCCCTCCCTGGCTGGCAAGAGGGAATGGCTGAGAGGTAGGGCGGCAGGGCAGGCGGTCCCCAAGCGAATCCACTCAGGCTGGGGCCTCCCGGCGCTTGGGCTGGTCTGGGTGGGGTGTGGGTCTTCTCAGTTCAGCAGCAACTGAGCAACAGCTACGTTGTGGCAGAAGTGGGGCATCTGTCAATCAGCATCCTGAAGAGAGGAGACTCTGAAGCAGGGGTGTCCAACCTTGGCTACTTTAAGACCAGAGGACTTCAACTCCCAGAATTCATGCATGCCCGGGGCATTCTGGGAGTTGAAGTCCTCCGGTCTTCCGGTCTCAAGACACCCCTGCTCTATATATGTGTTGCAAGGGGAAGGGGACAGTGGAGTGCATGCACACAAATGTTCTCATTCTCAGCCCCCCACACACACAGCCTCGCCCCCGTTTTTTCACGGTAGGCGGTCAGCCGCTCCCCCCTGGCAAGGCAAAAGCAGCGCCCATTGGAGGAAGCCGCCCTTGTCTGACAGCTCCGCCCAGCTCCAGAATCCGAGAAGGGCGCTCGGCGCCCCCTCCTGGCGGCCCTGAGCAAAACTGGGGAAGCGAAATGCAGCTTGATAAGGAGGCCACCCTTGGGATACCTGCATGCAGTTCTGGTCACCACGGTACATAAAGGATGTTCAGAGTCTAGAAAGCAACAAAAAATATTAGAGGGCCGGAGGTTGAAACAGCTTCCAGCCCTCTCTGCCCATCCTGCCCCCCTCCCCCGTGGACGCCCGGCTTCCCAGCTCTCTCTCCCGCCGCCCCTCCATCCCCAAGCGCCCTGTCCTCAGACCGAGGGGTGAGAAGTGGGACGGGGAGGCAGCGAGAGCCTGAGCTGGGCCTGGGGGGGGGCAAAGATTCAGAGGGGCTGTGCTACTCCTTTCCCCCCCCCCCGAACAACCAGTGGACCTGGCCCTCTCCCCGCCCGCAGCACCCTCCAGCGAGAGCTGCCTGCAGAGGGGACAACTGTTCCACGAGTCAAAAGTCCATCCGTGGCCCCTGCCAGGAAGTGAGGGCTTGGGTCCCCTCCCACGCATACAGGTGAGCCCCTGTGCAACTGCAGGGGCCGCGCGAGGAAGCAGCAAACTCCACGGCGAGTCTGGGAGGCCGTTTTCCGACTAGCCCCTTTTTTTCAGCGGCAATCACGGCTCCCCCAGCAACACTCGGGCCGCACGCAAAAGCCAAAGGAGAAACCGGCCTTAGGAAGGAGCGAGCTTGGTGAGGAACCTCCCCCCCCCCGAAGAATTAACCCAGCCCTTCTAGGCATCCCGTCTGCATCTCCGCAACCCCCCCCCCCCGCTTTAAAACCTGGCTAGGCTCTAGCACTGAAGAGAGCCGGGTTGGTGGAAAAGCCGGAGTGGATGGCAGGGAACGAGCCCACGCTGAATGGCTGTCTGTGTATGCAGAGTGGCTTGTCTTTTCTTATGGCCCCAAAGCCCCCCCCCCAATCCTCAAAGCAAGCAGACTCCCCCTAGGCGTTCCAGGGCTCCAGCCCTGGGCTCCCTCGCAGCAGACCCTCCTCTGGACGAGCTCCGGAGCAGCGGAGAAAGAAACGCCTCCTCGCAGCCCCCCGGTCGCCTGACCTGGCGTGGCCGTCAGCGAAGGCCGTGTGGAGGCAAGAGGGCTGCGAGAGAAGCTGGCGCCTGGGCGGGTCGCGGAAGACTCTGGGCCACCGAGGGGGTCATAATGAAGAATCGCGCCCCGCCTCCGGCCTTTGGGCCTGTTCCCTTCCAGTTTTTGCGCGCGCCTCAGAGCCCTCGGGGCAGTAGCTTTTGGTTTCGTTTCTGCTTTCCCCCAGCACCTCCCCTTACAAAGTGGCTGGTGGCGATCCTGGCGGCGGCAGCGGCTCTCAGGGGCTCCCCACTGGCTGCCCCACAAGGCGAGGAGAGGAGGAGCCCTCCAACCGAGGTGGACCCCGGCGGATCTTCTCCAGACCAGGCGGGAGCCGGGCGGCCCTGGCCGGTTCTTCGTCTCCGCAGCAGGAAGGCGGCTTTGGAGACCCGGAGCCCTGAGGGCCCTGCCCGAGGCGCCCAGCAAAGAAGCCCCCTCCTGCGCTGCCCGTGGCCTGGGGACCCTCCTAGGGTCTCCTGCTTGAGCAGGGCGCCGGGCCAGAACACCGCCAAGGTCTGTGATTCCGCAGGGTCTGCGGTAGGGGGAAGCGTTGGGGGCAGGTGCTGCAGCCGTGCTGCGAGTTCCTGAAGGGGAAGGGGCCTCCCTGAATCAGCCAGAAGGGCTTGCAAGAAGGGCTGGCTCCCAGGGACAGCAAGAGCCGCTGAAGGCTGGCTTTCCTTGGCTGACTGGCACCCACCTTCTGCCTGGGGCTGAAAGCAGGTTGGGTCCCAGAGCTCGTCTGCTTCGGGGCGCCACTTGAGCAGGCCGGGGGTTGCTTGGACGTGGTTCCACCCTCTGTCTTTGTCCTTCCTTCTCTTCCAGGCGCAGGCCAGGGTGGGCTTCTCTAGACAGAAGGTGGCCAGATGGCTGCCAGCGCATCCTCCCTCTGGGAGACCCTCTCCAGCAGCTTCTTGACTTGCACCATTTGCTTGGAGCACTATTGCCAGCCCAAAATCCTGCCCTGCCTTCACAGCTACTGCCAGGACTGTCTGAAGAAGCTGCTGGGTGGGTCAAAGCGGGAGCTGCGGTGCCCTGAATGCCGCGAGCTGGTGTCTCTCCCAGCCGGCGTTGAAGGTTTGAAGACCAACTTCTTCATCAACGGCCTCCTGGACTTGGTGCCTCCGGTCGAGGAGGCCAGGGCCACCTGCAGCCTGTGCCCGCTCATTGGCCAAGATGCCAGCTCTGTTGCCGTGTCCCACTGCATTGATTGTGCCGACCACCTGTGTCAGGCCTGTGCCCGCGGGCACCGTTGCTCCCGGCTTACCCACGGCCACCTCCTGGTAGACCTGGAGGCTTACTGCTCTGGGAAGTTCAATGAGGAGGTCCGGAGGCGTCACGCCTCACGCTGCAAAGAGCACAAGGGTGAAGACCTGCAGTATTTCTGTGTTACCTGTACGGCTGCCCTCTGTCGGGAGTGCCGTCTGGGCCCTCACCTGGAGCACCCGTGCCTGTCCCTCTCAGAGGTGGTCAAAGCCCGCCGCCCCATCCTCACAGGCCTCCTGGGTGGAGTGGAGGAGAAGATGCACCTCCTCGCCAAGGCAAAGGTCAACCTAGAGAAGGAGACACAGGAGATGGAAGAGTGGAACGTGAACATCCGCAGCGTGGTGGAGCAGACGTGTGCCAAGGCCATGGAACAGTTGCTCAGCCACAAGGAGAAGGTCCTGAGCCAACTCTCGGACTACCTGGAGGAGCGGAAGGAGGCCTCTCGGCTGCTGCTTTCTGAGCTGGACTTCCAGGAGCAGGTGGCCTCCACCACGGTGGCCTTTGCCCAGAAGGTGCTGAATCTGGGCCAGGCGGAGGAGATCGTGTCCTTGGAGCAGATGATCTCCGAGAGGCTGAGGCAGCTGCAGAGCTTCTCCTGGCAGCCCCTAGCCTGGCAGGTCCCCAAGCTCCGCATCCAGCCAGACCTCCTCTACGGCTGCAACCTTTTCCTTCTGGAGTTTCACGAGAAGGCCGCAGCAACCAGCCCAGAGAGCAGCATGGAGAGCTCCACCCAACAGGCTAAGAAGAAGAAAAAGCAGCAGCCACAGCGGCCCCAGGCAGCAGAAGTGGGGGAGGCCTCCAGACAGGAAAAGGCCCCAAGTGGGGAAGGCCCTGGGCTGGCGGAAGAGGGGCCAGAGGCCCCTCGGTTGATCCCGAAACCCGTTTTCTTCTGCAGCTTCTGGGTGAAAGTCCCAACGGACAAAAAGCGGCCACAGGTCACGGGCTTGTTCCCGTTTGGCTCCAGTGAAATCCTCGTGGCTGACGAGGAGAACAAGAAGTTAAAGCGCTTCTCTCTGCAGGGCGAGTTCAAGGGCACGATCCCGGTCCCGAACAACGTGGCCCCATTCAGCGTGGCTGCTGTGGGCAACAAGGCGGTCTTCACCGCCGGATCCCAGCTCTACGTCTTAAATGAAATGGGGGGGATTATGTGGCAAAAGGCACTCAAGGGGGGCCAGGCCAGCCACGCAGTGACCACCTGTGACGGGAATTCTGTGGTCGTGTCTGTGGCGGGACATCTGGAGGTGTTCAACTTGAAAGGACAACTCTTGGAGAAGATTGTGTCGGAGGCCTCCCACGAAAGGTGCCTGGTATTCCTGGGCAGATGGAAAAAGGGATTTGTGGCATCTGACTGGTACCGACATAGCGTGGTGCTGCTCGACAGGAACGGGGATCTGGTGACCGAATACCAGGAGGAGCAGTTGGGTGGGTCTCAACCAGGCAGCGTCTGTGCCGATGCCCTTGGGATTGTCTACGTGGTGCTTCGGGAGCTGAACAAGATTGTGGCCTTTTCAGAGGCTGGGGAAGAGCTGGGATCATTTCTCACAACAGAGAATGGCATCTTCAAGCCACGAGTGGTCACCGTTACTGGGGACAGACATTTTGTGGTAGCCCTCACCAACGGCACCATCCATGTCTTTAAGATCAAGTACCAGGGCAAGTGAACGAGCAGCAGGCCCTGAGGATGGGGACGGGCATTGCACATCTGCAGGGCTCCAGATGGGAGCAGACACCCTTTGGCAGTGGATTGGCTCTGAAACTCTCTCTCTCTCTGTGTGTGTGTGTGTGTGTGTTTTCAGGCCCCCATTTAACCCTTCATTGTGTGAAGGGCCATGTCTCCAGAAGGCTGGGCCTCTTCCACCACCCCAGTCCAGCCTAGGAACGCTGAGGGTGGACAGAAATGGGTGCCACAAAGCCTGCTCTTGGAGAGGCCACCGGACTGGCTGGAGGGAGGGAGGCGCATCTTCTGTGGACAGGAGGTGGCCAGGTGCCACAGCAAACACAACAGACGAGGCTGGCTGGTTGAAAGGACACTGGGCGCTCCTGGCAAGGCCTCTGCCGCCGCCGCCTCCACTCTAAGGGGCAGTTAGCAAGGTAGGAGAGACGGCGCTCAAGAGAAAAGGCTTTGAAAGTTTGGTGCCCAGAGAATGTAAACTGGGCTGTCAGAATTTGGGGTTCGTATCTCTAGGTCAGCTGCCTGGGATGCCTCCCCCCCTCCCCCCATGTTTCAGGACTTCCCTGCTCCCCCTGAGATCTAAAGGTGTCTTTAACCCGGGAGGGGGAACTTGCCTGGGCTTCTGTGCCAATGCAGTCACTTAGGGCACATTGGCATGAAGTTATGGGGGGGGCTGGATGCAATAATCCTGCATTGCTGCCATCGTGGGGGGATGTTTAATGTTGTAAGTTGCCCGGAGTTGCCTGTGTGGGATGATCATATAAGTTTAAACAAAAATAAATCCTTCCTTCTTTCATTGGTTCTTTTTTTTTTGAAGTATTGCTATGCAGAAGAAATTATCTTCATAGACATTGTTCTGGCTGTTTCATTTATTCGTTAATGCGCTGAATTACTGGCCGCTCCCGGTCAGGTGTGGCTGAGAAGGTGGCCCTTCCTGCAGCCAGCCCCCAACTCTCTGCTGCTAAGAGACAGCAAACACAAACAACCCGCCCTGGAAGAGCAGCTGTGACTAAGTGCTCCTCTTCCGGACCTTTTCCACCCTCTGGGACATTCCCCGAAGAGCTCTGGGGGAGGCGGGGACCCACCGCGGGCCCTGCCTCCTCCGCCCTAGCTAGAGAGTCAGGAAGAGGGTCCTGTGCAGCGGCCGCCATTCTGGGGGGAAGGGGCCGAAACGCCCAGGCAAGAAAGCGGATCAGGCAGGCGCGGCCCTGAGCCACGGGGGATGGGCTGGGGCAGCTCAAGCGGGCTGGTGTGATTCTGCTACTGCCGCAAAGTCCTTCCAGGGGAGCAGATTTCCGGCTCCTGTCTGCCTTGTGGGGCTGCCAGGTGGATTTCATCTGGAGCAGGTGGCCCTGCAGACACCCAGGCCCTGAGTGCTCCTGCACCCAGGAACCCCCTGGCACCCAAACTAGGGGGGTGGGGGTCAGCGCAGGCAGAGTGGCCCAAGAGGAGTTTGAGAGCAGAGAAATCTCCAAGGGAGGGAAATTGCCAGAGTGCTCAAAGGAGGGGAGGGAGAAATCACCATCCAAGGGACCCCCCCCCCCACTTCCCCCCCCAGCGCTGGTCCAAAGGCTGCAGCAGCAGCAACAGCCACTGCCCCTGCTGGCTTAGACACTGGTTTGGTCTCTAGCCTTCTAACCCAGGGACCACCTCCCCACATGCCGGGCTCTTGCTCCCCGTCCGTTCCCTCCCCTGCTCTGCCGCTTTACGCAGCTGGGCCTTCCTGCCATCTAGGGAACTCCAGCCTGGAAGGGGCAGCCCCCCCCCCCCAAATGTTCTCCTCTGAAGTGCTGAGCTGGCTTTGGAAATGGTAACAATGTTCTTTTCTTCCTTTGGAGGCTTTTAATCAGCAAATACTCCCGAAACCAAAGCAGGAACCACCCTGCTTTGTGTGACACACAATGGCGTGCGCACATCAAGCCAACCACAAGTTGCCCAACCAGTTGCATAACCCTGAATTCCGACCTGCTGTTGCAGCCTGGTGGCCACCAACCCAGACTTCTGGGGAGCCCACTCCTGGGGGGGGCAATCAGTGTCCCTTCTGCCCACTGCAGGAAGCGGCAGTTCTATGGACAACCGGGCCCAGCACCCTCGGACTGGCCCTAAGGAGGGAAGGCCAACGACCGCCCGCTTCTCAGACCCTGAGTTGCACACAGGCTCGGGGCCTGTGTGAACGGGAGCAGGCAGGAGCTGCAAGCCTGCTGCATGGAAGGCAGAGTCCACGAGCCGCCTGAGGCCGCCCTCCCAAGGGCAGCCCTTAGACTCCGGTGGGCCCTTGGTGGTCCAGAGGGCCTCCTCCCCCTCCGTGGGCCTTCTGAAAACCGGCCTCTCTTCCGCTTTGCCCCCTGTCTGAAGGGACGGGAGAGCTGGAGGCATCTGAGGGTTTATTAATGCACTTGGGGGCTCCCGGAGCTGCTTTTCCAGGAGGCAACTGGCCTTTCTTGTTTGTTTTTTTAAGACGTTTCGCTTCTCCTCCAAGAAGCTTTTTTATTTTTTATTTTATTGAAAAGTTTTACAATACATTTTAAATATACTCCATCCCTCCCACCAACCCTCCCCTCCCCCCTCCCCGACTTCCCAGAGCTGAATACAGGGTATAAACTTACAAACTTAAACTAAAATATGCTAACAACAAAAATAAAACCTTAAATTCTATCGCACTTTAACTCCGTAAACATAACTATATTACTAACAAAGAACTAATAATACATCGTTTCAAACCACTACTTATTCAAATGCTAAATGAAACTTTTTAGTCCCATATTTATTCTGAATATATTCAATCCATCTTCTCCATTCCACAATATATCTCTGTTGCGATTGTTCTTTCAAATGTGCTGAAATCTTTGCCATTTCCGCCAAGTTGGAAACTTTCAAAGTCCACTCTTGTATAGTCGGCAGTTCCTCCTTCTTCCAATATTGCGCTACTAAAAGTCTCGCTGCCGTAATTAAATTCAACATCAACTTAATATCTGTAACAGTAGTTTCTGTAATAATACCCAATAAAAACAATTGTGGAGAAAACTTTATCCTTTTCTTAAATATCTTTTGCATATTCCACCAAATTTTAATCCAAAAAGCTTTAATCTTTTTACAAGTCCACCATATGTGATAATACGTTGCATCCTCACAACCACACCTCCAACATTTGGGCAGGCAGTTCGGATACATACTTGCTAGTTTTTTAGGATCTAAATGCCATCTATAAAATATTTTATAAAAATTCTCTTAAATTTTGGGCCTGTGTAAATTTTACATTTCTAGCCCAAATCTTTTCCCAAGTATCCATTGTTATAACCTCCTGAAAATTCTGGCCCCACTTTACCATACAATCTTTAACGAGTTCCGTTTCTGAGTCAATTTCTATCAGTGCATTATATATCCTTTTTATATGTGCCTGGCCTTGATCTCTAATTTGTTTTACCAAATTTCCATCAGTTATCAAAAAGCCAACTTTCTGATCTTCTTTCCATCTTGCTTGTAACTGCCCATACTGAAACCAGGTTTGCACAATCTTTTCTTCTTTTAAAATGTTATATGGCTTTAATTGCCATACATTCCTTTCTATCCTTAAAATTTCTTTATATGTAGTCTCATCATGTTTAAATCCAACATTTATATTTTCTATTGCATGTTTAGGTATTGCCCAAATTGGTATCTTGTAATTTAACTTATGTCTATATTTTTTCCATACTCGCAACAGAGCATACCTTAATATATGTATCTTAAATACATTATCCACCTTCTTATCATACAATAAATATGCATGCCAACCAAATAACAAATCATAACCCTCAAGATTTAATAATCTCCCTTGTGTTAAATTAAACCAATCACTTATTGACGATAAAGCAGCAGCCTCATAATATAATTTAAGATTAGGCATTTTAAGACCACCTCTTTCATGCGTGTCTTGCATTATCTTAAATTTGACTCGTGGCTTTTTCCCTGCCCAAACAAATTTATTGATACCTCCAAGAAGCTTTTTCAGCTCTGACCGGATGGTGGGGAATAAAAGGATTCCATTCGGTCAGAGCTGAGGAAGCTTCTTGGAGGAGAAGCGAAATGTCTTCAAAGAACAAAAGAGAGCCCAGTTGCCTCCTGGAAAAGCACCTCTGGGACAACCATGACCATGAGAATCCCCGTAGGCGCTTGGGGGCTGTTTTGTACCCCACCCAGAATCAGTTGTGCTTTGTACAATAAGCCAACTCTGCCAAATGGCCACATCCTGCCAGGTTGGAGGCCCTGCTACACTTTTGCCCAGGAAATGGGCAGCCCGGAAGTGTGGGGAGATGCTTGATGGGGAGGCAGACTGAGGGGGTCACCCTGTGCCAATCCAGCCAGCCTCCAGTCTGCAGTGGTGTGTGTGTGTGTGGAATGAACGAGGCAGGGACGGTATTGGGCAGGAGTTCTACCCTCAACCTCTGGGCCCCACAAGGGCCCCCACTGCACTTTGGTGGAGTCTCCGAAGCCGGGGCTCTCCCCACAGCGGGGCCCTCTGATGGGCACAGAGTGGCTGCCAGAATGTGCCGGGACTTGGTGCTGCCTCTGTGTTGACTTTCTGGGCAGCAGCCTCTCTGTTGCAGGCATTAATCAGTTGTCCCCTCCCCCTGCCTCCCCCACCCCCTTCGGGGCCAGTCACGTTGAACTCCTGGTGTGGGAAAAGCCCTGCGGCCCTCTAGGTCTGCTGCGAGGGAGGGGCTGTCTGACTCCATGGCTGCTGCTTTGGGGATGCTGGCGGGGGGGGGGGGCACCTGGCTGGGCCCAGCCCTACAGTTGCAAACGGGACTCTGTCTGTAGGCAGGGATCCCTCCTGCTGAGATGGCTGGGCTGAGGAAGGGGCTGAGAGGTCAGGTGGGTGGGTGGAAGCAAAGCAGGGGGGCTGTGAATGACAGAGGGCCCCCTCTAGGGACAGTGGAGGAGGAGCCAGGGCCTGGCCTTTGTGGGTGATGCAGGCTGTGTCTGCTGGCCCCGACCTCTGCCCTGGGCCGCTCTCTGCTGCCCGGGGCACCCTGGCACACGTCTGCAGCGTGCAACGCCAGGGCACCCAGAAGGTGGTTTGAGGGTTCCCCCTCTGGCCCCCTTTCCTCGCAAAAGGTCTGCAGAGACAGACAGCGTGAGGCAGCCGCAAAGCATTCAGGAGCGACAAGCCCCCCCCCCCCCGCTCTCCTCCCTTGGAGCCCTCCGGGGCCAACCCCTTTGGCCCAGGTCAAGAGCCCCAGGAAGGGCTGGCGGGGAGGGGAAACACCTGGCACCCAGGGCCTCAGCAGGGGGAGGGGGAAAACAGGAAGACGGCAGAGGTCTTGGGCAGAAGATAAAGCCAGGCAGGGGAGGGCAGCTGGAGGCCAAAGGGAATTCCCAGACAGGCCCCAAGTGAGTCATGGTGCCCCCCCCCCACAGAATCGGCTGGGCGAGGCTGGTAGAAAGTCCATTCAAGCCCAGTCACAACAACCTTTTCCTAGATTGGCTCAGCCCACAGAGGGCTCTTTTATGTTATTCATTAGACAAATTTATATACACAGTGACTCTGAGAGCGTGCAACATTAAAAATCCAGTTAAAAATCCACAATTCAACCCTCATCAACAGAATCAAACACTTTATCAGCTCTGAATGGGGTCCCCAGGGCCACTGACACCACCACGCTGCTAAGGCCTTGTTGAAAAGCCCCCAGGGGCGGCAATCTTATCTCTGGGGGGCTGGGGTTCCAAAGGAGGCGGCTGGTGCAGAGAAGGCCCTTTCCTGGGTCCCACCAGGCTCCCCTCCCCACACCCGGCAACCTACCCTGCCTTCCTGGCCTGGTGAGACGGGCAGATGTTTGGGGAGGGGCGGTCCGTCAGACGGCCTGGCCCCCCAGCCATCTGGGGCTTTAAAGGTGGCAAGCAGCATTGGGAGGCAGGCAGGCACCCAGGGCGGCTCCTTCAAGAGAGGAGACACGCGCTCAGGTTTGGATCTGCACAAAACCATGTTTAAGCCAGCCTTCCCCGGTGTGGTGCTCCCGATCTCCCAATACTCTTCCCGCTAGCGGGGAGGGGGGAGGCAACATTGCAGCTCCTTTGCAGGCGGGCCATTTCCCGCTGGAGGCAGGCGGTGCTCCTTCTTGGCCGACAGCAGCCCCAGAGGCCATTCAGGGGGGCAGGCCAGGAAGAGACGCAGTGGTGGGGAGACCACACTTGGCACTACGGAGGGGGGCGAGCTGCCCAGTCTCATACCCCTCTTCAACATGCCTGACGTGGCTCAGCCCAAGGCTTCTTTTCTGCCCCTGCTGGGGCGCCTCTGGAACCGGGTGGCTGAGTCTGTTTGCCCGAGCGGGTTTGAGCTGAGCTTGCTGGGCAGGGATGGGCGCACGCCGTGCAGCAACCGAGCCAAGGCCTGACTGGGCAGGGCGCTCTACCTGCTGCTGTGGCCTGCCAGGTGCCCCTTGCGGCTGGAGGGACTCCGCGACAGCTCTCTCCCAGGGTTGGGTGGGTGTGGGGGTCCAGGGGATGAGGGGCTCAAAGGCCGAATTATACAAGTGGAGGCGGCAGCAGCAGTGACCTCCCCCCTGCCAGCCCTGAGAGGCAGCTGCTGACCCTGTCCTCCTGGGGGGGCAGCAAGGGAGGTCATCCATGTGGCGAAGAAGGCATCAAGCGCCAAAGGCAGCAGCCACAATGGGAAGACCGGGCTGCTTCTCCCAGAGGAAGCCTCTGCAACCGGAGGTCTTTGTCCCAGTGAGGTCTCCGCCTCAGCCGGGCAGCTCCACAGACGGAGCTTGCTGGCTTTCAAGTTGGGGTGGCCCCTCTGTCTCACAGACAGCCCCCCCTCTCAGCAGAGGGCAGCTAGCCTTCGGTCTGTTTAGCCTGGCCTCCCATGGGGGGGGCAGGTGGGAAGCCTCCTTTTGGTTGGTCACATTGAATCTCAACGTTTGGAGTGAACACGTAGAGTCGGTGGTCAGCAGAAATGGAGCAGGGGTGTGTGTGTATCAGTCTTCATGGGGTGTTGGGGGTCACAAAGCTAAGAAGAGGGGAGCTCAAAAGGCCAAGCCAAGATCAGAGCAAGGGGGCTCCCAGTGCTGGTGCCCCAAGCTGCAACCTTCCTCCCATCCCAGGAGGAGGAGGAGGAGGAAGAGGAGGAGGAGGAGCAGGACCCCACCCCCGCCCCCACTCTCCATTCCTCTTTGCCTCCTGCTGCAGGTGGGCCTGGGAACCTGGCAGAGTCGGCCCCTAGATGGCTCACTGTCGGCTGGGACTGCTGACCACTTCGCTTGGAATGTCCTCCTGCTGGCCACTCTCCCGCACTCAAAGGAGCAGCGTGCTGACCAGCAGGGGCTCTTGGTGCGTCCAGGCTGTCCTTCCCTTCCCGCCCACCAGCACTGGGCCCAGCACCGCCCCAGGGCGCCCCGATACCAGGCCTCCTCTCCAGCTGCTGCTTTGCAAGGGACAGATGCGTTGGGGAACAGCCATGGTGCCAGCTGCGCAGAAGGCACGCGGAGAGCTCGGTGCCCTGTTCCTGGCCCTTCCCTGCCTGGGACCGCCAGGGCTTCCTGGCCCACAAACGGAACTCCTCTCCCGCCCCCATGTTTGGACTGTTCCCTCAGACCGAAGAGCCCGGAGGAGGCAGAGAGAGATTCCAAGCGTTCAGGAACGATGACGACGCTGTGGCCAAAAGGAGACTGGGTTCATCCTGGCACAGCAGGGGGAAATCCACCCCCGCAGCAGCGGCCACTTCAGGCTGCATCATCCCAAGACGGCTGATTAACAGCAGGGGCTGAAATGTGCCGAATAGAGATTGCAAAACGTGCGGGGTGGGGGTGGGGAGCGCTGCAGTCCTTCCCTGAACCCTTGTGCCCTGAGTCCAGGGCCCAGGAGGAAACCCTCGGGCTTGGGGGCCTCCCCGCTCCTTGCAGCCCAGGGAAATGGGACCGGAAGAGGCCTCAGGATGCACCCTGTGACGCCCACAGGGACAAGAGTCAACTTCAGACCACGCTCCAGGAAAGGCTCTCTCACCTGGTTGGAAGGGACCTTGGAGGTCACCTAGTCCAGCCTTGCCCAGAGCAGGAATTCCCAGATTATCCCACACCAAGAGCTGCCCAACCGCCTGCAATAGAGGCCCACAAATGCAGCAGGCTCCTGGGGTCCGGAAGTTCTTCCTCGTTTCGAGTCTGGGCCTTCTCTACGCTGTTTCCCTCTGCGGGCGGCTGCCTTGCCCGCTGACACTATACAGAAGCCAAGGAGCCTTGGTGGAGCAGTGGGCTAATGCCTCCTTAAGTAACACCAGCTGCCTGCAATTAGCGCAGGTTCGCATCCCACCAGGCTCAAGGTTGACTCAGCCTTCCATCCTTCCGAGGTGGGTAAAATGAGGACCCAGATTGTTGGGGGCAATTAAGCTGACTTTGTAATAATGCCGCTTGGGGTGTGTGTGAAAGCCCTAATAAGCAGGCATATACATAGAATGAAGGCTACTGCTAAGCTTGTAAGCCGCCCTGAGTCTTCGGAGAAGGGCGGGATATAAATGGAATTAAAATAAAATAAATAAATAAAAAGTTTCCCCCTCCGAGAGCCAGAAGGCGGTTTCCCGTCTCCCCTAAAAAGGTTGTCTTCTTTAGGCCACCCATCTCTAGTTCTTCTCTTCCTAGATTTCGTTCCAAGCTCCTGCAAACCTCTGCCCTCCTTGCAGCTCCTCAGGGCCTCCTTGCATTGGGGCAACCCAAAGTGGACCCTCCGGAGGACAGTCCGGCTGCAATCTGGCCGCCCAGAGAGGACTGGCGCAGCGTCAGCGCCGCTGCGGAGGCAGCTCAGGATTGCCTCGGCCGTTCCGTCGGCCGTAGCCCCTGCCCGCTCAGGCGGGACGCCCGGATCCCTCCCGGGCCGTCCTTGCCTCTCCTGGCGCGCCTGAAGTCGGAAACCTTCCCTCTGGAGAGGGCTCCGCGGGCAAGGCCGCCGTCTGTCCCGCGCCGACTCCGGGGCTTCCGTCCAGGATTAGGGGAACGCCGAACGGCGCCGCCGCCGCCCCACGGAATGCCCCCTTCCGCCGAGGAGGCCCCTGCGGGGGCGGAGGGCGGGCTGCTCGGGGCGGGGGCCTCGCTCTCCCTCCGGGCGGGTGCCGGGTCTCGCGGAGGGGGCGGGGGGAGGAGCGGCGCCCGGCGCTGACTTCATGCCGGCTTCCTGGCAGGCGGGCGCAGCGCATAAAAAGCCCAGCGCGGGACGGCGGCAGCGCACCGGCACCGAGGCCAGGGACAGCCGCCCAGGGAGCCGAGTAAGCAAGGGGGACGCTCCGGAGGCGGAGGGGCTCCCCGCCTTGCAAGCCCCAGGGACGGCCGTTTCTCCTGATCGGCCTGGCGGAGGCGGCCTCGTCCCTCCTACTCTGAGGACGGAACCGGGGTGGCCTCTGCGGGCCTGCCCCGGCCCGGGATAAGAGGCGGGCGGCAGCCCCCACCCCCCGGTCGCCGCTGTGGGCCGCCGGGAGCCGCGTCGGCCAGGACGGCGCCGGTTCACCGCTCTCCTCTCTCGGCAGGATGGAGCTGTGGTCCCTCCTATCCTTGGCCTGCCTGGCCCTTTCGCGTGCCGCGCCCCCCCCTTCTGGCCGCCAAGTGGCCCGGGTGGCCCAGCTCTCCGCGGACTTCGGGCTCCGGGTGTTCCGGGAAGCGTCCGAGGCCTCCAAAGACCAGAACCTGGCCTTCTCCCCGCACGGCGTGGCTTCCGTGGTGGCCATGCTCCAGGTGGCATCGGATGGAAACACCCGGCGCCAGATCAAGGATGCCATGAGATTCAGCCTGAAAGGTGAGGGACTGCAGGAGGGAAGGGCGTGGATGCCCTGCTTGCTGGGGCACCGCTTCACTAGTTGGTTGCTTTGCTCTTTCGGAAAAACGAGATGGGGGGGCAGCCTAGTAGGGCGCCTGACCTCCCAACCTGCGCAGCCTGGAAGCATGAACGGGTGGGCTAGGAGAGGTCCTGTGGCTGAACCCAACCGCCCGCAGATCCTGCCGGAAGGGCCAAGGGAAGTGTCCCTAGTGCAGGGGAAGGCTCCGCAGTGTTTGAAGGAAAGCGGGGTGTGCCCGGGCGGTCCTCTGGGGAGGAAGGCCTCGCCTCGCCCTCCTGCAGGCCAACTCTGCTCTCCCCAGAGCAGCTGACCGTCCCTGGTGCGTTCATCGGAGAGGTCAGTAGAGGGCCTGGCTCCAGCAGAGCTGAGGACACGCTCTCCCCCACAGAATGGGGCGTCCCACGAGCCCTGCGACTGCTGCAGAAGACCTTGAGCGACCCCCGGAGCAAGGACGTGCTGGAGATGGCAGACGCCCTTTTTGTGCAGCGCGATCTGCCGCTGGCGCCGACCTTCATGCTGCGCTTCCAACGAATTTTTCACCAGATGGTCAAGCAGGTGGACTTCTCAGAGAGCGCCCGCGCACGTGACATTGTCAATGCCTGGGTAAAGCAGCACACCAATGGTGAGCAGCAGCAGGGAGAGTTCCTGGGACGGGCCTGGGGAGGCCCTGGGAGCCGCAGGAAGGACCCTCAGGAAACCGGGCAGGAAATGCCAGGTGGGGTGCTTGATTGGGGCCTGGACTTGCCCCGAAGGACCTCTGAGGCTGGAAGCAGAGGTTGCCCTGTGCTGCCCTCCCATCACCCGTCTCTGCTTTCTCAGGGATGATCCAGGGTTTCCTGCAGGAGGGCGCCCTGGGTGCCATGACACGCCTGGTGCTGGTGAATGCCATCCACTTCAAAGGCCTCTGGCGGCTTCCCTTCCCGGAGGCCGCCACCCGCCAGCGCATCTTTCACAAGCTGGACGGCAGCACCATTGCAGTCCCCATGATGGAGCAGACGGCCGAATTCCACTATGGTGAGGAGGCCCCTCCTTAGAGAGATGGGAGCTGGGGCAATTTGGGGCCTGAGTCAGCTCGAGGGAGCTTCTCTGAGCATGTGCAGAGTACTGGGGTCAGGATGCGCAGGGCTGGTCCTTGAGATCTCCAGGGGCCCCGATCTGGCTCTCACCCTCCCTTCTCTTCCAGGTGAGTTCTCCATCCCTGAGCAGGGGAGCTACGACGTCATCGAACTGCCCTACCAGGGGGAGACGCTGAGCCTGCTCATCGCCACCCCCCTCCAGCCGAACGCCCCCCTCTCGGCCCTGGCGGCTGCCATCGACACCCAGCTCATGGCGGAGTGGAAGGGCAACATGTCCGCCGTGACACGGCTCCTCGTCTTGCCCAAGTAGGCGTCACTCGGGACTGGCTCAAGCCACCAACCCCGCAGAGGCCCGCCTGCCCCTCACTGACCCTTCCTTCCTTCTGTGCAGGTTCTCTCTGGAGAGCGAAGTTGACCTCCGCGGGCCACTGGAGGCCCTGGGCATGACGGACATGTTTGACTGCCACAAGGCCAACTTCAGCCGCCTTTCAGGTTGGGGTCTCCCTCCCCCCCCAAGCCCCCTTGGCTCCTCATCCTCCACGCGCGGCACTTGCTGCCCACTGGCTGCAGGGAGCCTGGCAGGGCTAAGGCCCAAGGCCAGGAGGGGGGAAGGGGATCCTGGGAAGTGTGCAGAGTGCTTCTTTCCCTGGAGCCCATCAGCTCCGGAGCGAGAGAGCCCAGATCCCCCTGGCCGAAGCAGGCTGGAAGTTTGGAGTATCCTGCTGTGGCTTTGGCTGGCAACCCCCCCCCCCCGGGCATCAGACCAGCCCAGGAGAGAGGTGCTGCCCGTGCAGAGGACCCTGGGGTCGGGGCCACGCTCACGGGTCCTGCCCTCTCTTTGCAGTGTGGGATGCCCTCTTTGTGTCTCAGGTGCTGCAGAAAGTGAAGATTGACGTGAACGAGAGTGGTACCAAGGCCTCCTCTGCCACAGGTGGGTACCCTGGACCACTGCAGGGCCCGTTCTCTGCCCAGTTCTGTGGGCAGAGAAGAACCTGCTTCTTGCCAGCAAACTCCCCCCCTTGCTTTGGGGCTCCCTGATATGCACGGGGTTGGTTTTGCTCTGAAGTGGGTCGCCCCCATGACTCCTCCCACGAGCCTCAGGAGGGAGTGGGCAGAGGGTGGCACTGGTGCCCACTGAATGTTAAGCTGTTGAATGCATCCCCCCTCCTCTCTCCCTCCCAGCTGCTATCATCTATGCCCGGATGGCACCCTTGGAGATCGTGCTGGACCGGCCGTTCCTTTTTGTCGTGCGGCACAACCCAACCGGTAAGGCCCACCGAGGATCTTTTCCTCCCCACAGACTGCAGGGGCTTCTCTCCCAGGGGTTGCAGGAGCCCAGGGAAAAATCGGCTCGCCTCCCCACCCTCCAAATAAAGGAGGGCTTCACTTGAACCAGGACCGCATCCAGTGCCAGCCTTGGGCTTATTATTTATTTATTTATTTATTAATTGAATTTCTATACCGCCCTTCTCCCGAAGGACTCAGAGCGGTGTACAGGGCAGTAAAAGCATTACATACAAAAGTTAAAATAAAATTAAATTAATTAAGCCCTAACAATAAATAACTAAAAATACCCCAAACCCTTAAACCAGGCCGGCCTGTTCAAATAAATAGGTTTTCAGATCACGGCGGAAAGAGCGATGGTCGGGAGCCATCCGGAGCTCAACCGGCAATTGATTCCAAAGGGCTGGCGCGCCCACAGAGAATGCTGGCGCGCCCACAAGTTTGCTGCCTGTGCACCAGCCAGGGTCTCCGGTCCAAGAGCGTGGGTCTTTGCCTAAGTTGGGTGGCTCAGTGTCGTGAGACGCCGGCGGTTGCGCGAACTGGTCATTGTGCTAAGCCTTCACAGTATACACTTGCTTGGCACCCTTGTGATGCAAACGCAACCTTCCCTTAGGGTTGAACTGTTTTGGAACCCAGCCAATCGGAACCACAGGGAAGGCCTTCAGGGCAGGGACCCTGTCTGGGCCTGTTCTGTCCATTTTGGTGAGGGGCGGCAGCTCAGAGACGGACAGAGACAAACCCCGGATCCTTAACCCTACTCCCCCCCACCCCAGCATTGGGCCGCTTTCATCAGGATAGCTAGCTGGAGTTCCATCCGGTGGGGGCAGCCAGGGTTCTGCCTCCCTCCAGCCCTGGTCCTGCTTCAGCTGGAGGCTGCTGGTGTGCAACGGGCACGTACTTGCACACGGGGCTCCTTCAGGCCCCATTCCGTATCCTCACCCCGGCCAAGGAAGGGGGGGCAGAGGCGGCTCCGCTTGCCCCACCCCCACTGGCCCCCTGCAGCATCTCCCTTCCTCCCTGCAGGCACCGTCCTCTTCATAGGGCAGGTGATGGAGCCCTGAGCGCCCCTCCCCTGCTGGGCGCCCGACCTCCCTTTCAAGCGAAGGAGCGCCGTTCTTCGCCCGGCCAGGGAGCCTCCGCGCCAGCGGGATCGTCCCCCACCACCCTCTTCGCGGAAGCCGCTTCTGCTGGGCCTTCTCCCTCGCCTGCCCCGCCACTCTGGGCACCGAGGGCGCCAGCGCGAGAACCGGGCGCCCAGCCCGTTGCCCTCGGCGGACGAAGGTCCAGGCGGGAGGAGGCCCCGAGGCGCAGGGGAGCGCTGCCAGCCGCCGCCGACGCCAGCCTTGGATCGGGGAGCCGGACTCTCCCCCCCTTGCGGAACAAGAGCCGTCTGAACTCGAGCACTTTGGGACTAAAAAGAAAAACTTAATATATGCAGATATTTTGTTTTATTTTTGCACATAAAAATACACCGCGACGGGCAACCGACTGACTCGCCTGCTCTGCTTTTCGGCCACGGGGCGGTCGGGGGCGGGAAGGCGGAGGGAGGGGCCAAGCCGGGCCCCGCCTCTCTCTGGGGCGGGGCGGCCAGGCGTCCTCCCGTTGACGTCACGGCAGGGCGTCTCCCGCGTCTCCCGGCAACCGCCCGGGCCCGGAAGTGCGCGCCACGAGCATGCGCGGGCGGAGGTACCTGGGCAGGTTAGGGCGGAGAGGAAGCGGCTGCCGGGCCCGCCAGGGACGCCCCGCCGCCGCCGCCGCCGCCGCCGCCGCCGCCATGGTGAGGCCGGGCGGGGGCCGGGGCGGGCTCGGGCGACGAGCAGGAGCGAGGCTTTCCGGGGCCTCCGGGCGGGGAGGCGGGCGGCCCAGGGCAAGGCCGAAGCAGCAGCGGGGCCTCTGACGGGCGCGATCCCCGGGCCGCCTCCGCCCCGAGAGCCGCACCTGGGCGGGGAAACGAGGGACGGCCGAGCTCCCGCCGCCCCGCCCCCGCCTCTCCGCGCAGGGATGGGGGGGGAGGAGAGGCCGCCTCCCCGGGGGGCTCTGGGCTCGGCCCTCCCGGTGGCCGCCTGCGCTTCTGCCCGCCCGCCCCCAGCCCGCTGGCCCGCGTGGACGGGGCCCGCCTTGGAGCCGAGGCTGCTGCCGAGCGCCTGCCGCGGGCCGGAGGGGCCTCGGCGCGGTGGAGTGAAGGCCGGTGGGCGCTGACCGCCCCCCCCCTGTGCCCCGCAGATGCGCTTCATGCTGCTCTTCAGCCGTCAAGGGAAGCTGCGTCTGCAGAAGTGGTACCTGGCCACCTCGGACAAGGACAAGAAGAAGATGGTCCGGGAGCTCATGCAGGTGGTGCTGGCACGCAAGCCCAAGATGTGCAGCTTCCTGGAGTGGCGGGACCTGAAGGTGGTCTACAAAAGGTGACTCCTTCCCAGGAGGAGCAGCCCGCAAGGCCTCCTCCTCCTCCTCCTCCTCCTCCTCCTCCTCCTGCGTCCAGTGGGGGGCTTTGTGGATTGCGGTGCCTTCTGGGAGAAGGCCCCTCCTTCACTACCTCTGCACACCTGCCTTCCTTTCTGCATCTCTTGGGTAGAAGAACAGCTGGTGGCGCCCGGAAGGGGTCCACCCCATGGGTTGCCTGGGCTTTGAGCCAGAAGCAGCCTGGCTATTTGGGGAACGGGGGCGTCCTCCGGGAAGGCCTTGCTTCCCCTCCCCCCCATGAAAAGAGGGTTCAGCCTTGTCCATCAGGCCTCCTTGCCAGACGGAACCAAGGACCGGTCGGACATCCAGCATGGCCACATTCTGGGGGCCAGCAGAGGGCTGAGCTACCCACTGCTCTTCCTTTTGAGGGGGGGGGTGCCTCAGGGCAGCAAGAGCTTTTGCCTTCTGCCTCCAATGTCCTCTCAAAGACACCGTGTCAGACGGCTCCTTTCCCCAGCCAGGTCTCTTAAGCGCTGCTCTGGACAGACAGCGCAGCTTCTCTGCTGAGGGTGTGTGTGTGCTCCGCCCGTTGGGGTGGGCTACGTCCCAAAGAGGGTAAGGGGTCCCCAGGGGAGAGGGCCATTGGCATGTCTGAGCGGCTCTGGCTAATAAGAAAGCAGGGCATTGCTGGTGGTCCTCCACGCCCCCCCCAGTGCTGTTTGATATTTCAGGAGGAGGTGGGTGCTGTGGGGCAAGGGAGAGGCTCTCAGCCCCTCCTTCCTCTCCTCTGGCCCAGGTACGCCAGCTTGTACTTCTGCTGCGGCATCGAGGGGCAGGACAATGAGCTGATCACTCTGGAACTCATCCATCGATACGTGGAGCTGCTAGACAAATATTTTGGCAGTGTGAGTCAAAGGGAGTTGCGGCTTTCCTTCCTTGTGCTGATCTGGCCACTTACTTGCTCCCACCCCCCTTGTGCCCCACACAACAGGACTGTTCCAGGCCAGCTCTTGGCAGCCCCCCTGTCCCTGCCCCACACCTTCATGGCCTCTGCAACCCTGGCTGTTGCTGGGCCTGCTAAGGACCGGCTGTGTATCCTCCAAGCGGGGAACTGGGCTGGCAGGCCGGGGGGGAGGGGGGCACTTCCATTTCCCCAAGGATCATTAGCAAAGCCCTCCCTGCCTTGCACCCCTCCTCCCCAGGTGTGTGAACTGGACATCATTTTCAACTTCGAAAAAGCCTACTTCATCCTGGATGAGTTCCTGATGGGAGGGGAGGTGCAGGACACTTCCAAGAAGAGCGTTTTGAAAGCCATTGAGCAGGCAGACCTCCTGCAGGAGGTAGGGGCTTTGTGGGGAGGAGGAGGCAGGCTGCTCTGCTGCACCCACTGCCAATGGCCGGGGGGGGGGGGGAGGAGGAGGAGGAGCACCCTCCCCCGAGGGGCTTGGCTTCTGCATGCCGTGAGTCACTCGCACTCTCCCGCAGTTGGTGTGGACTGCTGCGGAGCCGTAGTGCAAACAATGGGGTGGAGAGCAGCCATGGCCAGCAGGCTCCTCCAGGCACACTGAACGGCTGCCTTGCTGGGAGAAATTTCAGCAGCAGGCTGAGCATGTGCAGAGTGCCTTCTCAGAGCTGTCTCTGGCAGGGGCTTGCTTGTGGCGTGGCGAGTTCTCCCCCTTGATCCCCTCTCCCCCTTCCATCCTGCAGGAGGACGAGTCTCCCCGGAGTGTGCTGGAGGAGATGGGGCTGGCATAGTGGGGCTTCCTTCAGAACCTCAGGCCATCTTCCCTCGCCACCCTGCCCCTCCCCTTCCTCCACTGCCCCACAAGCTCCGCGAATACCGACTTGTGAGGCTCCGGCAGGTGGGCAGCTGGACTCTGCAGCCCCCGACTCGGGGACAGGATCCAGGGCACTTTTCATCACGGTCCCGGATGGTAGTGGTGGAAGGACCTCCTCGCGACTTTCTTCACTGCCCAGTTGTCGGTTCCTGCCCCCTTTCGCACCTGCAGTGTCGCCCTGCTGCTGCTGACTGGCAGAGCCCACAGTGCCCGCCTTCTGTCCCACCCCCCGGGGGGGTGCATCGGGAGGCTCCAAAGTCGCCATAGAACAGCAGCTTTCCTGCACCTGAAGGCTGCTCTCTGGATGTTGGAGGGGTGTGTGCGTGTGTGTGTGTGTTTCTCTGCACTCCGCCTCTGCCAGCGCTTCTCCCTGACCCAAGGAATGGGGGGCAGGTGAGGTCGTCCTGGGTTTTCTGGAATAAAACGTGTCTGGAAGAGTCTGCCTGAGGGTGTTTTTATGCCTAGCAGGATCCCAGCTGTGGGAGCCGACCTCAAAGCTGCAGGTGCTGCACGCGCTCAATTCTTGGGGGAGGTGTTTAGGGCTAGGGGTCCCAGCTGCGGCTGTGCCAGTGGGGGTGCAAGGGTCAGCTAGGGCGCACCTGCTGCTGGCCCTGGAGATCTTCTAAGCAGGGCAGGGAGGGCCGGGCCAAGCAAGCCTTGGGGGCCCCGGCACCCCTTGATTCCTCCTGCCACTCCGCATCTTGCCTGGCATTGGGGCACTTGGGGTGCAGGGGGGGGTGACAGAGCGGAAGGCCAGAGGTTCAGGGAGAGTGGTGAGGCTTCGGGCTGGATGCTGGAGCTGCTCACTGACTCCAGCCGGGAGAAGCTGCGCTTGACCAGTGGGAGCCCCTTCCTCTGTGCCCAGCTGGCCCAGTGCCTTTTTCATCCCTCTTAGCCAGTTGAGAGGCAGTTGGAGAAGGGGGGCATCCACAGATCCCTGCCTGGGGGCCTCCTGCTTCCAGCCACCGAGGGGGAGGGCTGGGTTGGCCTGAGGAGAGGTCCTCTGGTCCCCCTTGCTCTCCTCCGCCTTGATGGGTGCCGTGTGGTACTGAAAGCCACCATCTTGGGGCTTAATGTGAGGGTTACTTCCCAGCGTGGCTGAGAAACACGCAGGAAAACAGACAAGGCAGTTACTACTAGAGTATTTCAGAGTTCCTTGATGGGACCTCATTTCTCTCCAACTTGCGTGGTGCCCATCTCGCAACTGACTTGGCAGGATACGAAGATTAAACCCCACAGTTTGTTTGTTTAAAAGGTAACTTGTGTAGATCAACACCTGTCACAAAAACGCACATCTGCAGTCAGGCCAGCTAGCCTAGCCTGAAGGACGGCTGAAGGGCCAGAGCGGCCAGACCTCCAGGAACGCTGCTCTGTCAGGCAGGCGCTGCCCCCAAGGAGGCAGGGCTCCGTGGCTTCAGCAAGAGGACCTTGTTTTACACGGGGGGGGGGGGGAGGACGCAGCCTCTGTGCCAGGCCTGGGGGGGTGGGGCACCTAGAAGCCTGTGCAAGAGCCACCTGGGGGTTCAAGAGCCGGCCTGGATGGCGTCACTGCTGAGGGGGCAGCTGAACCGGCCTCCTGGCTGCCAACCTTCCTCTGGCCATTTGGAGGGGGGCTGTTGGCAGCTGCTGAGGCTGAGCCCACGAGCAGCCACTCGGCCACCTCTGCCCACCCCCTTTGTGTGGGCCTTCCAGTAGGGTCCCTCTGGAGGCTTCCCGTCCCTATGCTGGGGTCTCTCCACTCCCCTCTGTGCCTGTCACCAAGGTGGGGGGCTTTCTTCCTGGCTTCCGGCTCTTCCTAGCAGAGCTGCCTCTCTTCTCAAGTGAGATCCAGGGCAAACTGGAAGCATCCCCCCCCACCGCCCCAGGCCAGCTCCTGGCCCCTCTTGCCTTCCCGATGCGGCAAGCAAGGCTTCGTGGTTGGTGCTGGTTTCAGGCACCGCCGTGGAGAGCAATGGCGGGCTTTCTCTGGAAGGTCTCCTGGGTGCCCAAGGCCAGCTTCTCTGCCCTGCTTGGATTTGAGGAGCTGAGAGTGGGCTGGCACTTGTCACTCTGCAGACACTCGGAAGCTATTGGGGAAAGTACCACGTTGCAGTACTTCCCTGGGCCAGTTCTAGTGATGGTTCTAAGTTTCCCAGATCTTGTATTGGGGGGCAGAGGCCCATCCGGCCTGTAGCCCACCAATTTACAAATAATGAGAGTAACTCATAATAAAATAGTTGCTTTTATTTCTTAGCAAAACTAGTAATTCGACATGCTATTTACAACAGGGCAAATGTGTTTTATTTCAAGTACAACAAAATGGACCAGACATCAAAGCAACTTCTGCTTGTTTGTACAGGACTGGACACCACAAATTGAAGAAACTTGCACACTCTAGGACTGATGTCAGTGGAAAATTCTTACACACGTGCAAACTGCCACCTTCGCCACAACCTCGTCAGCCTTCCGGTGCTCACCCAGATAGATCCCTCTGCCAGGCAGCTTTGGATGGTCATGAATGTTCACAAGCAGGTCTACTAAAGCATGCTCAAGCCCACCCTCCCCACCCCCTGGAGGGTCCCTTGGCTCTGGGTGAAGAATGCCAGCGTGCTGCTCACGTGACTCCTTGGTGTCCATCACCTGCCTAGGAGCTGAGGACGAGGGCCCGGCGTCTCTGTCCCAGATTGCCAGAGCAATGGGGTCCCTTTGAGCAATGGGGTCCGGTGGCAGCCAGGAGGAGAACGGCTTGTCCGGAGAGCGGAACAGGGCAAAAAGAGCCGCTGTGCTCCAGAGGGGGCCAAGTCTGCTCACCTCTCGCTTTGCACCCTCCCCGTGCTGCCATCCCAGTTAGGAGAGACAGGCTTCTTCCCATCCCCACAGGCAGATTCCCTCAAATATGTGGCCAGACTGATTCAAGGGCAGAATTGGAGGCCCAATCGCAGTTCCGCGAAGAAGCCTCCCCTCGGGTCTGTAATCCACAGAATGTAAGAACACGCAGGCCGAATCAGCAGATGCCATGGGAGCCATCTTTACCCAGCCTTATTTCCTGCCCCTTCCACCACCTTGGAAAAGATGGGTTTGCACCTCTTGAGATCCCTTTCTCTGCTAGCTGGAAAAAAGCCAATGTATGGTAGGGGGGAAAGTATAAGTGGACACCAAGGAGTTGGGCTAGCAGGTTCAGGCTGTGCTCCTAAGGCACTCTCTTGTTCCCGGGAAAAGGCCCCCAGAAGCTGCTCCTTGAGCTCTTTCTAGTTTCTGTGTTAGTTTGAAATGTCCCTGCAGCCAATAAGGAGAGTCTGCGGTATGAGACTGGTGGGAATTCACTTCTGCTCACTGCTTAGACTGTGACAAAAAGCAGATTAAAGAAACCAATTTGGTGTGTGCATAAGGCGTCAGGCCAGAAACCAGGAGACAGTGAGTTCTAGTCCTGCCTTAGGCAACAAAGCCGCTTAGGCAGCTTTGGGCCAGTCACTTTCTTGCAGCCCTAGGAAATGGCAATCCACTTCTAAAAGATTTTGCCAAGAAAACTGCAGTGATTTGTCCAGGCAGACTCTGAGAATTGGACATTGGACTCTGAATGGGAGGGAGGAGGAGGAGGAGGAGGAAACAGATGGTGAGTTCTTCAGCAACAAGTTGTTCCATTACAACCCCCTGCCCCAAGTCCAATAATTATATTTCGGGGAAGCCTGTGGACCAAAATTTGACCTAATTGGCTGCTCTCTCCTTGTCTCTTGAAGACAGAATAGGACCCCGTCCCTCAAAGTCGCCGTCTAGAGCTCACTGGAATTGACCAGTGCTGCGATCCATACTTCAGGATCAGCCCCAGTCCACCCTGGACTGCCTTGTGGTTTAGACTGGCTCGTCTGCCTTGCCAGACTTCAGGGGGCTGGGGAGGCAAAGGAGGCTGACCTGAGACACGGGAGGGCAGGTGAAAAGGAGCATTTAGGAGGTGGGCCTTTGTTGCCACGCCCAACTTCCCTTCTCTTGCCCGATTCTTTTCTGCAAATTATTTCTGCGAGTGCTAAGGAACGTGGGCACTCTGGGAAGAAAGTGATGGTTTGTCCTGTTCTGCTCTTGCAAAGGCCTCTGGCTGCACTTCCTTGGGAGTCTGTGGGAATGGCTGCTCAGAGAGGCTCCTTTAGGCTCGAGAAAAGGAAGTTCCCCTTTTCCCCAGTGGGGGGCAGCTGTTCTGAAATCGGATGAAAAGGGAGGGTGGCACTGAATCTCGGGACCTTTCACCAGGTGGGGAGACTCGGTTCTCCTGAATCATGCAAGAACCCAGATTTATGTCAGAAACACTGTGAGTGGCCAAGTTTCTTTGAGGGGCGTGGGGCTGGGGGGGAGGAGCGGCTGCTGCCACCTTCACTAGAAAACTTTGGGGTGCTTCATCAGCAGGTTCTCCAGGTAGTTCTCCAGGTCCTCATCGTGGGCTTGGATGTCATAGTAGCCCTCCCGTGGCACCGTGGGGCCCGGCAGGTGGCGGTAGTGGTGGCGGGCCGGAGTTTGGAAAGTCCGGGGGCTGATGTGGTTGGAGATGCGGTCGGTGCCTCCGTCCTTGGCCTGGTACCGCTTGGGCACGGGGAACTCATTCCCTTTCAAGACTTCGTTCCAGGCGGCAAACTCCTGCTTGGGGAGGTGGCGGTAGGTCTGGAAGGCCGCGGGGCGGAAGGCCTTGGGGTTGGGGCGGGCCTCTTGGTGAGCACTGGGGTGGGAAGGGGCCTTCCTGGGTTTGCTGCGGGAGGGAGCCCCCAACGGCTTGGCCTTGCTGTGGGACTCGGGCCCCTCCCCTTCCTCCTTCTTCTTTTTCTCAACATCGTTGATTATATCAATGACGTCATCAGCAGGCAGGTGCAGCTTGCTGGACAGCTCAATCAGACGGTCAATGGTGTTCGGATCTATGTCTTCCTCCTCCTCCTCCTCCCCCCCCACCTCCGGGGTCTCGTTGGACCGCTTGTCTTCCGCCACATTGTCCTCCCCGTCTGCAAAGAGGAGTGAGGCCTCCTTGCTCCCCCCTCCTCCTTCTGACTCCTCCTGAGCATTGGCCCCTCGCTGCCCCTCCTCCTCCTCCTCTTCGCCATCCTTCAGCAAGTACTGGAGGAGCAGGTCAGAGGCCACGTCTGCCAGGCGCTCCTCCTCGGCTGCAGCCCGGCGGGCCTCCTCCGCCTGCCTGCGGCTCTCGGCCAGCTCCTCATAGCGGCGCTGCAGCAGCTGGTGCTCCAGATGCTGCTGCTGCCTCAGCTTCCGGGCTCCGGCCCAGGGCTCCTGGGGGGGCGCCCTGCGCTTGGTGTGGGGCTTGAGTTGCTGGTACTCTTCCAGTTCCTTGAGCACGTCGTCAGGGCGGGGGCCTTGGGGAGACTCGGAGGGGGCCGCTGGATGGCGGTAGGAAGGCTCCCCTCGCTGGTCAGTGGGGCTGAAGTGCTGCAGCTCCTTCAACATGGACTTCAGGTTCTCTAGCTCCTGCTGGTCAGAGACCCTTTCCTTGGCCTCCTCGGCCACCTCCTCCTGTGGCCGATCTCTGTCCTTGTTGGATGGCCGGCCCTGCAGGCTCTCTGGCCACACATCAGAGCTCCCGGTCCCGCCCCGGATGCGTTCTTCAGCGGCCCTGGCCTTGGGGCTGAGGGGCGACTCCATGGAGCCCTGGGGTGCAGTCTGAAGGGCTTGCAGGAGGACAGCAGCGAGGGCCTCGGGATCCAAGTCTTGGAAGAGCTCCTCTCTGCCGCCCTTCTGCTGCCCGGCGTCCGGGCCCACCTTTGCCCACTCTTTCCTGGACTCCTCTGGAGTTTCGCCCAACCGGCCCTCCAACCCCTGAGGAAGGGGGGCAGCCAGCTGGAGACGGGACTGCACCAAAAGGCAGAGAAAAAGGACCCGTGTCCCTCTGCGGAGAGGCTGGGGCCACAGCACCATGATGCACAACTGGATGATCTGTGGAGGAGGGGGAGACAGACAAGGGGCAAGGTCAGGGCTTGAGTCTCCCAGGAGCAAGAAAAACACATGTGACCCCCAGAAACGTTGACAAAAGGAGCTGGCTTGGCCTTCTACTCCTGTCAGAGGTGAGGCGAAACCTCCCACCACCACCACCACCAGTTAGATAGCCACCTATTCTCTCATTAACAACCCCCCTCCCCCAGTTAGCTGCTTTTTTGCCAGCTGCACAGTTAACGGAGGGTTCCCTCTGCAGGGCCCATGGCTTGCAGAGTATCTCGGGGTGGGTCTGCTCCCTGCAGGTGGGCCTGCTAACAGGCACTTTTGTCGGAAGGCCTCCTGGTGGGCACACTCGCAAGGGCTGGCCATGGCAGGGCTGGGGCAGGAGGTCTCCAAGGGGACCTCAAGAGCGATCTGAGAAGGGCTGCAGCTGGGAGAGCCCCAGTCTTCGCCTTCCCTGCGCCACGGAGGGGCCTTGCTCCAAGGAAGATGGTACTCCCCCCCCCCCGCCCACAAGTCTGCACTCACACCTCCTGCCTTCTCCACAGTGTGTGTTGGGGGGGAAGCAGGGGGGCTCCTCCCTTGAAACGAATTTCTGTTATTGTTGCTTCTTGCCAACCCGTCGCGGTCACTCATTCATTCAGCCCAATCCTCTGGGAGTGGACTTGCCTCCCCCCCAAGAATGAAATCCTCTTTTCATCGAACGGGCTTCTCCTGTGTCTCACCTAGTTCTTGTGGGGTGGAGATGATGGACTCGACATGTGACGCTTTGGTCTCTGCCCCTTTTCGTGATTTTGGAAGGAGCAGCTCATGCTTCCCTTGGCCCAATTATCACCCCCCAGCCAGCCCCCCACCCCCACCCAGCTACTGGTGCAGATGGTCCTCTGGGGGGGGGAAGGATCAGCCTCCCCCCCAGCAGAGCAGCAGCAGACTGCGCTGCAGTCCCCACACCCACCACCCTTGCTGGCGGGGAGTGCTGGGGAGGCGCAGCCTCGACCCCCTCCCCTTCAGATCCCCTCCTGAGATCCTGCTCCCTTTCGCCCCTCCTCCTCTAGGATCGACTTCGGCCTCTCGACCTCTCAGCCGCGCCCCAGAGCCTTTCATGCCCATCGGATTCAGCCTTGGCGATTTCCGCAGTGTTTACCCCGAGCGACGCCCCCCCCCCATTCTCCTCGGAGACCCTCCGGGAGGCTTCCCCTTCGCCTCGCCACTCTTCCTTCCTGCTTTTCAGAAAACAACAACGCGAGGCAGATCTTCCATGGGGCCCGCCCTCCCCTTTCTCCTTTGCGCCCGAGTCAGCAGGGTTGATACATTGGGGTCCCTCCCGGCTGAATTCCGGAGTGACGCAAGTTTTTCCCTTGCCCCGGCCGTGTCCACCTGCTGAAGGCTCGGAGATCTGGCTTCGTCGCCCGCAGTCCGTGCTCTCCCACCCAAGAGTCCCCTGCGACGGGGAGCCCCCGCCGACCGGCTTTTTCCTGACGCCAGATCGCTTGGATCGCTCGCCACCCCTTCCCAGCAATCCGCTCCCCCCCCCGTGGATGGGCGAGGCCGGGGGGGGCGGTTGTCGTCCTCCCCCTCTTTTTGGGAGAGGGCACTCCCTCCCGCCCACCAGCGCTCACCCACGTTTCTCAGTGGTCCGGGAGGGAGGAGCGCGTTATCGGCTCGGGTGTAGCTGCGCCGCCGGGGACTCCACCCTTTTGCCGGTTCGCCGCCGCCGCCGCCGCCGCCTGCCTTGCTCGGGCGTCGCTCTCTGCCGGATAGTCTTTCAGCACCTTGAACAGCGGCGGGGCTGGGCTGCTGCTTTTGTACTTCCAGCCCGACCCACGTGGGGGGCTCTATTGACGTCAATGTTCATTCATAAAATTTGAGCAGGATTGGAGGGGAGTTCCGCGCTTGCGCGAAACGGAAATAAGCCCGTCGAGTGAAAGAGTGAATGGCTGCCTGTGGCTGAATGAATGAGAGCGGAGTGGATGAATGAAGAACTAGAAGGAGAAAGCCGCAGGAGAGGCGAGGCGTGGATCTGGTGAATGAATGAGACACTCGGAGGGAAGGGTGGGAGGGGCACAGACCTGGGGAGCCCCGAGGAATCTCTTACCAGATCTGCACAGGGGCTTCCCCATTGCCCGGGCCAAGAAAGGGAGCCGTGGTTTCTTTCCGAATCGCGTCGGCGGTGCGAAGGCCTCAGAGAGCTGGCGGCTGCCCGGGGGCAAATCATCAAACCATGCGCGGGCGGGGCGGAACTGGGGGCACGCGCGCTGAGACACCTCTGCGTGCACTCCGTGTTCCGCGTGCCAAGCGCGGTACCGGGAGGCGCGCAGGAGATAGTATGGGGACCCCAGGTCGGCGCGGTGGGTCTTTTATCTCGGCGCCTTTTGCCAGAGCCCCGAGCAAAGCCTGCTGCCTTGCCGCGCCGTGCCTACGGCCCGCCCGTGCTTACCTTCAGCTCCGCGTCTCGCTTCGTTTCTTCTCCCTGCCCGTTCTCTCCGCCCTGCCCTCTCAGGCGTGACTCCTTTTGGATCCGTGCAGAGAGGCTTTTGCGAGGTTTCAGGAGAGGGTGAGTCACCTCCCCTCCTCCTGCAGTCCTGGTGGCTCTCCCCTCCCATTCCCCCTTCCGTGTCCTTGGGGGGAGGGAAGCTGTGCCGTCCTCTGCATTTGTCACCCCTCACCTCTGAACTGCGACGGAGAGGTTGGCCAACCCCACAGGAGGCTGGAGTCTACTGTGCTCAGACCAAACCACCCAGGCTCCCTCCGCTTCCCCCCCTTTCCCCCTTGGTTGCCGGCATAGGGTGTGCTTGCAGGAGGGAGCGGGGAAGCCATGATGGGAAGCCGTGACCCTTTTTCTCACGGATCTGTCTTGTTCCACTTGGAGCAATGTCAGCTCCTGCAAGCTCCCTGCTTACATGCCAGGAACACAAAAGGCTTATTGGACGCTCCCTTCCGGGAAGGCGATTGGGAGTAAGGCTTTCTCTGCAGCATTGGAGACCAAAAGAGTCCTGCAAAGAGCCCTTGCGTTCTTCTGCGGTCTAAAAAGGAACCACCGTCCGGCCAGCTGGAGTTAGAAAAGCAGTGCTTCCAAACACTGGCAGATACTACACCAACACCCTTCCACAGGGAAAGTCCCACCCGTCTAGCCCAGCCTTCCCAACTGGGTGCCCTGCAGCCAGAGGACAAACAGCTGGAGGCTGTGAGGACTGAAGTCCTATCCGACGGGAGGGTGGCTTTGAAGCTCATGCCTTCTAGGAAGCCCAGGAGAGAGACTCAGCCGTGACCCTCCCCCCTCCTCTGGCCACAGAGCACTGTACATTCCCAGCCAAGAGGTCCAGGCACCCAGGAGACCCCAGCACTGAAGAGGAGGAGGGGGGGAGGAGGAGGAGGAGGAGGAGGAGGAGGATACGGCTTAGGGGACTAGAAACAAGGTCTTGGGAAGAAAGGTGGAAGGAAGGGAGGGGAAACGGCTAAGAAGAGATGCCATAGCAGTCTTCAAGCGTTAAAAGACTGTCACGTAGAGAAAAAGACAAGACCGGTTCTGGTAACTCCAGAAGGCAGAAGAGAGTCATGATCTAAGTGACAGGAAGGTGGATCCACTGAATCAATCGCAGAGAAAACTTCCCAGCAGAAAGAGCAACTTCATAATGGTCCGAAAGAAAAGAGAGGAGCCCGCCTGCCTCTCTTTCTAGGGAAGGGAGTGGTCTCCGGAGCATCAGCAGAAACCGCCCCCCCCCAAGGATTCTGCTGCAGAAACTTCTGAACGGCTCCTGCTGGGGGGTCCTGGAGATGCACGCCCTGCAGGGCCGACCAGAGGACTCTTCCCTACCTCAACTCTGCCACTCTTGTAAGGGCAGCCTCTTCTGCTACCTCTGGATGTCCAAAGAGCATCCAGCAGCAAGAGAAAGTCCCTGGCCAAGAAGGAACATCGACAGGGAGGCCAGGCTCTTTGGTTGGCTGGCTGGAGCTGTGGGAAGCCAAGGAAGCAGGGGTCCGGGGGGGGGGGCGGCAAAACCTTCAGGCCACCAAGGCGTCCTGAGATCTAAGGCAAGTGTGGCTCCTCCCTCGAGGCGAGCCCGGCCACACCTTTGGTGGCAGCCGCTCTCTGGGGGCGCTAGTCCTCTCCTTCCTCACCCTCACCCTGACTCTCGCCAGCAGTCAGCATGCACGGGAGACGCAGACTCAAACGATGGGGACCTGCTCTGGCTCTCTGCCTCGGTCCCTGTAAGGGCCACCACGCAGGGGAAAAATTCCACCTGGTGACTGTTTTCCGCCCCTCCCCGAGCGAGCGAGCTGCTCCCTCCCAGGGCTGATGCCGGATTTCCGGGCTGTCAGAGTTTAGATTAATGCCTGGAGAGTGAGTCACTCCTGCAGCAGAAGGGGCCGATTGTGTGAATGAATCAAGAGGGCTGGACTCCTCCTGCCTGGCATAAAGCAGGTCTGCAACCAGGAGCTTTACTGCTGCACTCGAGAAACCCACCCAGCCCACTGGAGTGGAGCGAGACCCCAGCCCTGACTAAGAAAGGAGCGGGGCAGGGACTGGGGGGGGCAGATGGAGGGGGATGGACATGATTGGCAGTGATTGATGACTTTTGGCTTTCTGCCCACCATATTGCCTAATGGCTCTTGATCCCTACCAGGGATATGGGGAGACCATGGAGTTGCTGCCCACGGTGGAGCTGCAGCTTCAAACAGAATATCTTCCCAGGTGTGGAACAAGAGTTCAGATTCTAGAATGGCCTTTGTTCCCCCCCCACCCCCCAGCCTTAAGCGGCGTGGAGTGGGATTGTGCAGCAGTGTGAGCAACTGCGTGAAGCAGTACACAATTTCTCCTCCCTGCCCCCCACTGTTGTTTTAAAATAGGGCCAAGAAAGAGACTGGGCAGCAGGACAGTGCTGGGGAGATGCAGGGCACGGACTCACCCCTGTCAGAGACGGGGCCTCCCCAGGTTTGGTGAGCCTTCTCCAGCCCCCAGAGCTTGCCACTTCCATGAGATGTGGGCCCGTTCCCCCTGCTGCTGAGGCCAGGACTGCCTCCTGTCCCTTGGCACCACTCCTGCTTCCAGAGCCAGCCTGCCCGCCTGGAGGACTCCTTTCCCTCCTGTGCTTTCATCTGCCCACCCCCCCCCACCTGCTCTGCCTCCATGCCCATCTGACTTTGGGGCTGGGTATACTCCACCTACTGGGCTTGGCTGTGGTATGGTCCACAAGGCCAGCTGAGAAGGGGTCCAGCCTCATTTCCAACCATTAACTCTCAATATCTGGGGCAGGGAAGGACGTGGGGAGCTCCTTTCAAGCATCTCCATGGGCCAAATGGGGCTGCCTGAGGGGGGTGCTTGCCTTGAGTGTCCCTGAAGGGAGACAGGCTCCTGGGACTGGGACAAGACATGGGCCGTCGTCTGCATCCATTGCACCCTGCACAGGGCAGGGCTTGACCTGTGGGGCTTTCTCGGCCCCTCTGAAGTTTATCATCGGGTGAGACCTGCATCCACGGCAGTTTCTTGGGCCCAAAGCCCAGACCTGCTGAGAGCTGACAAGGAAGGGCCATAGTTACTTGGCCTCTCCAGATCCCTGGCCCATCTCCCCATCTCTGGCAAAGGGAAGGAATCTAAAGTCCCTGGAGGACATTTGGAGGCCTTTGACCAGTCACGCCCTTGATAGGAACATTCCTAATGGCTGAAGAATTAGGCAGAAATGGGTGCTGGTCACCCCCTGCCCTTTGGCAGCTGGAGCCTTATTGGCCTCGCCTGTTTCGAGAGGGCTGATGGTTCCCCCCCTTCCCCCTCCCCTCCAGCCTGGGCACTGGATGACTGTTGCTGCTGGTGGGCCTGAGCAGTGCTACTGTACGGGGGTGGTGTGACTCACAAGTGGGCTGTGGAGGAGCCAAGTAACTGGGGAGATGACAAACTAGCAATCGGTCTTTCTCTGTAGGAGTGGCTGTGTAGCATGGGGGGAGGGAAGGTAGGGGTGGGGGGGAGGGAAGCAAGGGCAGATGTCCAAGCTCAGGACGGCTGCAACAATGAGTGTTCTTGCTGGGGGAAAGCAGGCCGAGAGCCGGTGCCTTGGTCTTCAGAGGCTGCCTTTCCAGCACGCCTTGGGGCTTGTCTCTTTGAAGGTGTCAGGCCAGAAGGGGATTGGGCCCTTCTCCTGGGTTTAGCAGGTCATGAGGCAGCCCTTTGGGGCTGATGAGCTGCCACTAAAATCAGGAGACGGGCAAGGGAAGGTCCTGCAATAAAGTGAAGGGAATTGAGAACCCCTGGAAGTAAAGAAGGGAAGTGCCAGTTGATCCTGAGATCACACTGTCAGCTGTAGGCTGGCTCTTCCGCAAGGCTTTTTCTGCTCTCTGGAACCTCCTCCTCCTCCCCCCCCCCGTGGAGATTAGAACTGGAAGAGGGTTTCCTGCTTGAGTGGAGGGGGGGTGGACTAGAAGACCTCCGAGGTCCCTCCAACTCTGTTATTCTCTTATTCTGCCCCAACCCTCTTTGCCTTCCATAAGGCCCTAAAGACCCAGCTATGTTCCCAGCTGCCATGCTGGGTGGGTCAAGGCTCCCGTTTCCTGGCTTTATTGCTTACTGGCCTTTGCTTACTTTGGCTGCTATGCATATTTGGGGGGGGGGATGTTTCCTTTATTTTTTATTGTTTTAAAATGTTTTATTGTTTTAATTGTAATATATTTCTTGAATTGCCAGCTGCTCAGAGTCACTGATGGAGATGGGGGGCTATAGAAATTGAATAAATAAAGGAAGACCCTCGGAATGGCTTACCGCCAACTGGGCTCCAGGACTCAGCAGGCCCTTGTGTGCCTTCAACTTATTCTGCCCTGCTTTAAACCACCAAGCCAAATGCGGAGGAAGCGGGAGAGGCAGCGGAGGACAGCCCTTGCCCCTAGCAAAAAGCCCCCTCGCCCTGTTTGTGCCCGTGTGCTGCCTTCAGCCATCTAGGCCGACAGGATGGTGAGACTGAAGGGGGAAAGAGGGGACGTGTGACCACAGGTGTCCTGGTGGGTTTGGCAGCTGTGGACAGTGTGCGTCATCAGGGCTTTGTCTCACGCACAGCTCACAGCCAGGCAACCTGCTAACCGCCTGACACCCCTTCACCCCCGAACCTGATGTTGCCAGCAGCGCTCTCCCTGCCAAGCTCGGGATCTCGAAACGGGGGCCCCGGGGCCGATTTGCATGCCAGAGGAAGAACTAGTGCATGTTCACAACATTGCTGGTCACAGAGGATAATATTGTGGGTGAGTCGCTGGATGTCATCAGGAGCCTCCTGGCCCTGAGGTGTCTCTTGTGACTTCAGGCGATAGCCCAGCAAAGTCCGCTGGGCGCCCATGGCCGTTTTTATGCCATCCTGGATTAAATGGCTCTTCTCCTTCCTGCCCAAAAAGGACCGTCGGGGACTTTACTCCTCCGATTCGGATCCAGTGCCCAGCTGACAGGAAACCTGCCCCCTTCCCCCTTGTGCGGCGAAGAGCTGCAGGCAGCCTGGGTGCGCTCCCCGCACTCTCCGGGCAAGCCTGGGCCGGGCCCGCTCCCGTGGTTGGGGGGCTGCGCCCTGAGCCTGCGAAGGGGCGCCTGGCTCGGCGGCTGGGAAACGCAGGCCCTCCTTTCAGCACCTCGGAAAGCTCCCTTGCCTCGGCCCGGGGAAGGCCCGGCTTTGCTCTGGCCCGGCGGCGGGCGGAGGCCTGGAGAGCTGGGGGCCGCCGGAGAGCGTTTTCTCCCGCCCTGGCCTTCGCTGCCTGCCCGTTTCACGCTAACGAAGCCGATCCTAGCGGGCGAGTGCCGCCAAGCCGAAGCGGTATGTAAGGGTGAAATTTAGACCGGATGAAGGGAGAGGGAAAAGTGGCTCAGATTCCCCTCCCCCCCATTGCACCAGGCAGCTCTTGTTTTCCTCCTCTAGGAAGCGGTGAATCATAAACCCCCCCCCGTGCGCCTCAGCTGTTATCAGCCGCCCGAGTGGCGGGAGGGGGGAAGAAATCCCACTGCAAGGGGGGCGAGCGGCTCCAATCCCCGAAGCAGGTATGGGGCGCCCTGCCCCCTCAACGCGTTTCCAGCTCGCTGCAGGTACTGGGTGGGGGCGGCGGCTGGAAGAGAAAACGGGATGAGTCACGGATAATGAAGGTTCACAAAGGAGATGTTTTTCCGGCAGCCTTGGGCGCCTGCCCCCTTGGAGAGCCGCGTCAGGAGGGGAGTCGTCTCTGAGAAGCGGCGAAGAGCACCCAAAGTTTCGAAGAGAGCTCAGACGGCATCAGAAGCAGGTGCCAAAGTGACGCCTTCGCTTCTCTTTCCCCCCCCCCGGCCCTCTTCCGCTGCCTTGGAAGCTCGCGGGGGGGGCCCTCCCCGGGCGCACAGCCCCTCCGGTCCGCCTGCCGTGAGCCCAGAAAGGAAGGGAAGCCTCGCCTCTGCCAGAGAGGAGGCCAGGGAAGGGTGGGGGGCGGTGAAGGAGGGCCGCCTCTCTGCTTTTTGCTCTCGAGGCCACAGGGCGGGCCAGGCCCTCTTCCGCCCCACCCATCCCGGTGTGTGGCTGCGTTGTAGCTGGTGGCCGCCCCCTCTCCGCCGCCGGTTGTCTCATTCGTGGTCGCCGCCTCCTCCCCCTCCCCCTCCCGGATCCGCTGACGCAGTAAACGGCTGCAGAGAATGAGTCACGGAGCTCGCAGAGCGCGGCGAAGACCCGCCGTGCTAAATTTAGTCCAACGGGCCTGGGGAGAGGGGCTTTAAAGGGGCGTCCAGCACGGAGACACAGCCTAGCAACTGTGGGGCGGTGGGCGGAGGGACAGATCAGCAAGGCTTCTTTTCCTTCAGAAAGGATCAGTGAGCTCGTGGATCAGAAAGATTCTGCCAGGGCTTCTGTGGATCGTCAGATAAGGGGGTCACTGTGGGGGAGGGAAATGTCCCTTTCTTTCCCGCCTGATCCTTTGGGGTTCCCAAGACACGTGCAGCCAGATCTGTTCAACGATCTCCTTGTGCATTGGTTAAGCTGGGTCAGTTTCCATCCTAGCTCTTGGCCCACTGCCTGACAGTCTTCTCCGTCTTTTAAGGGGTTAGGCACACGGGCTTATTCTGCCTCACCCCTCCCTCTCCCCAATTCCCCAACATCTTCAGCCATGTCAGGAAAAGTAAGCCATCGTGGCCACACGAAAGTAGCAGCCTGTTTTACAACCGTATTAGCATTGAGAACACATCGGGAAATCAGGCTCCATTCTTAATACAATTTCCCAGCTCGGGATACAAGTGGAGGGAGAGAAACGCGGGGGTGAGGGGTGGGGGCAGAGAGAGAGAGAGAGAGAGAGAGAGAGAGAGAGAGAGCTGTCGTTCTGTTGTCTTAAAGACCATCTGGGCTGTGGACCCCCAGACAGCCAGTTCCATGGTAATGAAGAGCTTCTCTTTATTTGCCTTGAACCCCCCCTCTGGAAACTGCTGTTTGTCTATCCCCCCTCTTGGTAAGTAAGCCCTCCGACCCCGACTGGGCAGAAGCCCCTCCCAACTGCATCCCTCTCCATTCCTTCAAGGCGAGAATTGCTTCAAAGAATCTCTCTCCCACTCCCCCACCCCATTGATAATCTTTATGGACATTACAGGAGGCGTTTATCAGGGGAGGGAGGGGCCTGGGGGCGGTGGGGCGGGGACCTCCTCCTCCTCCAAGGCTGAGCACTAAGGAGGGAGATTGGCACTCCCCAATTGCAGGCCTTGCACTCTCCACAGCCTGGAGGAAACTTTGTGGTGGTGGGGGCAAGGCGAGGGGAGGCCCAAGAACGAATGGCTGAGCCCACCCCTCCCCCTGCCCCAAGTCCATGTCCTTTTTAAGGAAAGTGACCGAGGGAGCTTCCTCTCCTGCTGCCCTTGGATGAGAGTCTCTCTCCAGCTTCTCAAAAGGTCCTCCTGGAAGCTTCTGGAGCTCAAGAGCTACACTGCCCCCTTCCCCTGGCACCATGTCTTTCCATCCTCACTTCTGGGGAGGGGGCCAGGAGAAGGGGGTGGGTGGGTGCTCTTAGAGTTTTTACTTAGAAGCTGAGCCACTCAAATGGGCCCAGCACCAGGGAGCAGTGAGGCAGCCAGCCCAAGGGCCGGCCCCGATTCTGCCAGGGAAAGGACTGGCCTCGCAGCCCCAGCCTGTCTCACCACGTCTCCTGAGCTGCTGCCTTGCAGCATTTAGTGTCCTCTGCGCCTTCTTCCCAAAGAGAAGCCGGGACAGAGAGCTGCGCTGCCAGCAAGAATTGTGGGAACAGCAGGAGAGACCCCGCTTTGAGCAAGGGAGGCGAACCCAGGTCCGGCTCTTTCTCCCCTTGGCTTGCCTAGAAGCACAAGGGGGGGGGCAGATCCTGGCCTTGCTCCCAGGGCCTGCAACAGGGCTTTATTTGCTGAACACCCCCCCAACCCCCAGTGAAGGCATCTTGAACAAAGGTTCAGGCTTCGGGCTCTGCACCTTCTCGTGTCAGCCTGGGAGAATGTGGGGCGCAGTGGAGTGGAATGCCTGCCATCTCTTTTTTCCGTCAGGCAGCCAAATGCTCGGTGACCATAAAAAAGGGGGCTCTGGCTCAGCCAAGGAAGCCAGATGAGAAAGTTCAGCCGGTTTCGATGAAGGCCAGCCTGCCCTCCAAGCAGCCCCTGACGGGGCAGAAGCCGAGAGCTGGCAGTGGCCGTGATGCCAGGCAGCATTTATACTGCCTGCTTGCCAGACGAAAGGTTGCCCTCAGCATTATTCCCACCAATTTCTTCAAGAGTTTCTTTGAAATGGGGATCAGCACACAGATCCTCTGAGGCATTTATTACGGTGCCAGAGGCAGCAAAAGCCACCCCAGCAGAGCTCCGGTGGGATGCAGCCTTCTATAAACTGATGTGAACTAGAACATCCCTGAGGCTGAATATAGCAAAGAGACTGACTGAGGAGGGTGGCATCTCACGGGCTTAATAAGGAGGATCCGAAAGGTCCTGGGGTGGAACGATGGTTCATTGAGAGAAAAACAAAGAGGCAGTGAAGGAGTTCCATTTAGGGACCTACAGTATCTTATCCCGGCTCAGTTCGCAGTTTTCTCCAAGCCCCGGGAGGTGATTGGGGAGAGGGAGGTCTTCTCCAGGGCAGGATAGTGCAGAGGCTGGAGGGCTTGGCTGGGCCTGGGCCTCCCTCAGTCGCTCACCAGACTGCTATGGGGAGAAAGGGGGGGGGGAGGAGGAGGAGAGTGGGGCTCCTGCAGGAAAAGCAGGTAATCTCTTCCAGGATGACTCAGGCTCAGAGGCCTCTCAGCCCAGCCCTTACTTTGAGGTCACCTTGCTTTGGGGTTTGTTTGGGGAGAGACCAACCAGTATGTTCCCTGCTAGCTTCCCCGTTCCCCTTTCAAAAACTGCCCTGGGTGCAAAATGAGGGGGACAACTTGCTTAGCGGGGAGCACTTTGGGACACCAGAGCAGATAAACTGCCCGGCTTCCAATTTTTCTGCTGATGTTACTGGTGAAGGGAGTTGCTTGGCCCATGCTTGGAGGAAGCCCCAGTTGGGAAACTCTCCCTCAATTGGGTCTTGGCAGGGTAAATTCCTCAGTTCAGGATGAGGTCCTCTTGGTCACGGAGTGGTTTGTATTGCCACTTGTCACCCTCGGTTTACCGTAGGGACGTAGTGCACGGCAACAATGGAAGAAGCTTGAAACTGAAGGAAAAGAATTAAAGTGCCCAGAAGAATGTGGAGTTGGATGCCAACGGGGACTGCAAGGAGGAGGCTGGGGAGGGGCAAAAATATCCCTCCAAAAAGGGCTGCTACAGAAGGTGAGGATGAGAAAAGGGCCGCCTCACGTGCAGAGGGAGCAGAGGCGGCCGCCAGAAACAGTGCGGGACCCGTGAGGCAGAAGAAATCGAGGTGGACAGAAATAAAAGTTGCTCCCATTTGGGAGAGTGCAAGGGACTGGATAAGGAAAACGGTGAATGAAAATCAAAGTCATGAATTTTGGAATAAAACCAAAGTAAGGGAATGCTGGAAGGGGTATTTCAGAGGTTAGCAAAGGAAAGCGTGGACTTGGATTAATGTTACTCAACAAACAAACAGACCATCAAACAGCTGGCATTCAGTATTTTTAATATTATTGTTAGCTTCCAGAAAACGAACAATGAAAATGAAAACCTAAATACTGTGAGAATACTGAGAATGGTTAAGCCTGCAGTATAACTGGAGAAATGTTAAGAGTGGGATGTGAGTTGCTTACGGCTGTGTGACTTTTTCAACCTATCTGCCAAGGTTGCAACTGTACAGGATGCTTCTTGTTCTTTTACTAAAAGCAAAAGGTGACAACAGTGAACACAAACAAAACTGCGTTTCTGGAACTGATGGAGCACGTCTGAGAATAAACAGTTCATTGTGCAAATGTTTCGAGAATGGGCAGACAATAAAAGCCAAGGAGAGAGATGTCTCTTCTTAGCATGATGCATTTATGATCTCTGTAGAAGGAACTGCTGCGGGGAGGTTTGGGGTGCATTGATTGGGGGTGCAGGTGTGCCAGGAGCTTTGTGTGTGGGTCAGAGAGCCACAGAAGGGCAGATGGGAACCGGCGGGTTGGCGGTCACCCAGCCCAGCTCCTTGCCAGGTGGGAACAGAGGCCACCCCAGCCCCTCTTGAAACTTCCCCAGAAAGGACATCCACTAATTCTGAGGCAGATGTTCTGCTCCAGATGTGAATGATCTGCCACACTGGTTACATTGAAAAATGTGAGGAGGATGTTAGTCTATCAAAGATCGAGGCAGTTGTGTTCAAGCTGAACAAATAATTGTGAATCATACGTAAATGAAAAACTAGCACAAAGTGATGTGCTAGTTGACTTTGCCAGAATGCTCACTAAAGATATCAAATGGGGAAAAATTAGGGGCACCAAATGCCGATAGCAAGATAGATGGCGGCTGGGTGCAAGGAACAAATATTGGTTGAAGTTCAGGTGCTGGTCTAGAAACCGGGAGGCGGCGAGTTCTAGACCTGAAATGAAACATGAAGGTCGGCTGCCCAACTTTGAGCCAGTCCCTTTCTTTCAGTCCAATCCACCTCACAGGGTTGTTGTTGCTGTGGGGGGGGGGGAAGGAGGAGGAAGGAGTGCTCTGTGTGTTCTCTGCTCTGAGTTATTTATGAAAAATAAGGAAGGCAGGGTGCAGGTAAGTCAAGTCCAGTCCTGCTGTGTAAATGTTCGCTGCTTCTGCCCACTGTCCCGGCGGCGCCACAGGAGAAGCCCAGCAGGGGCGGGGCGGGGAGGGTCCCTGCTGGGGGCGGTAGTGAGTCTCTCGGCTCCTTCAACCGGCCGGAGGAGGAGGAGGAGGAGGAGGAGGAGGAGGAGGAGAGGGGAGCCGCAGCAGGCGGGGGCGGGGGGCAAGCCTGGAGCTGCTGAGCTGCTCAAAAGGACGCTTCAAGAACAGGAGGGAAATGGCAGACGGGAGTGTGGATTCTGGCAGAAGCCTGGAGGGTCCCGGAGGGCATCAACTAGATTGAGCTATATTTCCCTTTTGTCTTACGCCTTCAATTTGTTCAGGCGTTTCTTTTGCCTTTTTGCACAATCCCTCAAAAGTTATTGGCTGCTTATCAAAAGGGCCTGATGAGGCATTTGGGGGTGGAGCTTCCAGCCACGGTAGGACAGTCCCCCTTCTGCCCCATTGTCTGTCCTAAAGGCAGCCCAAGGACAAGCAGGCCGCAAACGGTCTGCAAATCTGGCTCACGGGCGCTGCGAGTCTGCTTGCCTTTTGTTCCCAGCCGAAGGAGCCACTTCCAGCTCTGCCACCTGGCTGCCCCACCCCGCCTCTGGGAGAAAACTGCCCCTGTGGGGCAGGCCCAGAATAAGCCACCCCAGAGAATTAGACAGAGGGGCTGCAGCTGTGGTTGAAGGGGAATCAAATTCGGAGGCAGCCCCCCCCCCACGCTTCTAAATGGCCTGCTGACAGCTCTCAGAATGAACAACGTTGCAAGGACGGCTGGCAATGCCCTGTGCCAACGCTCGCTCTGCCTCCCCACTGAACAAAACAAGGGGCGAGGAAAGGCTATTGGGGGGCAGGGTTGGCGAGGGAACGGCAGAGCCCAGGTGGGAGGGAATGAATTTGTATCCAGAGGCTTCTTCTTTGAACGTGACTCTTGGGAAAACTGGACAGGGGCCCTGGCAATAGGACGTGGTGACCTGGTGCCACTCTTCCTCTCTCCTCACGTGGCCACATTGACTATTGCCAGGAGCACCACCTACGTCGGCCCCGTTGCCAGGCTCCCTCGCCGTAGCCATGCAACTGTTGCCAGGGAGGTGGGGGGCAGCAGAAGCGGCTGGGCCCCTTGGGGTTGCACCCCCCAACCTGGATGTAGCCTTGGCCCCAAACCTGCAAAGCTGCCCCACTGCCTGCTGTGGTAGACAAACAGCCAGCCTTGGGGCGTGTTCCAAAGGTGGGGATGTAGTCCTTTCAGAGTTGGAGATAGAGGGTTGATGTATACAGACTTTGTATGTAACCTAGATCAAAGGGAGGGTGTGTGTGAGTGTGTGTTTTTGTGTTATATCAGGCCACCTGGATCCCCTCCTAGTCTCCTGTACCTAGGGAGGAAGCTGGCAGTTGAGTCCCCCCCCCCCGTGGTTCTGGCGACTTCAAGCCCTCTGCAGGCTGGTCTGGATCTACTAGACCCCAGGAGTTCATGGCTTCCCTCAAGTAGCCTCAGCCCTGACGCCCACGACCCTCTTTCGTCGCACAGCAATTGTGGTCTGGACAAGGAGGGTGTCCTCCCCCCTTCGTCGTGGTCAGAGTGTTTCTGAGGCCATTTGCCTCTGCAAGGTTTCAACATTTGGAGGGTGAGCCCCGTATGCTCACGGATCAGGCTGGCTTTGAGGGGCACCAGGGACCTTCTTGACCACCTGACTGGGAAGACCACTGGCCATAAGCAGTGCCTCAGGCCCTTGGTACAACTGACCCCAAATGGCCTCTCTCCACTGGCCAGCCCTGGGCAGCTCCTTGGTCTCTGAGGCAGGACCTGCAGAAAAGGAGGTGCAGACTCAGCTCCCGGAACCTGCACAGATGGGCAAGAGAGCCACAGGCTGAGCTGGGTACCTGCCCAGCTTCACCCCTCCTAGGTGGCGGTAAGAGAGGCCAAACACTTTTTCTCCTTCAGGGGCTCCATGGGCTGCTGTCCAGTGGCCTTTCTTGGAGCGGCTGATCCTGTCGAGAGGGCTTCTTGCTGGCCCTGTGACCGGCTAGCCCAATGCTGGGCCAGCAACGTCACTCACTTTCACCTGCGTTTTGGCTCCGCTCAACCTGCCAGTAAGCTTGGTCGGTTCCCCCTTAGGAAGGGGGCAGGGCGCTCTCTCAGATGCCCTCTCTGCCCGCAGCTTGGGCCCTTGTGGCTTCGTGGTGCTGCCAAGGCAGGCTGTTCCCTCCGCTGGGAGACGGCCAGTGTCTCCAGGCAGAAGGGCCATTCCTGGTGGCCTTCAAGGGACCTGGGGCGTGCCTCCCCCGTCTCCCTGTACCCGGAGGTGCTGTATAGCTGTTGCCTGGTCTGTCGCCCTTCTTTCTTAGTAGGTTGTTGCGTTGGTGGCAAACCACCCTCTTCGGATAAAGCAGAAGGTCTGGAACCTGGTCAGGATTCAGACCCAGACCTGGGACGGAAGCAGCTTCTTGGGATCTGGATGGGAAGAGCACCCCGGTTCAGCTCCTTTCGGGCCCCTCAGCAGCTTTCAGCCCCTCCACATGGCATCCTTAGGGACTTTGGTCAGGATTGGGGGCTCCTCAGAAAGGCTGGTCCAGTCAGGGTGAAAGAAAGGGAGGGTGCAACTAAACCCAGTTTTACCTCTGCATGAAGCCACCGGCTGAGTTATAGGTTAGTTTGGGGTTCAACACTGTCAGTGTGCTGAGGGTATCCACAGCTCTGGAGCGAGGAGGAGCTACGGTTTGTCCATCGGGGTGCCTGGTTGGCCCCAGGAGCAGCTCTTGGCAGAGAACCCATGGCCAGGAGGACAATAGGCAAAAAGCTTGACCAGTGCCCAGCTGTGGGCCTCCTCGGGGCAAGAGGATTGGCCACAGGGCCTCCTGGCACAAGGTTCAAGGTTCTGCCTCTAAGAGTAGGGCAGGAGCCTCAGCTGCCCCCACATGCAAAAGGCTGCCGATTATCCAGTGCTCACTGATGGGGCCACCTTACGCCCACCACGGCCTCGGCTCCCAGGGCTCAGAGACGCTCCCTTTCGTGGCTTGACTTCCGGATGCTTCTGGAGTGCCTTCACAGACACCCACCCACCCCAGAATCAGCCCCTGCGCTCAATCTCGCCGGAAAGGCAGCTGGGGGTCTTCCACACTTGGGAGGACCGGGGGGGAGGGGGGTGCACAGAGGACCTCCGGAATGGCCTCCCACTGGACAGGGAGCTCCTGGAGCGTGGAGGACAGAAATACAGGCAGAGGCCTTTGGGACGACATGGGCGTCCCTTTCGGGTTTTCTGATTTGAGCATTTCAGGTGTTGGATGGTTTTAAATGGATGTTAATCACTGATATTTTCACCATGTTTGAACTCCTGTCAATATGACAAGAGTCCTGTAGGGCTGTGGTGGGGTATAAATGTAATAAATATGACTGAATAGATATGGCAAACAGCTGGGGGAGGGAGGAGGGCAAGCAAGATGCCTCTCAACAGGACTGAGGAGAAAGAGAGAGGGAGGGAGGGAGGGAGGGAGGGAGGGAGGGAGGGAGAGAGAGAGAGAGAGAGAGAGAACCTCCGCTGATGGGGCTTTAGTGCTCAGGACACAATTTGAGGCCCAGCCCTCTGGAGAGGCCACCCATCCTCCCCTTCCCCTGGGCTGTTCCCTAGGGAAGGGCTGTGGCTGCAGGCCTCGCGGGCAGAGCCAACGGGGTGGGGCGGGGGGGCAGGGTGTCCCCTTCCTGGGCCTGCATCTTCTCCGCCGGGATGGCCTGTGGGGCCCACCTGAGAGGACAGACCGGGCCTGTCGGAAAGGCAGGGGAGACCCATGGTGGGCAAAGCAGGCTCGGGAAGGGAGGGGCCCTCTGCCTTTCAGATGTCGGCCTCCAGCAGGTACTGCTCAGTGTAGTCCTTCGCCAGCTCCAGTCCCAGGGCCTCCTGGCAGAAGGCCGCCATCTCCAGCCACAGCTGGGGCTCCAGGAACAGCTGGCACATGACGCTTCCCCGCAGGGCGGGCACCTGGAGGCGCAGGTGATGGATCAGCTGGCTCTTGAGGTGGGCCAGGCTGCGGCCAAAGGCGTCGATGTTCAGGTAGTGCCAGTCCTTGCCCAGCGGGATGGAGAAGGGCTGAGTGCTCAGGGTGGCCACGGTCGGGCGGGCCTTCTGATCCACCACCCAGCAGAGGCTCTTCTTCTGCAGGAGGCCGAGGTTGCTCCGGGTGGCCTTGAAGGGCTGCCAGTCCTGGATGATGGTCTGGTTGGGGAGGACCTCCCTCCGGAAAGCCTCCTTCAGAATGACCTCCGGCACCTCCTTCTCCAGGAGCAGCTCCGAAGGCTCCGGGCTGAAGCCGCCCTCCGCCAGCACTGCAGCCTCCAGCCGCGACAGCACCTCCTGGGCCTGGAAGCGCACCAGAAGGATCCCCTGGAAGGGGAGGAGGGTTTTTCAGGGGGGGCGGGAAGAGCCTGGCGGGGCAACAACCAAGCCGTTGCCTGCTGGGGGGGGCCACTATGGCAAGTGCCCCTTCTCTGCCTGCTGGCATCCTGCCCGAGGAGACCCCTAGGGCTGGCCCTGCTTCCTTTGGCTTCCAGGGGGGTCCCGTCCAGTACAGACCCGGAGAGGGGGCTCTTTCTCCAGGCCCTTCTGGTCTGGCTGGATCCCCATTTGCTTTTGTCCCTCCAGGCAGCTTAGAAATGGGGGGGGGGCGTTCCCGGAAGCCAGGTCTGCAGGGAAGGCAACCAGCTGGGGAGGGCTTCCTAGGCAGCCAGTAGATTGCCCCCCCCAAGTGGATCTTGAGGGCCTTTTCCAAGAGGAATGGAAAGAAGGGGGCGAAGAGAAATGGGCCCAGCCACAGGGAAGGAGCTGCTGAGGCTTCCTGGCTGAGAAGCTGGGCGGCCATGGAGGTGCGCTTGCCAGCAGGGATCTCCTCCTCGCCTGGGGCCCAACAGAGACCCCAGCCTCTTCCCCAAAGAGCTGAGGCGGCCGCAGCATCAGGTGGCAGGCTTGGGCTGGGGAGTGTGCCTGCTGGCCGTGCCCCCGGCCTGGGCTGAAGGGCCGAGCGCTCGACCTCAGCTTGCCAGGCTGCCCAAGGCCTTGAGCCCTGGGCTCAGGTCCGCGCTCTCAACTGGGGCAGGCGACCGGCACCCTCTCTCCCAAGGGTCCTGCATCCACCTGTCCTAGGCCCAGCTGGTTCAGGAACAGAGCCCCAGCGCTTTGGTATACTTGGTCCCGCCCCCCTCCTCAACCTCCCCCCCCCCCCAGAAGGGACAGGTCGTTCCAGAGCAGGGTGTCCCTTTACCTGTTTCGCAATGATGCGATACTTCCTCAAGTCCTTGGGGCCCAGCTTGTCATCCCGGGTCAGGCGTGACACTTTGACTTCCGGATGCTTCTCCTTCACCATGGCGGAGCAGAATCGCTGCAAGACCCCAGCCACGCCTTTGCCACGCTCCCAGGGTGCCACGCGCAGTCCCTCCACCAGGGCGGTTTCGCCCGCATCAATGATGTAGACCGACTGGAGCCCTATCTGGGGGCAGATTGCGGGGGGGGGCGAGGAGCAGGGGGTCAACTTCCAAGAGGTCCGATGGGTGGAGCAAGCATGGGAGAGGCCCTGGCTCCACATGAAACACGGACACTCGGGATCCAAACTCTAATCAGCCCCACTGCACTTGTCCAAGGAAGCCCCCCAGGTTCCTTGATGGGGACCAGAGCCCCGCCTGGCACCTACGTGAAAAGTCCAGTGAACGTGGAAGCACAGCTTGCTTTGAAGGAGAGGGGAAGGGGTTTCTCCTGAGGGTCCTTCTTCTCCAGCTTCTGAAATGGGGGGGCATCTAAGCAGTGCTTGGCGAGTGCCTGCCTTGGCCTGAGTATTCCTTCCCAAGGTTTTTTTGGGGGGCATTCAAGTGTGGCAGATAAAGTAAAACAGCCGCATTACAGCTTTGGAAACATTCTGGATTTCTGCTTCAGAACTGTCTCTTCTTCCATTTTGAAGAACACAAAAGGGACTCCAGGGCTAACCCAATCTGGCCTCCAGCCAAATGCTTTTGGGGCAATGCACGTTTAGAAACTATTTCTCAAATTCAGGTTGTTCCTTCCATAACCTGACAAAAGTAATTGGGACCATTACTGGACACAATATATGCGCATAAGAAAGGGCAAGGTCACGTCTCCCCTTCTGCCTTAGGGGCTACTTCCCATTCTAGGGCCAAGTTGTTTGTCAGGACTGTAAGCTCGGCTGGGCTCTCCACTAAAAGGGGGGCACACCAAAAATTCTGTAAACCCCTCCTAAGAGTAGCGGACAAATCCACAACTCCACTCTAATGCCAGCCCTCTTGGAAACAGGAGGATGTGGCAGTGCACCTTGAACATCTGGAGGCTAGGGGTCCCGGGGCCATCCCCTTGGAGAGGCAGTAGGTTGGGCAGCCAAAGGCCACATGCCCCTTTCCCTCGGAAAGGATCCAGGTCCCTTTGTTCCACTGACCAATGCTGCTCCCCACCAGCCTCTCCCACCCACCCACCCACCCCGCTGAAGGGTTGGGGGAGGAGAGGCAGCGAGCCAGCTTCGCACGGGCCCTTACCACCACGCCGTTCTTCTTGGCCAGCACAACGGTGCGATTTGGCTCATGGATCCAGGCATGGTAGCGGCTTGGGAGGTAGTCGAGGCCCCCGTAGATCCCCTTGGAGATGGCCAGGATCTCCTCAAAATCTCTTTCTGTGGCTATGGCGAACTCCAGCTGCGAGTCGGCGGCACTTTCCAATTTCATGGCTTGCAGAGGCAACGGTGGCTGCAGGGACACAGAGTTCCATAAACACCCAAGGAAGGGCCACGGACGGGAGTCCCACAGCAGCCCTCTGCAAGCAGCCCGGTTGGCCTCCGGTAGGGTGCAGACAGGTTCTCTCGGGTGGGATGGAGAAGGAGGGTGGAGAGGGAGAAGAGGAATTGGGGATGGACATAAGCCTAGCAAGAGAAGGCGGCTCCATGATCCCGTGAGTCATCTGGTCATCTCTGCATAGCTGGTCCTTCCTGCTTCCCGCAGATTTCCACAGAAGCCCCACTTGGCGCCCTACAACCAAGTGGGGAGGGAGACACGTCGTCACAATACAGGCTGTGCCTTGGGGGAAACGCAGCCTCGGGATCTGGATGAAGCAAGCATATTCACCCTTACATCCGGCAGATCCAGGGAATTTGTGACAGTCAAAGCTTCAGCAAAAATTACTTTTTGTTATCCATGCAGCCACCATCTCAAAGGGAGAGCATGGACCAAGGGAAGGGGGGCATCGAGCTTTCAGAGAGAGAGAGAGAGAGGGAGGGAGAGAGAGAGAGAGAGAGAGAGAGAGAGAGAGAGAGAGAGAGAGAGAGAGAGAGAGAGAGAGAGAGAGAGAGAGAGAGAGAGAGAGAGAGAAGCCGCTGGCTGGAGATGGCTGGATGCAACCAAAGTCTGCTCTTCTGACCCCAGAGCTGGGCAGAGGCCGTCAGCCCAATGCCCTTGGTGTGACCTCTGTCCTGTTTCCCCACCATTTTCTCCTGGCTGACGGAGCCCCTCAGTCAAAACCCTCTTAAGACAAGAGTGGAACTTCAGCCTCACCTTCCTCACTCCAGGCTTCCTTCCCTGGCAGGTGAACTGGCCCACAAAGCCTGCCTGACAAAATCGGTGTGAGTGCGGGCTACATTGCTCTTCCCTCCCCCTTTTCCTTGCATTCTCTCTCTCTTTCTCTCTCTCTCTCACACACAGGGGGGGCGGGGGGGAGGGAGAAGGGCCTTCCCTTGCTCAGGTGATGAGCCCTGGAAACAGAAAAGGCACGAAGGGTAGCGCAGCTGTCATCCTTCCTTGGGAAACCCTGCAGGGCGGGGCTCGGAGAGCCAAGGAGACCCCCGGACCAAACACCGCTCCAGCCAGCCATCCTCCCCTGGCCGGCCCTTTGCGGGGGAAAGAGCTCCGGGAGGTTGCGGCCGGAGGGAGACGATCCCTCCCGGGGAGTGAACGGGAGGCGAGGAGAAAGCCGGCTGCCCCCCCTCCCCCGTCGTTTGCCTCCCCCGCCGCCGCCGAGGCCTTCCTCGCTTGTTGGAGCTGCCGGCCGCAGCCAACTTCCACTCCGGCCTCGGCGGCAGAAAGGAGGGAGGGGAGGGGGGCCAGCGCCTCACGCCGAATCCCCCCAGGAGCCCCGCAACCGTCTCCCCCAACGCCCGCGGAGGCCGACAGGCCGGTGCAGGGAGGCGCCGCCAAGATACCTGCTGAAGAAGCGCAGAAGGGCAGAGCGAGCCTCGAGCCGATGGCGCACCTGCTCGGAAGCTCCGGCGTCGGTCCTTTGCGCCCAAAGACCTTCTCGTCTCCCAGGAAGAATGGAGATTAGCTCGCCCCCCACATCCCTCCGCCCCGCCCACGGACGGCTTGGACGGGCGCCTGCTCCCCCCTCTCGTGCGCGCTTCTACGTCAGCGCCGGGGGAGGAGAGGGCGCAAGAGAAGAGCGTGGGAGGCCGAACGAGGTGGCAGATGCCGGGCACCGGCTGCCTTCAAGGCTCCAGAGCGGCGCGGGACCCCGCAACAGGGCTAGGGCGCCCACTGCAGGCAGCGGGTCCTCCTCTGGCAGAGCTAATGACCCCGGGCTCTAGTGGGGAGCCTAGCTGGGCTGGGAGGCCTGGGCCCTCCGCTCGCCCGGCCGGAAGGCATCCTAACTGGTGACCGGAGCCGGCGCTGGGCGCAAGGATGGGGGAAGCGAGGAGAAGTTGCTTTCTCCAAGCCCTGGAGAGGAGCGGGGGAACCTGAGTCGAGCGCCTCAGCCCAGCTAAATAAAACAAGGTGCATCTGCACGGCTGGGTCAGAGCCGCATTCCAGGCGTTTCATTTCATTATTTCATTATTCATTATTATTTTATTATATTTATGGGCAGAAGCAAGGTAGGGATTTCGGACTTTGGTCTGGGAGAATGAGAAGACTGCGCAGCCCAGAAAGCCACCGATGGCTCACCAAAGTGGGGCCGTTGGTACTGGAGGCACCAACGGCCCCACTCCGGGCACAGAAGGCGAAGGCCCAGCCCGACCTCTGGCGGGGCTCGGATGCTGGGAAAGGAGGAAGAGGGCGAGAGGAGGAAGAGGAGCACCACTTACTGTGGAGATAGGAGGAACATAAATTGAAAGGGCTGAAAAATCAGTTTAGGGACAGAGCGTCATGGAGAAAATTTGTCCACATGCTACCCAAGAGTCGATAACGAGTTGACACGTAAACAGTCCATCAATAACCAAATAACCAGGCTGCGCATCCAGGCCGGGGAGCCGCACGACAGCCCGTTACAGCAATCCGGCTGCCGTGGGGGCGCCTGGACGCGGAGCTGCGCCACCAACCTGCCGGAGAGGCGCACTTGGGGACGGCGTGGCCCGCTCCTGTTTGAAGGGCCCACAGTGGCCTCGGCCTCGCATTTGGGGCGCGGGGGGGTCTGGCCTGATTCTGACAGGCAGAGCTGTTTTTAAACTCCTGGGTGAGCCGTTCTCCAGGGCATTAACGAGTAAGTTAAAAGCCACTCCACGGACTATTAACTTGCACGGAGACCCCGGGTGGGACGGAATCCACCGGATTCTTTGGGGGTTGAACCTGGATGTTGATATGCGGCTGGCTTCCTTGCACCGGGGAATCCGCCCCTCCCCCATCCAGTCCCCATAGGTCCAAAGCCGCCCCGCAGACCGCTAGGCGAAGCTGAACGGACAGAGGCGCCGGGCTCCCGAAGCAGAGAAGGCGTCCGTTACTCCGGGAGCGCCCGCTTTCGTGTAGCCGGGGGTGGGGGAGCGGCTGGCAGCTCCGCTTCATGAACCGAGGCAGCCAAACGACCCCGAAGCATCTCCGCATGGTCTGCCGCGGCCACCGGAGCTCCTCGCGAGGACGGCGGGGAGCCCGCGCCAAGGATACCCCTATGTCTCGCCGCCTTCTCCGTCCCGCCGGGCGCGCCTACGGGCAGTCTCCCCTGACCAGCCCCCCACGATTCCCGCTCCAGCCGCTGGGCCGGTCTCTGCAGCCGCGTCTGCGCCTCCCGCTGGCTCCTCTCTCCAGGCGGGACGGGGGTGCCGCAGGGGCTGGTTCCGGGGGGGGGGGCGTTGGGGGGTGCTGGGTAGCCGGGCTGCCTCCGCTCAAGGCCCGCGCGAGGCTCCTCGCCTGCTGCCCGAGCTGGAGGTGCCAGGCCCACAGGGGAGGCTGCCGGAAGAAGCCCGCTGCCGACCTCGTGGCGCAACGGTAGCGCGTCTGACTCCAGATCAGAAGGCTGCGTGTTCGAATCACGTCGGGGTCAAAATCCTCCTTTTACTCCGGGCTGCGCCGACACCGGCAGGAGGGGGGAGTGCTCGCTCCTGGGCCCTTCGGGGGAAAGACGGAGCCTGCAGAGTATCGCTGGGGGGACGGGAAGCCGGCTCCGCTTGATCAAGGAGCAGCAGCAGCCCTGATCCGCAAGCGTCCGACAGGGGAGCTGCGAGGGGCTGAAGTTCAGGTCCTGGGGAAGTGGGGATCCCACGAGCAGTCGGGCCCCCGCGCGGCGCCCGCTCCCCAGCCCTCGAAGGGGCCTCCGCCTCCTCCTATACCGGCTCCCGTTTCCTGCTCGGGCGGTTTGCTTCTTGGTTTTGAAACTCCGCTCCAGGATTGGGCCGTCTCCGTCCCGTCCAACTATAAAACTCCTGGCCGGGTTTTGCGACATACTTATGCCAGCTTGCACTGAACAGCCCGGACCGCGCGGATGCAAACCGGCGGGTGGCGCCGTGGCTTAGTTGGTTAAAGCGCCTGTCTAGTAAACAGGAGATCCTGGGTTCGAATCCCAGCGGTGCCTTCTTGGCGATCTTCTCCCCTTTTGCTAGCCGCCGACTCATTTTGCGGGTTGGAGGCCGGCGGCGCCGCTGGCTGCAAAGCGATGGCAGCGCTCGGAAATAGAGACGCGCCAGATGTTTCCCGGCCGGCCCCAAACGCTGCGGAAGAAGACAGCGGGGGCGACGGCCCTTCCCCCCGCAGGGCATCCCTTGAGGGCGGCCCTTTCGCGTTGGCTCAGATTCAAACCCTGCAGAGACACCGCGGGGCAAAGCGCCTGCCGATTGACAGCACGGTAGCGCGGCCGAAGGGTTAGCGGTTAGCGGGTCAAAGGGAAGAGCCCCCCCAATGATGCCCCCCCGCTGCCCTCCAGGGGTCAACGAGAATGGAGCGCGTGGCAGGCGGGGGATGTCTGCTGATCCCTACCCGTCGGCTGTGCCTCTCTCCTGGGTCCCCCACTTAGAACAAAGAACATGCAATCCTGGGGTGGAAGGGACCTTGGAGGCCTTCTAGTCCAACCCCCTGCTCAAGGCAGGGTGTGTACCACCATCCCGGTCAAATGGTTTGCCCGGTCTATTTCTGAACACCTCCAGCGATGGGGCACCCACCATTCCAGGGATTGTTCTGTCAGAAATCTTTCCCCTCCTTCTAGGTTGCGTCTCTCTTTAATAACCTTCCACCCATTAGCTCTTTTCCTGCTCTCTGGTAGGGGGAGTGTAAGTCAGCCTCTTCTTTTGGGTGATAGCCTTTCGAATACTGGAAGACAGTTATCGTGTCCCCACCCCCCAAAAATGTTTTCTTTGATTGGCTACACATAGCTCTCATTCCCTCAACCCTTCATTGTGCGATTCGTCCTCCAGACCCTTTATCTTCTCTATGGTTCCTTCCTGCACTTTTTCTGGAGCTCAGCATCTTTTTTATATTGTGGTGACCAGATCCGTATGTAGTTTTCCACGTGTGGCCTCACTAGTGCAGTATAAAGCCCTGTCATCGCTTCTTGTGATCAGGCTATCCCTCTGTTGAGTCAGCCCAGGACAGCGTCAGCCTTTTTCGCAGCTGTAGCACATTGGTGGCTCATATCTAATTGTTTCTTCACTAGGACTCCTAGATCTCTCTCACAGTTGCTGCTGTTGAGCCAGGCACCACCTTGTGTCTGTGCATTTGGCTTTTCTGGCCTAAGTGTAAAACCTCACTTTTCTCATGGCCGAATTGTGTTTTGATAGGGTCCAGTGTTTATGTTTGTCAAGATCCTTCTCAAACTCGAATCTATGTTCCAAAGAGTTAGTGATCCCCACCCCCACCCTGCTTGGTGCGGTCTGCAAATTTGACGAGTCCCTATCCCCTCATCTAAATCATTGATGAAGATGTTGAAGAGAACTGGGCTCAAGAGGTAAACTTGGGGTTCCCCACTGCATGCTTCCTTCCATGTAGATGTAGTTCCATTGAGGATTATACGTTGAGTGTGATTGGTCAGCTAGCTACGAATCCATCTGGTGATGATCCTGCCTACCCCATATTGTTCTTTCTTACCAAGAAGCTGTGATGTACTTTGCCAAATGCCTTGCTGAAGTCCACTTGGGTGAGGCCCGGCTGACATGCAGCTTGCCCTCCCCATCCAGCAAAGTCTCCAGCCAAGAGGAGGGGCACCTGGCCTCTGGCCTCCTCCGTAGCCTCCTTTGGCCCAAGCTCCCCGTGTCCACTTCTGACAACTGGCACGGCCGCTGGGTTCCAGAGCAGCCCCACACCCACTGTATGCAGAAACCAGACGTGGGTGGCACAAGGTGTGTAACACTCTTTATTGGGACTGGGGAGCGGAAGAGGGGACCCCCGCCTGAGCCTGCAGCAGAGACAGGCGCCTGGCTCCCCTGCCGGGGAGGGGTCCCTAGGTGATGAAGAGCTGCTGCGAGGGGGAGAGGCCGCTGTGGCCCTTGTGCTCCTCGAAGAGTCGCTGCAGTGCCTGGACATAGAGGGCGTGGTAGTGGTCCACCTCCTCCGGGTTGGGGTGTGGGCGCAAAGGGACAGGGATCGGCTTCCCCACTGCAAATGAGAGAGAAAATGTGTGCGTTTGTGTGTCTGTGTGAGAGAGAGAGTGCAGCCGAAGGCTGGCTCTGCCTTGCCAGCGCAGGCTGTCTTCCCACAGCCCGGAGAGGGGGAGGAGATCCCAGGCTCACCCACAACCGTGATGGGGGATGGATGGGGCAGGAGCCCCCAGCAGCGGCTGAAGAAGAGGCTGCGCCCCACGAAAAGGCAGGGAGCGAAGCCGGTCAGCTGCTTGAAGCCAAGCTGGAGACGCCGGAGGAGGCTGCCCTCGGGGAACTGCAGCTGCCGGAAAATGTCATTCTCTCCAAAGGAGAAAACGGGGACGAGGTCTGCGCTGGAAACAGAAAATGGGGAGATTCTGCACAGGGCCCCCCCCGTGCGCCCCGAGTGGGGCTCTGCACTTTGGGCTCTCTCAGCCTAGAGAAGAGACCTCTTCCTCCAATAGGTGAAGAAGTCGGGGACCCCCCAAAATGTGCCCCCAGCCCGCCCATTCCAGGAGCCGAGGCTGCAAGGAGACCCTCACCCGTGCTGCAGTGCCAGCCGCACGAAGCCTCGTCTGCCTGAAAGATGCAGCCGCTGCTGGCCCAGGTTGCAGTCCAGGGCCTCTGAGGCCCCGCCCACCACAATGACCACCGCGTGTCCAGGCCCCGTTCGGAGCAGGAAGTCCAGGGACTTCTTGCTGACTGGCACCATCCCTGGAATGGGACAAGGAAGGTGGGAGGGGCGATCCCTAAGTTGGGGGGGGGGAAGATCCACTTCATTGCATGACACTAGTGCCCCTTCCCATGGTGGCTGCATTCCCCACCCTGGGCCAACCAAGGCCTCTGGAGGACAAACGGGGCACCTGGAGCCGTCTTTGCCCTCTGCCTGCCAGCTTAGGGGGCTCCTGACCTCCCCCTCCCTCCCTCCCTCCCTCCCCTCCCCTCCCACCAAGGAGATTCCCTTAGTCGGCCTTCCCAAGGACAAACATCCTGGTCAAAAGCAGAAAGGTCCAAGGCGGGGGACGGGTCCTCTCTTAGCTCAAGGTTGTGACCCAAATACACCAAAGAGAGGGTCACTGCAGCAGCCCCCCCCCAAAAAAAATCTCCCAAACCACAAAATGCCAGAACAGATGGCCCCTGGCCTTGGAGGTTTAAAGGACGTGGCCCTCAAACATTGGCCGAGAAACCAGACGGGGGGGGGGGGTCTCGGGCTGGGGCGAGAAAGGTTTCCCACCTGCGCTCATCATGTACTCGCGGTACACGGGCAGGTAGAAGAGACCAGCCAGGAGGGCCAGGCTGCAGGTCAGGCCGGGAAAGGCCCGGGAGATGCCACAGGCCTCCGTGCTGAAGGCAGAAAAGGCTCCCGCACAGATGATGCCGTGGGGGTGGGAGCCCAGGACGTAATTCTTGGTGGGCGGCAGTTCGGCAGTCTTCACCAGCTGGGGAGAAGAGAGCAGGGGGAGAAGAGGACCGCTGTCGGGCTGCCTGGTCTTTCCCGCACTGGTGGCCAGCCACCCACGGGCGGAGCCTCCCTCAGTGCAAGTGGCAATGAGTTCCACAGGCTAACTGTCCCACCCTTAATCTGCTCCCCATTTTCCAAGAAATCAAGAAGCTGGTCTTGTGGCCCTTTCTCCACCCGCACCTGTGCTGCTGGCTGGGGCAGGTTTTTAGCTGGGGCCTTTCCTGGTGCTCTCCCGCCCCGCCAGAGGCACCCTGCTTGGCTTTTCGGACACTGGCCAAAGGCACGCCAGCCCCTTAAACTGGGTCCAGCGGGAAGCAGCTCTTTTGGGGGGGCTGCACGGGGCTGGGTCCCTTCGAAGTAGACCAGCCGCTGCGCCACCACCCCGCCTCCTCCTACCTTGATGGGGAAATAGTCCCTGTGCAGCTCCCAGATCTTCCAGCGCCTCATCCAGTCACTACGACGGCCTCCTGCCAGGACAAGCACAGCGGCCGAGCGTGGGTGGGTGGTCCTGCAAGGGGAACAGTGGGGTCTGGCTCCCCACAAGTCCTGCCTCTCCGTGTTGGCCTTCTGATGGAGGGAGGAGGCTGGGTTTGCTGGACCGGGGCGGGGGGGGGCGAGGGGGACTGACTTTGGTCCAGACCCAGCTTCCCCCAGGGGAACTGGCGTGGCTAAAAGCCCTCGCAGAGCACTGTAGTTCTTGTTTTTCCCTGCCCCCTCCTCCCACCCTCCACAACCGCATCCCATAGGAAAGGGGATCTGGGGTCCCAGCTCGAATGCTGCCCCCCTGGGGAGACACAGCAAGGGCCCCCGCCTTTCTGCAGGAGAACCAGGAAGGGGCCTGGCAGCTAGAAGGCCAGGTGGGCAGCCCTGGGCTGGGGAAGAGGGGGGGGACTCCGGGGGGAGCTCAGCACCTTGCACGGGGGTGTCCAAGTCCACAATCCACCAGATGAAGTAGAGCACGCTCAGGGACCAGAAGGAGGTGAAGAGCAGGTAGATAAGAAGCAGGGTGAAGAAGAGGCCTGGGGTGGGGGAAGGGCAGGCTTCACATGGGCCCCCTACCCCGCCCACATGCCTCCCTCCTAGAGGCAAGACTGAGAAAGTAGGTGAGGGCCCCCGAGCTCAGAAAGTCCTTGGGCCGGCCCCCGGGAAGCATGAGACCTCAGGCCCCTTTGCTCTGAGGGGCCACCTTCCCCCCAAAAGGAAGGAAGGTAGCCTGTGCCCACAGGCTCCCCCCACCCGCTCCTACCGAAGAAGAGGAAGGTCAGCACCCACTGGAGGACGCTGAGGGCCTCCAGCTGCCTGCGCAGGGTCATCTTCTCCAGCTGACCTGTGGGGGGATACAAAAGGATCACCAGTCCCGGAGCAGCCACGACGCCCCCCCCCCTTGATCTGGGCGGTGGAACATGGAAGCGGCCATGCGGGGGGGGATGGCTGGGTGGAGTCCCCGGGCCAGGCTCTGGGTCGCTGCCCAGGCTGTCCAGAGCCTGCCTGCTCCTTCCGCCTAGCTGCAGGGGAAGGACCTACCCCTGGGGGGGAGAAAGGCGCCCACCCGCCCCTCCATCGTGGCTCCACGTCCTCCAGACAACCGCAGCTGAACTTTGGCCTCCAGGCAGGCAGGCAGGCGACCTGGGAGAGCAGGTGCCGCCAGCAGATAAGGAGGGAGGCAGGGTCAGGCCACCACACAAGGCCCGCCTCCCTGCCGCCCGGGCCCTGCGGGGAGCTGGGCTGCCTGCCCCCCACCACTCGTCCCCCACTTAGCTCCCTTCAAGGAACCAGGACTCCTCCATGCAGTCCCTGAAGGTCGGATGGGCTCAGAAGGGGGGGTCAAAGGTCAGCCGCCAGCAAGGCTCAGGGCTGGGCGGAGACACCTTCATGCCCAGGTTTCCCCCCCCCACCCACCCAAAGTCTAAGCTGGAGATGAGACTCCTCACTTCTCCAATGTGGTGTGAGTTAAAGATTGCCCCCCCCCCCGTTCCCATAGTCCTACCTCCATTTAATTTTTAGCACCTGAGACGGCCAACGGCTTTATGGAGTCCAAGGTGGGAGCGCATGCCGCACATGCTGAAAGGTTCCCTTGCCTTCCTTCGCACCCAAGCCGGCCTGGGTTTTGGGGGGAGGGGGAACCCTGCAGCAGCGGAGGCAGCAGCCCCGGCCTTGAGGCAGGGACAGATCCCAAACCCTCCCTCGGCTGGGCCCCGTCTGCTCTGGGCCAGCCCGTACAAGGGAGACTGCGCCCCCTCCTGGCCAAACGCGGTTGCTCTCTTTGTCCCATCCCATCAGACCCCAATTGACACCCCCCCCTGCAGTCGCCTCTCAATCCAGGGCAGCCCCACAAATGCGACCCAGAGAAAGCCCATCACTGGGGACCTCCACCCCCCACCCCCACCTCCTTCTAAAGAGGCTTTGCCCCCTCCCATGCTCCCTCTTGAAAGGCCCCACAACATAACCCACCCCAGACACATGGATTCAGCCGGCTTCCCCAGACTGGCCAGCCAATCAGATCCCTAGGATTCCGGATCCCAAAGAAATCCATCAGATGTCCCCCTAGGGAGTAGCCGGGAGTTAAAAAAAATTGGATGGCCATAATGGATTGTTGGGGGCAATAAGCTGACTTTGTAATAATGCCACTGGGGGGGGGGAAAGCCCTAATAAGCAGGCATATACATAGAATGAAGGCTATTGCTAAGCACATTGATTTGTACTTTAAATTGTAAGCCGCCCTGAGTCTTCGGAGAAGGGCGGGATATAAATGGGATTAAAATAAAAATAAATAAAAATAATCGGAATCACCACAGCCAGCCAGCCCGCCCGCCCGGGGCTGCTGCAGCTGTCCTGCTCTCCAGAGACAGGTGGGGCTCCCAAAGAGCACCTTGAGCCACTCTTCCACAGAGGCTGTGCTGCACCCGGGATGAGGCACCATAATGCTCTGCCCCAGGACGCCTGGAGAGTGGACTTCCCCCAGGGCGAACGTAATTGCAAAATCTGGCCAGAGGGGGGAGCAGCAGCAGCTGAGCACCCCCCTCCCCGCCCTGGGGGTCACTCAGCCTGGCTGTGGAAATGGCTCCGGCCAGCCGGACGCAGGGCTGGGAATCCCATGGATGTGGTCGCCAAAGGCGCCCCAGATGCCTCTTCTGGACACCCAGCCCTGGCTGCTGCCGAGCGGTGCAGCCCAGGACACCAGCAGCAAGTCAGCTGCAGCTGTCAAGAGGGGAGGGGGGAGGCATCTGGATCAAAGCCTTCTGTCTCCCCTGCACTGCTGCACCCCTCCAAGATTGTCTGAGAGGCAGAGGACAAGAAAAGGGGACCCCACCCCCCCACCCCGCATTGGCCACCTTTCCCAGCAAGTCGGCCAGCCTCGGCCCAGCCCTGCAGTTCTGCCCACCCAGCCCGGTGGCTTCCTCCGTGGCTGCCAAGGTCTTCCCCCCGCTGGGCCACGACAGAGCGCCTGGGGAGCCCCTGCCCCAAGGCCAGGCAGAACCACGGCTCCCCAAAGGCCCATCCACAGCAGATCCCCATAGGGGGCGGTGCCCCACATTCCTCCCGCCACCCCGTTTAGTCTCTGGCACCCCAAGCAAGCTCCATGCTGATGCAGGGACTAACCCGCCCCCCCCTCCCAGCAGCATAGCTCAGGGACTCACTTGAAGCCCCACAAGGCCAAACTCCTGGGCTCTGGGACAACTGGGCTGCCCCTTAAGGGCCTCCGTGCACCCCAACAACCCTCTTCCTTCCTTGCTGGCCAAGCAGACATCCCCTCCCCGATCTCTCCTTGCCTCCCAGAACAACCAGGGTTCTTCCTCCTCCTGAGGCCTGTGGGGAGCAGAGGATGTGTGTGTGTAGCTGCCAAGCCTGCCATCAACCCCCCTCCCTGGGCTCCCACTGGAGATTCTGCCCTCGCCCCAGGTTTTTGGCTTCACGGGTGCTTCCCTGCCCCCAGTCCTGCCAAGGCCCTCAAATGCCCCTTGCAACTCTGCATTGCCCCCCCTCTTCCAATTATTCCCTGCAGTTCTGTGCAGGCTAAGCGTCTCTTTCCCCCCCCAGTTCCTGCCACACAGGTCACCCAACCTCTCTGACCAAGGGGGAGACAGGCCCCCTTGGACAAGAAACGGAGCCAAGCTCTTTCCTGTGCTTGCTCTGAGGAGGGGGCTTCGAGGCTGGTCTCCTCCTATGTCAGGGGATCCTGGAAACAACCGGGGGGGGGCAGGCACAGCAGTTTGAGAGGGCCTTGGCTCAGACACCTTTCTGTGGGGCTGGACTGCTGCCACCAAGCCAGGATCGCAGGACAGGGCATTCCTCATGAAGGCATGGAGACTGCCTGCCAGATGGCAAGCCCCCCCCCCCCCACGATCACTGACCGCTGACTTGCCAGAGATGAAGAGCATGGCTAATTCTGGAAGCTGCTCTTGGGCTGGCTCCTACCTGCTGGAGCCCTTTCACAGGCCCTGGCTGCTCCCCTTTCAATAGCCCCCTCCCCACTTTTCATGGTTTTTCTGGGAAGCTGAGGTGCTCAGTTCGTAAGAGGCAGCCTGGCTGGAAAAGGTAAGCAAGAGAGCTCTGGGACTCATTTGCCCAGGTCCAGGCCACACCTGCTGGCTGCCTCTCTGGCGCTGCCCCGCCCAGCGGGCGCTCCTCCTCCTGCCAGATGCCCAAGATGCCAGCAGCCCAGCAAGTTCTCCTGCACTGGCTGGTGCAGCAGCTCCGGAGCAGCCGATCCCAAACAGGCCCATAGGAGCCCCACTCCTTTCTCTGAGGGGTTTCAGCAGGGTGGCCTCTTCCTACCAGGATGGCTGCAAGCACCAGGGCTAGATGAAAAACCAGCCCCGGCCTCTCCCGTCTGGATCCCTGCCCTTCAACGCCCGCTAGGTCAGCCCCGGCTCAGATGCCCTCATCTATCCCAGACCCGCCCTCTTCCTTCTGGCTCTCACGGCTTTGGCTACCGGTGGCGGTTCTTGCTCTCCGGCAGCCCCGAATGCAGGCGGGAGGAAGGCTGAAGATCTCCCTGGCTCCTGCCCCCCCCAAGCCCCGCCATCCCCGGGCTTCATCTACCCTTCACAGCATTGAGTGCTCCACTTTATTTCTTCCAAAGGAAATGCCACAGTCGAGTGCACGACACACAACACTGTTTGTGCGGCAGCAACCCAGGAGTTCAGCCTCCTCCACGCAAGAGTCCCGAGAACAAGGCTGCTTTTAAGGCGGGCCTTGTGCCTGCCCTCCGTGCTTTGGCATCAGCACCCTTTGATGCCAATTCTGCAGGGTCAAGAGCTCTGCTCCCAGCCATCCTCTGGGCACTACTCCGATGCTGCCTGGCCACGAGGGAAGCTTTAACCCAACAGCTCCAGAGCATCTTTGGTGAAAGCCAGCTCCTCCTGCAGCTGCGCAGTCCTTTCGCCTGGCCCAGGTGTTGCCCCTCCGTGGCCCAGGCTGGCCCTGCGTGGCGGGCTAGGTGAGCGTCAGGTGCTTGTCTTGGGGCAGCCCATACTTGGCCTTGTGCTCCTCAAAGAGCTGAGTCAGCTTCTCCAGGTACGTCTCATGCAGCTCATCAATGGCTTCCCGGGTTGGGTGCGGCATCTTGGGCACCATAATCGGAGCTCCCACTGACGGGGGGGGCAGGCAAGACATGAAAAATTGAATGAGGGGTGGCAGAGACCCAGGAGTGCCAGTTCTTGCAGCCAAGGGGGCTAAGCAGCCCCAATGCTCCTTCCTCCTCCCCCGCTCCTCTCAGTAGCCGTAGCCCCCTCCTCCCTCCGAAGAGGCTTGGGCTGCAGGAGCACCAGCCTCCCATGCACAGGGAAGACCTACTGAGCAGGGCTTCCCCCCATCACTGCGAAGAGCCTCAGCCCAGGCAGGCAAGGCCAGCGTTCAGTCTTGAGGGATCCTGGAGAGTGCCACGTGGCCCAGAATGGGCCTTACACCCCACAGAATTAGCGAGAGGGCACGGAGCAGAGTGTCTGCTGGAAATGGCCAGCCACATCAGCACTGCCACTTCACGTGGTCAAGCGCCTGAGCTGCCTTGTCCCACAGCATTGCAACAGGGAGAGAGAACCAATCTCCAGCCCTCCTCCCCAACCAAAGTCCAAGGCTGCTGCCCTAGTGAGGGGCTGGCCCTGAGCAAATTGCAACACACAGTCCAGCAGCTGGCGGTTGCATCCCCCAAGGGAAGTCAGTTTGTCTGACCTCCAACTGGGAGAAATGCTGGCATATATGGGGCAAAGTGCTAGGAGACAGACGGTTGCCCAAGGCGGGGGCAAACCCACCCCAGAGGGGCTCCTTTCTGTCATGGGCAGCCACGATTGATGGATCCAAACAGTTCCCTGGCAACTGACCAGCCCAGCATCCTCTCGGCGCCAAGAGCCGCAACAGACACACTCACCAACTGTGTAGATGGGTCTCCGGAAGGGCAGCAGGCCAAAGCTGTATTGGAAAACGCCCCGAGCGTGGAAGAGGGGCAGGGCCAGCCCCATGACCTTCTGCAGCCCTTCCTGCAGCCTGCGGATGAGGGAGCCTCGCGGGTTGGACACTTGATTGAAGAGCTCGTTCTCCCCGAAGGAGAAGACTGGCACCAACGCTGCTCTGCAAGGAGGAGGGCCGAGCCTTGGTCAGAGGGAGGACCGTCCTGCTAGTTGGACCCAGTCCTGACCATGCCCAGGTCTCCCACCCCCACCTTGCAGTGTTCCCAGAGGCCCCCTGCCCCTCACCCGTGTCGTAGGGCCATCTTGATGAAGCCTTTGCGGCTGTGGAGCTGAAGGGTCAGAGCCCCCGGGCGAGCGTCCAGTGACTCAGGCGGGCCACCCACGGCGATGACGGCCACCTGCCCGCCCCCTTCATAACCAAGGAGGTAGGAAGTGCTGGCCTTATCTGAAGAGATCAGTCCTAGAACGAAAAACGCAGAGGGGCTCAGAGTGTGATGGTTCTGGCCATCCTCGCTGCCTTGCAGCCCCTTTGCACCCAGATGCCCCCTAAAGAGCTCACCCCCGCTCATGATGTAGTCGCGGAAGAAGGGGACCTTGAACCAGAAGGGCAGCATCAGGAGATGGGGGGTTAGCCCTGGGAAGAGTTGGGAGAACCCCGTGGCTTCGGTGCAGAAGTTCCCAAAGGCGCCAGCTACCAGGATCCCGTGGGGGTGGAAACCAAAGATATAATTGTGGGAGGGGTCCAGCTTTGCCGTCTTCACCAGCTGCCAGCGGGGAAAGAAAGCAGAGCAGAAACAGTCAGTCAAAGATGAGTGCTGAGATTACTGAGGCATTACTGGAATTGAGGCAGTGGCCCCACAGGTGACGGACCCTGCAGCGCTCCACCCCAGGATGACACACACACACCCCCGGGGAGTTGCCGAGGCTGCTTGCATTTTTCCAAGCCAAAAAGGTTGAAAGGAAAGAGATGTCCCCACAGGGAGGCCGCAAAGACTAAGGCCGGGGCCCAACACCCAGGACTGCTTCTCCGCTCTGCCCAGCTTCCCCCTCTGGATGCCATTCAGCCTGGCAGGTGGGCGGAGGTGTGTGACTGGGGAGCATAGCTGAACCAAGCTCTGCCTTTAAGGATGCAGAAAATAAAAGATCTGGAAGCACAACCTTAAGCTCAATAGGCCTGAAAGAGATGAGGGGTGGACCCCAAATACTTTGGGGGGGGCAGCTTCAGCCAAAAGTCATTTTCAAGACTGCCTCGGGGTTCTCTCTCTAGGAGCACTTGGAAGGCAACTGAAGTTCACAAAAGCTTTGGCGGACTTAGTGGGAGACACTACCACCAACAAAAAACGTTCAGAATAAAAACACATCCTGATCTGCCCAAACAGGAGGAAATTTCATGCCAATAAAACATTTGGGGCTAGCACATTCATGATGCAGTTACAGACAGGACGGTCTAGATCTGCGAAAACGGATGCAGAAGAGGAGGATCAAGGAAATTAGTAAATTTGACAATCCAGCAGCACAGCTGCCTGAATTCTCACTGGCTGTTAGTTACATCTTAAGGCTACCAATTTAAAAAATGGCACTATTTATTTTAGAATATTTATAAGCAAAACAATATTTACTACAACATTTATACACAAGTGAAAACTAACAGCCCAAGAAAATGCAAAAGGTCAGAGAACTATGCTCTTCAAGGGTGGCCTAATTATTAAAGCTGCCATCCAAACTGCTTCATGGGATGTGGTGTTTTATTCTACTGCAAATGATTCCCAAATCATGAAATCAGTGGATCACTTCATATCAGATTTTCATGGTCCCTGTTTGCCTATTAAACCAAGACCTTTTAAACTCCCTTCCTGGCTCCGCTCTCTTTGGAGGCTTTTCATCCACTCTCCGGCAGCTACCTGGCAGGGTGTGTGTGTGTGATACATCCTCCTCGCCAGGCACCCCGTCTGGGCCAACCCAGGTCCCCTTCTGTCTCACCCCTCCTTCTCCAGGCCCAGCTAAGCTGTCCAGGGACGGAAGTCTACCCCCCCCCGCCCGCCCGCAAATTGCCTTTTAATGTAAGGTTTATGCCTTTTAATATAAGCTTAGTCTAAAAAGGGGACGCAGAAAGGATGGCATTTGCGGAAGGGGGGCTACGGAGCAACACCAGCTTGACAATGGGGGAGGAGCCGAGGATTAGGTCGTGCGCTTAAAGAAGGGCGACCCGCACCGCGCTTGGGTGGTTCTCCCCAAGGAGTTCCAGCACCGCTTCGAGCCCCGCGTTCTCACGGCCCGCAGCGGTTTGTTGCCAAGGCCGTGTTGGTGGAGCCGGCGCCCCTCGAAGAGAGAAAGTGGGTGTCCCGCCAAGCCCGACCCCCCCCCCGCTAGCACCAGGAGCCTCCTGGTTCCTCTGCTCACCGTGATGGGGAAATAGTCCCGGAAGTATCGCCAGACGGCCCAGCCGCGGACCCAGGCGGAGCGGCGCCCTCCTCGAGACGGCGTCTCCCAGTCCAGGTAGAGCCAGGCCGCGTAGCCGAGCGCCAGCAGCCAGCCGTCCCCGAGCAGCAGCACTAGGTAAAGCCCCAGGCAGCACTGGGCTACGAGAGAGGCAGCGGGTGACCCTCTTCTCCGCCTCGCCAGCCCCCGAGCAGCGGCAGCTGCGGCACTCTGAACATGCTCAGGAGCCCGCCGCTACTGCTACTCCCGCCCGCGGACAGCCCCAGCTGAGAGGAAGTGGCTGTGTCCTGCGGGGCTGGAGCAGTCGGGGTTTGGGAAGACAGACCCGCGCGAAGCAAGGCGAGCCGCCGCCCGCAAGAGCCGAGCCGGGCGCTGCAACTGCCCGCCCGCCCCCGCCTCGGGCTCCCTTCGCGGCCGTCGGCCCGCCGCCCCGCACTGGCCACGACCGCCGGCCAGCGCTGCCTCTCCTGCGACCTCCCCCGCGGCCGGGACACAGCCAAGTTTGTCGCTGCCGCCGGCACCGTCCCGTCCTCACCCAGCGCCAGGAAGGAGAAGACCCACTGGAGGACGGCGGCCGTTTGGAGGCGCCGCCGGAGCGGCAGGCGCAGCGGGGCGAACCGCAGCCACATGGCCAGCGCGACGGGGTCGGGCTCCTACAGGTTGGCCGCCGAGGGCAGCTGCAGCTTATCACGGAGAGACGAGCTCCCCCTCCTCCCCCCCTCCGCGAGGCCCCGCCCCGGCCGCCCGTAAGCTGGCTGGTCTAGGCGAATCGGAGCCGGTCAAACGAGTCGGCGCAGGGTGGGGGAGTGGCCTGGACTGGCCCCAAACCCACCGGGAAGGGCTCCAAGCAAGCCGCTGACCTTCGCCCAGCCCCCCCTCCCGCCGCCCCGCACGCGTGGAGGAGAGATGGGTCTGAGGGCGGCCGCTGCTATTTCTGGCTTCTCCCGCCCCAGGCCTGGCGGGCGGTGGCGTCTTCCTTCCCCGCCTCCGTTTTTGGGGTCTTTGCCGGCAGCCTGGAGGTTTTCTGCTGGGGCTTCTGTTCTCTCCCTCCAGGGAGCCTCCGACTTTTTGCCAGGGAGGCCTGGATCTCACTGCTGTATCTCTTACAGGAGGGTCCCCCAAGACGGCACAGGTGGGAGCAGATACAAAGTTCCCAATCCATGAACACCTATCTTGAGTGTGTGCTCCGTGTCGCTCACCCCTTTCCTTGCACCACTCCAGAGGAGGTCGCAATCCATGCCGAGTGCTGGCCAGGCTTGGTTTGGTCACCAGCAGATTTGATCCACGGGGCTTCCAAGAAAGTCTTTCACTAGCCCAGCCCCCGCTTGGTTCCAGCCTTGCAGAGATTCCCCTGCAGAGGCTTGTGGGGGAGTCCAAGGGCCGTCAGCTCCAGTGCAAGGCCAGGGTCCTTCCTGGCTCGTAGCCAGGATTGGGCTCTCTCTCTCTCTCTCTCTCTCCCTCTCTCCCTCTCTCCCTCTCTCCTAAAGAGCCTTGGTGGAGCAGTGGGCTAATGCCTCCTTAAGTAACACCAGCTGCCTGCAATTAGTGCAGGTTCGCATCCCACCAGGCTCAAGGTTGACTCAGCCTTCCATCCTTCCGAGGTAGGTAAAATGAGGACCCAGATTGTTGGGGGCAATTAAGCTGACTTTGTAATAATGCCGCTTGGGGTGTGTGTGAAAGCCCTAATAAGCAGGCATATACATAGAATGAAGGCTACTGCTAAGCTTGTAAGCCGCCCTGAGTCTTTGGAGAAGGGCGGGATATAAATGGAATTAAAATAAAATAAATAAATAAAATAAATGCCTGCAAGAGGCCTAGTCCTCTGACCTTCCTGGATCTCTCTGCTGACCCCTTGTGGGAAGTGGAAGGGAGACCCTCTTAGAAATCCCCACCCACACATGGGGAGCAGCTCCAAAGACTGGGAATGAATTTGGACCAGAAGCTGCAGCTCCTCCTGTGATGGACTTCGAGTGGCGCTCCCTTGCAGGAACTGGGGCAGCCCATGAGTTCCACACTGGACCACACTGCCTGCTGCCCTGCCCAGGGGCAGCTGCTGTGGGCTGGAGATTTTGCAAGGGGCTCAATGCTGCTCCCCCCCCCTTGCGGCAGCTGATAGTCTGTGGGAAGCAGGCCAGCTGGGCCACGGAGCAATCCTGTGCCTCTCGGAGCCTGAAGCTGAGTGCATCCAGAGGGGGAACTGCACAAGAGGAAGTGGCAGCCAGGCGGGCCCCATACTTGGCAGAGGGAGGGATTCTAAACACTTAGCTGCTCCCTGTCACTCAGGGAGAACACCACTCCTCTGCCGCCCCTCCCATCATGACAGCTGCTCCTGGCTGGAGAGGATCTGCCCCTTTTCAGGGGGATCCCTTGTCCTTGGCCACCTCTTTGAAAAAGAGTGGAAATCATGGTTGCTGGGCAGAATGTTCTCTCCAGGATCAAAGGTCTTGGGAGTAGTTGCTGTGGAACATGAGCCTTGGGGTAGGAAGAGGGGAGCCAGACAGGCAACTTCAGGCAACTTCTGCATTCTGGGCAATGACAGGCTCTTTCTGTATGGCCACACAACGGTCTCTTAAGGCCAGCAAGAAGAGGTTGACTCTCTCCTGCCAGAGGTGTTGCAAGAGTGGCATGAAGATTGCTGTGGCGCTCCTGGAAGCCTCTCCCCAAGGGATCTCACAGCACTTTCCCCAGCCAGGGAGTGGGACCCGTGAGGAGGCCACAGACACTGGAGGGAGGGGCCTCCCTGGCTGCTGCCGCTGCTGCTGCTGCTGCTCTCCGGAGCTTCTCCCTTGCTCCTTCCTGAGCAGACTTGAAGCAGCTGCAGCAGCACCAGCACCAGGGCAGAAAGCAGAAGATGTCTTTCAAGAAAAATCAGCAGAAATTGCTTGCAAAAATGTGTGATTAGCTTTATTAAGAACAAACGGAATCTATATCTATCATCTATCTATCTATCTATCTATCTATCTATCTATCTATCTATCTATCTATCATCTATCTACTGTAGTAGAATACTGCAGAATAGTACAAATTACAATTGTAGAAGGCTGCAGTTTAGAAAAATTATAAAGTGAAATCTAATTTTAAACTAGGACAGCTTTTAAGACCATACTCTGGAAGCTTCATTGTCAAGTTTCTTTTTTTAAAAAAATACTAAACATTTGCATTCTTTTTTGTGACAGGAACGCTTCTGTGTAACCTAGACTTGTAAAAAGCTGGTTCTTCAGGGAGGCAGGCACCCCCAAAGCGGGCATTAGGAGGGTGTGGGGGGTATGTGTGTGTGAGAGAGACCAGAAGACAATTGTTTGGTGGCTGCCATGTGTTTTTCTGAATGTGCTTCCTAATACAGACCCCTGTGCTTTCTCTTCTGCCCAGCATTCTGCAAATAGCCTGAACCATCCATCAGGGGAGGCACCTCTGGAAAAGAGGGGCAGGACACCCTAACCCCACCCTCTAGTCTGCATCACCTGCCTGCTTACTGGGGGGGATGCTTTTTTTTTTGCAGAACGGGAGTTGCACATGGACTGCGCTGTCTTCATGGACATCCTTGCCTGTTCCCACACTCACAGGGCCAAGTGGTCAGAGCTGGTGCAAAAGGGTGGAAGCCAAAGAGTAGGACTGGGGGTCTCTGGCCAGCACCAACACCTGTGCACCGTGCTACTAAAATGCAGGTGGGGTGATGGGTCAGCAGTATCAGAAAATGGCCTGAAGCAGGGGTGGAGGTCCTGGGAAAACAAGAACACAGCTTCTGCTTCTTTACAGGTAGATGCCTGGGGCTGGAGGAAGGGGGGGAGGGCAGAGTGCCAGGAGGGGGGCCTCTGCTTTTCGTGGTGCCATCTTGGCACTGGCTCCCATCAAGGCAGAGGCAGCTTTTGTTAAATCTCGGTGCCAGGAGTAATGTTAATTTACACCACCACTCCGAAACCCCAAATCGTCTGGTGGCAACAGAGGATGCAGGAGCTCAGCAGAAGGTGAAAGAGGGTGGAGATCAGCTCCCCCCAGCGGGGTCCCAGGGATCCCCAACCCCAATTAACCCCCAATAGAGGTTTTTTTCCTTCCTGGCCAGACGTTTTCGTCTCCCGTCCTGTTGCTGCCGAGGTTACGCCTGCTTGCTCCCCTTCCCGGGGGTTCTGGGCTGATGCACCCGGAGTGGTTCTTCGACGGCTACGCCTCCAACCGCTCTGTCGGACGCTACGAAGCGCGGGGCGGTAGCGGGCAGCCAGTAGGGCCTTTCCGGAAGGGAGGGGGTCGTCTGGGGTACTGATTTCAAGAGGCTCCGCCCGCAGGCTCGCCAAACCCGACACGAATCGGGAAAGCGGGGAGGGCCGGGAGCGGGGAGTCGGAGCTCGCCAAGGGCTCCAAATGGATCTTCCTTCCCCGTCTGGAATTCACCAGAGGTCCCCCTCCCGGGGCCCTAGGCGGTAAACGAGGGAGGCGCTGCTGTCGGGAAATTCGGGGTTCCCGAACAGGGTCCCTGTCCGAAGGAAGCCTCATTTCAGGGCTGATACCGCTGACTTGGAAGGCGTGAGCCGAGGGGTGTGGGTGTGCCACGAAGAAGTGGCCCCGCCTGGGATCTTAATCCAGTGATTCGAATCTTCATTTGATTCAGTGATTCGATCAATGATAAGCCCGGATCCCTTGTGCCCGGGAGGTGCAGCAGCTCCTTCCGTTGCGGCGGGGCGAGGCGGTCCGGCGGGTGGGCCGGCTTTCTTGCCTCCCCTCGCCCTGTGAGCTCACGCGGGCTCACAATGCCTCCCCGTCCCCCGTGGCGCTCCAGCCCGCCGGAGAGCGGGCACCGGCAGCTATGTCCTGGCAGCAAAGCCTCTGTCGAGAGGTCGGCGACGTGGTGGCCCGGCTCTTGGGCGGCGCGGTCCTGCTCTGCGTGGTCAGCAACGCCGTCTTTCTGGTGAGGAAGGGGCGCGGGCGGGCGGGCAGCGAGGCTCGCCTTACTGCCTTGGCCTGCCGGAGAGAGGCGCCCCTCTTGGAACGGGGAGGGCCTCTCCGCCTCAGCGGAAAGAACCGGGGAGCGCGCGTGCTGCCAGGCCCCGACGTGCCGCTCTTTCTCTCCCCAGTTCTACCTGCCCTCCAGGCGCAGTCGGCGCTCGGACGGCCGGAGCCAGGCGCAAAGGAGCGAGAGTCGTCAGCCCGCAGACTGCCGAGGTTCGGGAGCCGGGACTTTGTAAGGGGGTAGCCGTGAGGCTCGAGGGACGGCGGGGAGAAAAGCGGGAGGCGGGAGCCGCAGCCTTGCCGGCGGAGAGAAAAGCGCCGACCGCCAGGAAGGGCGGATTGACGCGCGCCTCCTGGCCCCTCTCCCTCCCCAGAAGGCGGTTCGGCCGCCCAGCACGCCTCACCCGCGGAGCAGCGCAGCGAGGCCCCCTCGACAGACCGCAGGCGACCGACGGCGGGACAGAGAAGCGGCAGCGGCCCCAGCAGCTGGTTAGGCACCGCCTGGGCGGAGCAGAGGCGGCCGATGGTCTTCTTCGTCCCCGAACGGCTTCCCAGTCGCACTTCCCAGACAGCGGGCAGCCTCTGGCCTCCCGACCCCGATAAACCGGCCCAAGCGACCGCTGACACCCGCCCGTTGCACAAGCCGAGACTCCGGGAGATGGGGTCGCTTCCAAGGCAGAGGGCGCTTACTGCCGGGCCGCCCGGAGGGCAGTAAAGACACCACCTGCAAAGGCCAAGCAGGCCGCGTGTCTTTCTGGGGTCCGCTGTGGGGGGCGGGACCCGTGGCTGGACTCCCTCTGCTCACCCGGTGCAATCTGCACCAAGGCCGCTTCCCAGTTCTACCACACCCCTTTCCAGGGCTTACCTTCCCCCAGAGCCAACGCCCAGGGCGGATGGGTGGGGAGCTTGGGCTCTGCCTGCCCCCCAAGATTGGCCCTTCAGGAGCGGCAGCAGCAGGATCCTCAGCTGGAGTGGGGAGACAGCTCCCCTTGGCAGACCCAGCCCCTCCAGCAGGCCTGAAGCTCCCCAGGCTCTTCCAAACTTGCATTGACGTCCTGCATCCCACACCAGTGCAGCCCCCTACCAGGGAGCAAAGGCCTTAGCAGCACATTGGGCTCAGCTTCTAGAACCCTCTCCCGCCACTCAGGTTATGCCCCCTGCTAGTCCCCGAACAAGACCCCCACCCCCATGCTGTTGAACAGGCATGTTTATTAAGTACTGGAAAGTATTTACAGCAAACATATTTTGTCAAAGGCAGTGGAAGGAGCACCCTTGCTACTCATGCAATGGGGAACCACCATCACCCCCTTTCTCTCCATAGGTGGGCAGGACGAAAGGTCAGTCCTCGGTTCAGGGCAAGCTTGGCCCATAGCGGCGCTCTCCCATAGCATTGAAAGCTGAGGCGTGGGACTGTAGCCCACCCACAGATGGCAGGTTGTGAATTCTAGCGGGAGGGCTGTGGGGACTCGGGCACCAAGCCCTGCCCCCCATTGGTGGCTTTGGTGAGGAAGGCGGTGGCACCGGTGGTGGTGCTGGCACCACCTGGCAACTGGGGGCTGCTGCTGCGTTCCTGCTTGAGGGCTCCGCTGGCGAGTCCCAGGCTGGGCGGAGCAGAGGACGAGGGGGAGAGCTGGGAGGCCCCCCCTTTGCCCTCTGTGGCAGGCGGCAGAGAAACCACAATGTACTTCTGGACGCTGCCTGAGATGGGGGGACTGGGGGCTGCCTGCGCACCAGAAACCAACTTCACAAGGGGTTGCGTGCTGGGCACTGTGCTGGTGACGGGCGAAGTGGAGGTGCTGGCTTGGCCACCGCTGAGTGTGATCACCTGTGAGAGCAAGAGGAGGTCAGAAAAGAGCCCGCCTGCCCGCCTGCCCCCCCACCCCCTCCCACAACGTACCTGCTGGGAAGTGGAGGTGCCAGAGGCAGAAGACATGACAATGAATTTGGTGGGCGGAGGCGAGGGCTGCGTTGGGGTGGCCGGCCGGGTTGAGACGAGGGTCTGCACAGGGAGGGTGATAGAGCCGGGCACCTTGATGATGCTGGGTGCCCGTGTGGCGCTGCTGCCTCCTTGGGCTGCCTGGGAGAGGGTCAGCGTTGGACGGGGCTGTGCAGGAGAGGAGAGGAGAGGAGAGGAGAGGAGAGGAGCAGACGGTTAGCCCTGCCTCCTGCCACGTTTGGGAAAGCCAGGGGAGACGAGTGACAGTTGATCTACCTGGGTGATGGTCAGCGTGGTGCGGTTCACCTGCTGAGCCTGCACGGCTGCCTGGGCCCGTGCCTTTACCACGTTGGTGCAGAGGAGGGGCCCCAAGGCGCCATACTCGGCTCGATAGGCCTCCTGGTTGTCTGGTGGGGGGCGCAGCTTGGCTAGGACGGGAGCACAGTGCTTCTGTGGGGTGGGGGTGAGAAGGGAAAAGATAGGTAGCCAAACTCCCAAGGAAAGACACACACACCCCCAGCACACACGGCTGGACCCTTTTCTCCAGAGGGAAAGCAGGCCCCCTCCGGACGAGACAATTCAGCCTCTTCATAGGCACTGCTCGGGGGAGGGGTCCCTTCCCTTACCAGCAGGAGACTCTGAACATGGTCGGCCCCGATCTTGTCAATATTGCTGACCACAGGACCCTCCAAGACGCTGCGGACACGCTCCCCCTCCACCTGCAGCCGCGGCAGGATGAGCGTCTTGATCACCTGGAGAGAAGATCGGAAGCAGTCTGGGCCCCCGGCCAAGCTGGCCCAAGCAGGCCCCTCCTGGCTCCACCCGGGCGTCCACTCACATCAGGCCCCAGCTCCGCCAGGCCAGCGATGGACCCATACCGCGTAGTCCAGGGCGTCTTCTCGTCCACCCAGCTCTGGTGAGCAAAGGAAGGGAAAGAGGCGTGAGGAGGAGCAGGAGCAGCAGAAGGCGGGGCTGCAAAATGCCCTGGGCCTCCCCGGGCCCTGACCTTGGTGAAGGTTTTGGTGATGCGCGACTGGATGTTGTTGGTGGTGGTGCTGAAGTTCTTGCAGATCTGGGCGATGAGGCGAGCGGCAAAGTCTCTCAGGGCCCAGTGGTTGTCCACGTCTGGCCTGAGGCAGAGCTGGCGGCTGACGATGCAGGTCATGACTGCCGGGATGATCTCGTGCAGCTGCAGCAACGGACAGGACCGCGGAGGCCCCTCAGCGCCAGTCCCCTCCCTCCCTCCCCTCCCCCTGCCCCAGTGCTAGGGAAGCCTCTGCCGCTCACGTATTTCTCCAAATACAGGGTTGGATTGTCCATCAGGGCCTTGACCATTCGCATGAGGTAGATCAGAAGGGCCAGGTTGTTCTGCACCACGTTGACCCGCACCTGGAGGGACAGGAAGGTGACTGTGAGATGAGTCTCCTGGCAGATGCTGCTCCGTGTCCACTTTCCCCCAGCGAAGGCCTCTCATCCGGTGGAGGAGCTGAGGAGCTGGCCAGGCTGAGTCCAGGGCAGTTCCAAGGTGCCATTACTTCTTACGTGGTCTAAACTGCCTGGATGCTGGGCCGGATGGAAGATTGTGAGGAATTCTGAATATGGTCAGGCCCGACTATGAATACAAACTGACCCATCTTTGCTGCGGGGGCTTCCCAACTAAAAGGCCCCCCGCATCTGAGCTGAGCAATTTATAACCAAGCTACATCTCGGAGCCAGAACACTGGCCCATCGGGTGCACAGTGTCCCAGGCTGCACCCTTCCCAACTGCAGAAACCCATCGCTCTCCAAGGCTCGGGGCCACCCTGTGAAGGAGGAGGGAAAAGAGCTTTTTCTGCCTTTGCCAAGAGTCAACCAGGAGGTCAAGGACTTTGCTCCAGGGCTGGCTTCCGAGCATCTTCAAGCAGGCACTTGGCAACCTTGGGATCCCCGAGGATCCGAAGGGTTGACTTATTCCCAAGAGCTTAATAGCAGGCAGAACTATTTCCTCCTCCCGAAGTCACTCAAGTATGCTGGCTCAGTGCAACTCTTCCAGCCCCCTAGATATAGGAACAGCCCCCCCCCCACCTTAAAGAGCTGAGGACACGGAAGGCCGCAGATGGAAAGGCAGAGGCTGGCAGGCTACCTCATCCTTCAACCAACCCCCCGTGGTTTGGAGCGACAGCAAGGATCTGGCGAAGGGACCGGGAGTCCCCACCCTTTCCCCTTACCCCTTCAGAAATGAATGTGCTGAATCGGGGCAACATCTGGTACAGGCCGGGGTCTGTGGCAATGCTTTGAAGGGCTTCCTGGGGAGAGAAAAGTTGGGGGTGGGGGGGTAAGAGCAGAACTGGGGTATTATGCAGACTACCAGATGGAAAAGGGCAGTTTCCCCACCACCACACACACAGAGCTTTGGCAAGAAGCCTGGCCAGTTCCAGGGGAGATGATGTTCGAACACCACTTTTCAGGCAGGCGAGGGAGATTCCGCCCATTCTTGTCAAAGGTCAAGGGACAGGAACCTGGACTTGGCCGAGGCAGGCGCTGTCCAAGCCTGGCCTGGAGACGGCTCCCAGGCCACCTCGCCCTTTTCTCCAGCGTGTGGCTAGCCAAGGGGGAGGGAGCGTTGTCGGCAGAGGGAGTGCTCCTGGATGCTCACCGCACGCTTTGCTTCACAAGACCCCACACAGGCTTCGGTGATCTCCTTGTAGTACAGCTGTTGCTCCACGGAGAGCTCGTGGATGCTGCGTGGCTTCAACTTCAGAGGGGCTCCTTCCAGAAGGGGCCCCTTCTTCTCTTTGCCTGTGCAGATGAAGAGAAGGTAAAGGCAAAGACTGGGCCCTGGGCGTGCATTATCTTCGCCTCCCCTCCCTACTCCGAGGGAACTTCCAGGGACCACTGAGAGGACACACAGCCTTAGCCCACGAAGCCACGGGAAGCAAATGGTGCGTGGCTCGGAGTCCAAGACCAACAGGTGCAACTCGGTGCCCGATGCCACTGTGATAGTCAGGGGTTCCTCCAGGGAGGGCAGAGGGGGGAGAGGGCTGCTGCTGACCTGTGGGAGATGCCCGCTTGCTCCCATCGCTATGAAACGCTTCCTGACCAGCAGCTGCCCACCACTCCTCCATGGAGCACCCCCGGCATAGAGGTTTGGGTGCCTGGCAAAGCCACATTCTTAACCAATAGTTTGCAAGCTCTGGCTGGAATGGTCAAGGGTGACCACTGGTACTTTCCTGAAGGCCCAGGGAGCAAAAGAGTGCCTCACTCTGGGATGGCAAACCTCCTGCATGGGTGCCAAGCAAGGGGGCTTAATCTTTGCCCCTTAATCTCCATCCCGCCCCAACTGGACTCAGACTGACCTTTGCTATCAGCTGGGCTGGCACTCTGTCCTTTGCCCTTAAGAGCACCTTCCTCCTCCTGGCCCGGCTTGGCTCCCTTCAAAGGCTCGGTGGCCTCGGCTTTCTGCTGCTCCTTGGGGGCTGCAAAGGGAAGAGACGGACTGGGGTCGAGGCTCAGCAGCAACAGCTTCCAAACCAATTCTCTTGCTTGAGGCAGGAAGCCGCCTGCCCTGCTTGGCCTTTCCACCCCGGGGTTTGTCACTCACCCGGAGGTGGATTTTCTGGGATTGCCGGTTGAACTCCCTCAATGCTCAGCCAGTGTGCTGTTAGAAAAAGGGGAGAAGCTTCAAAGAGAGGGAGATAACTGGTGTGCAAAACCCTGGCAGTGTGACAGAGTCAGATTGGAAGAGAGGTCAGGAGGGACAAAAGTTAACAGCTTATAAACATAAAGCAGCACAAACTCCAGGATATTTCAATGCCTTCCGGTCTGCCTGCTTCTGCGTCAGCAGCTGCTCTGCTCAATGGCATAAATACAGCTGGATGCTGCGTGTGCCACCTGCCCTCTTGCTGTGGCCAAATGAAAGGGGGGGGGAGGAACCTCCAAGATGACAAGAGGGTGGGAAGAGGCAAGAGAAGCCCCGCATGCTCTGACTATGTCTATTGGGGCACCCTCCCCAAATACTTCCATATAGGTGCAAGAGATTGCACAGACCGTGTGGGTGTGTCTGCCAGGGCATTTCCTTAAACAGGGATCTTTCCACACTGGGGAGCCTGCGGGCTTGATGGCTGTGGCCCCTTTCCAGCTGGTTCCTTCCAAAGCCACTACGGAACACCACCACCCCCCTCCCGGGGAAAGAGAATACACAGCACACGAGCAGCTTCGCTCCTGGGGAGGGATGCTGTGCTCCGTCCCCTGGCAGGAGGTCACCCATCTTGAGAGCCAGACCTCTGTATCCCCACGTGTGCCTTTCAGGGGGAGGTGAGAAGCAAAGGAAACCGTCTAATCAGGACCGGAGAACTCAGGACTTTCAGATCTGGGGGGTAAACCTCTGCCGCAAAGAGCTCCCTTTGTTGCATGGGGGGGGCTGCCCCGATTGGCCCATACTCCGGCAAAGGCCTTTGGCGGCTGGAGGGGGGGGGGGCTGGGGTCGTGCCCCGAGGAGGAGAGCCGCGGGAGACCCACAAGCGCCCCCTCACCCTTGAGGCAAACGTCGAGCGGGACGCGGGGCAGGGGCGTGTTGATGATGTCGCTCAGGTCCATCTCCTTCTCCTCGTAGAAGTAGAGCTCGCGGCCTCCCCCGCTGGCGTAGCGGAAGGGGATGAACTCCTGCGCGTGGAGCCCGTAGAGCGGCTGGAGGAGGAAGAGGAGGGGAGGGGGGAGGGGGAGGTGAGGGGGGAGGGGCGGAACGGCCGAGCCCACCCCCCCACTCCCCGCGCCCAGCCCACCCCCTCCCCAGGCACCTCCACGTTCTTCAGCTTCAGGGCCAGGTCGACGTCGCCCATGGTCAGCAGCTGCCGCTTGCCCAGCCGCATGAACTTCAGCGCCTCCTGCGGAGGGAGAGGGAGAGGGGGAGGGAGAGGGGGAGGGTGGGCGCCGCGGGGGGGGGAGGAGGAGGAGGACCCCCCCTCTCCCCCCTCCCCCGCCTACCTGCGCGATCTCCTTGATGCGGTAGCTGACCTCGTCCGCCAGCAGCTGGCACGTCTCCTCGGGCACTTGCCCGATGCCCACCGACTCGGCCATCACCTTCATGGACTCGGTGGGCAGCTGCGCGCTGCCCACCTTCGGCTTCTTCTCCTCCGCCATCGGGCCCGGGCCGGGCGCGGCGCCCGCCTGACGTCACCACCCGCCGGGCTCGGCCGGCGCATGCGCGGTCCGGCGGGGCGGGGCTCCGCTCCGCCTCTGCCCGCCCGGCGGTTCTTCGGCGAAGGCGCCCCCCCCTCCCCCCTCCATCCATGGCCCGTCGGAGGGCGGCCCCGCTGACCCTGCCCGGCTGCCCGTACTCGGTGTCGGTGGTGCAGGAGGGCTACTGCCGGGCGCAGGCGGACGGCTCCACGCTGGCGGACGGGACGGTGTCGCTGGTGCTGGGCCCGCGGCTGACCCTGGTGGACACGGGCGGGCCCTGGGCTCGGGAGCGGCTGCTGGCCGGCCTGGCGGAGCGGGGGGTGTCCCCGGGCGACGTCCGCCACGTGGTGTGCACGCACGGCCACTCGGACCACGCCGGCAACCTCAACCTCTTCCCGCGGGCCGAGCTGATCGTGGGCACGGACGTCTGCCAGCCGGGGGGCCGCTACCTGCCCACGGGGCTGCGCCGGGGAGCCCCCTACCCGATCCACGCGGGGCACCTGGAGGTGCTGCCCACTCCGGGCCACACGGGGAGCGACGTCAGCCTGCTGGTGCTGGGCACCGCCCTGGGCAGCGTGGTGGTGGCCGGAGACCTTTTCGAGCACCGGGACGACGAGGAGGAGTGGGCGGCCCTGAGCGAAGACCCCGCCCGGCAGGCCGAGAGCCGGGCCCGCGTCCTGGCCATCGCCGACGTCGTCGTGCCGGGCCACGGAGCCCCGTTCCAGGTGTTGAGGGAAGGAGCCGGCGGTGCGAGCTGATGGCGGCCTTCAATAAAGGGTTGAATCAGGGCGAGTGGTGGATCGTTCCTGGCTAAAGGGCTGCCCCCCTCCCTGCCCGACCGGGGGGGGGGCGGGGCGGGCGCGTTTATTGATCCCCAAAGCAGCGGGGTTGGGGGGGCAGCTGGGCTTGGAGACTTCTATCAGGACAGCTCCTCCCTTGGTTGCTGAGCGAAGGGCACCGTTCCTTTCCTGGGCCTTTTTCAGGCTCATTCCCTAGCAGGGACCAGCGACCAATAAGGCTCAGTGGAGGGGAAATAAAAATCTCTGAGTCAGAACGGTTTCCTTGAAACGATGGTCCAGTCCAAAATGACCAGCTAAGAAGAGTTGCAGCTTTGGGGCAGGCTCTGGGTTGGAGGTTTGCCTCCAGGGAAGTCGGGGATCCCTTTGCAGACGGTTGCGTCCAGGTTAGCTAAGAGCGCAAAAGGATTTAAGGATAGGAGTGGCGTGAAGGGACCGATCAGGAGAAATGGATTAGCCGCCTTGGCTCATCTGTGGAGAGACCCTTTTCTGCCCTGGTGGTCTGGGTGGGTCAGACCATCCTCCCACTAGTGTAAAAAAGGAGAGCAAACCCCACTCCCTACTGGCGCTGATGGTGCTACCTACTTTGGTAATGAAACCACTGCAAGAAAACTGCCAAGCTCAGAGCGTCCTAAGGAGCCAAGCTCAGTGCCAGCCTCCAGTATCCGCTTCGTCCCGCTGGGATCTTCTGCTGAGGCAGAGAGAGTAAAGGAAAAAGGAAAACACACACACACACACACACACACACACACACACCTGATCTTTCCAGAGCAGCTATGTTTCTCAGGGAGGCCTGCCTAGAGGGGGAAGGAGGACTGGAGGATGGGCTACTGACCTCCATCCGGACCCCTTGCCTAGTGGGCTTGTCTGCAATGGAAGGCATCTGGACAACAGAGGTCACACCTGTCTCAATTTCGGCTTCTAAGTAAAAATGATCCTGGAATCCATTTGCTGAGAAAGGTATAGTTTAGCATAAGTCAAATGAATTGCAGCAGTGTAAAGCCAGGAGTGAGAGTTTGCACCAGATTTTTGCCCGTTAAGTTCCCTCCGTCAGTCCTTATCTCTCATTTTCCAATCACATTTAAACAAGATGCTTTGGAAACAGTCGCTCTACATCTCCTCCTCCTCTTCCTCCCAGGGAAAGCACCTTGAAGACTCTGGACTGGAGAAGTTTCACTCTCCCCCAGGCCCTCCCCCCTCCCATCCAGCTCCCCCCCCCTCCACGGTTCATAGCAGGCTGGCAGGGAGGTGGCAGTTCTGACAACAGAGCTTAAAGCTCCCCTTGGTTTCCTGGTAGGTGAACCTGATGACAGTGCTTTTGAGCATGTCCAGAAGGCTGTTGCAGGAAGGATGGGCACAGAGCCAAAATGAACCCCTACCAGGCCTTGGAGGACAGCACCGGACAGAAGGTGCAAGTGAATCCCTGGCGATCGTCCTGCAGCTGCTGGGGCCAAATCGGTGGCTGGCTCACTGTGCTGTGCAGCCCAGCAGAAAACGGGTTAGTTCATCGGTGACCTTAACCCAAGTGCCCATTAAATCTCCTTGGGCTGCACGCACCTGGGAGGGGAGGGCTGTTGAGTGGGGGAGGGGCAACTAATCATTCCTGCTGTTTCACAGTATTCTGCCCATCTGGTCTTCCGGGCACCCCCTTCCTCCCCTCCCAGGAACCAGAAGCATGCAGAAAAGCTGCTTTGCACTCAGCTGGCAACTGTTTGGTCTATTGCTAAACTGAGCTTGAGGTTTGAGTGTAGTCCACTAGCCGGGTGACTTGTGTGCCTCATGTAACCTCAGCTTGAGTTACGTGCCACACAAACGTGAAGGGTCCTGGCTGGGGAAAGATCCGGCAAGTGGGAGGGGGTCATCTCCTCAGCAACTCCGGCCTTGGTGCAGTCAAGCAGGGTGGGGCCGGAGGGGCAGCTACAGCAGGAGGAAGTGAGGAGTCAGCTGCTCTTTGCGGGCTGGAAAGGAAGAGTGAGTTGGCGTCAGAACAGCTGCTCATCCATTCCTGTCCTCTCCCTGCTGAGGGAGCCCTGTGTTCTCTTGCCTCCCAGCGAAGGCTCCCATTTGGGCTGTGCTCCTGCTCCCTGGACTGAGGTCTGCGTTGGTTTGGGAAATGGGGAGGGGCAGGGAGAGCCTCGGGTCCAGCACACCCACCCCCTAATCTCCCCTCCCCCTTTACCTCTTACCCTGGCTGAGCAACAGAGGGGACATCCCTGCCTTGGCCTGGCCTCTGGGATTGGCCAGGCACGTTGCTCAGCTGGGGCAGCCAAAGCGGTGATGCCTCTGGGATGGGAGAGGCTGAAGGCATCCCTGTGCAGAGGCCTCTCCTAGCCCCACTGTTACCCCAATGTTTTTGCTGGGGGGGCAGCTTCAGTCACATCAGCTTGGGCCAATTGCAGTGGGAGACCTGGCTCTGGTAACAAAGGAACCCAAACAGTGGGAAAAGTTAAATGCAAAGTTTATGAGATAAAACATCAACTGATAATTAAACGCCTGGGAAAGGAAGTTGTACATCTATCGATACTAGGGGGGGGGGCAAAGTAACACCCCTCCCCCAGAGGACACATTTTATGGCCTGGCAGGGGTGCTGCAAAGGGCCTGCCCCCTGGGCCTCCAGCAACTCCAGAGGGCTGTGCTGGGTCAGGCCAGAGCCAGCAGGCGGGGTCCTCAGGCCAGTCAGTGCCTCCTGCTCCTGCAGATGCCCTGGTCCTGATCTTGGGGACCAAGCAGTACGAGGGTCTGCTGCCACTGGCAGACCACTGGGGTTTTGTGGTGCTCGCCCATCTCGCTCCTGCTTGGCGCTGGGGCAAGCTCAACCAGGCCCTCAGGCTGAGCCCAGTCAGCAACTGAGCATGTTGTCCAGGGCGGGCCCAGTGGGAGGATTACCCCAACCCATAGCTGGCTTCTGTGTCCTTTTCATTTGAGGGAAGCGCCCTGTGAGGCTTAGGAGGGTGAAGGACAATCTGATTAATTTCCTGCCTGTCCACTGAGAGCTACAGATCAAGCAACTCCCCTGCCCACCCCCACCCCCCCACAGGACGGTGCAGAGCTGTCCAAAGCACCTCCCTGTCCCCGGCTCAGTTTCCTACTTTCCAAGCATTATTCTGTTTTGCTTTGGTTGTTTCATCCTGCTTGGTCGTTTGAGAGCCTGGCCTGCAGCCCTCCCGTCAGCTGAGAGGCAAGTGAGGGAAGAGAGGGCCCGGGCCCTCCCACCCAAGCAATTCCTTGCTTTACACAGACACACAAACTAGAGCCTAAAGGAGGGAGGAGCCCAACTTTGCACACCCTCCCACCTCCAATGTAATTGCTGAGGGTGGGCCACACCTGGGTCAGGAGGCCAGAGACAGAGGCTACTTAAGATGTGGGGCAGGCGGGGAAGGGCAGTCGGCACCTTCAGTTCTCCCCTTGGCTTCAGCAGCAGCCGCCATGGCCGAGGAATCCCAGCCCGAGAGGCCTCTCCTAAGGGCCACTGAAGAGCCTCCCTCCTCCATGCACTCCGTCCTGATTGGTAGGCTGCTCTTGCTCCCCACACCTTGGCTTTGCTGGTACTCCCCCATCTCTAGAGTGGCCTAATCTCTCCCTCTTCCTCCTCCAGTCCTAGGAAAAGTTCTCTTGGCTGCGTTGCCTCTGGCAGGAATCGCCATCGGTGAGCGGAATCCTCACCCTGTCCCTGCCTCCCCACAGCCCCTTCGGCTCGTCTGTCGCCCCTGCTCTGGTGGTGCCCAGTCCTTTGCTGGGCCCGCCCTGAAGTCGTCAGCTCCTGCAGGGGCTCCTTGAAGAGCAGAGCTCTGGATAGCCTGCTGTGTACGCTCTGCGAAGCTATCAGTCCTACTTTGCTGAGGAAACTGTAGCGGCCCAAGCCCTGCCTTACAAAGCACTGCCGGCATTGTGCCTGGGTGCGCTGGGTGAAGCAGGCCTGCAGGGTGTGGTGCTCAAAAGGGCCAGCGGGCTGCCCTTCCCAAGACACCAGTGCCAGGCAAGGCCCTGAGGAGCCCACTTGGCCACCTGCCTCGGCCGCAGGCCCCTCGTTCCCTCCCTCCCAGGCTCGTCGCTCCTGGCTGGGGGCTCTGGAACTGAGGCAGCTTTGCAGGCCATCCTTGCTGTTGGGCTGTGGGGCTGGGCTGAATGGGGCAATGGAGACTGGGCTGGGCTTTTTCTCCCGAGCCTTCCTTCCACCTATACCTGCAGTTTGCACATCTCCCTGGGTTGGGGTGCAGATACCAATTAGAGCCATGGCCAGTTTGAGAGTCTCTAATTGGGAGGTGACCCAGGCTGCCAAGCTGACTCCCAAATTTGAAGAAGGGGTCTTCATCTTCAGCTTAACCCATGTGGGCTCCTCTTGACACAGGGAAGTACTCGGGGCCGGGGGCCAGCGAGAGGGATCCGCATTCTGGGCACCTCGTTGAAAGAAGGTCCAAGAATCTAAGGTGCTAATCTTTGCTCCTCCATCCCCAGGAGCAGTCTATCTCGGCCAATGTCCCCGGCAGCCTCTCCTTCCCATTTACTTGATCATCCTGAGTGCCGTCACACTCCTGCTCCTGTTCCTCAGCTGTATTCCCTGCGGGGACGGCACCAACCGACCAAGCAAGCTACTCAACTGTTTGCAGGGAACGGGCTTCCTCTTCCTCTGTGCCTGGTTCATCGCAGGTAGGGGGGGGCTACTGATGGGGAGGGGCCAGCCGGGAGCACAGAGCTGCCTGGCCTCTGCAGCCTTTAACTGGCCGAGCCGCCTGGCTGTGACGGTCCTCGTGGTGGTTTGCTGGGCTGAAGGCTGTTAATTGAGCTCCAGCCGGCTTTGAGGTGGCTTCTGGGGCTGACGGGAGGAAGAGGCTCCCCTGCCCGCGGCAACAGCGCCTTAGGAACAGCTGTTTCTGAGCCCAGACTAAGCAGGAGTTTAGAGGAGCTGGATGTGGGGCATCAGGGTAGCCCGTAGCCCTTCCTGGTCACTTTCCTCGCTTTCCCCGCAACAGGCAACGTGTGGGTCTATTCCATCTACCCCCCCGACTACGAGGACTTTGGCCAGCCTGGCTTCTGCCAGCAGACTCTCTTCCTCTTCGCCTTCGGGGTCACCACCGCCATCCACGCGGCCTTGGCCGTCGCCCTGCTGCTGGCTCTGAGCATCCTCGTCGGCATCCTCGTCCTGAACGCCGTGGTCTCCGGCCGCAGGCGCGGCGGCTGCAGCGGGGGGCTCTAGCAGCCCTGCGGCGCCCGTTTCCTTAGCGGAGCTCTTTGCTAATAAACCTGGATGTTGCTAAGCCGCCTCCTTTCTCTGGCCCGCGTCCGCGCCAAAGGCCGCTCGGTGGGGCGGGGGCTTGGGGAGAGGCCGAACTCCTCCGGGTGGCCGGAAGCGCTCTGGCCGACGGAGCTCTTCGCCGAGCCTCCTCGACGCGGGTCCTCCCGAAGCCCGAAGGAGGTTGCAAGATTGCGGGGGGCTCCCTCCCCCCCGCCCTTCCCCAGCGGAGAAGCCCCCCCCCCAGTCGCCGCTCAGGCCCGGGAGGAACCAGGCTCGGCGGAGCATTGACGGCCTCTGCAGCCCGAACGGCCGAGCGGCGGCGGCGGCGGCGGCAGAACGGCCCCCCCGGGAAGGGAGCCGAAGGGAGGGGGCTCAACCCGGGGGGGGGGGCGCAGCGCCCGCGGGAGAGGGAGGAGGGAGAAGGCGGGGCCGCTCCCCTCCCGGCGCGCCTTGCGCGGGCGTCACCCGCAGATCTCGCGCGAATCCCGAGCTGAAGCCTCTTCCGCCCGGACCTCCCTCACCGGAAGGAAGCGCCCTGCGGACTCTCCAGAGGACGGCTTCTTCCGTTTCCGCAGCGGTCAGCGGGCCGGGCTCGGTTTCCGCCCGCGTCTGCTCGCGACTCCGGCCGGGCATGGTGAGCCTCGGCGGGGGCGGGAGGGGGAGGGGGAGGAGGCGGCGGCGGCCCCGCTGACCGAGCGCGGCTTTCCCGACAGGCGGCGGCGGCGGCGGCGCTCACGCAGGGCCTGGAGCGCATCCCGGAGCAGACGGGCTACCTGGTCATCAGCGACGGCGCCGTCCTGGCGGTGAGGAGCCTCCGGGCGGAGGGGGAGGGGGAGGGGGCGGCGGCGGGGGCTGACCTCCCTCTCCCCGCAGTCGGCCGGCGACTTGGAGAACGACGAGCGCACGGCGGGCGCGATGGCGGAGCTGGTGAGCACGGCCTGCGCCTTCCGGCTGCCGCGGGGCCCGGAGCTGCCCTTCCGCCGCGTCTCCGGTGAGCGAGGGGGGAGGGGAGGGGGCGCTGGGGGGAGGGGGCGCTGGGGGGGGCTCCGCTGACCGGCGCCGCCGCCGCCGCCTCTCCTCCTCCTCCTCCCTCCCCCCGCAGTGGTCTTCGGGGAACATTCCCTGCTGGCGACCGTCTCCGGCCAGAAGCTCTTCGTGGTGAAGCGGCTCAACAGCGTCCCGGAGCCCGTGGTGGTCTGAGCGGGGCCGAGGGCGCCAGTTCGTGCCTGCCTGCGGAGGGGCCCGCGAGCCCCCCTCCCCGAGTCACTCCTGCCCCCCCCGCAGCAGCAGTCAAGGAGGAGAGGGAGGCAAACGGCCCCCTTCTTCTCTCTCTCTCTTCCTCCTCTCCCCCCCCCCCATGAATGGGCCTTCCCACCACCTGCCCTCTCCTTCCTGGCACCTGGCATGTTGGTGAAATATGGCAAAGTATTTCGCTGCCTGATCATCCCAGGAAAGTGATGCTTTGCCAGGAGTCAGCCTGTGGAAAAGCATCTGCCGGGCATTTTGTATGCCGTTTGCTGTTCCAAAGGGGAGCGAAGCAAACCAGTTTGCTCAACGTATGTTTGCTGGCTGCTTTGGGCTCCCTGTTACTGGATGCAGCGGTGACTGTTAAATCTGACCATGCCTTGAGATCAGGTGAATTCATCAGAAGAAGAGGAAGAAAGAAGGACCGTGCCAGAGGACACCAAAGAGATCCACTAAGCATGTTATTTGCCGGCCAGCCAGTGCAGTTTATTTGTAAGCACATAAGATACAGACAGAGTTCAAGTTGCTTCTGAGCAAATAAAAAATATAAATAACAAAAATTAAATAAAGTGCAATGGAAAGTGGCCTGGACCTGGGATGATTTTTTATTATTTTTTTTTGGGGGGGGGCTAGAGACTGGCCCTCTCCCATCTAGGAATATAGCAGATACTGGGAAACTTCCAGGTCACATCCCATGGCCTAATCCAGGGTGAAAAGGAAGAATCGATTTGGAAATGTCCAGCAGTTAAAAGTACCCTTCTACCAGCTGGGGCTGGAGTTGCTTTGCCTTTTAATGGGGGGGGGGTTTTGATGTAGCTGCTCTTTCCTCTTGGCTTTCAGACAGTTTTCCCTTCCCCCAGAGTGAAAATCTTGCTGCTCAGCTGAAGGAAATGAAGGGTGGGTGAGAGGGGCCTGGGTCCCTGGAAGGATGAACTGGGGCACAGCCAGCAAGGGTGCAGCTGAGGAGTCAGTCTGAGGAGACCGAGCTGGTTGGGTGAGGAGGGGGTTATCCTGTGAAGTTTAGGTGTCTGGAGCAGATCTTGTTCCGAGACTGGGTGGCACATACTGTGGGTAGGCTGAATGCAGCCAGCACTGCCCTTTCTGGGGAGGGGGAGGGGCCCCTCTGTCATGTGACGGGCGCGAGCACCAGCACCTTGCACTCTCGTTTGGCAATTTTGTCAAGGGAAAGAGCAGCCTTGTCCGGGGGCAAGTAAAGAGGGCGGCCCACTGGGGAGCCCACAGGGGGGGTTATGGCCCGGCGCTCCATGACGCTTCCTGACCTATTAGGAGGAAAGGAGAGAGAGATTGGCAGGGAGAAGCAAGAGACCCTCCCTTCTCCTGCCAACTGATGTCTGCGAAGCGCAGCGCTGGGTCTCTCCAGCCGCTTCCTCCCCATCCCCCCAGCTTCCTCTGCAGCACCCACCTCAGAAGGTGTCCCCGTGCCGGCTGCTGGTGTGAGAAGCTCTGAGAGCGCCCGAGGCTGGCCTGATGACGGCCCACAAGCTCCCGCACGGCTGGGCTCCCAGGGCTGCTTTTGCGGGAGACGGGCCGGGCCTCTGGAGGGGGGTTGGACACACTAGCTGTGAACTGGAGTTTCAGCTTCATGTGCTGGGACAGCTGCGGGGTGGGGGGAGAAGAGAGGATAGTCCTCTTGGTCAGTGTGTGTGTGTTCTATGCAGTGCTGAAACTAGATGTAACCAAGTTAAATCGTCCGCAGTTGGCAGGAGGATCCTAGGTTGTTGCCAACTAATCCATGCTTGTCTTTATGCAGCATGTGCAGACACTTACCTCAAACAAGCCAGCACGCAGAGCCTGGAAGGTGACACAGAAGGTGCGGGCACTGCCCTTGCGGGAGAATCCCAGGTTATTGAGGGGGGTCTGGCACACAATGGAGTCTTGAGGGTCTGGTGTGGCACGGCATTCATCGCAGACATTTGGCTTCTTCCCTAAGGGGGGGGGAAGAGACCAAGCGTGGTTAAGAGGGGCCCAAAGACCCAGCATGCTCCCAAACCCAACCAATGCCAGGGGAGGGGGAAGAGGTCTATGCAGCTCCTGGCCTGCCCCTCCCCCACCCCACCACCAGGAGCTGCAAATCAGCCAAGCATGGAAGAGGGAGCAGCTGCTCATCCCCTCTGCCTGAAACGGAGCTGCGTCCCAGCGGCCATCCTCCCCTCCCCCCCTCACCTGCAGCAGCACTTTCTGGTGTCCAGACCAGGCGCACTGCCAGAAAGTCCTGCAAGTTATTGATGAGTGTGTACGTAACTACAAAGCGCCGATGCAAGACAACTGGCGACTCGCATTCTGCAGTCATCACAAACCTGGGACGAGCAAGGCGGATGCTGGGCAACCTAGGAGGGAAAGCGAGAAGACAACGCGTGGCACGACCTCCAGAGCCCTGGAGCTCCTGGTTTTGATGCCAGCTTCCCTTGGCATCTCCGGGGTTGAAGGGGCACTCTGTCCTCCGTCTTTTTCCTCCCTGCAGTGAGTGAGATGGGCCCCAAGTCACTCCCGGAGCTTTGGCTGCCAAGGTAGGCCAGAGAACGCCACCCCTCTGTGGCGCTGGGTCCCCTCAGCCTTGACCCTCCCTTGGCCTCTAAACATATTTCTCTCCCCCCCCCGCCCACCCCAGCAGAGAGCAATGTCTACGTACGCAAAGAGGCTAAAAAAGTGGTCTATATATACACTTCTAAACCAGGCTTTGAATCTTCTCCAGGATTTTTCTTCACCCTGGAAAACTAGAAGGCTTCAGGGTGATGGCTTACACTGGGCCTCAACAGCCTGGAAACACAAGCTTAAATGTTAGGTGGGCAACGGAGAACAGAATGCAAGGAGATAACTGACGAAAATAATCAAAGGCTTTGGAGACTTCTTGAGATAAAAAATGATATTCAAAAAGTAAGAAAAATTAGAAGATACTTTATCCAAGAAAATTTCCTGTGGAAGGTACCAGATAATACAATCAGTGACACATCTGGCATTGTATCCGACAGGGAACAATCAAGAAATATAGCAAAACAATTATGTTAAACTATGGGAAAAACCTCTTAATGTGAAAAAACTTAAAGGCTGTCTTGGGCGGGATGAACTGTGACTATGCTTCAAATGGCACCAACCCCTATACCAGGAAAATAAATAAATAAAAAATGGTAATAAATGTTAGTAGATGTATTATACTGAGTAGGGAAAAACAGTAAAATTCAGAATTCTATAAGATAGAAAAGAGATCTGATCTGGCTCTTCCAAACGTTGCATGGCTGTCTGTCCCAGATGATGGAAAATATAAAATAATACTGGAAGGAGTCGGCCGAGCTAAGGGGTTTTGTGGGTGTTTCTGATACAGGGACAGAAAGGTGGGCAAAAATAGAAAAGGACACACTATAAAAGAATAATGTAAGGATGGAACCTGAAGTCTAATAATTTTGCTGCTAGCCTCTCCTTTACACATGCAGGTATTCGGATCCCATGAATGAACTGAAGACACGGAGAGAACTTGATGAAGGCCAAAGTATGCCACCGTCTGTACTTACAAATTGTTGGAAGAACAAAAGATCCAAAGCAAGGGTGGGCTTCCAAGAAAAATGGCAGAATCTGAAATGGGCTACCCGCTAAGAGGGGTGTGTGTGTGTGTGGTGTGTGTGTGTGTATAGTAAAAAGGTAAAGGCTCCCCCGCACATGCGTGCTAGTCGTTTCCGATTCTAGGGGCCGGTGCTCATCTCCGTTTCAAAGCCGAAGAGCCAGTGCTTGTCCGAGGACGTCTCCGTGGTCATGTGGCCAGCATGACTAGACGCCAAAGGCGCACGGAACGCTGTTACCTTCCCACCGTAGCGGTCCCTATTCTTCTACTTGCATTTTTACGTGCTTTCAAACTGCTAGGTTGGCAGAAGCTGGGACAAGTAACAGGCGCTCACTCTGCTACGCGGCACTCGGGATTCGACCCGCCAAATACAGATGTCTCCCACTACACACGTATATATATGCTCTTGAGAGGTTCATATCTGCCAACCTTTACATTACACTTATGCTGACAGCTGCATGATACAGTTCCATTATACTGAACTCCTAGATGCTTGTGCAGGTGAGGGCTTAACCCCTGGGTGGTCCAGTGGATGGTAAGCTAGATCAGTGGTAAATCCCAGTGCGCAATGGTTAACGTGCTGCTGCCTGAACAGAGACCGGTCACAAGCAGCCTATCACAAGGCCCAGCCCCCACCCCGACCCTGTTCTCTTCCAAGTGTTTGTAAGGGGTATAAGAGAAGGATTGCTGAGTAAGCTTTGTCTTTTTGCTGATGACATAAAGGTGTGTAGTAGAGTTGATGTTCCTCGAGTATTCATAACATGCAAAACAATTTGGCACTGCTGCATAATTAGTCAAAAACGTAGAGACTGCAGTTCAGTGTTTCTGAATGTTAAGATCATCCACTTGAGGAAAAAAAACCTCTGGCAGTATTGGGGGTACAGTGTTAGACAGTACCCCAGAAGGAAAGAATTTAGGGGTGCTTATAGCAAATGACTGCAAAATGCGTAGACAGTGTGGCCGGGCAGCTGCGAAGACAAACAACATTCTGGGCTGCCCTAATCCCGCTACACAGGACTTTGGGGCTGTCTTGTCCTTCTGCGCCAGGCAGGCCAAGGGGCCCTCCTCCCCTCCTGGGCACTCTGGGGCTGGCTGTGTCCTGTCCAGCCTGAAAGAGGGCTTGCTCACCTGTAGTGCGTGTAGATGCTGCTTGTGAATGGCAGCTTGGGGGTCGACCACTGCACCACCGCAATAAGAGGAACCTCCAGGCCCTGCAAGTGCCAGGGCAGAATGAACAGCTGCCTCCCTCTCCCACTCTGCGCTGCAGGTGCCCAGGCAAGCCCCCAGAGCCCGGGGGGGGGGAATCTCACCTCTTTGGTGCTGTCAGGGGGCTGCTCTGGTGCCTGCAGCTGGAAAAGGAAGTTTTGCTCCTCCAGTGCCCGGAGGGAGCAGGGCCAAGCGGAAGTGGCCGAGGGCACCTGGCAAAAGGAGGCCATGGAGACTTCGCCGGATTGGTGGCTGTGGGGAGGGGGAACAGAAGCAGCATAAGAAAAACCTGCCATCCAGCCCCCGCCTCACACACGTGCGCGCACACACATGCTTTTCTGGCACACAGCAATTGTATGCAGGGGGGGGGGAGTGGAGCACTGCCTCTGACCACAGCCAACCATGGCTGGGAGAAAAGGATTCCACACCAGGCTCTGCCATGCCTGCAAGAAGCTCCCTTCCAAGCTCGTGGGCACGCAGGTGGCACCCCTTGAGGTCACCTTGGTGCCTGGCTTCTGCCTTCCTTGAGGCAGCTTCTCCTTGTGCCCCTTTGGGGCAGCCCAAGGGGGCTCCCCAGGAAGGAGACCTCTGAAGGGCTCCAGCAGCCACGCACAACTTTCTGCAAAGCAGCCTCCCTCCCACTCCCCACGGAGCAAGATCACCCGAGGTGTAAGGTGAGGGAGAAGTATATTTATTTATTCCACCTTTATTGTTTTAAAAATAAGGTGGCAAACATATCCAACCTACCTTCTTCCTCCTATTTTCCCCACAACAAAACAACAACCCTGTGAGGTGTGTGGGGCTGAGAGGGGGGGACTGGCCCAAAGTCTGCCAGCTGCTTTTCATGCCTGTGGTGGCTCCAGAACTCGGCGCCTCCTGGCTTCTCACCTGGTGCTTTAACCACTAGACAAACTGGCTGTAGCTCAGGCCCTGCTGTGGTTCATCCAAATGCCAGCCCTGCAACTGGCATTCAGGGAAGTTCAGCTCAGCCATGGCAGGATTTGGGCTGTTCAAAAGCAAACAGCTCCAAGCATGTTTTGAAGAGCAGGGAATGTCAATGTCGGTTAAATGCTTCCTGTCCCTCCCCACCCTTTGCCCTCTTACCAGATATCATCAACTAGCAAGACAGAGCCGTCTGGCATCATGGGAAGGTAACTGGCATTCAAGTTGGGCAGGATCCGCACATCCCACACCGAGAGCTCATCCTGGGAGGCAGCGTTCAGAACTGGGAAGGGAGCCGGGGCAAAGCGGGGGAGGGGAGTGCATAAGGGAGGGCAGGCCAACCATCTTGCCCTCCGGGCACCTGCAGAGGGACCCTCCCCTCCCTGCCAAGCCACACACCTTTGAGCACCGTCAAGTGCTTCCCGGACACGTTCAGCTGCTGGCACTTCAGCTCCGGCGGGGGCAGCACAGTCAGCATGGTGCTCACTGCAAACCAAGGGCAGAGATGGAGGCATCAGCTCCGCACTGCCTTGCTGCGGTGGGAGCAGGCGCAGTAGGCGGCCCGTGGGTCAGGCTCACCTTGCGCCTTGAAGGCGCCCTGCTCTTCACGGAAGATCTGGGAAGGGGCCCGATCCTGCAAGATGCTGAGGTAGCCGCGCTCCCGGACCTCGCCTCTCTCTTGGTCGCGTCTCCATACGGTTGCCACGATCTGCGGAAGAACAGGCATCACCCCTGGACCGCCTGGAGGGCGCGGGGAGGGCAGGGGAGGGCAAGGGCGGGGCCTTACTTTTGCTTTGAGGGTGCTGGGGGGCAGCCTGTCCAGAGAAATGGTCAGCGGAAAGATGACTTCGTCGGTGGACACGATGGGCTCCTCGGGGGGGACCTGCACGAAGGAGCCGAGGGTCAGAACGCTGCTTGGGGGACAGCGAGCCCCGCCGCCGCCGCCCCGGTCCCGGACCTACGGCCACTGCAGTCGTTCCCGGGGTGCCGTGGCCGTGGGTCAGGAGCGCCCTGCACTCCCGGAAGACGCTTCCGTTGGCGGCCGCCTCAGCCGCGCCCTCCTCCGCTGCTTCAGCAAGGAGGGCCTCGTCTCCAACGCCGCCGCCGCCAGCCGGGCTAACGCTGGCCAGGGCCGAGAGCGAGCCTGCCAGTTCCCCCCAGGGCGGCCGCGGAGCGCCGCCGGCTCCCGAGCGGCACCGCAGGACCAGCAGGAAGCGGACCGTCTCGCCCAGATAGAGATGGTTCCTCCGGGGCAAGGCCCGGTACCGGCCTGGCTCCCCCAGGAGCACCTCGCGGGCCGGGAAGGGCACAGCCGGGAAATACATGAAGTAGTCGCACTGGGACTCCATGCCGGCGGGCGGGCCAGGCGGCGGGCGAGCTCCCAGCCGGGCCGCGAGAGGCGGCTGCTTCTCCTGCTGCTGCTGCTGCTGCTGCGCTGGCGGCGGCGGCGGCGGCGGCTGCTGGCGGGGCGCGCGGCGGCGGGGCCGGGGCGGCACGGCATGGGCGGCTGGGGTCCCCCTGGTCGGGCTGCGGGCGGGCGGCTACGGAAGGAGAGGAGCGCGAGGCGAGGCGCGCGGGAGGCGGACTCGGGCCGGGGTCTCCGGGAGAGCGAGGCGGCGGGCGGGGCGAGGAAGCCGTGGGGGCGTCTCCCTGCTGGCTGCCCGCCTCTTCCTCGACGGCTGCGCGGCGGGAGCCTTCGGCGTTTCGCTCCTCCCCGCAGCCCCCGCAGACGGGCTCCTTCCAGCGCGGAGCGGTCCCGAAAACTTCCTTTGCCCCGGAGCCCCTTTGGCTTGGGCGACGGACCGCCGGGAGGGAAGAGTGGAGATGCCGGAGGCGGACTTGCCGCGCGTCCCTTCCTCGGCCGAGGATTCGGGTACAGTAGTTGTGATGTTATTACAGCTTTTGCGTTAATAAATCTAGTTTTGCACGTGTTATTTTGCACTGTCTGTTAATGTGATTAAACAATCGTCCAGGATTTAACATGGCGGACCTTAAAGGATTGTGAACCCGTTTGAATTTTCAATATTTCTACATAAATGTGGCCCAGCACAGCTTCCTGGCACAGTTCCAACTACGGTCTAGCAGTAAGCTCGGAATGAGAACAGAACGGAACTGGAAGGGACCTTGGAGGTCTTCTAGTCGAGCCTCCTGCTCAAGCAGGAGAGCCTATACCATCTCAGATAAATTACAGTGGTGGTCGTTGAGCTTTTCATCACATGACCGCGCCCAGTTTTACAAACTTTTTTAAGCACTGTGGTCGTTAAGCTAAATCCATTACACCCAGAGAACGTTTTTTTGCCAGAAGTTAAAAGTAAACACTGGAAACGAGCAAAATTTGCCAAAAATCGCGGGGCTAGTTGCCTAGCGCCCAGACTGCCGTCACGTGGCTGCAGAACCGGGCGACCATCGGAACTCCGGAACCAACACGCAGGCGCCTCTGCCGGTCGGTCGGAATGTTAAGGGAGGGCAACTTGCAGCAGAGTTGCTGACTTCGAGGTTTTTACTTTCTCAATGGCTCTAGATTCTGTGCAGTCTTTTGGATGGGGCAAGGAAGGCTGTTTGTTTCCTTGTCTGACAACAGCCTTTCAGACACACTCAAACCACGTATCTTCCCCGCTCCCAGGCCCTCCCTCATCTTGGCAACTCTCCAGCTGCTCCGGGGCCAGGAGGGCTTTGGATGTTAGTCATCTTGGGAGACAGGCATGTGGTTCTCACCCCCCCACACCCCGCTACAGGGGTCAGGAGGTGCTACCTGAGAGTTGAAATTTTTTTCTTTGCCATAATCACCGTGCCCAGATTCAGAGTAAATTGTTCAAGTTGTGAGAGAACACCCTGCCATCCTGTGTGCAAGCAAGAGGAGGGCCTGGCCCACACATTTCCTTCCTCAGAAAGGTGTGGGGGGGGGGCAGTGAGGAAGCACCACCCAGCCCTGACCTGAAGCGGTGCCATGCAGCTGGACAAGAGGGAGGCCAGGCTGAAGGTGACCAGTCCTGCCACCAATGGGTCGCTTCTCTGGCCATTGGCATTTCTCAAAAGCAGAAATGTCCCTTTCTGCAGAGCCGAATCTTGATTCCTAAGGATAAAAGGTGCATTAGGAACACCAAACGAGGCTCAGACTACCCCAATCAATTAATGTTTTAATTTTTTACACTGATATTCTCCTTTTTGAAAATGAACACAGTAATTGCATAATGGGAAAAACATCTAAACAGTGTCACTGCTGCAAATGCTGGAAAGAGCCATGGTAATTTGAGAGCTCCACAGTGTGAATGCTGATTGAGCCAGCGGAGGCAGGGGCCGGCCTGGCTAGTGGGGCCAATAGAGAGAACAAAGGTACAGATCCGAACTCTTGTAGCCACAGAGGTGATGAGCCTGAGGTCCTTGATCTCTCCGGGGGGGGGGGGGGCGCTGAAGACGCTCCAGGTTCCAGCCCCGGCCTCAGGCCTGCCTCCCCATCCAGCAAGAAGACCAAGGTAGCACTGTGCTTCCCTGGGTTTCTCCAACTGGGGAGTCGGGCACGCTCAGGCAGGCCCAGCTCAACGGCACTCGGGCTGCTTCGCCTGCCGTGGCCTAGTCCTGCAGCCTGCCGTGGATGGTGGCAGAGGGCAAGAGCTGACCCCGGCACACAGGAAGAGTCTGGAGGTGGGAGCTTCTGAGGCTCCACGCCAGCCACCAGGCCCTGCCAGAGATTACTGGGAACACCCGTGGTTTGCTTCCCAGGGTGGTGTGAGATGACATCCGTTTCTCCACCCCACCCTTCTGCATAGTTCAGCCTGGCTCTTAAGGGGCAGCAAAATCCAGCTTTTCTTTCCGCTGAGTGGCAGCCGGACTGCCCACGCAAGGGACAGCCGGGCTACAGGGCCTCCTGGGAGAAGGCAGCAAGGGGGGTAGGGGTGGGGGGAAGGCTGTGCCCTCTTCCTTGCGGCTCTTTTGTCCAGGCTAAAAAGGGAAACAGCCCTGCGGTGGACAGACCAAAGCCTGTCTAATCCCTGCACCCTTGACGAGCCCTGATGCCCCAGCTGGATTAAGGCCATCAGCAGGTCATCCCACTCGCTGGCTTCTGGCTCTGGCCACTCTTCTTTGGGCTGTCCAGGCTGAGGGTAGAGCTGGGCTAAAGCTAAAGAGGCTGAAGGGCCTCTTCTCAGGAAGCCTTTTATTTGTTGCAATTTATTATTCTGTACGTAAATTAAACCCTTCTAATTGGGTCATGTTACTCTGAATGATTAATTATTGAAACGATTATTGCTTCCTCATCTTCCTTCTCATCCTGGGTTGGTTGTGCATCTTGCTGGCGTCCTCATCAACTTCAGGGCAGCTTCATTCTCTCCCAGCGTTTGCCAGCAACGTCTCCACAGATCCTCCACTTTGGGGTCCAACTCCAACCCTGGGCACAGGTTCCCCAAATATGGCCCTACTGCCCATGTCCGTGAGCCGTCCGCACGGCCGCCAGAGCCTCTCTGCCTGGGAACTCTGTAGTGCAGCCTCCTCTCCCCATGCAGAGAAGGACGTGGAGAGAAGAGCCAGGAAGCCCCACGGCGGCTCCAGCTTCCCTGGTCTTCCAGGTACAAGCCCCACTGCATCTGGGGCGAGACAGTGGCCGGAGAGGGAGGCGCTCCGTGGCCAGACAGCAGGAGCACTTTGGTGAGACAGTCCAGGGGTTGTTTGCACCCCAGCCCTTTCGCCTCCCCCCCCCGCCCAAGAATGCTGGTCCTCCAGGCCTTGGAAGATGCTTTGTTAGGGTGGGAGGGGGAAAAACACTGAGCAAAGGGCCAAGGGGGGGAGGGGGGTGTTCATGCTCTCCCTGGCCCAGTCATAAGAAATCCAATTATGGAAGCTCCTCTCGTCAAGCTGCCTGGTGTCAGAGTGGGCACGTTGCCCTGTTTGTTTCTCCGAGTCTTAAACAATCCCAAGGTGTTTAAAACAATCAACAGCCTTTTGCCTCTCAAAACATGGAAATCTCTTCATTCCTCTGGCGTTGCACATCCCTGCAGCTCTCCTAGGGCCCCTCTGCCCGTTGCATCCTGCGTGGATGGGGGTGTCCGGCAGAGCACGGGGGACCTTCAGTCAGATGGCTTCTGCCAAGAGCTGTTGTGAGGTGCTTCCCCTCCCTGTCTGAGATCGCCCCCCTTGTAGGGGTGGGGAAACTGCTTGGCATCCAGGAGGTCCTTGTACTGCAGCTCAGGAGTGACCAGCTGCTGACACACGGCCTGCAGGCCGGATGCCAAGCTGGGTTGTAGGGCATAACCCAGGATTGGCACCTGCCCAAACTGGAAGGGGCGGATGCGTTCATCAGCAATGTGGCCTGGCTCCAGTGGGCCCCCCCCTTGTAAACAACGCCGCGTAAGCTCTGCCCGCTGCTTTCGGAGAATGGCCACTTCCCCAGCCATGCGGGCGGTGCCAAAGTGTTTCACACGTGCCCAGAAAGTGCGATTGAAATGAGTGTAGAGGTGCCAGTCCAGGTGATTCCAAGCGCGGAGCCGAGCTACGTCGGCAGCCCCCAGCTGGTGAACCGCCTCTGGATTGCGCAGGTTGTGCTGGAAAGCCACCACGTCCTTAAAGCTCCAGCAGAGGGCGTCGCGCAGCAGGATCAGTGACTCATCCATGTATTCCGTTAGCAGCACAAGGTGGAAAATGCGATCCAGTCCCAGCAGGGCAGCATGGATTGGGGCTAAGCCGGGGCTTGTTGGCGGATCAAGGCCAAAGTCAAACCAAAGCAGGTTGCGGGCATAGTGGCTGCCACGCTCACCAGGTCGGTAGAAGTTCTGTGGAGAAGCCAGGAACTCTTGCAGTGAGCGAGCCCGGCGGAAGGCGGGGACCACACCCCGGTAATAGGAGAAAGCCGATTCAGCCAAGGAAGCCGGATCCCGCACTATGGAGAAATAGAAACTGTCTGTGGGCATCACCTTCTGGACCTGGAGGGGAATATGCGGAGGTTAGCGCTGATGCCCACCATAGCTGGTGCCCACGGAAAAGATGGCCTGTCTCCTTGGTGGAAGTTGCAGCCCAGGCCATCAGCTAAGGAAGAAGCGTTGGGCACAGCCCTCTTCCCTCAGGTCACTCCCTCTCCCGGCACCCATTCCCCTTCCTAGGCGGCCCTTTCCGCCTGCTCCACGCCTTCCCCTGCTAATTCCCACTCTGGAGGAGCCACAGCCGGCAGCATCTTGGGAGATGTGATGCCTCACAACCCAAGCCAGAAGTGGGGCTGCTCCCGGCTGCTTGCAGCAGCTCACAAAAGCCCCCTAGAGGGAGAGCCTCAAGCGCTCTCCGCGTGTGCCCCCCTCCCCTCCTTCCCCCCTCCTGAATCCAGCCTGGCTGCTTCCGACTCCTGCCACCCACCTCAAGCAAGTTGAAGCGCATGTGGTGGCAAAGGATGTCGAATGGGGGCCCCGAGGGGCGCCACCCTTTCACGTGCCGCGCCTGGAAGAGCCTGGGGTAGCTGAACTGGTAGCCAGCCGGCAGGGCAAACCGCAGCGATCTGGTGTCCCCAAAGCGGTGCAGGATGTTGATGAGGGTGCTGCTGGCGGTCTTGTGGGTCTTCAGGAAGACCAGGTGTTGCCGCGGCTGGCAGGAGAGGAGGTGGCTGACAGGTTCTTCCTCCCGCAGCCCCAAAGGTTCTGCCGAGGGGACTGGAGCGTGTGTGGGGGGGAGCAGCGGAGGTGAGGACACCCTGCTGGGAGAGTTTGCAAAAGGATGAGGCAGCTAGCAACGGCAACAGCTCCCCTCCCGTGGCTTTCGAGAAGTCTCGGCCAGAGGGTGAAAGGGGCTGGCCAGCGTCTCCTCTGGGGAGATTTTCCACTTCCATTTTGGCCTTGGGATTCCCCTCTGGGGGTCTCCCACCCAACTAGGCCTGAATCCCGCAAGGGCAGAATACGATCCTGCGTTGACCCTCTTCCCGGCTCTCCCCTGCTGCCTGGCCACCTTCTGCCTGGTGGCTTCCCGCCCACTCAACCTAGCAATCTCCCTGCACCCAGCCCCCCCTCCCCTCCCCTCCCCCGCCCAGTTGGGCCTCTGGCCACGGCTGAACTGGAGGGAGGGGGGGAGGCGTTATTACCTCTTCGGAAGGGAGATGCCCAGGAGCTGAACAGTGAAGCCAATCATGGTGCAGACGGCCAGCGCGACCCAAAGCAAAGGCAGCCGACAGCAGCAGCAGCAGCACCGCTGCCACCTGGGAAGGCTCCCCATCCTTCACCTTGAGGGGCGGGAGACAGAGAGACAGCAGTGGTGGAAGACCCTCTGTGCTTGGCAGAGCCCGACCCTGGGCCCTCAGTGGGAGCCCCGCCAAGGCCTTGCACGTGCCCCCCTCCTCCACCACCCCCAAGGGCCCGCACAGGGAGCCGGTCCTCTGGCTCACCTGCAGGGGAGGAAGTTCCGCGGCTGCCTTTTGGACCTGTCCCCATCTTACAGGGGTCACCTGGGCTGAGGTCAGGTGCTGGGAGAAAGCACCCCACCAGTTCAGATCCTCCTGGCCTGCCCTGGCCTCACCCTCTGATCCCCTGCCTGGAACTCCCCACCCCCACTGCCCAGGCACAGCCGAGGCCTGATTCTCGAGGTGACCTGGCCGGAGAAAAGACAGAGGGGCACCTGGATGCCCCTCTGGTCACTCCCAGATTTTGGGGGGAGGGGGAAGCAGTGGGGAATGCCTGCCTCACCAGGGGCAAATGGCATGATCCCTAAGGGGGTCCTTGGAGGAGTATTTCGTGGGGGGCCCGCAGCAAAGCCAAACTGCTGAATGGAGGGGAGGTTCCTCCTCAGTCTCAAGGCCCTCTGTGTCCATTCCCCCCCCTCCTTCTCCCCAAAACAACAGCGGGCGGAACAGCGTGCTCAGGCCTTTGGGGTTGAGCTGTGCAGGATGCCTAACACGGTGCTCTGCGAATGCACCACCGCTGTGGAGCTGCATTCAGGGCCTTCTTTTCCAAGGGGCAGGATGGGACATGGGGCAGGAGTGGACAGATGGCAGTACCTCCCGGGGACAACCGGAACGCAGCAGGACTCTGACTATTAAGAAATAACTTTATCTCTACAGAAATAGAGCACAACAATGACGAAAACTGTAAACTTGAAAGCATTTGGGTCAATATAAAAGGGGGGGGAAATGACATTGCCATAGGTGTATACTATAGGCCGCCCAACCAAGCAGAGGAAATAGATGAACTTTTTGCTAGTCAGCTAACTAAGGTATATAAGAAGCGCATCACAATAGTAATGGGGGACTTTAATTACCCTGATATCAACTGGGAGACAAACTCTGCACCAAGTGGAAGATCAAACAGATTCCTGTCAAACCTAGCAGACAACTTTCTCTCCCAAAAAGTAGAGAAGGGAACTAGGGGATTAGCCATATTGGATTTAATTCTCACAAACAGAGATGAAATGATAGAAGGTGTCGAAGCCACAGGAACCTTGGGGGGAAGTGATCATGCAATATTGGAATTCAACATTCTGGAGGCACAAGCAATAGAACACAGCCAAACTAGAGTCTTGGACTTTAAAAGAGCTAATTTCAATAAACTTAGAGAGACCATGGGAAGAATTCCATGGATGAGAATCCTAAAGGGGAAAACAACTCAAGAAGCTTGGGAAATTTTGAAAAGTGAGATAATAAAGGCCCAGTCTAGTACAATACCAACAAAGAAGAAAAATAACAGCTCTCAAAAGAAACCAGCATGACTGCATAAAGAACTCTCTGATAAATTGAAAGATAAAAAGGACAAGTATAAGAATTGGAAAGAGGGGCACATAACTAAGGCAGAATATCAGCAAATAGCCCGTGCCTGCAAAGATGAAGTGAGGAAAGCTAAGGCTCAAAATGAACTAAGGCTTGCGACCAAAGTCAAAAATAACAAAAAATGCTTCTTTCAACATATAAAAAACAAGAAAAAAGTTAAGGAAATGATTGGTCCATTAGTGGGTGAAAGTGGCAAGAAGGTGACAAGCAATAGGGAGAAAGCAGAACTATTTAATTCGTTTTTTGCATCTGTCTTTACACAAAGGGAAAAAACAGTCCAACCTACCCAAACCAGTGCCATATAAAACAGAATAGAAACGCAAGTTAATATAGGCAAGAAAATGGTAAGTGAGCACCTGTCCAGCCTAGACGAGTTCAAATCACCAGGACCAGATGGATTACACCCCAAGGTTCTCAAGGAACTGGCAGACGTGATCTCAGAACCACTGAACTATATTTTTCAAAGATCCTGGAGCACTGGGGAACTACCAGAGGAATAGTTCCCATCTTCAAAAAAGGGAAAAAAATAGATCCAGGAAACTACAGACCTATCAGCCTGACCTCAATACCTGGGAAGATTCTGGAAAAGATAATCAAACAACAAATCAGCGAACACCTTGATGCAAACAAAGTCATCACTAAAAGTCAACATGGGTTTGTCAAAATCAGATCATGCCAGACAAATCTTATTACATTCTTTGACCAAGTGACAAAACTAGTGGACCAGAGGAATGCTGTAGATATAATTTACTTGGACTTCAGTAAGGCATTTGATAAAGTAGATCACAACCTACTACTTGATAAGATAGAAAAATGTGGGTTAGATAGCATTACCACCAGATGGATTCGTAGCTGGCTGACAGGCCGTACTCAGCGTGTGGTCCTCAATGGAACCACATCTACATGGAAGGAAGTGTGTAGTAGGGTGCCCCAGGGCTCTGTTCTGGGACCAGTGCTCTTCAATATCTTCATTAATGATTTGGATGAGGGGATAGATGGGGAACTCATCAAATTTGCAGACGACACCAAGCTGGCAGGAATAGCCAATACTCCAGAAGATAGGCTTAAGATACAGAAGGATCTGGACAGACTCGAACACTGGGCACTATCTAACAAAATGAAATTCAATGGTGAAAAAAGTAAGGTTCTACACTTAGGCAGGAAAAATCAAATGCATAGGTATAGTAGTAGTAACTGTTCAATAGTAGTAACTGTGAGAGGGATCTCGGAGTCTTAGTAGACAATCACTTCAATATGAGCCAGCAGTGTGCTGCAGCTGCCAAAAAAGCCAACACAGTGCTAGGCTGCATTAACAGAGGGGTAGAATCAAGATCAAGTGAAGTACTAATACCACTTTACAATGCTTTGGTAAGGCCACACCTGGAATCCTGCATCCAGTTTTGGGCACCACGATGTAAAAAAGATGTTGAGACTCTAGAAAGGGTACAGAGAAGAGCAACAAAGATGATTAGGGGGCTGGAGGCTAAAACATATAGGGAACGGTTGCTGGAATTGGGTATGTGTAGTTTAATGAAGAGAAGGGTGAGGGGTGACATGATAGCAGTGTTCCAATATCTCAGGGGCTACCACAAAGAAGATGGAGCCAAGCTATTCTCCAAAGCACCTGAAAGCAGGACAAGAAGCAACGGATGGAAACTAGTCAAGGAGAGAAGCAACTGTCAGGAGAAACTTCCTGACAGTTAGAACAATCAACCAGTGGAACAACCTGCCTCCAGAAGTGGTGAATGCTCCAACACTGGAAGTTTTTAAGAAGAGACTGGACAGCCATTTGTCTGAAATGGTATAAGGTTTCGTGCCTGAGCAGGGGGTTGGACTAGATGACCTCCAAGGTCCCTTCCAACTTTATTATTATTATTATTATTATTATTATTATTATTATTATTATTATTATTATTATTATTATTATTATTATTATTATTATTATTATTATTATTATTATTATTCTGCCCCTCATCACTGGGCAGCGACATTTTCAGGCAAAATCAAGAGAGCAGAAAGCAGTCAACCCTGGAATTTGTCGGAATGTAGCCCCCAGGTTTTTAATTGGTGGGGTTTGACCCCAGTATAGGTGAGGGCGGGGAAGGCTTACGGTTGTGCAGACTTCTCAGCCGCCTACAGCTTGCCCAAGCAAGCTTGGCAACCCACCACACCAGGGCCCCCTCCCCCGCATCCATCGGACTACTTCTGCCTGCCTTTCGGCCGTTCGCTACCGGACTCCAGCAGGGATGAGGCCGACTTCGCAGCCGGGCTGGACGCCTGCGCCCACCAGCCGCCAAACCCAGCCCCGCGTGGGACTCGTTGGAATGCGAGAGCTCTGAACGCGTAACCAAACCCAGCGCCTCCGGAGAACGTGCAGAGCGCCTCTCTGGAGCAGCCTCAGCCCGCCAATCTCCGCACACCTTGTGGAAGGTCTTCGCGGCCGGCTGTCCCACCGACTCGGGAGCCCCCCCCCCCGTGCGCGCTCGATCACCAGCCGCTCCGAATTGGGGGGAGGGGCGTCCCCGCCTCAGCCCCTCAGCCCGCGGATCCTTCGGCGTCTCCAAACTTTTCCGTGTCTGCCTTACCGAGAAAGAGTCGGAGGTCTAAGCCCGATCCCTGCCCTTCCCGCGGCTGCCCAGTTCACCCATTCGGGGAAGGGCGAGGGAACGGGTGCGATCAGCGCCACGGCGCCGACAGACGAGAGTAATCCGGAGCCGGGGGGGGGGGCGCTTCCGCCGCCGGCTCTCCTCGACCCCCTCCTCTCCTCCTCCCTTCTGGCGTTCTCCCTCCGCCCCTTTTCTGTCTCAAACTTTTTTGGCCACTCGCGCTTTCTGCCCGCCTCCGCGGCTTTCCGTGGGCCTCCCGCTCCCCAATCACATTTGCCCCGCCCAGCGTGCTTCTCTTTGTCCCCCGCTCCGTAAAACGCCCTCCCCCCCCGGCCTAAAGTACAGGCGGATGGACGGGCGAAGCCGAAGCGGCCGCTAACCGCATCCATCCATCCGTCTGTCCGTCCGGCTCCGCCCTTGGACTCGAAAGGCGCGCCAGTCGCTTCAGGCGCGTCCGTAATTCCCCCCACGCCAGCCTCCCTTCCCTGAAGCAGGGCCCTGCTCAGTCTCTTTCCCTGACCCGCTGCCCCCCCATGAGTTCTCCGTGGGGTGGAATAAAGCCGGCTTTTTGCTCTCCTGTTTCAAGGCCCGCAGTGGACACTGGAAACGGCCGCTGTGGGTCTAGAGTGGGTCTGGAAGGCTGAACTCACGTTCTGCCAGCCCCACTGATTTTTTTTTCCTCCGAAAAATTGTCCCATCTCCTTTTCCGCTCCCATCAAACAGCAGAGATTTGTAGGCCTTCCCTGCTTCTGGATCTTCACAACCCTTAAGTGAAGGGGATAAATAAGCACCCTGTGCATCAACCCATCAAGGAAAGTTGGGAATGATTGACCTGGGACATGGTTCAGGGGAGCCACCTTAGAGTGGCAGTGGAAAATCTGGAGTGCGTGACGTTGCCTATTTGGTACCCCAAAATCACCCTCCCTGCAGCGACAGTCATGCAGCGACAGCTGGTCATGGTGAGTGACGGGATGGGGGTGTTTCTCTGTGGCTTACATTCGTCTTCTGAGGGCCCTTTTGTCTGAATGCAACCAGCAAGCAGCAGGCGATGAGAGGGGGGCTCCAGGGTCCCTGGAGGGGCTGGCACGGGGAGGGGGTTGGGCTCGGCCTCCCAGTACCGGCACCATTGGTGCTCACCTGGCCAGCTTCTCTGCTCAGAGCTAGAAAACCCTCCAGAGCCATTGCACCCCAGCCTAAGGCTCTGCAAACGTGTGAAGGCTTGTCGCATTGAGGGCAGGGTAGGATGGTAGGAGCAGATGGCATTTGGGGCATGAAGGTGTAGCAGCCGGTCAGGGCTGGGTGTGCAAACCCTGGAGCTTTGTGTCCTAGGGCCAAAACTCTGCAGGAGTAGAGCTGAGCTGGCCCTACCATATTCATTTATTTACTATGAGCAGACTCAAAATCACCACCATCTGCACAACTCTGAGATTTAGATTTGAGCAAATGGGTTTTTCAGAATAAATATCTATGCCTACAAAACCAACAGCTGAGCATTAGAATAAGAACCAAGAAGAGACAGGAACTCTAAAGATAGGCCTTGCCCGATATTCACCAGAGCACTCCAAAGCCCAAAGCCCCATTGACATGAAAGCACCCCGAGGGCTGAGGGGGCTCACTTTTTGGTTGAAGGGAAGGGCAGTTGCACATTCTCTCCCATTCTTATGTGCCAAGCCCCCCTCCCCTCCCCCCCCCCCGTCTGCAGCTCCACCGGCATGCTGTTCCCGAGGGAGATGCTGCCCCAAGGAAGCCGCAACTCTGGAGCCAACAGGAGGAGATGGCTTGATGAGAAGGACCTGGGGCCTCTCCTTCCTGCCAGCTCTCAGGGCCAAGCAGAGACGATGGGGAAGTAGCTTGGCCCTGTGCCGCCTAGGGCTCTATGAACACCACAGGGCTTCGTAGGGGAGAAGCCACACTTTCATTTCCCCCAAAGGCTTACCGGTAGCCAGTGCCACTTCCAGGGCAGTAGTGGGCGTAATGGGCGAAATGAAAAACTCTGCCCCTGCAGCTGCGTTCTGACTGGGCCTCGAGGCAGCCCCTGTGGGGCACAGGACAGCAGTCCCCACGGGAGGTGAGCAAGTCACTGGGAGCCAGGCGTCCTGCTGCTGGAATAAGCAGAACTGGTGCATAAAGTCTCCCCCCACCTCCGGCCCTTCACAGCTCTTCAAGCAGGCGCTAGGAATGCCTACCGTCCCTGACTGGAGAAGTGCCACACCAGGCAAAGTTAAATATGGAGAATGTAAAGAAATGGGGAGGGGGGGAGTCTTTCCAGGGCTGAACTGAAGCTTGTTGTACAAGCACTGGAAAAGGATCTTGCTGGCATTTGTTGGTTGCCCAGGTGGAGCTGTGCAACCAGGTATTGGCAAATGGAGGGTACCCCCCCCCCCGTCCGCAGAGGACCTGGCCAAGCAGCTTCATGTAGCTGTTGAGGCGGAATGGAAAGAAAGTCGAGCGTGGGGTGGGGGGGCTCTGATCAAGCTCTTGTCCCCCACCAGTGCTGATGGGAAGCAGCCGGAGAGAAGAACTCTAATGGAGCTCCTCCCATCCCCAGGTGGTGCAGACGGAAACCATGGTTGATGGGGTTGAAGGCCACTGAGAAACCCGAGTGTCATGTTGGGTGAACAGCCCCCATCCCAAGCCTGCCAGAAGGTCATCCACAAGAGAGATCAAAGCCATCTTGGCATCTTATCCCAGTCTTAAACCCAGAACAGAACCAGAAAATCCACTACTTCCAGGGTCTTCTGGAGCTGCAGGTGAACTGTTTTGTCAACAGATTTCCCTAAAAAAGAGAGGTGGAAGAAAATTGCCCAGATCTATTGTGTCTTCCTCTGTGGAGTGAGGCTCCTGAACCTGGGGAAAAATGGACACCTACATGGCTACTTTGACCTCTTCACCTGTAAAAATCTGAAAGTTATTGCTCATTTCTGAATTGATTTTCAACACCTGGAGGACTTTGCATCGTGTTCTTCTATGTACACGGAAAGAAATAGGGAGCAGAATGTTGAATGAAAGAAACTGGGAGACATTCACTGGGTATATCACACGGCCTTAGTTCAGCTGTTACACTAACACTTTCAGTATTTTTGTGAGATGGCCTCACGAGACCGATGGTTCATTAAGCTGCTTCCAAGTAAAAGGCAGCACGCAGGGATGCAATCAGTCAAAGCTTTATTTAACGATAAAGTAAATAGAAAGAGTTCCCTGGCATGGAAGCATCCATGCCTGGATTGAACTCATGGATCAGCAATCAAGCAAGCAGGCAGAGAGAACAAAGAGAGCAGAGAGTTTTTATAGGGGGTCCTCAGCCCCTCCCTTACCAATTAACTCTCTCCAATGGTGCTGCAGGGGCCAGGGACCCCTGACCTTTTGATGACCTTTTTTTTTCCTGATGACCTTTTGGGGGAACTGCCATGGCTGGCACAAAAACATCTAACAATTCCCCTTCTTGCCAGCCAATGACAGGGACCAGTGAATGTATGTGAGGGGGCGAGCAGGTGTCATAGACATGCATATACACATTCAGAAGACCAAACACAAACGCTTACACAGAAGGTTGTGCCGGTCAATGGGAACAGGTTTGGTGAACAGGTCAGCTATCTGGTCAGCTGTATGACAATGCTCAACATGTATAAACCCCATTTTGGCAAGCTGCCTGACATTTTTATAGCGTATGTCTATGTGGCGGGACCTAGAGCCCACTGCATATGCCCCCGAGATTGCAATTGCAGCCATATTATCCTCTTGAATTTGGATGGGCAGAGGAGGAGGTGCCCAGATGCTCGTTATCAGAGCATCGAACCAAATCAAGTCATTGGCCGTGTCTGACAGGCTGGCATATTCCCCCTCGGCCGTGGAGCAAGAAACAAATTTTTGCTGCCTAACATGCCAATGGACAGGACAGCCATTTAGCAATATAAGGAAACCAGAGGTGCTCCATCTACTCTTGGTGTCACCAGCCCAGTCTGCGTCCGAGTAAGCGGAGAGCTGGGCCGTCTTCCCCTTCTCTGGCTCCAGCACAAGGAGAGCATCGGTCGTGCCCCTGAGGTACCTAAGTACCCTCTTAACAGCAGTCCAGTGGAATTCCCTTGGGTATTCCACATGCCTTTACAGTAGATTCACAGCTAAAGCTATGTCAGGCCTGCTCCAATTGCTGATATATAGCAAGGAGCCGATCACAGATCTGTAAAGCGTATTATCTGTGAACTCAGGACCGTCCTTGTGAGTGTGATTGTAATAGTCACTTTGTATCGGGCTACGCGTTGGGTTAGATTCTGCCATTTTGCATTTGGCCAATAACTCCTCAATCTTTTCTTTCTGAGATAGGGCGAACCCCTCCTTAGTGGCCAGGATGTGCACAACCAAGTACCTGTCAACCCGCCCCAAAGACTTAAGGGTAAACTTTTCCCCCAGGGCCTTGGCAAATTCATCACACCCTTCCTTGTCAGGCCCTACATATAGGAGGTCGTCCACATAAACTAACACCCTTTCTGTGGTACCCTTGGAGTTGCGTGTGAAAACACATTCATCTGCATGGGATGCACTAAAACCAACTCGTTCTAAACTTTTTCTAAGGCAGTCGTACCATAGTTTCCCCGACTGCTTGAGGCCATATAACCCTTTTTGGAGCAGCCATGTATTTCCCCTTTCCTGCTGGTAGCCAGGAGGGGCCCTCACGTAGATCTGCCGGTCCAAGTTGGCGTGGAGGTAAGCCATCTGGATGTCGAACTGGAAGACTTCCTCCCCCAGAGCGGCTGCAGTTATGAGGGCGGCCTTGACGCTCTCTGCCCGGACGGTTGGAGAGTAGGTCTCCCCGTAGTTCTCCATGTAGCGCTGGGCGAACCCCTGAGCTACCAAACGGGCCTTATACAGGTAGAGGCCATTGGCAAGTGGTTTAGCCTTGAAAACCCACCTTGTGCCAATGACTTTCCTCTCCTTTGGTGGTTGCTGTGGGGTGAAGACCTTGAGTTTTTTCAGGCTCGCCATCTCCTTCTCCATCGCGAGCTGCCATTTCTCCTGTTCTTCGATGGGCAGCTCCTGGATGTCAGAGAAGGATTTTGGGGTGACCACAACACTGTTGACGGACGCGATGTGCCCAATGTCGATTCTCTTTGGCGGGATCCCTTTGTTGGACCGCTTTGATCTCCTGACCTTCTGCCACTCACCGCCCTTTTCTTCTGCGGGTTCCACGTCCGCTGGCATTTCATAATTGGGACGTGTAGACCCTCGGTCCCAGGTGCTGGGCATCATGGGTCTTTGAGGCGTCGCTGGGGGTGAAGATGGCGTGTCTTCCCCCTTGGGACTGGACGGCTCATTCTCCCCATCTGAACCAGGTAGGATGACATCTTCGTCTTGTTCCTTACTTTCGTCGGTGGCGGGGTATGTGGTCGTCTCAGGTGATGTCGTGGTCGGTGTGTCTTTGCTGGGTCGGTTGACATATGGGCTCAGATCATTTGAATGGATCTGGGTCCAATTGGAGTCCTCTTCGAAGGAGGCAGATTGGGAAGTCACAGTCCTGCCCCCCTCTCCCAGGAACCGGTAGGCCTTGGAGCCAGGAGCATAGCCCAAGAACCTTAGTCTTTGGGACACAGATCTCCCCTTCTTCCGCAGCTGCTTGGGGATGTGCACCCAAGCGTAGGAGCCAAACACACGCAAGTGTCCCAGACTTGGCTTCCTACCGTGGACTAGGAAATATGGGGTCTGGTCCACAACGCTGCTCCAGGTGTGGTTTAAGGTGTAATTGGCGTAGTGCACCGCCTCTGCCCAGTATGATTCTGCGACCCCAGCGTCCGCAGACTACGCATCATAGTTTGCAGGATTCCATTTCTTTTCTCTGCCACGCCATTCTGAGCAGGAGTGAAGGGCGCTGTAAGAAAATGGCGGCTACCCTTACGCCTTACCCAGTCCTGGAATTTTCGGGACATGAACTCAGCCCCGCGGTCGCTCTGCAGTTATGCGATCTTGGTCATATACTGGGTCTCTACAAAGTTGTACAGTGATCTTATGGCGTCAAAAGCTTCGGATTTTTCTGTGAGGGTATACACGTGGCCGTACCGTGAAAAATCGTCAACGGCAGTGAGAAAATACTGTCTTTTCCCTAGTGATGGTGTGAATGGCCCAACCAAATCAACATGTACTAGTTGGTACGGGTATTGGGTCTTACGCAGTGACACCTTAGGGATGGGGGCAGCCTTCCTCTTTGTCCTCTTACAGATGGCACAGTCCAGGAACACCTCACAATCCTTGAGCTGGACTCCCTCAGCAAACTCTCCCATCTTTTTAACCACAGGGAAGCTCGCATGACCTAATCTTCGGTGTAAGAGATGGGCACACTTATCGTGGAGCGGCTTCCCCACTGATACCCTCTTGGCACTGGTTGCCTTGAGCGGTGCTTTAGGTGACTGCTGAGGTTCGGGTTTCTTGTCCACACTGCCCTCGGAAAGCCGAGGGGTTGGCTGAGGTGGCTTGGGTGCAACCGCTTCGGCCTTGCGCTCCTTAGACAGCCTTGGGGCTGGCTGTGGGGGCTTTCTCTCTCCCCGTGCGCAGGCCCCTTCTGAGGTGGCGCCCGGTGGACTGTCCTCTGTGGCTGGGTTCTCGGGGGAGAAGTATGGCAAACCATTTATGATGGCAATACTTCCAATGACCCTCTGGTTCCGGGTGACATGACCTCCCCCTTTGCGAAATAAAACTTCCACCCTGTCATCGTCACATAATTTGATAATGCTTAATAGGTTGTTGGCAATGGAGGGAGCATGCAATACCCCTTCAACATTTCCTAGTCTGGGTACAGAGACAGTGCCCTCCCCAACAACCAAAGCCTTATCATCATTGGCCACCTTGACAGATGAGTTAATTTTCTTTAACCTTTTAAACCCTTGTTTCATATTGGTAATGTGAGATGAAGCTCCAGAGTCCAGTAACCATAAGTCAGTGGGGCTATCAGCCTTTGTGGTGGGGGTGAGAGGACAAGTATGCACAAAATTGCCCTTGGCACTAGCTTTGCCCCCGCCACACCCCCTTCCTTGCCCCTTGCCCCTTCCTTGATTGGGACCACGCTTGGGGCGTTGAAGGTGATGGGGGCAGTCCTTCAGATGCCCCTCAGAGCCACAGATGAAACACTTAAGTAGAGCATTAACCTGCTCTGAGTTGTGGTGCCTCCTGCTGGCTCGCTGGGTGGTGACTCTGGCGTATTCTCCTGCATCTCTGTGCCTTCTATCTTCCTCAATGAGCCTCCCTGCAAGGTAGGACAGAGTCATGGCTTCCTTCCTGGGCCTGTAGGCCGGCATTTGGGCCTGAAGAGGGGCTGAAGGCCGCAGAAGCCCCGAAGATTCCTCCTGAAGCCCCCCCGGCACTGGAACACTCACCGGGCGGCGAAGGTTGCAGGATGGGGCCGGGATGGCACAGAGATGCTGTGGATTGCCCGGAGGAGCCCATTGCTGGTCCTGAAGACCCTGGGGGCGGCTGAAGACGGCGCTGGAGGAGGGGGCCTCGTCCGGAGGCCCCCCGAAGACCATCTGGCAAGCAGAGCGTCTGGGCGGCGGCGAAAAGTAGGCTGGAGGGCCCGGGGGTTCACTGGAGGCCCTCTGGGGTTGCAGGACGTAGCTGGGAGGCTCCAGGCCAGACGCCTCCTGGCAGTTAGGCCCCAGGGAGATGGTTGGAGGCCCCGGAGCTCCTTCGGGAGCCTCCTGGGGGTAGCGAGGGAGGCTGGCTACCCCCGATGTCGAGGCCACGGTTCTTTTGGCTTCCAGGGCCGCAACCAGGACCTGGATGGCTGCTTCAAGCCCTGCTGTAGCAGTCTCGGCTGGGCAGGCTTCGATGCCATCATAGGCCTGGAGGCTTTCCGGTGGGGAGGACCGGGGGGTTTCTGTGCCGCTTCGGCTGGATGCCACCGATTGCTGGGCCTCGAGGCTTGGCTGAGGCCTATCAAGCCACGTGGGTGTCCTGGGGGCCGCCATCTTGCTTCTGGTTGGCCCCGGAAGCTGCAGATTACAGTTTGGCGGGAAATTTCGCGCCAAAAGCTCTGGGGTTCCAGGGTCCCCCAGGGTGGCCAGCGCCATGTTAGGGGGCCTCGTGGGCGCTGGGGAAGGACTTACCCGGTGTCCAGAGTCCCCCTGCGCTGGCATCCCTCGTGGAGAGGCTTGTGGCGTCCTTTGTGCTGCAAGGAGCGTTAGGAGCAGCTCCTCACGTTCCTGTTCAGTCATCTGGTCCACGCGGCGCTTGTCTTGGGCCCGGGCTGCTTCCACTGCGTCTGGGCAGTCTTGGGTGGACTGTAAGCCTTCCATGCTTCCCTCTGTGGCTTGCAGCTGTGGGGAGGCATGCGAAGGGGTCCCTGGAGCAAAGCTTGCGTCAGGGGCTGGATGCAGGGCTGCCGACCTTGATTGTAGACTCCTTGTCACAATCGGGGATCTCCTGCCATCCGTCTCAAATGGGTTCTTGCTGGAACCTCCAGGCATCTTGCTTGTACCTGCTGGCTTGGAAGCGTTGCGTTCTATCTGCTACCAATTTGTGAGATGGCCTCACGAGACCGATGGTTCGTTAAGGTGCTTCCAAGTAAAAGGCAGCACGCAGGGATGCAATCAGTCAAAGCTTTATTTAACGATAAAGTAAATAGAAAGAGTTCCCTGGCATGGAGGCATCCATGCCTGGATTGAGCTCATGGATCAGCAAGCAAGCAAGCAGGCAGAGAGAACAAAGAGAGCAGAGAGTTTTTATAGGGGGTCCTCAGCCCCTCCCTTACCAATTAACTCTCTCCAATGGGGCTGCAGGGGCCGGGGACCCCTGACCCACCAGTGGGAGCAAGCAGGCAGAGAGAACAAAGAGAGCAGAGAGTTTTTATAGGGGGTCCTCAGCCCCTCCCTTACCAATTAACTCTCTCCAATGGGGATGCAGGGGCCGGGGACCCCTGACCCACCAGTGGGAGCAAAGATGCCTCTTTGCTCCCATCTGATGACCTTTTTGGGGAACTGCCATGGCTGGCACAAAAACATCTAACAATTTTTATTGCTTCTGAATAGTCAGCAATGGATTAAATTCTGCAGTAAGTGTCGATTTTAAGCCAGATAATACACATTTGACATTTTGTCTGAATCTTTCTTAATGAAAGGTTTTTTTAAAGTGGTATCAGACTAATTGCAGAATAGGCAGTTGTATGAGACTCCTGCCTGTTTCATTATTATGGCGTCAGAAAGATTCATTTTGGAGAACCAATTCATTTTGGTTTAGGATGAAAGTAGTAATCATGGCCCCTCTGTTCCCCCCCTGCCATGCTGAACTGACGGAAGGCAGAGCAGCTGACCCGCCCTACCCACCCTGCCCTAGCCCTGTTTGAGCTGCGGGTGGCAGGTTAGGGCCTGTGGGAGCCGCAGACTCCTGAGCTAGCATTTCAACCGGCTGCTGCTGCCTGTTCTCTGGGGTGATCCAGACTCTGCAAGAGCTGAGGAACTCCCCCACACCAGGTGAGCCTTCCACATTGCACTCCATCTGGACTCTTCCTCTGCCAACGGCGCTCTCCAGTGCTTTGCCCCTCTCTGGCAGCATCCCTGGCATGGACACCCAGGGGAGGGTCTGTGCTCCGTGTCTGCCAGGAAGTGGCGTCCTCATGGCACAGAACTACCATCAGTGGGTTCGGAGGGTGGGGGGGAGGAGGATGCAGAAGTGCCAGGGCTCAGGGGCAACCTGAGGATGCTGGCGCTCCATGGCGCTCCAAGGGAGAGATTGTTCTGTACCAGCCTGCTACCGGCCCTGCAGAAAAGGCAGGGACAACCCCTTTTACAAGAAGGCAAGAGGCTGGAATTACGCCTGCCAAATTTATTGCTACAAAAACAAATAGAACAAGACACGAACCAAGAAACAGGAGCTTTTCAAGCGGTTGCCTTCAGCAAACCAGCCCTCCCACGCATTCCCCCTTAAATACAGTTCAGGGCGTGGCTTCTCTCTGCCTCCTTCCGAGGAGCCCCATTGCCTTCCTCTGTTTACTCCTGATTGACTGCCTCCTGCGTCGGGCGTCCTTGAACAGGGCCAGCTGTGGGTCATCTTCATCCACGCTGTCAGGCTCACACAGCTGGGTCTGCGTCGTGACCAGATGAGAGGGGCCTGGCTGAGGGCTCTCATCAAGCTGTCCAATCCCCTCAGCAAGCTCTTCAACACCCCCCTCCTCCTCCTCCTCTGAGTCGTCCGACCCAACTGCCGAACCCACAGGCTGACCCTGAATCACAACATAGACTGTGTCGACTCAACTTATCACACAGGCGTGTGACTGCCGATGTCCATGGGCACAGAGGGAAACCAGGGCTGCCCTTAGCTGCCAAAGCTTTGGCAAGATCCATTTTTCCAAGGGGAAATGGAAGCAGCTGTCCCTGTGCCCCAGCCCTAACCTTCTCAGCGTCTTGCAAGTTCATTCCTCCTTTGCCAGGGATCACTGAGGCAGATGAATTTTCCAATACCAGCCAACAAGAGTAGCGGCCTTCAGGGCTCTGTGGTGGGAAAGGAAATATGAGGATCCGGATGGTTGGTCACCTGTGGCCTGGTCAACCTCCTCTGCTGCGGCGGGTGGGTGGGGGTTGCCGTGAGTGTGCCTCAATCCCAGCCAAGTTTTGAGGTTTGGGATCTCCCCTTCTGCCAGTGGCATATGTCAGGAGATTTGCAGCCTCTGCCCTTTGGGACGGCCGGAGAGGGGAAGGCTCCAGATCCACTACCCTGCATTGGTCTCCCCTAAAGAGATCCAGGAGAGCCCTGGGCCCGGAATGGCACCCCTTCACTCTACTGACCTTCTGGGCAAATTTTAAAATTATGCTCTGATGTAGCCTCCCTAATGTATATGCAACATATAGAATGAACCCATGAAGAGGACACCCAGTCTTGTCTCATCCCTCTGATGATCTGTTTTGTTTTTCCCCACTTCTGTGATGGCTTACCTAGCCACTGGATGAGGCCAATGAGGTGTTCTGGGATTCCCACTTTCCCAAGCCTGTTCCACAGCTTGATATGCTCAAAGACCTTCCTTTAATCCATACGGCACCTATTGTCTTTGATTCTCTCACTTATCCAGTGTGCATCAGCAGTAATTTCTTTTGTTTCATGACCTTTTCTAAAATCAGCTTGAACAACGGGGATTTCCCTTTCCAAATAGGGCTTTAATCTGCATTGGATGATTTTAAACGTTTTTTTTCTAGGCTGTGAATGTGAGGTGATCTCACGATGAATCGTTAAAGGAGCTTCCAAGCAAAGGCATCACGCAGAGATGCAATCGTATTAGCTTTATTCAATGATAGATCAAAGAGAAAGAAATACTTGGCATGAAAGCATTCATGCCTGCATGTGAGAGAGAAATAAAATAAAACAAAACAAGCTAGCAATTACATGACTAAAACAAGAGAAGGACTAAGAGCTAGGAGTAGGGGAAGAACTGGAGAATAGAAAACTAGAAACTAGAACAGCCCCTCGTGCAGAGGTATTTATGGGGGGTCTTGGTCCCTCCCTGACCATAAAACTCTCTCACCAATGGGGCTGTCGGGTCTGAGACCCTTGGCTCATCAGTGGAAGCAAAGAAGCCTCTTTGCCTCCATCTGATGACCCTTTTGGGAAACTGCCAATGGCTGGCACTAATCATCTAACAGTGAAATTAAGGCTATTGTATAGTGGTTTGCTCACTCTCCTTTTTCGGCATGTAAACTGGCTTCCTCCAATCTGACGGCCACCGCGGTAGTTCTTTCCTCCTGATCCTCCTTACCTTGCTTGCTGTATTTACTTCTGTGGATGCGCCATCGACCCCCTTAGCCTGCTGAGTTGACTGTGACCGGAAGGCTTGTTTCAAGCCATCTTCTGGTATTAGGGGGTTCTTGGAAATAGGGAATATCTTTCAAAGTACCCCAGATTTACCTCAGGATTTCAGCATACCCCTCCCCACTTTCTTTGAATCGGTCATCGTCTGTCCTCTGAGATCCAAGCCTCCTTTTTTTTACTTGTTTTTCCATGTCTGTTTACATCTTTGCTGTCTTTATGTTATTGTTGTTGTTATAATGTTTTGCAATTCTTCTAACAGCTTCAGAAATTCTTCCTTTTTTGTTTGTTTGTCTGCTCTGATCATGGCAATTTCTGTGTTTTTTTTCAGAGGACTACTCTGCTTTTTTCTGTTCCTTCGTCTTCGGCAGTCTCTTCGCACCTGTCCTTAACAATAGGATTCCCTTCCACGGTTCCTCTGGTGGCCGGTCAGTGATATCACAAAAATAAAAGGAAAAAAAGAATGACATGGACATAGGTGTGCCCTGCAGACCACCCAAACAAACAAAGGAAATAGTTGAACATTTTGCTAAGGTACATACTAAGGTATGTAGGAAGCACACCACATTAGCCATGGGGGGGATTTTAATTACCCTGACAACAACTGGGAGACAAACTCTGCACCTAGTGGGTGATCAAACAGGGACCCAATGAACTTCTCTCCCAAAGGTAGAGAAGGGAGCTGGGGGGGGCAGCTCCTCTGGACTTAATTCTCACTAACAGCAGAAGGCGTTGAAGTTACAGGAACCTTGGGGGTGGCAAGAATATTAACGTATAGCCCAGTTCTGCAAAGATGAAGTCAGGAAAGCTAAGAATCAGAATGAGCTATGGCTTGCAACAAATGTCAAAAATAACAAAAAAGAGGCTTCTTTCAACAGGGTTGAAAGGGTTAGGGTTAGGGTTAGGGTTTCCTGCTGCCTCTTCCGGCTTTTACTTGGCTCCCAACCTTACCCAATTTCCATCCCCATCTCTTTAAAAGGAAAAGCCTTAACCTCACTGAAACTGGTGAAAAAAGAAAAAAAATCCTCAAGGACAACTTACCTGTTTTCCTGAGTTCCTTCTTAATAGCCGCAGCAGGGCAGGTCACCCAAGTTCCTTCTTAACAACCACCGTAGGTCATCCCTCCTGCGGAGGCTCTAGGCTGGAAATCCAAGGAGCGTAACCTCCTTCCTCCACTGCCTTTTCCAAAAAGCTGAAGCTTTCAGCCAGCAGGCCTTTGTAGGACTGGCCTCCCACCCTTCCTCCTGGCCCACAGGGCCGCTAGGTCAGTCAGTGCAGCTGTGACTGGGGGAAGGCAGTGGTGGGATACCCCACGGTTCTGCTTTAGCCCTGGTTCTCTTCAACGTATTTATAAACAATCTACATGAGGGAGTAGAAGGGGAACTCGTATAATTTACAGATGAAACTGAGCTGGCAAGAATAGCCGACACCCCAGAAGGTAGGCTCAAGATCCAGATGGATCGCGACAGACTCGAACACTGGGCCCTTTCTAACAAAATGAAATTCACAGGAGAGGAAAGAAAGGTTCCACAAGAAAAACCAAAAGGACAAGTAGAGATTCGGTGAAACCTGGCTCAGTAGCAGCATCTGCGAGAGGAACCTTGGAGTCCTAGTGGACAATCACTTAAATATTAGCCAGTTGTCTGTGGCAGCAGCCAAAAAAGCCAATACAATTCTAGGCTGCATTAAGAGGGGGATTGAATCAAGAGCACATATTAGTGGCACTTTATAAAGCCTTAGTAAAGCCACATTTGGAATACTGCATTCAGTTGTGGTCACCACAATATGAAAAAAGGTGTTGATACTCTGGAAAGAGTGCAGAGAAGAGCAGCAAAGATGATTGGGGTGCTGGAGGCTAAAACATGAAGAACGGTTACAGGAATTGGGAATCTCTGGTCTAGAGAAAAGAAGGACTGTGGGTGACATGGCAGCAGTCTTCCCATAGCTGCCCCAAAGAAGAGGGTGTGTGTGTCCATGGCTATATTTTTTTTCTTGCTTTTAATGTTTTTGTGAACTGCCCAGTTTTATTTATTTATTTTATAAGCCGCACAGCTCATCAATAAGGCGATTCTGGGCAGTTTATAAACAATAGTTTATAGCTGTTGGAAGTCTGGCAGCATATAAATTTAAATAAACTTTTAATAACTTTAAATAAAAAATAATGCTCTGCTTAAAGTCTTGAGGCTTGCACAAACAGAAGAGCCCAAATAAATGAGAAAGGATAAATTAAATATTTTATTCAATAATTTAAGAAAAAAAAGAATCCAGAAAATACCAGCAGGGTTGAGAGTTTGGGCTTAATATCAGTATTGCCTCCCCCACAAAAGTTTTTCTGGGAAAGTGTCTGTGAGTATGGGTGTGTGTGTTTGTGTGATGACAAGTGGCACAGAGGCAGGAAGAATGTATACGTGTCTGTGTGTGGGAGGGAGGAGATCCAGCCGCTTATCCCTGCAGCTGCTACCAGCCCAAATGCAGGAGGCTCCTCTGCTGATCAAGATGGTCCTGTGGACCGTATGGGGAAAAGCCCCCCCATCACTCCCCCTCCCCTTAACGAAGTGAAAAAATAAAGCCATCCTAGTCATAAAATATGGACACTTACAGGTATAAAAAGGAAACAGCAAACGAGGGTAATTTCAAAGTTTACCGTTCCCCCAAAGCACCATGAGGGAAACATTTTGCTTTTCCAAGGACAAAAGGTAAACCAGCTAATGAGGCTCCCTTCCCTTCCCCTCCACTCTCTCCAGCGAAAAAGTCAGATCTAGGAGCCCCCGCTTTTCACCCCTACAAAATTGCGCCCCCCACCCTGTCTCCAGCTTTCGATTTCCTGGGGCATCTGGAGAGGGAGGCCTGGTGCTTGGGGACAAGCCCCTCCTCACCGGCCCCTGAGGAAGACCAAGTGCAGGGAGAGGGCGGTGGGTGGGAGAGGCCCGGCCCCGCTGCTCAGCCTCCCCCCACTTTGGTTCTGCCGGGAGGAGGAGCCCTTCCCAGGTCGCTCCCTCCAAGGGTCTCTCGGGAGTCCGGGGAAGGCCGTGAGCTCCCAGAGGCCCTTCCAGCAAGCGCGCCTCCTGAGCTGGGGGAGGCCGGACGGTCTTCGCGATATCCAGCACCTGAGCCACTGACGCCATCCTCATCTGGAACAGAAAGCAGGAGGAGAGCGGTTGATTACGGGGACCAGGCAGCTGTTTTTCCACAGCTTTCTCACACCGTCTGTCCGTCTGTCCCCTGAGGCAATCAGTGGGTGGCAGCCTCAGGAGCCCCCTCCCTCACGGGCTCCTGGAGGCCTCCTGCCCACTTCCTCTCCGTGCTTCCTGGGCAGAAGGGAGCCCTGCAACTAAACCACTGCAACGCACCCCACGTGGGAAATGCAGCGGGGCCAGAAAACCAGCCATTCCGGTGGCTTCTGACTCGCAGCAATGGGCTTCCGGGCCCAGTCCGAGGTGCTGGTCTTTCCCCCAAAAGCCCTCCCTGGCATGGCTCCCAGAAAGGGAATTTTCCCGCCAGGGCGCTCGTCCTAGAGAGGGTGCTTCATATCGCTGCTCCCTGCGAGGTTTGGCAGGATCCCAGCAGAAAGCCTTCCCGGGACTCCCCGTGATCTCAGCAGGCTCCCCGCTTGCTGTGGCGTGCGAGAGGGCTCAGCCACCAGATTCAGAGGGCCACTGGCTGAGGGACTCTCTGCTTAGGGGCCACCCCTGAGAGGGTGCGACGTTGGCTCCATTCATTCCTTCAGTTGTGGGTAGTGCTCAGATTGCTTTGTTTTTATGCCTACCAGCTGTTGAGAGTTCTTCTGAGAGGCTGGCAATAAGTAAAAGCTGCAAAGAAAGAAAGGTACGCGACTGCTGATTGGCAGGATGGTGCCGGTGAAGGAGAAGAAGCTGCAACCTCACCGGCTTCCTGGAAGTCGAGGTCTTGCCCGTGGCACGCCCCCACCAAGCGCGAGGTCACACTGCGCAGAGCCAGGACACATCTCCGGGTTAGCAGTTCGGCTTCTGAAATGTCAACCTCCACTTCTTTTTTTTTTTATTTAAAAAGTTTTACAATACATTTTGACTTTAATCCCCCCCTCCCCCACCCCTATCTAACCCTCCCTATCCCTCTCCCCCATTCCCTCCTCCCCCCCCCGACTTCCCAGAGCTAAATACAGGGTATAAAATCAAAAAACGAACATAAGCACCCCTATGTTATCAGCAATAAACTATTAATTCTATCTCCCTCTAGCTCATATAAGATGAATACAAACAATATTAATATTACAAATAAAGTAAAAAAGAAAAAGAGGAAAACAAAAAAAGAGCTTTACTCAGAATAGATTTTCTTAATCCCAGTCTCTTGCATGTATCACGCCAAATGTCTCGCAGTTCCAAATCATCCTTGAGTTCAAATAAAAAGAGTAAAAAAAAAGGTTTAAGCAGTCTGTAAGACAACTTGTTGTTAATTAGGAGCTTGCATACCCATTCTTATTTCAACACATACTTTTAGTCCATAACCCCAATATACTTTTCTAACAAGCAAATAACATCAATCTTAAATTGTATTAAATATTAAAAAAAAACTTTCTTTCTCCTCTATGGTAAATTTAATCCATTGACATTCTAATTTAAAAATTTAATCACCAATCTTGACGCTCCAAAGCTTTTGGAGCACGTCTGTCATGACCCCCAAAACTTCTTTGGACCGCGCCCCTCCCACAGCTTCACTGTAAGTACACTTTGGAGATTCCATAACTTTCTGCTGGTCTTGCTCTTGCTCTCGTCTCGCTCTTCTTAGGGCGGCACGCGTCATCCTCTGGCCTCCTGCAACAACCGATGAGACTGTATCTTGATCCCCTCCAACACCATTGTCCTCTATCTGTCTATCTGTAACATCTTGAAGCTTTCCCTCGCCGTATCCCTTTACAGCTTCCAAAAATGATAGGGGGGTTGCTTTTAACACATTGCTATAAAAATCACGTGCCTGGGCCACAGTAACCAGACGATGTCTTTTACCTTCGTGCGTCACCACCAGTCCAACTGGAATCTCCCATCTAAACTTAATATCACATTTCTTAAGTTCCTGTACTAGAAATGCAAAATCTTTCCTTCTCCTTAAAATCTTCGGAGGAATCTCTTTTAAAACCAAGACTTCTTGCTCAGCCACTACCAATTTAGTATCATAAGCAGCTTGAATGACTTCATCTCTAATTACTGTCTTTGTAAAATAGACCACCACATCTCTGGGTAACTTCCTCTGTCTTGCAATCCATGAATTTACACGAAAAATTTTGTCCATATTTCCCTCAATTTCAGATGCTGGCTGGCCCAATACCCCTTCCAGAGCCTCAGAAATCAGCTGCTTTAAATCTTCTTTACAATTCTCCTTTAAACCCCTGATTCTAATAGCATACTGCATCTGATGATACTGAACAAGGCTCAATTCTCCGTCCATTTTATCCCTTATATTTTCATTTTCTAATACCTTTGCTTCTAATATAGAGTTCTTTTGACTGAGATCCTTCACTTTTACATCCAGCTGTTGCACACATTCAGCTACAGATTCAATCATAGACAACATGTCCACCCTCATTGCTCTAAACTTCTCTTCCATCTTCTTCTCCAATTTCTCCATTTTCTCCTCCATTTTCTCCTCCAGCTTTTTCAACTTTTCATCCATCATGTCAGACATCAATTGTGAATGCTTTCCAAGAGCATCTTGTAAATCCTTAAGCGTCAATGCCGGAGGAGGTACAGGAGGAAGCAAAGCTTGCAATGAGGTCTGTTGCACCAGGGAAGACCCCGCACTCCGAAGAGCTTTAGAAGTTTTAGCCGCCATCTTCCCCCACTTTCACTTATTGCGCACTTTCACTTTAAAGCTATAAAATCCATTGAGCTAGAGAGTAAAGGTAAGAGTCCACATCACCTTGACCTCCTGTACCGCTCTGCCTGCATCTTGATAATCAAAAGTATTTCCTTTTGGCAGGGGTGGTTGCTAACGCCTGGCTCTGCTCCATAAATCCCGGAGCAGGGGCGCTGTGCAGCTCGGAGCAACCCAGGCTTCGGGGGGGCTCAATCCTTCAGCCGCCCAAACTCTCAGCTCAGGCGGCCCCGGAGAGCTCAACCCCTACCTGGGGCCTCACCCCCTCCTCTTCTCCCGAGGAGGGGGCTTCAAATCCATCTAAACAGCTGATCGGCACTGTTTACGATGGAAAAACACAGCTGCGGAGCGGGCAGCCCGAAAACGGCTGTCTTCGGCGTCGCGTCGCCACCGGAAGTTGTCAACCTCCACTTCTGGGTTGTTGATTTGATTCACCAACCCATCAGCTGTCACGTCTGGGAGGTACCTGGATGGTCGATTACAAGGATGCAGCAGTCAAAGGGGGATCAGGGAAGACCAGCCTTTCAGCAGAGCAAAGCCTCTCCCTTGCCCGAAAGGACTGGACAACTGGTCCCACATTTGAATCACACTTTTTTTCTGAATCTCTTTTCCTCTCTCGCGCACACACGCTCAGGCAAGACAGCCTGACTTTTAAGAAAAGAACCGCCACACAGAAAAGTGATTTCCTTTCCTGTCCCGTTCTGCCCTTGGCTTGAATCCAGGCACACACAACCCCTCGACGCACAAAGCCTGCTTCTGGCCAAGTCAAGTCTCTTTGGGACCCCCACCTGCCCCGTGCCTGACCGTTCCAGCAACTGTCCTCGTTTGCCGTGCCAGCTGCTGCCTTCTCACTGCTGCAGAGAGTGTGGGGCAGCAGGGTCCAGAAGCGCCTCATGAGACGAGCCTTTCCCCTCAAATCCAACACCTGTGAGGGAAAATAGGGCAGTAGCCTGGTGAGAAAGCCTGCCCCAGGAGGCTGCCCCTCCGATCGGCCGAGGACATCTTCCCTTCCAACAGGGCAATTCATCTGCCTTGCTCTCCCGCTGATGCTGTGTGAAGCATGATGAGTAGACAGTGGAATGGGGGGTGAGACTTCTACACACTGCGGTGCCAGGCAGATCTCCCAGCCAGGCCCTAAGGCTACCAAAGGCTGAGCTTCGGGGCAGAAATGGTGTCCAGGCAGCAGAACCTCCCCTTTTGGCCCTGGCCTGGCCACTGCCTTGTTTCCTTCGGCACAGCCTTCTTAGCTGTGTCAGAGCATTCAGACGTAGCCAGGGATCTGCCAGGGACAGTCAGGCCAAGAGGACAGAAGGAATACTAGGTATCTCCACTTCTCCATCTCCTTCCTGACCTTTGTTTAAAAATTGGGGGTTTGAGGAAGGACTTCCCCAGCAGCTGGGAAACAACAAAGTCACTAAAACATTCAGATCGGAATTAGCCCCCCCTTTTTTCAGTGTTGGGAGGGGGCATTCCCCGGAGTTTGGCAAACCTTTTCAATAGCCAAGGCTTCCTCTCTAAGCGGGAGCAGCTGGTGTTCCAGATGGCCAGGATGGGGCTCCACAGAAGAAGGAAGCCCTCCTGGTGGGGGCTAGCCAGGCCAAAGAGAGGAGGCACAGAGTGACCCCAGAAATCGCCCAGAGGTGAAGTAAGGGGGCACCAGGCCAGTGGTGGGCACGGGACCATGCCAGGCATGGCAGGAGTTGATGGGAGGACACAACAACCCGTGAGCCCAAAGCTCCACTCCGCCAGACCCCGGAAGAGCTACAGCAGTCAGAGGAGGAGTAGAAAAGGTGGCTGGAGAAGCCGTAAACCTGTACCCAGAAGGGCATCCAGAAGCATCCACACCAAGAGGGTAATTAAAGTTCTTCCACTCCCTTAACGAGAAGGGGCTTGTCTGTCTGCTCCTCAGGTGAGGCGACCTGCACAGAGGTATTCTGCCTGGGTTATCTTGTCTGAGGAAAAACAGGGCTTTGCCCTCCAAAAGAGGCATGGAGAACGGGTGTTAGTTTATGTGGACGACCTCCTATATGTAGGGCCTGACAAGGAAGGGTATGACGAATTTGCCAAGGCCCTGGGGGAAAGGTTTACCCTGAAGTCTTGGGGGCGGGTTGACAGGTACTTGGGTGTGCACATCTTGACCACTAAGGGGGGGTTCGCCCTATCTCAGAAAGAAAAGATAGAGGAGTTATTGGCCAAATGCAAAATGGCAGAATCTAACCCAACGCGTAGCCCGATACAAAGTGACTATTACAATCACACTCACAAGGACGGTCCTGAGTTCACAGATAATACGCTTTACAGATCTGTGATGGGCTCCTTGCTATATATCAGCAATTGGAGCTGGCCTGACATAGCTTTAGCTGTGAATCTACTGTCCAGGCACGTGAAACACCCAAAGGAATTCCACTGGACTGCCGTTAAAAGGGTACTTAGGTACCTCAGGGGCACGACCGATGCTCTCCTTGTGCTGGAACCAGAGAAGGGGAAGACGGCCCAGCTCTCCGCTTACTCGGACGCAGACTGGGCTGGTGACACCAAGAGTAGATGGAGCACCTCTGGTTTCCTTATATTGCTAAATGGCTGTCCTATCCATTGGCATGTTAGGCAGCAAAAATTTGTTTCTTGCTCCACGGCCGAGGCGGAATATGCCAGCCTGTCGGACACGGCCAATGATTTGATTTGGTTCAATGCTCTGATAATGAGCATCTGGGCATCTCCTCCTCTGCCCATCCAAATTCAAGAGGATAATACGGCTGCAATTGCAATCTCGGGCATATGCAGTGGGCTCTAGGTCCCGCCACATAGACATACGCTATAAAAATTTCAGGCAGCTTACCAAAGAGGGGTTTATACATGTTGAGCATTGTAACACAACTGACCAGATAGCTGATCTGTTCACCAAACCTGTTCCCATTGACCGGCACAACCTTCTGTGTAAGCGTTTGTGTTTGGTCTTCTGAATGTGTATATGCATGTCTATGACACCTGCTCGCCCCCTCACATACATATTTCTGGTCCCTGTCATTGGCTGGCAAGAAGGGGAATTGTTAGATGTTTTGTGCCAGCCATTGGCAGTTCCCCAAAAAGGTCATCAGATGGGAGCAAAGAGGCTTCTTTGCTCCCACTGGTGGGTCAGGGGTCCCCGCCCCCTGCAGCCCCATTGGCGAGAGTTTTATGGTAAGAGAGGGGCTGAGACCCCCCCATAAAAACCCCTGCTCAGGGGCTGCTCTCTCTCTGTTCTCTTTGTTCTCTCTTCTGCTTGCTTGCTTGCTCATCCATGAGCTCAACCCAGGCATGGAAGCCTCCATGCCAGGGAACTCTTTCTATTTACCTTATCGTTAAATAAAGCTTTGAATGATTGCATTCCTGCGTGATGCCTTTTACTTGGAAGCACCTTAACGAACCATCGACCTCGTGAGACCATCTCACAAGACCAATGGCGTGTTAGATATAAAAAGCTAGAGCAAATCAATAAATTTGTGAATGTTGATGGGATGTTTACTAATGGAGAAATTTCAAGATATAATACTGGAGGAACATAAAATCAATTGTGAGCAAAGAATGCAAAATGGCTATAAAGATAATCCTTGCTTAACAATGGCAACGGGGACCAGCAAGTCCGTTGCGTAGCGTGGCTCCAGTGACAGAGTCTGCGGCGGTTGCCCTTTGTGACCTCCTGCCAGCTTCCCCTCTGACTTCAGTTGTCTGAAGTGCACGTTGCCAATGGGATTGTGTGAACGCGGGACGCTGTGATTGTGTAATTGCAAGCCAGTTGCCAAGCTGTCAAATTGCGATCGCAAGACTGTGGGAACCGCAAGGGCTGTAACTACAAGCACTTGTTCTCCCATCATATTTTGAATTAGAGGCTGTTCAGGAAGGACCTCCTGTATGGAAAAGCTCTTCTGCTCCCTGATCTAAGAGTCGAGTTAGGCCAGGAGAATAAGAAGAAGGTACTGAATATGGTACTTGAGAGGCTGAGAAGACAAAGGGCTAAGAAAATGTGGGCAACAACTGGGCAGCTGTGGATCGAATGCGAAAGTGAGAAGGAAGTGGGTGGAGGAGTTGGCCCAGATCAGGGGTCTTCAAACTTGGCCCTTTTATGACTCATGGACTTCAACTCCCAGAATATGGCTGTTGCTTTTTTCTCAGCAGCCACTTAGTGATTGGATGGGTCTTGCCTGGCTGCTGAGGAAACTTTGTCTCTTCCCTCTTCCAGGGTTAGAAAGACATCACGGCTTCCTGGGTAAAGAAGCCAGGGCAAGGCCACGGGTAGCTCTGGCCAGGATTAGGATCCCCACTGTCAGCCAGGGGAATAGTCAGAGCCTTAGGGCGGACAACCGGGTTGGTCCCAGCAGACCTGTGACTCTGTTCTGCATCCAAAGGAAAGCCGTGAGACAGCGCTGGCAGCACCA